>NC_138528.1:28376760-29073779 GCF_964234715.1 Podarcis melisellensis | reverse complement strand
AGCCTCTGAACTGAGCTGAATCACTGAGCTGAATCACAGAGCGAAATCACTGAGCGAAATCACTGGGCAGAACCAATTCAGAGCTGACTGTTCTGGCTAGAGCACTGTGTTCCATCCATCGCCCTTCACGCCGGCATCGGAATCATGGCTTCACTTGTGCCTCTACTGCCGTTTGCGCCAGCCTCTGAATCATGGGACTCCTACCTCGCTCGGTTCGACTGCTACCTCCAAGCCAACGAGCTGACAGCAGTATCAAAGGATCGGAAGCGGGGCCTATTCCTCAGCCTCTGTGGGCCTGAGGTGTTTGAGACGGCCCGAGCATTGGTTGCGCCTGAAGCAGTCCAGGCAACACCATGGGACACGATCCAAGAGAAGCTCCGCAACCACTACGCACCAAAGCCGTCCAAGATTGCTGCCCGCCATGCGTTCTACCACCGGAACCAGGCAGAGGGGGAGTCAATCAACAACTACACCACCGCCCTGCGACAGGCTGCAATGCACTGTGAGTTCCGAGACTTAGACGATGCCCTGATGGATCGAATCGTCTGCGGGGTCCGGGACATCCATCTGCAACGGCGTCTCCTAGCCAAGCCAGATCTCACGCTACAGAAAGCCATTGAGGAGGCTGTGGCCTCAGAAGCTGCTGAACGCTCCGCCCAGGAGATCTGCAAGTCCAGCAGCCCGCGTCTTGCTAGGGAGCCAGTTCCGGTGCATCATGAAGAGGCCAGCAGTGATGAGGCATCCTCCAGTGAAGACGAGGACGTGCATCAGACAAAGCGGGAGCGCAGGAAGTTCCAACAGAAGTCCAAGGGCCAACCGGAATGTGCCGGCTGCGGAGGCAACCATTCCCGTGCCAAGTGTCGATTCAGAGATGCCATCTGTAGGAAGTGTTCCAGAAGGGGCCACATCGCTAAGGTCTGCCGATCGGCTCCGTCTGACACCCCCCCTTCATCGACTCGCAAGTCCAAGTCTTCACTCCAGTCTGCCAAGGAAAGTTGTTTCGCTCTCACCAACTGCCGCTGCCCGTCTGGAACCACGATTGGCCAAACTGACTCGCCTACGCGACGCAAGCTGAACGTCACGGTGCTCATTGAAGGAGCTCCATGTGACATGGAGATCGACACCGGGTCTGCCCTGTCCATCGTGTCATGGAGCACCATCAAAAGACTGGTACCCAGACTGTCCAAGAGGCAACTCGACTCTCACCGCGTACACCTGAGAGACTACCAGGGAAACGACATTCCCGTGGTAGGCGTTGGCCGGTTCCGGATCGCCTTCAAGGATTTTTCGGGCCTGCTCCGGTTGGTGGTGGTCGAAGGTCAGCGGCCAAGCCTCCTAGGGCTAGACTGGTTTGATGCCCTCGGCCTGGAAGTCACCGGCATCAACTGCATCTCTAACGCAGAGACTGAGGGTCTGGTCAAAGACTTTGCCAAGGTTTTTGACGGCACCTTGGGGCAATATACAGGTACGCCCATCTCCTTTAGCCTTGATCCACAAGTCGCCCCCATCAAGCTAAAGCCACGCCGGGTTCCCTTTGCTCTCAAGGCTAAGGTGGACGAACAACTGGACAAACTGATTGCCCAAGGAGTTTTGGAGCCGGTTGACCACGCCAAGTGGGAAACCCCCATCGTCACGCCTGTCAAGCCAGATGGGTCGGTGAGAATCTGCGCTGACTACAAGTGCACGATCAACAAGGCACTTCAGCAGCACGCTTATCCGGTTCCTGTTCAACACCTGCTGCATTCCCTGGGTGAGGGTAAGGTCTTCGCTAAGCTGGACCTTGCCCAAGCATATCAACAACTGCCAGTTGATGATGCCACTGCTGAAGCCCAGACGATCGTCACCCACCGGGGGGCATTCCGTTGCCGCCGGTTGCAGTTCGGGGTGAGTGTGGCTCCTGGCATCTTCCAAAGCCTTATGGAGCGTCTCCTGCAAGGGCTTCCGGGCGTGGTACCATATTTTGATGACGTCTTGGTGTCTGCAGACTCACACCAGCAGCTGTTCGAGCGCCTCCGTGCCGTGCTGACCAGGTTCCAAGAGGCTGGGCTCAAGGTAAAGAGGGAGAAGTGCCAGATCGCTGTTCCACAGGTAGAGTTCCTGGGCTATCTTATTGATGCCTCCGGCCTTCACCCAACCACATCCAAGATCCGCGCTATCCAGCAGGCCCCCACCCCAAAGAACAAAACGGAGTTGCAGGCATTCCTGGGGCTGCTGAACTTTTATAACATGTTCCTGCCCCACAAAGCCACAGTGGCTGAGCCTCTTCACCGACTCCTTAGCACTAAGACGCCTTGGGCCTGGGGTCATCGGGAGACGGCGGCCTTCAACGCGGTCAAGGCTCTCCTTTCTTCAGACAGTGTGCTGGTACAGTACAGTGAATCCAGGCCGCTGGTCCTTGCCTGCGACGCCTCACCTTTTGGCATTGGTGCTGTCCTTAGTCACCGTTTTCCAGATGGAAGAGAAGCACCGCTCGCCTACTTTTCCAGGACGCTGTCTCCGACGGAACGGAATTACAGCCAGCTCGACAAGGAGGCATTGGCACTTGTGGCTGGAGTGAAGAGGTTCCATGAATACCTCTATGGCAGGACTTTTGACCTCATCACTGACCACAAGCCACTCCTGGGCCTCCTCGCCGGTGATCGTCCAACTCCACCGGTCCTCTCGCCACGCATGCTGCGATGGACTGTTTTCCTGGCTGCCTACCACTACCGGCTCATCCATCGCCCGGGGAAATCGATGGGCCATGCCGATGCCCTCAGCCGTTGCCCTCTTCCAGCATTTGTGGAAGACCCGGCTCCAGCTTCATCGCTCCTTCTGATTGAGGATCTTCCGGCAGCGCCTGTATCAGCTGCCACTGTGGCCTCCGCGTCTGCCCAGGATCGCACCATCAGCCGGGTGCTCAACTGGGTGTGGAGGGGGTGGCCACAAGGGCCTTTTGCATCGGAGTTCCAGCCCTTCGCAACCAGACAACATGAACTCTCAGCTCATCGCGGCTGTCTGCTGTGGGGAGACCGCGTCGTGATTCCCCAGGGACTCCGTCAGCGCGTCCTGGAGGCTCTGCACGTTGGCCACCCGGGAATTGTCAAAATGAAGGCGTTGGCTCGGTGTTACGTCTGGTGGCCTAATATGGACGATGCCATCACTGCCTGGGTGTCCGCCTGTCAAGTGTGCCAAGAGTCGAGGCCTGCACCACCGGCAGCTAAGGGACACACCTGGGAGACGCCAAAGACACCCTGGTCGAGGGTGCACATCGATCTGGCTGGCCCCTTTCACAGCCGGACCTTTATGGTAGTGGTGGACGCCTATTCCAAATGGCTGGAGGTCGCCCTGATGCCCTCCACCACTACCGAAGCTGTCATCCGGGTGCTGCGAGGCCTGTTTGCAACGCATGGGTGTCCTGATGTCCTTGTCTCTGACAACGGACCGCAGTTCACGTCAGGCACCTTTGAGCGGTATCTTTTGGGACTGGGCATCCGCCATGCCCTAACGGCACCCTTTCATCCATCCAGCAACGGGCAAGCGGAAAGAATGGTGCGCTCGGCAAAAGAGGCACTGGCGCGCCTGGACCGGGGAGACTGGCATGAGCGGGTCGCCGAATACTTGTTCGTGCAACACATCACCCCTCATGCGGCCACAGGGAGGAGTCCTGCTGAACTGCTTATGGGCCGCCGCCTCAGGTCACCGCTCGACCGGCTACACCCGGACTTTGCCGTGGCTGAACCCCCAGGCTGTGCCAACGCGCCACGGTCATTTGTCCCAGGAAACCAGGTCTTTGCCCGGAACTATGTGGGGGACATTCCTTGGGTGCCAGCCACAGTAGTGGGAGTCACTGGACCTCGCTCGTACCAGGTGGCACTCGAAGACGGACGCTTGTGGCGACGGCACATAGACCAGCTTAGGCGCAGGGTTGGGGACTTGGACACTACCGAGGTGCCCCCAACTGCGCTTGCGGCCCCAGAAGAGACACGTACAGATGGCGAGGCCCCACCTACACTTCCCTCGCAAACCGCCAGCGTGGAGCCGAACCAAGCCGCTTCAGAACAGACTCAGACCACTCCACTTGCGGAGGCTCCACCCACAGCAGCGGATCCAGGGGAGTTGGTTCCAACGCCACCTAGGGTCGCACCACAGCCTCAGCGAGAACTGTGTGGCCCTCCGGACTTGGCTACCAGTCCCCGGCGGTCTGGCAGAGTTTCCAAGCGCCCAACTTATTTAAAGGACTATGTTGTTGGACATTTATCACTGTTGGTCTAAGTATGGGAAATGTAACCGATATGCTTTTGTGCCTAATTGAACCATTACGCGTAGTGCTGTATATAAGGAAACCATTACGATTGTAACTAACGCCTTATCTCGGTGGGGAGGGGTGTTATGTAGTGTAGTTTCACCCTGGGCCAACAGGGGGATACTGTATATAGTTTTCACTCAGGTCTGTAGATAGTTTTCACTCAGGTCCGCGGCAGTTATTTTAGGCGGGAACTCTGGGCTGTGGTTGTTACAATGTTGACAGCCGGCTGCCTATAAAAGCAGGCCGGCTGAGCTGTTTGCAGTCAGTTCTATTCCAGCTTACAAAATAAAGAGCTACTTGAAGAAATCGCTGTGCCGGCTGCTATGTCAACCCACAACTTAATACCTAGTAAGAATCACTGTGGCAACAAAACTCTGTGTTGGCCTTTCTCATAACCCATGAAAATGCCCCGTGCACCTTTTGCACCTTGTGGTGTTTCTACCCACATGTTAGACCCTAAAACCTTTAAGTGCTTGACCGAAGGTTTTCTCTGGTACAGTTTCTCAAAAGGAGAACTTTCCATACCAGCGGAAACCTTTCTTATCCACATGTAAGAAAAAGCGTTCAGCCACTCAGCCCAAAACTCCTGGGGCAAACCTGCACTTAGCAGTTGCACTTTCATGCCTTGTTCCAACTCTGTGTTCACCTTGACACATACACTCTTGTTCTATGAAGCTTCTGAGACAGCAACCTTGTCTCAGTCTCCTGTTCACATCTGAAGGTTGCAAGAGTCAACACTGTTTCCTCAGACCAAAGTCGCTTATCACCGGTCTCTCTGGACTGATGGAGATTTATAGCCAGGGAGGACCATCGGAGATACGCCCCGAAGACTTGGGAAGTTGGCGGCCTTACCGGGTGTGATTCCAACAAGATTTCCAGGTGGGAGTTGATCATGGTGAGGGTTTGCCAAGCGTGCCTTCCTCTTAGCACGTTTCTCCCTTGCGTCCTAAGTTCGAGCGTCCTCAAAACCCATGACACCTTTGTTAAAGGCTGTTCTCCAGTTGCAGCACTCGCAGGCCAGTGTTTCCCAGTTGTTGGTGTTTATACTACATTTTTTTTTAGATTTGCCTTGAGAGAGTCTTTGAATCTCTTTTGTTGACCACTAGAATGAGACCACCAATATATCAACTAATATTGGAATTCTAAGGAAGAAAATAAGTTGAAACATTTTGGTCCCCCATCTTGTTTCAAAATGCTATCCAAACGTACCATCTCAGGAACTGTCACACCAAATTGGGTGACAATACTTTGAGAGGTGTCCAAACTGGTGCAGTTTGGAATGGTGTGATTTGTCATCTTAAAGGGACCATGTGCCATATATTTAATTAAGAATGCATACTTGGCAACAATATGGTCGCACAATTACTATCTTAATGAGGCAGATAGCTAACATTGTGGCTGCAGGCATGGATGTACATACTCCCTGTGTCTAATGAAGAAAGACTGGTGACCATTGGATAGAGTGGTGGATGTGGGAGACCTCTGTAAAGACCTTGCGTAGCCATGGCACCATATACTCAAATAAATAATATTGTCTGATAGATGATTTTCTGTTGCAAACCACCTTGTGTATTTTTAATTGGATCATTCAATCAGCACAAGCTTTTCAGCATGCCAGTCAGAATGATTCCCCACCCCCCTTTGCACTGTTCTGGGGGTTCTCCTAACTCCCCCCCCCAGCCCATTTTAGAGGGTGCGAGGGGGAGGAGAGGGAGAAAAGCCCCATTGCAAAAGTCCTTGCTCAGGCTTCCGCTAGCAGCACTAGTTAGTTGGATCCCACCCCTGATGTTTAAAGCCTTGCCAATCCTTTTTATAGCAGCTAAGCAAATAATAGATCAGCTATTGGAGAACAGCTGCCAATCTATCACGGGAGGCATAACTAGAAAGAGTCTGGAACATTGCCCTCATGGAAAAAATGACAAAGCAACTTAAAGCTCTAAAAAACAAACAAACAAAAACCCCCAAATATTACTCTGAAGGAACTTGGTATGTTTAATACATCAGACAAGGCAGTATGATGACAAATCCACCAGCAACACAGAGATGAACTCCACCACCAACACATAACCTGTTATTTTATCTTATCTTATCCTCAATGACTGCAGTTACTCACAAAACAACACATGGAGTAGATCATCACTTACCTCACTGATCTTCAACTGCTGGGTCGCGGCCTGACTCAAGCTGGGCCATAACAGGAGCACTACCACCATGCCAATATATGGTAAAAGATTGAAAAATGGGTCCCCAAATGCATGTTTGGGTTAAAAGTGGATTCTATGTTGAAGATGCCTGACTTGCTTTTTGTGGGTTCAGTGTGTGCTGTTGTGAGGGGTGGGGGAGCAACTGGGGATTTATCTTAGATGTATTTGTTCTTTTGTAACTATGATGAAAATTCAAAAATAAAGGCATGTTGTTGATTTTTAAGTGCAGCCTTCGGCCCCTGAAACAAAAACCACCCCTAACTTAGCAGTATGATGTTAGTATGATGAAACATTGACATCACTCCTTAGATGTAGTGTGTATGTACATAAGATTTCTATATGCTTAACAAACCTGTTGAACTTTATTGGTTACATGTGAAAACAGGAGCTTTAAACAGTCCCCAATGTAAGGCTCTTATTAACAGCTGTGTGATGAGAGAAAACACATTATCGTCGAGCTTATTTAAATGCTGCTTTTCCAATCTGTGCTCAAAGTGGCTCACTAGAACAATCAACAAATTAATATTGAGATACAACAGAAATACGTTCTTGAATAGATCAAACACATTTCATAAGAGACTGTATTATCTCCACGGTGGCAAACTAGGAAAAAACATTCCCCCAAACGTGTCAGGGAGGAGCCTAAGTAGCTGCCGTCAGCCAGGGCACTGCTCTCCCAGGCCAGGTGGAAATGTGTCAGGCAGAGGAACACTTATTGGGGGAGGGACTCATAGCTAGATGGCCTTTCTGCGCCTTGATCTGCAGGATGAGATGCAGGAGCAGCATCTGCTACTGGAGTCAGCTAGAGCCTCACCTTCCCAGACCAGCAGGTTTATCTTTCTCCATCACTGCATCTCCAGGCTGATAGAAGCCCGCATGCCAGGCTGCTGCTAAATAAAGGCACATAAACCCTGCAAGGAAAAAAGGCAGAAACTCCCAAATTGCTCATGATTCTGCCAGAGGATAATTCTCTCTCTCTCTCTTTTTTTTTTTTTACTCCCTTTGTTATGCAGTGCGCCAAGTGCTGTGTGAGTCAAGGCACCGGTGGTGGATCGTGCTTCTGAGCACTCGGTCTGGTTCTCAACAGAAATGGCATTGTGTTCGAAGGCTTCTAGCAGCTGTGATCTGTGTGGTGTTTGGCTGTTACGCCAGGAGCAGCCACAAGGGGGAAGGAGCAGATCAGAAATGGCAAAAGGGATCATCCAGAAGGGAGGCTTTTCAAAGCAGGAGATGGGCCACCTTATGTAGGAATGATCTTTTCCAAACCGGGTTTCGTGGCTGCCATATTGGGCCAGGAGATGTGATATGGGCCTATTTCCGCCTTGTATCCTATAACAAACACGACTGATATATGCCTCCTCTTTGTTTATCTTGAATGATAGTGGCTGACATGCCCAAATAGAAAAATATCCTCCTTGCATGATGGCGTTCAAGAAAGGCTGCAGGCTTGAGTGGTTCCTGGGCAAAATGCCCCTTTAGGCATTCCTGGCACTTGTAACATCAGCAACAATTCAAAGGTGACCAGGTGTGGCCATTTTAATTTCCCATAATGCCCAGAGCACCTGACATGGCTCCCCTCCAAGAGCAATATGGGAAAGTTAACTGCAGGCTTAAGACACAATTGATATAGAGGGGCTAGAACTGGACCCTGGAGTCTAGCAGCTGTCCTAGGATGCCAGATGTTGAAAGCAGGCTGTGTGTGTGTATTTTTAATAGCTGGTTCTCTCGCGTTTCTTCTTTGGAGACCCTGAAACACACAGCAGCCTGTGCGCTTTTGTTCTACTATCTCTCCTGGGGGACCCGCCATGCTCCTTCTGGGGTAGTTTGTCTGTCATTGGCCCCCACCATGCACTCAGCTCTCACCTGTGGCTCCTAGTCAACATGCAGCAGTGGCCGCACCCCAGAACTGGCTTTGACTGATCAGTTAAACAAGGTGAGAGTAGCCAATAGGTCGTTAAACCCCTGGTGAGTTAGGGACTTCCCCTGCCCACGAAGACAGGCTCCAGCGGATTGAGCAGGTGACACCAATAGTGGGTACAATGGTGAAAGAAGCGGTTTCTCCACATGCTGTTGAAGGAAATGAGGGGCAGATGGGACTCTTCAACTTGGGAAGGTAGCCCATCCAGGAGAAGGAAAACTCTGATCCTAAAACTCCGCTACCTTGTGGGACATCTTTGAGAGAAGAAAAGGCTAAGGAGTAAACCCTACTCAAATCTGGAGTTCCTAAAATGATTGGATTGCAGCTTGTATGCCTCCTTCCTGCAACTTCTGCAGCCAAGCTGGTGCCAAATGTATTGCTCTACTTTCCTTTGAAAGGGGCCGAAAAGGGGGGGGCCGGTCCTTGTCATCTGGGCAGCGCAGAATCTTCCAGCACACTGCCCAGGCTTGGACCCCAGGGAGGTCACTTTTGCCACCAGCTTCTTGGGTCTGCTGTGTCTGCAACAAGTGGTCCCCTCCAGCTGTGTCATCTTTGTTTTCTTTTCTTTACTCTGGTCGATGTTCACTCTCATTCCTTGGCTTAAGAGGCCCAATGTGAGGAAGTTTGACTTTTGCCATATTCACAACATACATTTAAAGCACCACAATATGACTTTAAACAGTCGCGGCTTTCGCTAAAGAATTCTGGGAGCTTTCGCTTGTTAAAGGTGCTGGGAGTTGTTAGGAGGTCCCATTCCCCTCTCAGACCTGTAATTCCTAGAGTCCTCTGGGAAGAGAAATTGACATTAAACCTCTCCTATTGTCTATTGTGACCCCACTCCCTGCACTACTGCGTTTAGAAAGCTGAAGTCAGGTGTGACTCAAGTTGGGCAGAGTCAATAGGTAGAGCTTGTTTCCTTTAAGGCTCTCTATTTTTCAAGAACTGTGGGGAAAGGATTGGAAATGATAATAGTAGTAATAATAATAATAAATACTAATTAGTCGCTTTCCTCACAAATGCGACCCAAAGTGACTTAAACACTGAAACAATTACAACAAGCACAACTGATCAAAATCTAAAAAACACATCTGTATAAATAAATGACACATCCTGCCCCACTAAAAGAGATTGCAAGTTCTTGAAATCCTTCAAATTGAGGACCAAAAGCCTGGCACCTACAAATAGATTAAGTTGGTGCCAGGCATGCCTCTCTGGGGACAGAATTCTACAAGTGAGGGACCACCACTGAAAAGGCTCTCTGACCCTTCCTATAGGGAACAGCAGTCCTTGAGGTACTGGGGTCCAGAAGCTTTATGTTAAAGCCAGCACTCTGAACTGAGTCCAGAAACTAAACTGGCTCCAGGCAGAACCTGTTAAATATTCTGAGGGGAAAACAACCTGAAGAGGTCAAAAAGACTGGCAAACAGACTTTAATAGACTCTAAGGGTTCATCCAGACTTCTTTTTTGCACCATGCTTTCCAGTCACAGGTCTCCACTTTAATGCCGCATGTCCAAGTTGTGTTTTTATTTTATTTCAGCTCTGGAACTTTCCCTGAAAAAAAACAAAAACATTTTACTGCTGCACTGGAGCAAACGGCAACCCACAGAAAACCCAATTTGCTCTGTTTGCTCCGATTCAAACAACTTGGCTGAAGGAATTGAGGGGATGCTCATCAAATTTGCAGATGGCAACAAACTGGGAGGGGTAGCTTCACCTTCAAAGGTGCACTCCTCCATTGTCTCCCAAGACGGAAGGATGCCAAGAACGTCCTGTACTCCCCTCTCTTTGTACTGTGCTGACTATATGTAACCAAGAAACATGGCATGAAGAATGAGTCTGGCTCTTAGATTCACTTCTGTGTGCTGAATCTTCCATCATTTAAAAATCAATAACCATCTCCAATACTCATCAGTTGGCTCTTCTGAGCCTCATTATGGCTGTAATGTGCCACAGCAAACTATAGTTTGTTTTTCCCTCTTCTGTAATCAACAGGACCTTTCTGTTAATGAGAAAAAAGTTCATTATCTCTTCCTCAAGCACCTAACAAAGAAAGGAATGGATGCTTAGCAGACTCCCTTGGGAAACCAGACTCCCAGGAGCCCTGCTACAGGACACTACTTCTCTCAATCTCCTTCGGAAAATGCAAAGCAGGACAACACAGAATAGTGGTGTTGAGTAGCTCCACATTTTCTCTGTTACCCAATAGCACTTCTCTGTGTTCCCCATGCAGAGGACCTACCACTTGCTTGTTCTTCTTACATCGGACATAACCGAAGAAACCTTTTATTATTATTTTTAATCTATCTTGCAAGCCTGAGCTCATTCTGAGCTTTTGCCAGCCTGACTTCCCCCCTGCAACTGTTGGCTACTTTGTGATTTCCTCTTTCTTCCATTTCTTATACATGTCCTTCTTAACTCTCAACTGTAACCTCCTTATGCAGCCACACCGGTTTCCTTACATGCCTCCCACTTTTCTTTCTTGTTGGTATTGTATGCATTAGGGCCTTCAATATTTCTCTTTTTAGAAATTCCCATCCTTCGTGGATTCCCTTCTCATTGAGTATTTCTGACCACAGGATCACACCCAGTAGTTCCTTCAGCTTTTCAAAACTGGCCTTCTTAAAGTCCAGTTTGTGTGTCCGACTACACTCAGTTTTCCCTTGCCTCTGTATTCTGAAACCCAGGATAATATGATCACTTCCTCCCAAGTTTCCAGGCACTTCCACCTCATTAATCAGTTCCTCCCTATTGGTGAGGACCAGGTCCAAGATAGATGATCCCCTTGTCGGTTCTTCCACCTTCTGGGAAATGAAATTGGAGGAATTTGTCAGACAATAGAGGCAATGGAGGAATTTGCCAGACCTTACACTCTTGGCAGAGTTTGAGTCCCAACAGCTATCAGGGAAGTTGAAGTCCCCCATGATTACTATTTCTCTCCTTTTCAAATGTTTGGTGATCTGCTCTAATAAGGCATCATCTAAGGCTTCAGTCTGGCTAGGCAGTCTATAACAGACACCCATAGTAAGGGCAATGTTGTTTCTCTCTCCTACAATTTTTACCGATATACTCTCAATCTGCTTTTCATGCTCCAGATCATGGATTTCTTCACAAGTATACACACCCTTTATATACAATGCTATTCCTCCTCCCTTCCTGTTTGGTCTATTTCCTTTGAACAGGCTATACCCCACAATTCCTACATTCCAGTCATGAGTCTCATCCCACCAGGTTTCAGTCATGCTTATAAGGTCGTAAATGACTTAGAGGCAATCTTACAATTAAATGGTATATAGGTAAAGGGACCCCAGACCATTAGGTCTAGTCGTGACCGACTGGGGTTGTGGCGCTCATCTCACTTTATTGGCCGAGGGAGCTGGCGTACAGCTTCCGGGTCATGTGGCCAGCATGACTAAGCCGCTTCTGGCGAACCAGAGCAGCGCACGGAAATGCCGTTTACCTTCCCACCGGAGTGGTACCTATTTATCTACTTGTACTTTGACGTGCTTTCGAACTGCTAGGTTGGCAAGAGCAGGGACCAAGCAACAGGAGCTCACCCCGTCGTGGGGATTCGAACCGCCAACCTTCTGATCGGCAAGCCCTAGGCTTTGTGGTTTAGACCACAGCGCCACTCACGCTGTATATATATATACTGTTTGTTAAATAAAATGATAGGCAGCCACACTGAGCACAATTTAAAATGTCCTGGGATTAGCTGACCTGCACTAATTGACAGCAGGCAGCCAACCTCTCTTAAGGTAAACCTAAACACCCCCCCTTCTTTCCACAACAAGCAGAAGCAGAAGTGGCCATCTCAGGTACATACTTTATATGGGAGATCTGTGAGCTACTGTACACATTATAGTTTTATAAGTATATACCCCAAACATTTTAATAGTGTAACCCTATGCATGCTTACTCAGAAGAAAGCTTAAGTATTCCCCTGGAAATGCTAAGAGTGAACACAACAAGCATGTCAGGGAGTCATGACTGGATGCAGCTCCCAGCTGCATTTGCTGGCAAATGTGGGCTGTTTCTGAGTCTCAATGGGAAAGAGAATTCAGTTCTTCCTTTGTGTACCCTCACATGTTATCTCAGGAAAACTAATTTATTAGTATCATTCCATATTGAATGCCTGCGCAGAAAAGACTTTGAACCATTAATGAAATGCAAGCCTAACATCTGAAAACAGGTGCCAGTTGTTTTCTTTTGAAAATCCTGATGCACCACAGGAATGAATAGCCCAGAGAGAGATATGGAGGACTATACCAAACCCACGCCATGGTTGAGCATTGCAAAGAAATGTCCAACTTCCTCAGAGTTTAGCCATGTAGAGGTGAACAGATACTCCTTGTTCTGCCAGGGGATATCAGGAACAGCAGAGCTAGACACAGCCTGAAGGAAAAGGTGAGAGTTGCTCAAGGCAGCATGAACAATACTGCAGCATGAACAAAATAACTAAGCAAAAAGGAGGAGGGGAGGAGGAAAGAGAGAGAAACAGCCCTCCAAGACAGATAGGGATCTTTAATTTAAAACAGAGTAAGCTTATTCATGGGAAAAGTGCGACAAAACACCCCTGGGACAGAGCGCTGCACTCTGGCAATTAAAATTGCATTAAAAACCAGATAGGGAAGTCGGAATCCTAAAACAGATGGGCACTGAAGACTGTGTTGTCCTTATTTGTTTCAATATATTTACCTTTTGGGCAATAGAGATAGTCGCTGATTAATTTTCTTTCTGGGCGCTTCATCTACAACTTCATTGTTCCTGTTTGTAAAGTCATTCTCTTCTGCTTGTTCCTGAAGGAGGCAGACTGCAAAGATTGCATTATGCAGGCAGCCAAACGGCCTGACGCTGATGGAACAGGGCAGTTTTAGTATTCAGAGACAAGGGGAAGAAAAGGACATATTGAATAGAAAAATCACTACACAGTCCCTAATTATTTTCCTCCGAGAAAGGGAGGTTGTTTTAAATAAAAGCCTCATCCCACCCTCAAAATGAACCCTTGGTATCAGTCAGTAGGTAATAAGCACATTGCAAAGCATACAGCAGGTCTCTCTAGAGCAGGCTAGCAATATGAAGGGATGTACATTCTGCTGCAAGCAAAGTGTCTTTGAATGGTCATTTCAGTCTGAACTAAAGTTAAAATTTGGTTTATTATTTATCTGTAACATTCCCTCCTCTGGGTTCCCCTTGTGGCCTCCCGCCTAGGCAAGAAACAGACCCATACCTGCTTATTTTAGGCACGACCTAGGGTTGCAAAAATCTGAAACTTAACAGCTGCTCCTTTGGCTGGTGCCTCCCTCCAGTTCTAATACCTCATGGTAATAATAATAATAATAATAATAATAATAATAATAATAATAATAATAATAATTTATACATACATACATACCCCACCTATCTGGCTGGGTTTCCCCAGCCACTCTGGGCAGCTTCCAACAAAAAAATACAAATATAATAAAACATCAGATATTAAAAACTTCCCTAAACAGGGCTGCCTTCAGGTGTCTTCTAAAAGATGTCACTTGTAAAAGTAACAAGACAGCTATAAGTCAGGGAATGTTTATTATATTCAGATGGAGTTAACCAAAGCACTGGAGCGACATTCTTTAGTTGTGTGACCTTGGGAGAAAAAACAACACAAATAGTCTTTTGGTCTGAGCCATGTACTTCGCCCACAAAGTTCAAAACATTTTGTTACACGTCCACTTTGTATGTTGCTGCTCCATACGGCCAAGTTTCAGCTGCCCGAATCAGACTTGTGCTTTTTTATTTCACTGTGCTCCTCATGATAAGAGCCTACGGAGGAAGCATCCAGGTCTCTCCCTGTCCTGGCTTCAGTTGGGAAGCTCTGACCTTCAGCAAGCACTTGCCTGACAGTCATGTTGACACGGGATGCTTGCAGATACTTGGCACAGACTTGCCAGTCCTCCTGAGAGCAGGGCTCCATAACAGAGTCTTCAGGAAGGTCAGCAGGGAGAGGCAGCTCCAGGCAAGAAGGCAAAGGCTTCCCCTCCAGGTTGGGAAGAATCCTGGGCACTGCGTGGTACAGCAGGCGGCTGAAGCCGGACATGATCATCATGTCCCCGCTGTGCATGAACATGGCCACAGGGGCTTCATCTCGTTTCAGCCCCCCTAACAAAAATATGGATGACTGTCCAAAACTAAACAGAGGAAAAAGAGGGAAGGCAGTTAGTAAAACTGTAGCTATGGGAAGATTTTACCAGCTATTCTCTTCTCAATAGGCAAGGTGGAAGTTCCGCTGCAACTTGGCACACATAAAGATCACCCGTGTTGTGCTGTATTTTTGTTATAATTTACATAATACATATGCACTTTCCAAAGTGTTATCTCATTCAACTCTAAAGCAAACAAACAGCTCCCCACACCCTTCCTCTTATGGTACTTTTAACACGTTTATTAGGGAAAGAGCTGTAGCTCAGTGGTAGAACATCTGCTTTACATTCAGAAGGTCCCAATTTTGATCCCTGGCATTTCCAGGTTGGTCTGGGAGACACCCCTGCCTGAAATCCTGGGTAGCCGCTGCCTGTCAGCGCACAATTCTGACCTAGATGGACCTGACATAATAAATAATAATAATAATAATAATAATAATAATAATAATAATAATAATAATGTTGTTAATTATACCCCACCCATCTGGCTTTGTTTCCCCAGCCACTCTGGGCGGCTTACAGCATATATTGAAACATAATAAAACATCAAACATTAAAAGCTTCCCAATACAGGGCAGCCTTCAAATATCTTCTAAAAGTTATATAGTTCTTTATCTCCTTGACATCTGAAGGCAGGGTGTTTCACAGGTATGGGGCAACTTCCAAAACATATTAGCACCTGAGGCAAATTGCAGAATGGTGTCCTACTCCCTATCATTGAAGAAGGGTTAGTAAAGATCTACGTCAGAAACAAGGGTGGGGGGAGACTAAATATCTACATTGGGATCTGCTGCCACTGTGGATCCTGCAACCCGAGGCGGTGGCCTCACCTTGTCTCATGGGTGAGCTTGCCCTGTTCTTATGTAATGGTCAAAGTTATTCGCAAGGCCAAACCACACAGGACACCTGACAGCACGTAGCTTGTCCCAGGTGTTATTATTTTCTTTTACAAAACGCAGCCATGAAGGCGTGGTGGGGTGTTTCTCAACTATCTCCCAACTAGTGATTTTTCTGCTAAAATTCCCTCTCCATTCTATCCCCAATAATAGAAATTATTTATTGGCACTTTCCCCAATGTAAACAGTAAAGAAAAAGAAGCATTAAGAAGTACTCCTTCACTGCTTCTTCCACAGAATAGGTCTTCTATTTTGGGTTGTAGCCTTCACTTGCAGTCTGACCTCAGTTTACAGAGAAGAAACTCAGGAACAGTGCAGAATGTTGGGATGGACAAAGGTCAATTGACAGGCTAGCCTACAGGGCTGTTACTGGGGGGCGGGATACGGAATCAATGTTTATAAATGAAATAAACAATGGCTCCCATAGACTTCAGCAATCCTACTATTCTGGATCAGTAGTCGGTTGCTGCCCATGATCTTGATCTGCCCTATTTCCCTACACTTCATACTTCCAGAGGCAGGAAGTTTGCGCTTGCCACATGAAACCTGTCATTTGTACCCTTTAATCAAGATGCATTAGCTAGAAGATGAAAGGTGTACGCTGCCTTCTACAAAATGTTTGGGTAGCCTACCAGAATGATAGAAGCGGTTGAGAATAGTCCAATTCGGACTCATCCACGTGAATTCCCAGAGATGAATCAAAGTGATAGTAGTTGAGGATTCCTGCTTCCGCTTGGAAACGTGGAAAACCACAAGCTTTAGCCACTTGCTCCGAGAGGAAAGCCAAGTCAGATGGAAAAGGCGTGTAGTGGTTGGCTGAATATTTCTGGCGAAGGAGCAAAAGAACAACAACAAATACGCAAACAGAATTCCAGAGGAACAAAGCCATCCTATGAACACATCCAGTCGTGACTTAAAGTGAGTTTTAGGTCAATGCCTGGCTGTGTTGGAGCCCACTATCTCCTTTCCAAAGCTGAGGTGGGGAGCAGATTAGGCAGCTTCCCCTACTGGAGTTCCAAGTGTAACATCCATTCGAAATGGGCTTTAGAGCCTCAACTGTCACTTCCTCTGCTATTGCCAACAAGAAGCTCGGTTAGTGCTAGCGGTTGCAACAGTGATTTTATAGATCAGACCCAGGAACAAAAATCAAGACACTCAGTATACCAGACATGACGATTAATATTTTTCACACAGGGGTGACATAGTCCAGAATCTTTCCCACAAATTCCTATATACAAACTTCCCTGAACTAGAAACCTCAATATGGTTTGCTAAATGTTTCTGATGAGAAGACTGGGAATAGGTGGATTTCTTATTAAGGCCAGACACTAAGCAGATAAGGCTGCAGGCTCATTTGGTTAAGCATGTCTGCAGCATGCTGATAGACAATTCTTTCTCACTCTACCTCAAGTTTTCAATCTGATTAGAATGTTTTGGCTTCAAATATCTTTAAGAAGCCATGGGGTCTTTAGCAGAAAGCTTGCACAGTGACTTTTCTAACCACTGCAAAAATAAAATCAACAAATATTTGCTATCATATTATCTTCCTGTTATACATTGCCAAGAGGCTCTGTTGTCCTTGAATACCTTTGTATTCCAGTTATAATGGTAACCCAAAGTCACCCAGCGAAGCTTTTCCAGTAAAGTTTTTGAGGCCCGTTTGCTGGAACTTTTGTTTCTGGAAAGATACAAAAGAAAATTAAAAAAAAAATCAATTTCAATTATGAATCTCTGCAAGAGTTTCATACAGAAAGCCAAGTTTCTGATGCAGCTTAATACAATTCTTAACTTTAAAAAAGCCTGCCCATAAAGCTTGATTCTCATTATTACTTGTACAAATGTGAGTGAGTTTTGATCTGTGCTACATTTTCAACAATAGGTTCAATGATAAAAATATAAAGGGAAAAAATGGGCTGTGAGCTGAAGGGTCGATTAAGGCAATTCACAGAAAGTATTTTGGAAAAGTGAAATGGAACTATGGAAGGGTGAAGAAAAGCTGGATAAGGTGAGTATTTCCAAGACTGGGAAAGATGTCGATTTGTGTAGGAGGCTTAATGGAAAGCTGAGCTGGTCTGACTGGAGGAATTAAAGTTCCATCTTGAAATATCTTTGAATCTAAAGTAAATGAAACCCATTCCATTTTTCTCTTGCAACAATATGGCACATTGCCTATCAGAATTCATGTAGGATTGCATTTGATAATGATAAAAAGATCATGTTTCCCAATCCACAGATAATTGCATGTTCCTGTAACTTGTCATTTCAAATCAATGAAATACTAAGACACGCAACTTGGGGGCCTCTTTCAGAGCATTTTGATAAATGATAGTGCCAAGTGGCTCAAATTCTTTATTATTATTTATCACTTGTGAACAACCTAAAAATTTCTAAGCAGTGTACAGATATATTTTTAAAGGGTAGTAGCTGCTGGCAGGCTTAATATCCAATAGATACAATACAAAAGGAAAACAAGATGGGCAGGGTAGAAAAAAGCACACAAATTCAGGCCACCAATTCTTGAAGTTACATAATCTCAATAGCAGTATCTGATCTGGAAAGCTGGGCCTCCCTATCTTTAAGTGCACAGGAAGAAATCCAACTTGCACCCACTACTACTATCCTTTTTTAACAGAATAGATTATCCCATTTCCTTCCTTAATCTCACGGGGGGGGGGGGGAGGGAATCCAGTTACTTTTGTACAGTAACTTTTTAGCACTGCCTGTGACACTGAGATCCACAACCAGCCCCAAGCTTCCAAGACACAGACAAATTGCACTGAATTTGGCACTTGCAAATTAATTTTCTAAGTGCCTAGAGAAACTATGTTGTAGTTGACCGAGAGACACAAAGTTCATGACATATTTTTAGTAAGCTGCTCAGGTCTTCATATTTTCACGTAGCTTCACAAGCAATTACTGTCGTGCCTAATATGATATTCCACGCTGCTGAGAACAAAGCAGCAGGGAGAACTGCAGGTCAGGATTAAAGAGCACTGGAAGAGCTGGGTGAGTGGGAGGAGAAACAGCAAGTGCGTTTGGAGATCTGGTTGAAGAACACTGACACATCTTGGCAGGGTGCCCCTAATTAAGATGGCAGACAGTGCTGCACAGCAGAACTGAGATGCATCTGCAAAACTTTGAAAACTACAGAAGCTCCAGAGTAGCAAAGAAATGGCTGTAGGTCACAGAGCTATGCGTGGAAAGGTGCAGGGAAGCCTCCAGGTCTCCCGAGTCCACCTACATTGAGTTTTGTGTATATATGCAATTCAATTTGGTATATTCAAGTTTATAATGCTTTCTTTCTTTTTTCTTTCCCTCTGTATTTTTTTGGGAAGCTGCCCAGAATGGCTGGGGCAACCCAGTCAGTTGGGCAAGGTTTAAGAAATATATTGTTACTGTTGTTGTTTGTTGTTGTTGTTTGTTGTTGTTGTCGTTATTATTATTATTATTATTATTATTATTATTATTATTATTATTATTATGGCATCACTGTCTTTGGGCACTATGAAATTAGCTCCAAAATGAAAGAGAAAAGATATTAAAAGTTTGCCAGTGGGATCTGCTTGCAACCACCAGGTCAAGGCAGACACCCAACATCTCTGACCATGGAAAGAGGTCTACACCACATTACCTTAAAAGCAGAAATACACTACAGTGGTACCTCTGGTTGCGAACAGGATCCGTTCCGGCGCTCCGTTCGCAACCTGAAAGGAACGCAACCCGCGTCTGCGCAAGCGCGGGTCGCCGCTTCTGCGCATGACACCATTTTGCGCATCTGTGCATGTGGCGAAACCCGGAAGTAACCCTTTCTGGTACTTCCAGGTCGCCACGGGACGCAACCTGAAAAGACATAACCTGAACCGAACGTAACAAGAGGTATGACTGTAGCTTCCAAATATTTATTTATTGTGGTATTTCTAAACCATCAACTTGTTATAAGTCAGTTCAGACATCAAAATCAGAGAACACACCCAAAAGCCCATATTTGGGCAATAAAAAAGACTTTTAAAATAACAACTGAAAAGAAGTGCAAATCACCTGACTTTACCATTTAAGACCTCCCAGGGCAGTCACTGTTGAAATCCTTTATCCTGGTGCTGGAGGAAAGTTTTATAGAGGTAAAACTTCAGCATTTAAATTTCATTGCCGGGTCAAATAGAACCGGCAGCCTTTACAAATAACTGGCTCCTTGTGCAGATAATGACAAGTTTTAATTACATTACTCTGCAAGTGCATTTCAGCCTCATTTAATCCTTTGGCCCCTTTGCTTGACTGGATGCCCAACTGTAATGTCAAAAACTCAGGTCAAACAACTACAAATAAGGTTAATTCACTGCCATGCTGCAAAAATTGTATCTCCAAAACTGCTTGAGCAGCGCAGCTTCCTCTACTGCTCACAGAATAATCAAAGACAAAAAAAATCCTCAGAGAAAGAAGTTGAGGTAGAAGAAATCCTCAAGGGAAAAGGGGAGAAAGCTTTTCACTTTCCTGGCTAAGTCCAAGCTTTCAACTGCTTACCTGATTGTTCTTACCACTCTCCCCATCACTATAAGTAGCTAAAGGTAAAAGGTCAAGGTTCCCTGAATTGTTAAGTCCAGTCAAAGGCGACTATGGGGTGTGGCGCTCATCTTGCTTTTCAGGCCGAGGGAGCCGACATTTGTCCCCTGCTCTGACCTACAGCAGGAATTGTTCTAAAGTTGTCTGGTAATAGGGAAGTATATTATTATTATTATTATTATTATTATTATTATTATTATTATTATATCCTTATACAACCCTAATTTTGACATAGTCACATGTACAGTGGTGCCTCGCAAGACGAAAAACCCGCTAGACGAAAGGGTTTTCCGTTTTGGAGGCGCTTCGCAAAACGAATTCCCCTATGGGGTTGCTTTGCAAGACGAAAAAAATCTTGCATCCCCCCGCGGGTTTTTTCCGCTTTTTCCGCCCTTTTCTTAAGCCGCTAAGCCGCTTATCAGCTGTTCCGCTGATAAGCCGCTTAACAGCTGATCGCTGGAAGCCGCTTGACAGCTGTAGCGTTAATCCGCTAAGCTGTCAATGGGCTTGCTTCGCAAGACGAAAAAACTGCTATACGAAGAGCCTCACGGAACGGATTAATTTCGTCTTGCGAGGCACCACTGTAATAGGGTGAATGAACAGCATAGAGCAGCACAGAGGGCCTCTAAGTTCATGAATCCAGTACTGAGAATAGTTAGCAACCAAGACAAAGCTGTCTCTTGAAATTAGTACACTATGGATAAACATCAATGCTTTTTTTCATGTATTTTTTAATAAAAAGTAAATACCTAGTTTGTTTCAAAGAACAAGTTGGTTAGTGTTAAATAATCTGAACAGAAATATGTTAGCACCTTGGTTATTCTTAAATAGAACCAAAGACAATACCAGACACTTAAAACACAGTTAAGAGACTTTATTACTTATAAACATATTTATATATAACTATTCATAAAAAAATCAGAGCAGTTAAAACAATTGTGCATACAAAATACAATAAAGAAATATAAAAGTTGAAATCAGAAATTATTGTGAATATGCTCTCAACTGTCTGAATAACCCTGACAGAATAGAAGCTTTCAGCAGGCATTTGAAAGCTGAAACAGCAGGTGCCTGCAGTATCTACTGGCAGAGTATTCCACAATACTGGGCTGATGACACTAAAGGCTTGAATTCATGATGTTGTTGAATGAGCCAACTCTGGGAGTGACCAATGGCACTCATACAGATGGGGTCAGTGATTATTGAACTGGGATATAAAGGAGATACAGTGGTACCTTGGGTTAAGTACTTAATTCATTCTGGAGGTCCGTACTTAACCTGAAACTGTTCTTAACCTGAAGCACCACTTTAGCTAATGGGGCCTCCTGCTGCTGCTGCCGTGTCGCTGGAGCACGATTTCTGTTCTTATTCTGAAGCAAAGTTCTTCACCTGAAGCACTATTTCTGGGTTAGCGGAGTCTGTAACCTGAAGCGTATGTAACCTGAAGCATATGTAACCCGAGGTACCACTGTATGTAAATGACCTTTTATCAAATTGCCTTGGGATTATTTGGAACCAGGACATACCGCAACTGATGCTGACTCTTCCCCCACAGATCAGTGGTTTCCGTAGAAGACATGTGCATATCCAAATTGCACACATTAGGCTTCTGGGTGTACGTCTTCAGGCACTGCTTCACCCAGTGACGCTGGCAGCCAGGAAGGAAGGGATCTGGGATAAATATAAACCCTAGACAAAAATGAAGGTGGATGGGGAAGAGATTGTTAGGGCCTGTATACATGTGAGCACTGAAAAGAACACTGAGAAACAGCAGGAACACAGAGCGTACAAGTTTACAACCTATGTCCTTCAGAAACAATACAGGTTGCTACAAACTGTTCTCCCAACCAAATTTGGATCATATAACATTTATATCATAAATAATGAGAGAAGCAAACACCACATCAAAAAAGTCATCCCCTACCCCTCGCTTGTCATACAAACACACTCACCTGGATAGTTTTTGAGGCCATAGGCTTTCCACTGATTAACTGGACGCAGTCCTGCTCTGTAAGCATCGTGATCACTTACTGAGGAAAAACTCAGGGGAGAGCTGACAATCTGGTGGCGAAAAATTGAATATGAGACACCTGAAATGTGACCCACAAAACCTGGCTGAATTTTATTAGCCAGTAGGAGTTGTGCCCATCACCAACCCTAATCTGCCCCTTGAAAGGAACTGAGTCTTAAATGTGATGTCAATACGTTTCAGAGAGGCTACGTTCATCTACAAAAATAAGCCCCAAACTTCCTCCTTAGCTCAGAGTTGAGGGTGCCTTGTACCTTACTAAGCTGCCTGGCGGATCTTTCCAGGGCCTTTTCCCAACAAGAGCAGAGAAACCAGCTAGATCTTGTGCTGAGTTTGGACATGCTCAGAAAACACCTTGATATTTCTCAAAGTCAGCCTTCAAAAAGGGGGGAGGAAGAACCTTGCCAGTTTAAATATTCTGTGGAGAAGGCAAGTTTATACTAAAAGTTCACTAAAATATTTTAATTACCAGCAGAGTTCATTGGATAGTGTTACCTTTAAATTCAATGGGTTATCAAAATAAGTCAGTGGGGACAATGAAGCAAAAGTTAATAGTGTTTTTCTGAAATAAGTGGGCCTGATGTTAGTTGTACTGGGGCTGTTTGCTGGACTGTGCCTACTATCTTTTAGAGTCAGTTACTATAGCTTTAAAATGGAAATAATAGTAAACCCAGGAAATTGAACTTACACTCAAATTTTCCCATTGATGCATACCTATCGCACTGATTCGCGATGCTTCCTGAAATCTACCAGGTTGTAAAATACCTGAGTCAGAGGCATGTACTATATTTAGAATTTCAGCTCTTCAAAGCAATATAGTATTTGTTTTCATTACAGGGGAACTGTCAGATAGACAATAAAGCAGCAGTTGCTTCTCTGGACCTGTGATGGTTTTTGTGGCACATTTTATTTCTTGATTCAGGAGGTTGTGAAACCTGAAGTCACAGCGTTCTGACAAACAGCTCACTTTTCTGTCTGCACCATAATCCCAACATTATGTACGATTATGGCTATTAACACAGGGATTGCTAGTGCTAGAAAGCCACAACATTTTATAGCCTGTGGCAGAGTAGAATCCCAATTTCAATTGGGATAATGCATTAGTTTCCAACTCTGGTGGATATGTGATTTTAATTGAAATTACAAACGATGCTGAAGAAATAAGAGGGTAATCATAATTATGCAATCTTGAGGTCTGAAGAGCTTCTTTCTGTGACAGAAATTCTCCTTGGGAGGGCTGTAATTATACAGCACTCATTACAGTATTAACTGAGGACCAGTAAACCTGTCTAAGCACTGGTGCTAGTCGGAAATTGTTAATACCTAGTAGTCACTTTTAATATGTTATTCTTAATGAAATAAAAAGGGATCTTTTGTTACTGAAGACAGTGTTAATCCTCTGTCACCCTGAAAATGTCACCTTTATTGTTAATTTTCTCTTCAGTAGTTAATTTCCTGCAACAGTCAGAAGATAATGGGATGAGGTGGGTAAGAAGCAATAGGAAAGACAGAATCTTCCTTTCTGCAACATGTCTGATAATAATGCAAAGAGGCTTTAAAAAAAAGACAGGGAAGAGACAGAACACACAGTGGAGAACTAACTAGTAAAATGCATAACACAGTGAGCACTCCTATGCAGTTTCCTTGCAAGGGTACACTGAACTTTTGTGAGATGTCACCAGTGTTTAAAGCCCATTGATTAAAAAAAATCAAGCACAGAGAAGAACAAATGTAATTCGTATATTTGCCACAAACAAGGATGATGATAATCAGAGGCACTGTGGATGTACCAAACAAGTGAGTGGGCCATGATACAGGTCTCTCCTTTCAGCTTTAAAGAGCAATCGAAGAGATAAGAAATCTACATTAAAAACGTTCAACAGCAATATTCCAAAATTAGGACAATTGTCTGTGCATTCTTATACAGTCTTTTAGTGTGCACAGAAATTTGCATTTTCATCTAGATTTCTGACTAGTTTCCCATAATTATCACTACTTCTCCATTGTCATGTGTATAGACTGCCAATTATTTTTCAAGACAATGGCTAAGGCACTGTGACCAGTAAAAAGATTACCCTGTTATTTATTTCATAAAATGTATATGCCACTTGATTGTTAAAAAACCATGAAGCGGCCCCTTAAGTACCAAGTAGGTGATTGTAACTTTAGTTTTCAGAGGCAAGAACCTAAGCTCAGATATGATGCATATTAAAACTGCCTTGAGGCTCATACAAAAGACAAATCACATATTTAAACAAATAAATAGTCTTTAAAGGATTTAGACTTAAGAACCCAAAGCAGAACTAGCTAAAGGGAGAGATATTCAGAGAAAAACCAGAATGCCTTCCCCACCCCACTAGTTTTCTACCTACCGTATTTTTCGCCCCATAGGGTGCACCTAGATTTTTTGGGGGGGAGAGAAATAAAGAAAAAAAAAATGTTTCCCCCCCAGGCGCGGGGCTGGGGTGGGGGAAGCCCGAGCTTCCCTCGGCCCCAAAACAGGCTGCTATCTGCAAGCCTAGGGAGCCCCAGGCTTCAGGATACAGACATCTCTCCGCAAGCCTTGGGAGACCAGAGGGAACTCCCGCGGGCTCCCAAGGCTTGCGGATAGCTTCCTGAAGCCTGGATAGCGGGAGGGGTTGGTGCGCACCGACCCCTCTTGCTCTCCAGGCTTCAGTGAAAGCCTGTATTCGCCCCATAGGACGCACACACATTTCCCCTTCATTTTTGGAGGGGGAAAAGTGCGTCCTATAGGGCGAAAAATACGGTAATTCCTCATAGTAATCCCACCTGACCCCACACTCTGGATATTTGCACTCCTATATCTCACTGTTTTTTATTTATTTAAATTTTTTATTTGTTTTGGGTTTTTTGTAAGAAAAGTTTAAGATCGTACAGGTTAAGGTAACAGGAGTACTGTGTTCTCTTCATGTTTATGTATGTGTTCTTATATCACAGAAAGATGTCTAGCACATTCCTAAAGGAGAGCTCAACAACCTGTACCTATTCTTTTCTAAAACTGAGCAACTAGGCAGGACCCATGTCAGTCTGTTGAGGCAGCATTGAGCATCAGATAAATATGCGGGACTGTAATTATAACTTCTTTGATTACACATGCAAAACCAGCCATCTGGTAAGCGCACATGAGCATAATTAAAAGTAATCTGCTGAACACGTGAACAATTCCAAGTTGGCCTTCCTGTGTCCGGATAGCGAGTTGCTTCCTTACTGCAATTCACAATCTGAGCACAAGAGGCGTCTGGCGGTGCTGCAACTCTAGGTGTGTATAATGATATTGTATCCAGAGGTAATTTTCTCAAAGAGCTTTATGAAATTAACAGGCTGAAAGTCTAACCCCATTTACCTGGGGGTAAGCCTCACTTGATGGCAGAAAGTGAGGAGGAATTAAAGAACCTTTTATTGAGGGTGAAAGAGGAGAGCGCAAAATATGGTCTGAAGCTCAACATCAAAAAAACGAAGATCATGGCCACTGGTCCCATCACCTCCTGGCAAATAGAAGGGGAAGAATTGGAGGCAGTGAGAGATTTTACTTTCTTGGGCTCCTTGATCTCTGCAGATGGTGACAGCAGTCACAAAATTAAAAGACGCCTGCTCCTTGGGAGAAAGGCGATGGCAAACCTAGACAGCATATTAAAAAGCAGAGACATCACCTTGCCAACAAAGGTCCGTATAGTTAAAGCCATGGTTTTCCCAGTAGTAATGTATGAAAGCAAGAGCTGGACCATAAAGAAGGCAGATCGCTGAAGAATTGATGCTTTTGAATTATGGTGCTGGAGGAGACTCTTGAGAGTCCCATGGAATGCAAGAAGATCAAACGTATCCATTCTTAAGGAAATCAGCTCTGAGTGCTCACTGGAAGGACAGATCGTGAAGCTGAGGCTCCAATACTTTGGCCACCTCATGAGAAGAGAAGACTCCCTGGAAAAGACCCTGATTTTGGGCACAAGAAGATTGAGGGCCCAAGAAGAAGGGGACGACAGAGGACGAGATGGTTTGTTGTGGGGGAGGAAGGGAATGGAGAATGTTAGCCGCTTTGAGACTCCTTAAAGGGAGTGAAAGGCGGGATATCAAATCCAAACTCTTCTTCTTCTTCTTCTTCTAGACAGTGTTCTCGAAGCTACAAACATGAGTCTGACCAAACTGCGAGAGGCAGTGGAAGACAGGAGTGCCCTGGCATGCTCTGGTCCATGGGGTCACGAAGAGTCGGACACGACTAAACAACAACAACAAGCCTGACTGAACTCAATGGGACATAATGTGGTACCTCGGGTTAAGAACTTAATTCATTCCGGAGGTCTGTTCTTAACCTGAAACTGTTCTTAACCTGAGTCACCACTTTAGCTAATGGGGGTCTCCCCCTGCTGCTGCGCCGCCACCGCATAATTTCTGTTCTCATCCTGAAGCAACGTTCTTAACCCGAGGTACTATTTCTGGATTAGAAGAGTCTGTAACCTGAAGCGTCTGTAACCTGAGGTACCACTGTATGTCTGACTGTAACCATTTCCCTTCAGTGGAAAAGATTAGAATGCTGGTGACAGATCAGTAAACTGTAGCAGCTGTAAGATGCTAATCTTTTGAAAATGCCATGAATATCAATAAATGTATCTTTGCTTGTGCAGCAAAAAAAGTGATATCCTAAAGACAACCAGCCTACACTTAGGCCCAGGCTATCCAAAGAACCATTTTCTCTCAAATGAACCTGGCTGGGCTCCAAGATTTTCATGAGATGCCACCCTCACAGGCATGCTTGGTGGGGACATGGGGGAGGCCTTCTTGGTGACTGTTCCCAGGCTGGAACTCCCTTACTAGAGAGACTAGACTGGCTCCCTCATTATCCTTCTGCCAAGAAGTGAAGACTGTAATCTTCTGGTGGGTTTGGGGGAGCTAACTGTTCTTAAGGAAAGGGCTTTTAGTAGTGCTGCACTGTTTTTTTTCTTTACTAGATTTGTTTTCATATGATTCTAATTCTCTTATAAAAACAAACAAGGATAAAAAACAGAAAGCTAAAAGCATATGAAAGATAATAGTTTAAAAGTAATTGAACTATTATCTTTTATATGCTTTTATCCACGTTTGCTTCAATTTTTCTGACCTACTTTTCTGGGAGAAAAGTTGGGATATAAACGAACAAACAAATCATCAGTATTTGTAAACTATTATAATAAAAGACATTCATTTCTCTAGATGCCCACAACCGTTCATGAGGATTCAGTTTACCACTCTCCTTCACCCCTTTCACCAACAATCCCAAAGGCACACTCCAATCAGAAACGCAGGGTCATTTTGTGGAAAAGCCACACTTCGGTAATACTGCGTACTGCCTTGAAGACTAAACGTTTCAGATTTAACCGCTGGCATCTCTCTTATGGCTGGTTAAAAGGCTAACAGTCTAGATTTTTCATATATATATGTGTGTGTGTGTATATGTATATATATATATATATATATATATATTTGCTTTCGTAGATTTTCACGGGTACAGGAATGCAGGTTTTGGTGTCCTCGGGTGTCTTCCCGTGTAAAAGTTGGGGTGTCTAGGCGACGTTTCGACGAGGTCTCACTCGTCATCTTCAGGCTGGTGCTCAGGATATCACTCAAGAAATCACTCAAGATATCCCTCAAGTAATTAAGGAACAAAAGAAGAAAAGGCACACTAGCCTGGGAACTTCCTCTCTGCCCAGAACATTGGAGGCTATACACCACACCCCCTCAACAGTATTTATAGGAACTCAAACACTGAGATCCTGCTCTGTTCCAGTAACAAGAAGCCGAAAGCACCAGCCTGAAGATGACGAGTGAGACCTCGTCGAAACGTCGCCTAGACACCCCAACTTTTACACGGGAAGACACCCGAGGACACCAAAACCTGCATATATATATATATATATATATATATATATATATATATATATATATTATATTCATGCGCCTTATACAAAAAAAAAAGCAGAATCCTGTATTGCTTCAGACTGCACGTGTGTGAATTATATTTTTGAATGCTTGTGGCTGCTTGCATGCAGCGATATGCTGTACTAGTCTCTTTTTAAAATTAAAAATCGACACTCTCCCTACCTGAGGAATTCCACACCTGAGTGCACATGTTGTGGGTGGCTGGCCTAACCCCCCGCATAACTTCAGTTCTGCCACAAGAGGAGCCTTCCCACCTCCATCCATCCATCCGGCATTTCTGCTCAGTTGCAAATACAGAGGCAAAATCTATACGTGGGATGGAGAAGAGAAGGTTCCCCCCCCCCGGAGGGGGCGGCACGTGCAAGAACCCGGAAGGGGCAGCTGTCACCATGGAGACAAGAGCGTGCGTTGGCGGTGTGGTAAGGCACTAGCGTCCGGTTTACCTGCCGCGCCGCTGGCTTCGAGAAATCAATGGCTCCAGAAGGGTCCGAGCCCTCCCACCGCCGGTAGAAGCGAAAGAGACGGCGGAAAGCGTCCTCGCCACCCTCCCGCGCAGAGACGGCGCCCGCCGCCATCTTAGCGCCGGGAGTGACCTTGCTCGCGCTCAGCGGAAAGGGCAAGAGCGCGCCTCCCCATTGGCTGGCCGGCAAGAGCCCGCCTTACTTCCTCCTGGCTTTCAAGATGGCGGCGGCAGGTCCTTCCCGGCGGCTCTTCGAGGTCTTCGTCGCCCGCGTGCCTTGGACTGCGGGGCCAAGTGAGTGGGGTGCGGGGTTAGGGGAGGGAAGGGGTTTTAGATTCCCAAGGGGTGCTGTAAGTCGGCCCCTTTGGCGTCTTAAAAGGCTAGCCGGGGTTATAGCGTGGGCGCCTCCCGCTCCCCAGGTTTTAAGCCCTTTTCTCCATCCCTGCATCAGATACTTGGGAGGCCCCAGACGTGAGTCGAACCCACCTTCTTTCTTGTGCTGAGGGCTTTGTACCCCGGCTAAAGGGCTACAGAGGAAGGGATTTCGGCTGACGCCATGCAAGCAGCACCTACAGAAACCGCCTTTCCTCTGCAACGGTGCACCGCTCTGAATTCTTTTGCATCGGTCCATCTTCCATGTGTGCAGCCCTAAGAGGATCTCCACTATTCTCGCCCTAATTTAAAAATCACGTCGTCGTCATGCACAGAAACGCCCCAAGACAACCTGGTTTGATAAATGACTCTCTCTCTTTTTGCAGGTGAAGTAAAACAATATTTTGCTCAGTTTGGCTCTGTGAGAAAATGCCTGCTGCCATTTGTGAGTATCACTGCCATTAACTGAACCTAAACTCAACAAAATATTTCTTCTCCACCGCGTTTTAGTTTTATACAATTGCAATTTACATATAACAGTAAAATTAAGAACAAAAAAATTCCTTCCAGTAGCACCTTAAAGACCAACTAAGTTAGTTCTTGGTATGAGCTTTCGTGTGCATGCACACTTCTTCAGATCTGAAGAAGTGTATCTGAAGAAGTGTGCATGCACACGAAAGCTCATACCAAGAACTAACTTAGTTGGTCTTTAAGGTGCTACTGGAAGGAATTTTTTTGTTTTGACTATGGCAGACCAACACGGCTACCTATCTGTAACTAGTAAAATTCAGGTCTGGCACAAAGCCACCTAACAAATATTAATATCCAGTTGGTATCATCACCTGCATTTGGATTTTAAAATGCATCTGAAAATTATAAAAGAAAAATTCAAATGATTGAGACAATGCAGTATTCCCTGCTGGCACCTTTAGAACTGTATTTGAACACACTTAGCAGAGGCCACCAATGGTTCTTTTTCTTCCCATGCATTTTACAAACTTTATTTTCAGATGGACTTTCAGCTAGTTTCTGCCCTCTGTGGTATCTGCATCTAAGGGCTGCTTGTGCTCAGATGCTGATATCTCAGGGTTAAAGAAAAGCATGCACTATCCACTTAATATGAAGGGCATACAGTTCCCACCTTACGATAGATTGCTTCCTATCTTGTGCTGTTCACTGCTTGTGTATTTAAATCAGGGATACAGGGACACACACACACAGCTTTTGCTGTGCTAACACGACAGGACATCAAAAAATGAGCACTTTGCGTTTCATGGGAATGCATTACTTTTTTACTGAAATCTTAATGATTTCAGTGGAAGGGTTAATTTTGCAACTATGGCTAGATCATGTTCCAAGTTGAGTATTTTGTGTTTGGATACTTGCAATCAAGTACAAAATGTTACTTGTAGAGTAACTGCTTTCCTTTAAATTTTATATTTACAGTGCAATCACATATGTCTACTCACAAGTAAGTCCTCTTTTAATGAGGATTTACTCCCAGCTTATAGGATTTCAGCTATAACTCCACCCATTCCCAGTGGCCTATCCAAAATTAGTTTCCCCCAGAAAATTCTCAACCCCCCAGTGAGGCGTTCACAAAGTAAAGGAAGGATTGAATTCTGATTAATAAGAATAGACACAGAGACTTGAACCAGCAAGACTCTGGGAAGGGTGCGTATAATATTCTGTCTGTCTACAGCCCCTGGCCCAGGTAGTTTTATTTACAAAAGAGCTTTTTACAGAGTGTTTGTAAGAACCAATCAGATTTCTTCTGAGCATTTCAACAAACCCTCATGGGAACAAGTTAAACCACCAAAACTAATTAACAGAACTACAAAGGAGTCCATTTGGCAACCCCGGAGGTGATAAACAAGCAATACACATGATAAGGAGGATGGCCAGGAGGACAGCAATCATTATCACCTTCATTTGAGATTTGTTTCCCGGCCCTAAGATTAACATTTTAAGATTACCATATCAGAAAGCTACATCAAAGAAGCTTGCCCACTACCTTTATGGCCCAAGAGCCTGCCTGGGAAGCAACTGGGCTGTGTGAAGCAAGAGAAATGGAACATAGATGCAGAGGTGTGGATTGATCAAGAATCCTATCAAAATAGTTTAAACCCAGTCAACGCAATGCTTTCATTGCTGACACAGATGGCTTACTCTATATTTGTTATAATTCCTCATAGCAATCCCACCTGATCACCACCCCAGTAACCCCAGTAACTATGGAGGAACCATTCAAGGGTCGCCTTTGTGCATGATGCCAGGTGTTGATGGAAGTTTGAATTAAACAACATGTGGAGGGTACCACATTGGCTACTCCTGAGGCAACTAGTTAGCTTCCAGCAAATTCATTCTTGTCATCCCACATAAACCAGTGAAATAAGTGGCTAGGAAACTTCCTAGTCTGCTGGGAAGAGAATATAATTTGCCAGTTGTTTAACATTTATGATTGGTAATGGCTTTCTGCATGACGCTGTTGTTCACCAGGTTTCTGTTGAAGGTGAAAAGGGCACATGTAGTCCATACTGAAGTAGCATTTAAGCAGTAGTTGATTAAGTACATAGGATCCATCAAATCTAAATCAATCCAACGTACTTGTTTTGGATGATTAGGATAAAGAAACGGGATTCCACAAAGGTTTTGGCTGGGTTGGATTTTCTACAGAAGAAGGTCTTAAAAATACTTTGCAGAAAGACACTCATATTCTAGAAGGAGCTAAGGTAAGAGGCTATGGTACTGTGCATACTGAATTTCTTATCCTAGAAGAGAATTGCTATTTTATATTTAAAGGTGAACACGGAGAATGGCCTGGTTAGCTTGTTTGTTGCACATTTCAGACCTTTCACAAGTTCAGACCTAATAAGTGACTTGAGACTTGCATAAATACAACAGATTTATAAGCAGGGAAGTGAATAGTTTTCAGTCCAAGGGGCATAATCCCTCGTGGACAACCTTCTAGGCCTACACCCCAGTGGTGGATGGGGTCCAGAAAGTGGGCAGAGCAATGGATGTGACTTACAGTAGGCTACCTAAGAGCCAAGAAAAACCAGAGGCTTTATCCATCCACCTGTCCATATAGAAAAGCAAGAGGCGGCACCACAGTTAAAGAACATGTTCCAGATTGGTAAAAGAGAAAGGTGTGGACTGGGGAGTCTTGAGAGCCAGCATTTGGTGGCATGTCTTTGTTTTACCCACTCCTGATCTACAGGGTGTAATATATCATCATGGTCTGAGCAAGGAGAGGGTAAGTTTGTGCTCTCCTAACAAGGTCTCATTGCTTGATTGCGTGGAGGAGGAAGAGAATTGTTTCCTACTGTGTTATAGTAATCCCCCCCCCTTACAGGCAGCACTGAGTGGGGGGCAATGCTAGTGTTAAGCCTCAACCCACCACTTTCCCAAGCCGAGCTGACCACAGAGAACAGGGCAAGGGGAAAACAACTGACACAGCTGATTTGTACATACAGTGGTACCTCTGGTTACGTACTTAATTTGTTCCGGAGGTCCGTTCTTAACCTGAAGCACCACTTTAGCTAATGGGGTCTCCTGCTGCTGCACCGCCACCACGATGCAATTCCTGTTCTCATCCTGAAGCAAAGTTCTTAACCCGAAGTACTATTTCTGGGTTAGCAGAGTCTGTAACCCGAGGCGTATGTAACCCGAGGTACCACTGTACTCTGTTGTGGTACTTGAGAGGCACCTTAGTTAGCATTGTCATCCACAAACATTTATTCACAACGGATAGCTACATTTTCTCTCTACCGCTTCCAGTTGCAGCAGAGGTGGTGGGCTGGAGTTGAAATACTCAGGGGCATGTTCTTAAGTGTGCTTCTTGGGTCTTTGCAGCTCAGCTTCAACGCAAGCCAGGCTGTAAAGCCATGCTTTGCAAACCTAACTTTAAGCAGGGATCAGTTGTACTAGTGCAACCAAATCCAGGGGTTTTTGCATTTGGTGCCAATTAAAAGGAGCCTAATGCAAAGCCTGCTTGCCAAGGAACATTTCAGAGACCTTGTACCACTTATTTTTTTCTCAGCTAACCCTCCTCATAGGATTGTTACAAGGATGAAGGAGAGGAAAATTAAGCACCCCACTTTCAGGTCCTTACAGGAAAGAAGAGAAATAAATAAAATGGCTCTCATGTTCTATCCTTCATAGTTCAATTCATACCTGAAATAAGTTCAGTCTAACAGTCTCTTCACAGACATATACATCACAAATGAAAATGAGTCTTGAAAATTTTGCGGAGTGTAAGGTAATGGAAATCTGTGTTTAAAGTTCTAAATGTGAAATGGCATGTATTGAATAAAGGAAAGTTGGTTGATCATTAATCAGTGCATTTACAGTTGAAAGTTGGCATAATTAAATGTTGAAAGCCATTTATGAAGCTGTATCTGAAACACACATTGTAGTAATCCTAGATAATTTTAATTAATAAGCTGATCTGGTATTTCTTTCAGCCAAAAACTTATTTCATTAGAGGTTCATAACAGGCCTTGATTCGTAGAAACTTGCACAAATGTTTTATGAAAAGTGGTTTCAACTTATGTGGAACATCACCTCAAAAATGAATATATTAAGTATATCAACATTGATATGGATATTAAGATTGTTTCTTCTACTGCCTTACTAGCAATTGTGTTTGTTCAATCTTTCAGCTTGATGTGAAACGTCAGAAAAGCAAAGGCCACTTTTCAAACAGAAGAACTGCTGACATCAGTTAAAGGAAGGAGACTTTATTTCACTGCTGTATAAAGAAACTAAAATAAACTTGGATATGTATTCATCTCAGTTAAATGAATCCAGCTGTTTCTCATAAGCTTAAGATGAATGAACTATACAATCACAGCAGTGCAAATGAACCACAATACACTTTCTTCCCCCTCTCACATACGTTACAGCAGAAGCAGGGCAAACTATGTACAAGGGGGAGTATTATCAGATGGAATAAGCAGCTTTAACTAAGAACTCCATATACACCAGGCAGCTTATTCTGACCTTAAGAGAACAGAGCTCCACCTGTGTAAAAACAAAGGGGCAGCACAAAGCTAGAGCCCCAAACACAAAACCTATAATTCAGTGGTCCAGTTTTTTCTTACTTCCTCTGTTCCTTGGGCAAAAGTGTCCCTTTAGCTGGGTGCCTATATCCACTATTCAGGAACTGTCAGGTGGTTTAGACAATCCCCTGCAGTCTTGTTTAAAATGCTTGAAACCAATTCCTTACTCTTTCCTTCTCTTCTTGCCTTCATGCTCATGTTCTTTAGGACGGCTACTATCAGAAGGCCTTTTTGAGCCCCCATGCTGTTTGGCTTCCTCCAAGAATTTGTCTAGACCAAAAGGATCCTCCTCAAACTGAACTGGTCCTTCTCGACCTCTTTGCCTGCGGTCTGAGCCAGAAAATTCCTTATCAGGAACAAACCTGCGAGACCAAAAGAGAGTAGTAAATCAAGTGTTCTAGTAGTAAAAATACAATTGGAAATACTTGAAATTTCCATACCTGTTGGTAGTTTTTATTCGTGCCTCCAAATCATCACCATACACGTCCTTATCCACATTTTTACTAGGTCTGTAGATGTTCTGGGCCATGTCTTTACCACTTCTCCAAGGCTGGTCATAGACATTGTAAATTTCATCTTCTCCTCCAGCAAAGCCACTGTCCATACCCTAGCAGAACACCAAAACCATCTATATTAGTTGGATACTAACAAGCACAAAGTCCAAAAACAGGTTCCTTTAGAAGTCATCAATACTACTCCGAAAACCTACCTAACCGCATTAGGTAGATTGCTATTCAGAGTCAGAATATAGCATTCTCTGGGAGAACAGAAATTACTCATAAAACCAACAAGTCCCAACTTTGTTGCATACTAGTGTAAGAGAAAAGGATAGAACTATTCAGATGAAAGGAGAAACTTGGTTCTCAATGGCTTGGGATACCAGGTTCAGGTTTAGCCTCCAACCACAGTGGTGTCAGAGGGCACTCTTCTCCACTAAAGAGAAGTGCTGCATGCTTCGAAACACTATTATAGTGAATGCTAAATTTACCCATAATGAAGGCAATATTGCAGGATAGTGCACTGCATTTTACTTTTAACGTACCCATAGTTTTCTAACCACTGCTCCTTGAGGGGCTTTGGTAATATTAAGTTCTATTTAGAGGTGGCTTATTTTGTATTAAATTATACTGGAGTGGGCACACATTTTTCCTGTTGAGGGCCACATTACCTACTTTAGGGGTAATTTGGTAGGAGGCACATGATGAAGGGTCAGAGCCAAAGGGGGGGGGGGACTCTTCATCTCTTTCTGCTGCCTCGTCGTCCTCAGCCTAGCAGGTTGTGGGGGTGGGCAGATTATTGTATGCCAGAGGTTTGAACTGATCACTTGCAGATGGTTTTTAAAATCAGTACTGCATAAAATTTTCCTGAGGGCCAAAGGTTACCCACCCCTAATTTACATGTTGAATTCCTAACAACTGAAAGGCACAGGTTGGTGTTAGAATCTAGTGCTGTAGAGGAAATGAAGCTGTTTAATTGTATCGCCCGGAGGAAGTGCTGAGTTTGCTTTCCTTCACTCAATGTGTTCTAGGATAGGGCTATCCCATTCTGGGATGTGGTGCTTGCTTTAATAGGCCCTTTCCTGTGGCCTCCCTAGGTCTGGAACGCAACAGTAGAGTGTGCTTGGTAGCTGCCCCTTCATTACAGAAAAAATCTTGAGGACATGTGTCTTCAGAGTCCAATTTCTTTCCTACCCACGCCTCACCAGCCTAATATTTTCCACAACAAATGTATAACCTGCAAGACACACTAGTTACAGGTTCCTAGTTGTTGTCATCTGAGTGCTTTAAATTAGAATTGCTGAAATTTATGAACATATGCTCAAATAACTGTTTTCAGACCTACAACACAGTGAGCTATTTGGAAAACAAGCAGATAAAATATGGCTTGTTCACTCTATTGGCTGACATGTTATGGCTTAGGGCAGGCATCCCCAACCTTTGGCCCTCCAGATGTTTTAGACTACAACTCCTATCATCCCTGACCACTGGTCCTGTTAGCTAGGGATCATGGGAGTTGTAGGCCAAAACATCTGGAGGGCTGCAGGTTGGTGATGCCTGGCTTAGGGTGTTTTTATTTTATGTCATAGCTATCTTTTTAATGCTGTACATCTGGCTATATACATGGCACTTGTCTCCTTCAAACGTAGTGATAACTTTCCAGAGCAATGGATGGCATTACTTACCTTACTCTGGTTGAAGAGCCTTTGGTCATACTGGATCTCACTGGATGTCCGAGGGTTAGGAACACCCAAGGCAATGACTTCACTAATATCTCTGTTCTCATTCCTTTGCAACTTCGACCTGAGTTAACAACAATGTATACTGGTTATGTTGCAAAAATATCAACAATTAAAACTTCCATGTGAGGAGTTTGCCTATTCACAATAAAGATGTTGCAGTTGGGGGGGGGCTAGACATGCTTTGAGGAAGCAGTGCTGATTTGCTTGAACACAGGAATAACTTAGTCATAAATGACATTTGAACTACCCAGTGGTTCCTTTGAATTTTTCTATCTTCATAAAGCTGACTTCACACCATGACAAACTGTTTTTGAAACTCTCAACTTCAAAAAATAGCCTGCCATACAAGCCTGGGCAACAGCAAAGGAAGTGCTCTTTCAGAACAAACAAACCTAAAGTCCTCTTAGGTGGTTAGGAACAAGTTTTAAGCTTCTTTGGATTTTGGTATTCAACTTCAAGGAAGTTATCTTGCTTGTAATACAGAATACAGAAAGGTAATACAGGTAATACAGAAAAGGCCAAACAGAAACAGACTGTAAAATTAAACTATTCCCCTTGTCTCTAAAGCAGGTATAATTCTGTTGCGCAAAAGAACTGGGCTGCATAGAAGTTGTGGAATATATTGTATAAAGGTTCTTATTAATTGCTACTTAACACAATTAATTGTGTGTTAATTATTCTAGCAGCTACTTCACATGTATGCTTGCTCAGGAAGTGCGTAAATTAAAACAAGGGAAATGATTTGAAACAATTTAAATCTTCAGATGCAAATTTAATCCATTAATGTTTTTTTCTGGGTGATTTAAAAATCAATCCACCCTGCAAAGAAATGGTTCTCAAAATACAATAGACAGCTAGTCCAGCTGGCACAAAGTGTGCAGCCTAAGAGTAAACTAGGTGGGGGGAAATCTACATGATGGCCACAGGAGAACCTGACACATTCAAGCCCTTAGGCAGGAATGATGCTTGGATAAAGGCTTGAATGTGTCAGGTTTTTGATCACCCAGAAAAAAAGGCCATAGATTGTCTGTTTAATGTTCTCCATGCTAATCTTCAAAGTTAACTTGTTCCCATCAAAATATTTTTAAAAATAAAACAATTGTTCAGTAGCACCTTAGAGACCAACTAAGTTTGTTCTTGGTCTCTATGGTGCTACTGGACAATTTTTTAATATTTTTTTATATATTTCAACTGCATCAGACCAACACAGCTACCTATCTGAATCTTGTTCCTATCAGATACAGATCCCATCATAATACATCCTTGGTCGCTCCTTTGGGGCTGACAGAAACTAAGGAACTAGTGCTATACAGAGCCTCAACTAATGCTATGTAGAAGAACACACAAGCACTTAATACATAGAAGCACAAAAATCGACACATACTACTCCTTTTAACATAATAGTGTGCCATAGCACACCAGAAATCACTTCACTACAGGTATGTACATTTCCAAATCATGTAAATTGCTTTGAGGTTTTCTCCAATGAAGTGGTATATAATTTTTATATAAACAGTAACTTAATACAAAAGAACAACCAAATGAATGCTAATTTGTTAGGTTAGAATCAAATGTTTTACATTTACCTTGATCAAGTAGTATACTGCCCAGTTATTATTAGCTAAACAACTTTACCTTTTGTCAGGGGCTGCTCTGGAAAGATTCCGGTCGTGCTGCCTCTCTTTTCGTCTGTCATGTCTGATTTCATCACGTTCTCTAGCTTCTCCATCCTCTGCACAGATACATTTGAAATTCAAAATTACATGCAGCCATCTCTTATGTGAGTTAACAGCAACATAGTGGAAGCTGAACTTGCAGCTATGAAGAACACAGTGGATGGTGGACTAAATACTCAGAAGTTGAAAGGTCTTTTAACAATTCTACACTTGTTCACAAAATACTTAATTTTTTTCTGGCCCAACAAGTTTAGGGCTTTCCCCAGTTTTTAAAGGTTACATGCCATTAACAAGAAGCCATTTAAACTACAATTGTATGCGCACCTACTTGGATGCCACTCAACAAAGGAGAACTTACTTCCACATAAACATGCATAGAAATGAGCTGCATTCTTTTTGCATGAGGAACGCTATGCACGTAGAGGCCATCCTTCTGTAACTGCATATAGTGCAGTCTTCCTGATAAGGTCAGTACACTTGTCATGTGCAAAACCCTCTTTGGAATATTTTATGAAAACCGCAGGAGGATGGGATGTACCTTTCTCCACATGGGTTTTGATCCCTGCCCTTCGCTCCCTGGCCTTCTGGGCCATTTCCCGGAGTTTCTCCTCATGCTTCTCTTTTTCCTTCTGGGCCATCTTCCGCTCCACCTGGGCTCGCATCTCCACAGCCTCACGAGCCTGCAGAAGATTCAGAGCACAGCCAGATGGTAAGGAGAGAACAAGAAAACCTAGTTTTTATGCTTTTGAGTGGTAATATAAAACAGGATGTACAGTCCAGAACTGGAAACAGCCAGCTGCTTTGGGCCAATCAAGAAACTAGGCGAGGGCGAAAAGAACAGTATAGAAGCCATGCCACACTACTGACACAAAGCCATTTCCAAGCAACTGGCTAAAAGTTGCAATGATGCTCAAATTTATTCTGTGGAAAGAAATTACTCAGAAAGATGCACTGCAGAGAAGCAACTATAGACTGACCTTCCTGTCAGCAATGTAGAGAGCCTCAGCCAACTTGGCAAAGTTTTCATTAATGTGAACAGTCTGCAGTCCTCTGCCATCCGCGGCCAGACGCTTGTCTAATGGAATGGTGTAACCCTGGAGGAAAAACAGAAAAGACAGTGGATCACAAAGGAAAAGACATGGCATGCCAAGAAGCTGCCCCAAATCCTTACTTGTAATTCAATATTAATTAAGTAATTAATTTCTATACTGCCCTATACCCGAAGGTCTCAGGGCAGTTCATTTGCTCTAGGTGCAAGTAGTTGCATTGTTTGGTTCCTACTTTTGTAATCCTCCATACACCAAGACCCTGTGTTTATGGCATTAGTTGAAGTAATACAATTCCCTCAGTTTCAAGATTTAAAATGGACTTTAAAACTTCCTTGATTCTATCTATGCAACACATTTTCCCTTTTCACTATTTGTTGTATACTGAAGAATCCCAACAAATGCAAGAGTGATTCATACCACCACCACCAAGTATCTGACTGAAGCTGCAATCCTGAGCACGTTTATTTAACAATTGGAATAACATTCCAAATAAAAGTAGCACCAAACATGTTTAGTTGCTGGGAAAATTAATCATGTTTCTACAAACTAAAGTTTTATTAAAAGAATCAAAGAAACCCCTGCACCTATGACATATTCAGTGGCCTCAATGTGATATTCTCTTAGTAAGATCTGCCACAGAAATTTTAATAACAAGGAAGATTATCCTAAACACCACAGGAATTCATCACTACTCCCTCTTCCTGCAAGTACTGAACTGTCAATGTCATTGTTCTCTGAATAGGACAACAAAGGGCCTTTGCAAAAGAGAAAAATAGCTCAGAGTATAGGAGAGACACAAAGGCAGCTGAGGCAGTTGAAGAATAACCAATTTATTGTGGCATGAGCTTTCTCTAGCAACATCATAGACCTTAGTTGGTAGACAGAGAAGGGGGTACATATACGCACTTACTGCAACAGAAGCTAGTTACTATAAATACCATAAATGTGAACCAGTAAATAATTTTATAATTCCTCCCATTTGTATCCTGCTCCAACTCCATTGTGATTACCCCAGTCTATAGCAACAGTCCTGTGAAGTATGTTAGCCTGAGTGTACACAACTGGCCCAAGGTAATCATATAGGGTTAATGAGTAAGTGGGAATTTGAATCTAATTCTTTCTGATTCAAGTCCAACACTTCCAATGACTTGGATAAATAGATGCTACTGCAAGAATATATCTTTTTTTGGTAAAGGCTTGAGAGCATCAGGGCAAATTGGTTTCATACCCTGCAAACAGCAGTATGAGGGAATTTTAAATACTTTCCTTTGCCTAACCACAGCTGATCACTGCAAAACGGCAATTTACTATCTAGCAAATTCTTTGCCCTTGTCACCTTGGCAGTTTTAAGATAAAAGGCAGAGAAGAGTCAAGCCATATCACTGCAACCTCCTTTCTGAACACAGCTGGTTTACTCAGCTCTGGATGCTTTAAAGTATCATTCAGACTGCAGATCATTTTTTGAGGAGTTTCCCCAGCAGGATGCAACATTACAGTTTGACGTTATGACAAGTTAATTACCTTAGCATTTTTCCAGTTTGAAATGCAAGGAGGAATTTTCCATTCTTGTTGCTCCTTCACGGTCATCTGAACAGAGAAGAGGTAAAGAGATTTTAGATTTTTTCCCCATTTTTACCAATGAGAGGCGGGGATTCATTCCCATTCTGAAACACAGTAGCTGAGTAGCCATGAACCGTCAAATAGGAAGTGTCAACAAAACACAGTGAAATGTTTCCCCCCCAGCAATTGTCATGTTCATTCAAGCTGCACCTCCTGGAAAGCTAAAACTAAAAGAAAAGCTATCAGCAATTCTGGCAACAGCAGCTGAATGTTTAAACCTCAGATACCAAACTTTTGGGGAAGACCTAGGTCAGTTTATCCAGTCCAACTCCCCAAAATGGGAACTTTCATCCGTATTCAATGAGTTTAATTCACATAATCCTTATTGGTAGCACTGAAAGTTTCTTCAACAAATAGCCCAAAGAACATTCATGGCTTTTACAAACATCGCCACATTGCTAAAGTAGCTATCAGGAATGAATGAACAAGGTTTACCATGCCAAGGTGCCTACAGAATAGATGGCTCCAGACCTCTCAAGCAAGCAAGTCTAGCCACAAGCTATAGGGAAAAGAAAAACAAAAAACCTGGAACATCACTAGACAATCTAACCAGGGGGAACATAGCTCAGTTGGTAGAACATGACTCTTTAATCTCAGGGTTGTGGATTCGCACCCCACATTGGGCGAAAGATCCCTGCACTGCAGGGGGTGAGACTAGATGACCCTTGTGGTCCCTTCCAACTCTACAATTCCATGATTCTAGCTCAGGTCAAAGATCCATCTAGCCCAACAACCTGTTTCTCAGAGTGATTAGCTTTACTGAATGACCCTGGTTCTAGTATTATGAGACAAGGAGACAAAACAACTTTCTATCCTCTTTCCCCATACTGTGCATAATTTTATGGCCCTGAAACGTATTTCCCCTTGCTTACATTTTTTATAAACTATGAATCCCCAGATACTGTACTCTTCCTTCTAGGGGAGCTGCTGCAGCCTCTGATCCTTTTAGTTGTCCCTTTGTGCACCTATTTTCAGGATTTCAATATCATTTTTCAGGTATGACAAACATAACTACACACAATATTCCAAGTGTGGTTGCAGGCATTAGCAGCAATTATATTTTTGATTGAGATGCCCTAAGGTTTCCTAAAATGGAATTTATCTTTTTCACAGCTGCTGCAGAGCAAGTAGCTGTTTCACTGAGCTCTCCACCACAAACCCAATCTTTCTTTTCTGGTTGGTCACTGCTCTCAGATCTCCTTGGCGTAATATGTGAAATTAGGATCTTTCCCCTCAATTTCCATTGAACCACTTTTACTATTCTTTTGTACATTCACCTAGTTTGTAGAGATTCTTTTGGAGCTCTTCACAATCTTGGGTTTCACCAAACTGAATAATTTGGTGTCAATCTCAACTTGCCCACCACACTGCTTGCTCCCAACTCGAGTCCACTGATCAACAAGTTAAAAAGCAGTGGAACCAATACAGATACTTAGAAGAACTTACATCCATCCATTTTTTAAACTGTCTAAACTGACACCTCAAAATTACATTTTATTGTAATCCATGTCCTTCCCACTCTCCATCATGTCTCATGCTGGGATAGCTTGTTAACTTCCCTGAGGCTGGAGAAAAACAGTTCCTGCCCAATGGCCACCAACAGATTGTCTGTTGATACATACACTTGAATCCTCCATACTTTATGCATCAGATGTTTAAAAATGTTACATAAGAGTTGTCACAGTTGTCCATTACCTTTCTGCTGGGAGAGTGCATTACAGGAGCTGGAGGTGATGGTGGTCCACGAGGAATTTTCTTGTTAATCCTAATGAGTTGAAAAATATAGTAACCTTAGTATGTCAATCTCCATCCCTGGAACCTCTATGGCACAATAGCTGTACATTTCTGATGCTTACTTGAATCTTGGTGGCTCCATGGGGTCTTTTTGCATCTCCACCATTCTAATAACTCTCTGTTTTGCACCAGAGTTGAAGGCCACACCTTGCTGTGATGGTGTGTATCTGAAAAAACAAGGAAGAAATTCAGTTATCAGTACAGACCCTCTAATGGGCCTCTTATTTACTTTGCCAGAATTTTAGTTTTGCTCACAGACATTGGATTGCCAAGCATACACACTTGAGTAGAAGTGCAGAAGTAGATGATGTGTCACTGTTCTTTCAAACTGAGCACACATTGAACTACAGAGCTCTGTTTCAATCACACAGCAGAGCCCGATGTTCTAATTCCTCTCCTATTTTACTGGTAGGATAGTAAAAATCTTTCCAACTGGATACCCTGTATTTCAGACCTGTATATCTGAAGGTAGCTTCACAGCCCTCATTGTGCTATTCACCATTTATGGGCCATAAAAACCATCATATATTTATTGCAAGAAAGTTCATTATCAGAAACAAACCAAGAAGAGAACAGTTTCCTATGCATAGCTAAGTACATCACGTTCTCTGTAACAGGACTAATATCACATTTCATTAAACAGCAATAATTTCTTAACACTCATGTAACTGCTTGTGGCCTGAGATAATGGTTATGTTTCACACTCACAAAAAAGGCCTTACATTAAACTTTGCATGCAAAGAAATTTCAACAATCCAAAAATTGTCCAGTACCGAATGTATTGAGCTGGAGCTAGTTTATCAGCTGCTCGGACTGGCATGGCTGCTGCAATTTTCTGGGAGACAGACTTTTCCAGTGCTGCTCGAGTCTTTTCTGTAAGCTGCAATCAGAAATGTTACATTAAACACTTGGACGAGATGCAAGTGGCTTCAATAGTTAGGTGCATCACTGACCACAATACCTCTCTGACAGCTTCTTCATCAGGTCTTTGCAGATCAGGGTCATCCACATTCATAACTTCCTTTGGAACCAGGTCTGTGTATTTGCTGTAAATGACCTGAAACATTGAAAACAGCATTATGAAAAGGGAATACTGTAAATGAACAAAAAATCCTGCATACTCGTGGGGCGTCGTTTCCCTCCTCATTATGGAGCATTTTTTAATTAAAAAAACCAAAAAAAAAACTAGATTAGCTTTCCAAAATAGAATTGTCCAGATAAGGGCCAAACACTAAGAATATATTTAGAATTCCAAATCGGAAGCCTTTTTATCATGACCATAGAATCAAAGTTGAGTTGATAAAAAACCTGGAATTCATTCATATTCTATTTGGAGCTACTGGGATATTTTGCTTATGTCCTTTCCACCAAATGGTACTCAAGGTGGGTAATGTTAAAATACAAAACATAAAAACAGAAGGTAAAAGATAAATAAAATAATTGCAAGGAAATAGTTCATCCTCTGGTGCAATGGCTGTCTGAAACTTTAAAAATTGCACAAATTGCAAGCATTATGGAGTATGATTGGTTAAGAAAAAGCAGACAACACAGAGTGCTTTGCAAAGCTGTCATACTTATTAATTTTTGAGACCTGAACAAGTGAAACACATTTGTGTCAATAAGCTTGAATTATTGAGGGCTTATTTGTGAGAAGTTCATTTTATAGGCAACTCCATGATTGTGAGGGGGTTGCATGAAATTGCATATAATTTGAACACCCATTGAAAAAGCCTGCAAACACCCTGTTCTGCCCCCGCCCCCCAATTTTTGAGAGATTTTCAGGTCACATCCGGGTTTGGCATGATGCACGCGTGTGAGGTTGTACACATACCAGACGCGCCTAAAATGGTTGCTGCATGTACTGCATTTGCTATCAACATCACTGCATTTTTGTGGCAGCTTTATTCTTTAAAGAATAAGGTAATGTTTTAAGAGCTTCTGGGCAATGTTCTTCAGGTTCAAGAACTAGTGCCCCTTTGCCATCTAGAAATGGGATAAGGCAATTATGTTGCAGCAGGATGCATGTAGAAAGGTGTCTACCAAACTAAACCTATATACCATTTACTATAGACTATGCCAGGAGCCAAGAGAAATGGTAACATGTGTTATTTTTTGTGGTGCTACCAGGTAATTTTTCTCAAGCTACTGTGACATGCTTTTGTGATTGCTTAATCTTTTGCCTGTGTGGGAGGCAGTAATACCACAGAGTTTTCTGAAAGCATGTGTATAATTACACAACTGTGAAAGCTAAAAAATGTATTATAAACTCTAATATCCAAAACACAACATATACAAGAAAAGATGATGGTAAAAAATAAAGAAATAGAGAACTAAGTCCTAGCAAACCAGGAATTAAGTTGTTCTATATATCCATAAACAGCCTAATTGCTCAACATTACTCAAGGAGGCAAGTATTCACCCCAAAAGAGATTGCTCTAAGCAGCACCTCTCCATCTTTTATGGCATTTGCCTAACTATAAAAACAGACCTGTAGCTCAGCTAATAATTTAGCACAGGAACAATTTTCCAATTCTCATCCAAGTATTCCAGAATTAACAACCCTTTAAATGAGTATCAATGGAAACACATCTCACAAAGCCAAATGAAGGACATTTGAATAGCAATATTTCTTCATGGTAATTAACTATAAAACCCCCAAGAATCTCAAAGCATGAAGATCCAAGCTCACTTTAAGAGCTCAAAATATCCCAGAGAATGAAAGAAGATGATGTTCTATCCACATTAAAACGAGTAAGCTCTGAATATGATAAAGCCACGATTCATTATCCACTGTTTATGAGAAAATGATAGTAAACCGAGTACCATGTGGTAGCCTTACTGGTAATAACAGGCTTGCAATTACCCACTTGCCCATTCATGTATGGAGAACAAACGTTTCCTCAAAGCAGTAAGGTGAGTCCTGCCTACTGGGAGGACAGACCCACATGACTCTTTGGTTCTTTCCCAACACAAGGCTACATGATGGAGGTTGTTCAAAATGCTCTTCGCCCTCTCTTATCCACATGTTTAGCATTTATATGCATGGAGGCTGAGCACTGGGTACACTGTCTCTTCCCTTAATCCTGGAGAAATAGCCCACACTACTGAAGGAAAAACAGCAGAATATGTCTGTGTGGGGACGATCACACTCTGAGGAACTATTAGGAATACTAGGTAGAAACACGTTTCCACTTCACATGCCACAAACATCATTTTACTTCAAAATAATTAACACAGATTCATCATAGTCTCACACTCACTTCTAAAGCTCACAGTAATTAAGACAGGCTTGATTCCCTATTTGGTTAATAAGAATGCACTGAGAAGAGGCTTTGCCATTCACCTTGGCTGGGTAAAGAATGAGCCAGGTAAGTATCCATGCAGAGTACGCATGGTGTGTTCTAGCCTCAAAAGGCAATTTGCTCTTTAAAGGAGAAGCTGAGCTGCATAACCGAAGAGGCAGTGCTGGTGTGGTCACTTTCATATTTAGCTGTATGTGCAGTTTTGTCTCCCTTTCACTTTAAAGGCTACTGGATCTTTAAGGCAGAACAGTTGGTGTGTTCATAGACTGATATATGACAATATAACTATCTCCACCTTCGCTGTCCTTCAGTTCCTGCAACCAAGGAAAGTAGTGCTCAAGCATCTATCCCTTTGTTTGGCTTCCCATTCTTGGGTGAAGCTAAGTAGATTCCCCAATCTCTACTTTCCTTGGTCCCAGAAACGTGACACGTAGACTGGGTAGGCAACCATAGTAGTGGAGTGGGCAGCAACTAACTGTGAGAATAATAATAATAATAATAATTTATTATTTGTACCCCGCCCATCTGGCTGGGTTTCCCCAGCCACTCTGGGCGGCTTCCATAGAAACCAGAAAACACTAAAATATCATACATTAAAAACTTCCCTGAACAGGGCTGCCTTAAGATGTCTTCTGAATGTCAAGTAGTTGTTTATCGTTTTGACATCTGATGGGAGGGCGTTCCACAGGGCGGGCGCCACTACCGAAAAGGCCCTCTGCCTGGTTCCCTGTAGCTTTGCTTCTCACAATGAGGGAACCGCCAGAAGGCCCTCGGCACTGGACCTCAGCGTCCGGGCAGAACAATGGGGGTGGAGACGCTCCTTCAGGTATACTGGGCCGAGGCCGTTTAGGGCTTTAAAGGTCAACACCAACACTTTGAATTGTGCTTGGAAACGTACTGGGAGCCAATGTAGGTCTTTCAAGACCGGTGTTATGTGGTCTCGGCGGCCGAATAGCCAAATCACCTACTCCTTAGTCACTTAAGGACAGGCATCCCCAAACTCGGCCCTCCAGCTGTTTTGGGACTACAACTCCCATCATCCATAGCTAACAGGATCAGTGGTCAGGGATGATGGGAACTGTAGTCCCAAAATGATACGATACGATATCTTTATTGTCATTGTCCCTTGCAGAACAATGAAATTGAAAAACTACATAAAACTACATAAAAACTACATAAAACTACATAAAACATTCAAAAACCCCTAAAAATTCTAAAACCCCATTTTAAAATACACTATACTACAGAGACCCCTTATGCTGCGTTTAGAACCAGAATTGCATTAACATAGAAACTGTTAGCTGAGGGGCCAAGTTTGAGGATGCCAGCTTAAGGACAATACTCTAGGTCCTGGATTTATATATGTAGCAGAATGAGGTGGAAATATTCTAAGATGGTAGAATTGGCTGTAGTACTTCAAACTGAGGATGGAAGGTTGTGTTTATGAATGTTGCCCTGCAGCCTGAAGTGGTACAGTCCACTCTATTACATAATTTTGCTGCATATGGAGACTAGGCCTCAGTGATGTTGACTATGTGACCACCTAAAGACTCACAGCCTTATAATAGGCAGATGCTATGAAATGTGTTCCTGTATTATTTCTTAAGAGTGTAGCAATTCAGAAAAGTGTCTTCACATGTTATACTTTCAAGATATAAATCTCATGTTCTGCCACTGTACTGTTGGACTTGTGAGAAACTCATCTAGAATTCATAACAAAACTTTTCCAGGTTGCATTAGAATTAGTAAGCCAAGTAAAATAAAACAATATCCATAAACAATAAAACTATATATCTATATACAAGCACCTGGAAAGTCTATTACCTTGTCTTTTGACTGTCCCTGCCGAGCTATAGCATCGTATTTTATTTTTCCTTCTGCATCCACTTGAACAGCTAATGCATTGGACATTTTCTTTTTTCGGCCCATATCCAGAGGATATTGGGCAACATGAATTTCTGGAAAAGCACCTCCATCTCCAAAATCCTATACAGTAAAATAAATTGGAAATGATTACAAAATGGGCAAAAGAAACAAGAAGGTATTGTTAGTACTAGACTAGTCATTCAAAAAGTAACAGCAAAGACTAGGATTTTCATTTCATTTCACTTTTAATTTGTATACTGCCTTTTTGTATTACTATACACAAGGCAGTTTACAAGCTGAAGAAACAACAAAATATACAACAAAGTTCAGGAACAGTAAACCTTTGGCTCTGCAGATGTTGTCACACTCCAAATCCCATCAGCCTCAGGCAGCATGAGCAATGGTCAGGAGTGACGTAATTCAACATCTGGCAGGCCCCAAGTTTCTCACCACTGAACTAGATGTTAGGATGGGTATCTATGTAAGAGCAGAGTTACAGAAATAGACATATTATAGGCCCTTACATTCAAAAGCCAAGATTTCACTTCTCTAAAGTAACTAAAATAATTATTCATGTCATCAACTGTGCACACCACTCTTTACCTCCAACATTCGTGGTATCCATCCTTTCCGATAACCGTAAGGGGGTGGCTCCCTTCGTGATGACACCAATGCAGTCTGTCTCACCCTTTGAGATCTTGCCCTCTCTTCTAATTCCAGCTGGTCTTGAGATAGCTGAGTTGGTGCTGGCAAAAAACTAAGCAAACAGAAAGAAGGAACTTAATATTTGGACTATATCTGTACACATTAGACAACACGTGAAATATTGTTCTTATTCCATTAAACCGTTCTACAAAGAAACTGCAGTTTTGCACTTTTGATTTATTTCCTTTCATTTGCCTCTAAAGAGCTCTTTTGCTTCCTGAACTTCAGGTTCCTGCTGCTACAGTTCTGATTCAAAATCCAAGGTGGTTTAGGTAGAGTCCATACTGAGTTCTTGTGACAAAATCATTCTTCCTTTCCACTGGTTTGCAATGCTGATCCTACAATAAACATTTGGTTTAAAGCATGAGCATATCTGAGCATTACTCCAACTAGACAGAAAAGACAGTGGGCTGTATCCGACATTGCAGCTCCACTGGCACAACAGATTTCCATGTGTGCAAAATAACTTTACAGTATTTCCCTTGCCTGTCCCCTCCAGCCTCTAAAGGTAAAGGTAAAGGGACCCCTGACCATTACGTCCAGTCGCGAACGACTCTGGAGTTGTGATGCTCATCTCGCTTTACTGGCCTGACTAAGCTGCTTCTGGCGAACCAGAGCGGCACACAGAAACCCTATTTACCTTCCCGCCAGAGCGGTACCTATTTATCTACAGTGGAACCTCAGGTTGCGAACGTGATCTGTGCGGGAGGCACATTCACAACCCGCAGTGCTGTGTCTGCGCACGCGCGTGATGCTTTTCCGCGCTTCTGCACATAGCACGATTTAGCGCTTCTATGCATGTGCGAGCACCAAAACCTGAAAGTAACCTGTTCCGGTAGTTCCGGGTTTCAGAGCATCCGTAACCTGAAAATGCATAACCCGAAGTGTCTGTAACCCAAGGTACCACTGTACTTGCACTTTGACGTGCTTTCAAACTGCTAGGTTGGCAGGAGCAGGGACCGAGCCCATGCCCTCAAAATCAGCTCTTGAGGATTAGGGGAGAGTTCAAAGCAGATGGGTGGGGTGCTGGGGAGGAAGAAGAAACTTAACAAGTCCCATTGTGCCAGAATTACATGTGTGTAGTATTGGATACAACCCACTATCACCAATAAAATACCACGTTAGAAACTCATATCTATAAGCTAACCCCCAAATGGCACCTTAATGGTTGCCAAAACAGAATGTCTAGGTGCAATTTCCCCCTCAATGAAATTTATTATTATTATTATTAATTTAATTTCTATACCGATTTATATTTTAAAGAAAAAATCTCAAAGTGGTTAGCAACACATTAAAACATCAAACCAATTCAAGCTTCAAGGAAAATATTTCAGATCTTTCTGTAAGAAACACTTTGCCTTCCCCATATTTATTTATTTACCTACTTAATCTGTGACCCTTGGGCGGCAAGGTTCTAGCCTTTCAATATCAAACCACTTAAAACCACATTCACACTTATGGTCCTTCAGTTTGCTGTTGCAGCATGATGAGGCAAAGCCTTCCCCAAAGTCTTCATTGGACGCCCCTGAGTTCTAGTATTTCACAGAATCTTAGAATTGGAAGGGATCCTGAGGATCATCTAGTCCAACCCCCTGCAATGAAGGAATGTGCAGCTGTCCCATATGGGGATCAAACTTGCAACTTTGGCATTATCAGCAGCATGCTAAGTCTAAGCAACTGAGCTGGTATGCATAAAGAGGAAAACAAATAAATTTGGGAATGTATAACACAGGATTAATCAAATCACATCCAAGATAACGCCACATATGATCTTCTGATGTCAGAAAAAATCCTGAAGCCTGCACATGGTTTGACAAAGCTGAATACAGTGGTACCTCGGGTTAAGAACTTAATTTGTTCTGGAGGTCCGTTCTTAACCTGAAACTGTTCTTAACCTGATGCACCACTTTAGCTAATGGGGCCTCCTGCTGCCGCCGCATGATTTCTGTTCTCATCCTGAAGCCAAGTTCTTAACGCGAGGTACTATTTCTGGGTTAGCGGAGTCTGTAACTTGAAGCGTCTGTAATCTGAAGCGTCTGTAACCCGAGGTAGCACTGTATGTTAAGTATTTTCACCGTGCATACATGTGATTAACATGTAACAATGGCACATGAAAATGTAAACATGGCTTTCACACTGTCTTGCTTATTTCATACATGCACTCCATCAGTTGACTACTGCTGATAAGCTGCAACTGAAGATGTAAACAGAACATACTGAGAAACATTTTGTTTGAGGCAACACAAACTGCAATGGTCCATTTAGCTCAGTATTGCATATGTTAACTGGCAGAAGATTTTAGGCGTAAGTATTTCCCAGCCTAACCTGGAGCAGCCAGTGACTCAATCTAAAACCTTCTCCATGCGAAGCAAGTGTTCTACTACGGAGCTACAGCCCACTTCATGCCACAGTCCCCAAAGCCTTGTTCACACATTACACTGAACAGAGGTACAAACCGTCTCTACAAATGAGCACGTGCGTTCCATAGAGCTCAACTGTCGAAGCGTGTGAATAACGCTACAAGTGCACAGCTCAAATTCTGTGTATAGATTGTACACTAATTGAACGTAACGTGTGAAAATCCCGCTTGGACATAAAACATGCGAAGAAGCCGTTTCCCAACACAACAGGACATCCCGTATGAAAACCGAGCGGGGTACAAAAACAGCTTCCAGGCTTAGGTTAAATCCTTTCCCAGGTGCGGCCGACAGCGAGAGCACGTCTGAATCAGTGTACCCGTATCCGGCAACCCAGATCATCGCCCCGCCCCCATCGCGGTCTATTCGCACCAGCCGTGGATGGGAACCCACCACCACCATCACCGGCGAAACCGAAATTCCGTTGCCGGAGGGAGAGAGGCCTCCTCACCCCCACGAAAACAGCGAGGCCTTCGGATCAACCTCTCAGGAAAATGCCCGGATCGGTCCAGGCCTCACTGGCGAAACTGCGCCGCCATCGCAACCTCCTCACAACCGACTACCATAAACAAAAACCTGGGGCTCCGGTTCAAAAGAAAACGAGTTCCGGAAAAGAGAGGGGGATCTGCTCCCACCGCCTCGCAGGGTGCCGCTTCAGGCCCTCAACCAACCTGGTCAGCGCCATCTTGCCGCTCTTCCTCTTCTCCCGGCCTCGCCAGCGGTTCCTGACAGCGTCGATAAAGCAAGGCTCGCTTGGGAGCCAAAGGCATTCTGGGAATTGTAGTGCCCGCGCTTCCTTCGTTTGCCGACGCGAGGTCGCGCGGCGGCTTTCGGCGCATGCGCGTCAGTGGCCTCTCATGCTTCTGAGATGGATGCGTAGGAATAGTATGCCGTGGGGATGGCGGCTCCCCCACCCCACCCCACCCCCCTGGCGGTATTCCCTACCACTCCCTCCACTACGGGGAGAAAAGGAGAAACTTGAAAACGAGACAGGTCAAGGAAAATGCTGTTTCGGCTTTGGACTACATGGAACTCAAGGGAACTAATTCTGCTGTCTCTTGATAGAAAATCCACATTCCCTTCAAGTTGGCGCAAACTCCATTCGAGGAGAGCGGGGTTGCATCCTCTGAACAAAATAAAAATATTTCTTCCAGTAGCACCTTAGAGACCAACTAAGTTAATTAATTGTATGAGCTTTCGTGTGCATGCACACTTCTTCAGATACACAGTGTGCATGCAAACGAAAGCTTACACTAATAACTAATTTAGTTGGTCTCTAAGGTGCTACTGGAAGGAATTTTTTTATTTTGTTTGACCAACACGGCTACCTACCTGTAACTATCCTCCAAACAGTCTGTGCAATAAAGGAGTGACATCCTTTTTATTGCGCCTTCCTTATGGAATTTTAATATTGCGTCATGTCCATTCAGGGCTTGTCCTGTAACTTTCTGCAAAAATCCTGTAGCTTCTATACCACCAGTGTTTGGGGGTTGGTTGGTTGGTTTGTTGCACACTAGTACAACAGTTCCCCTTACACAGACAGCAGTAATATGATAAATGGGGAGGCATCACAGAATGATTAATAAAATGGACCAATGTGTGGACGGTCTAGTATCAATCCACCACTAATGCACTCCAGCAGACATAGGCAAACTCGGCCCTCCAGATGTTTTGGGGCTAGAACTCCCATCATCCCTAGCTAACAGGACCAGTGGTCAAGGAAGATGGGAATTGTAGTCCCAAAACAGCTGGAGGGCTGAGTTTGCCTATGGCTGCACTACAGTATTACTGCATCAATGACATGTTGCAGAATACATCTACAAGAAAATAACACCAGGCTGGAGGGGCTCTATTCCAAAGTAAATTTAGTTATGTAACCTGAATCTTGATTTTTGGAATTGTTTTTATACGATGGAATGAACCATTGAATAATTCAGTTAAGTCCCACCCTGCCATCCCATAAAAGACCGAAAAGCAAAGGGAGTTTTAATATTTATATATTAAAATATTTATTATATTATTATATTATAATATTTATATATTTATATGAAAGGGTCAACTTTCATATACATTAATATTCACTTAGTACTACTTGGGCTGTAATTACAGTTGGTTTCTTTTATGCCATGTTTGCCTGGTGTGTACTTTTCACACTAATCTTGTTTAGCACTTGTTTAGCTGGCAGTTGTACAAAGTGCACTACACCTCAAAAAAAGGCTTGATGTAGGATTCCACACACCCCTTCTGCTGCACCTACTGTACTGCAGTCAGCCAAAACCTGTGTGTATTTACATGGAAGCCTCACTGAGGCTGCCTGCATTCCTGCAAAGTTTGGATTATAAAGTGTAGTTTGCACTTTGACATTTTTATTGTCAATTTTATTTATTCCTTGTAAGCCACCTTGCATGGTAAAAAGTGAAAAAGGGATATGAGTAAGTAATATGTGCATTTGCGTGGAAGCCTTATTGAATCTACTGGCATTTACTTCTCAGTAAATATTTTTATGACAGAGCTAAATGTTTCGTATTAAAGATGCAATTGTAGGTAGTGGGCTAACTCAGCAATTTAAGAATTGAATTATGCCATTTAAGCCTTGCTTTCCACTACTGTACTTATTATTTTCAATACAGAATATCACTTTCCTATTTGCAGAAAATGCTGTGATCCTAATGGCAAGTGTGATATCAGTTTTGATGTTCATGCTGTCTTTGATTTGCCTCCTGTGAATATTGAATGGCATCACATATCTGGAAAAATATAAATATCAGGAAGACCTTTCTGACCGTAAGAACTGTTCGACAGTGGATACCGGTCTCCCTCGGGAGGTTGTGGACCCTTCTTTCTTGGAGGTTTTCAAGTAGAGGTTGGATGGCCACCTGTCATGGATGCTTTAGCTAAGATTCCTGCATTGCAGGGGGTTGGACTAGATGACCCTTGGGGTCCCTTTCAGCTCTACAATTCTGCAATTCTATGATTATATACAATGCAAAAAGTTACTTCCAACCAACCAATCATTTTATTTGTATGCCACCTTTCGAAAGTCAAAACTGTGCTCAAAGCAGCTTACAAATATATTAAAAATTACATAACTACAAACACAACAAAAGTAGTCATAAACAGCAGGCAACACACCTGGCAGTAAAGGTTTCCCTGGACTGCACTCCTTGAGGCTGCCAGTGGGATTGCATGGCTGAATACTTCCCCTTGGGAAGTATAGGTGATTTTTGCATTAAAAATGAGCAAAAAGAGAAGACATGAGAAATGGTTTTGTTTCTTTGTATGCAGGGAGTATTCAGACATGTAGTCCTTTACTTGCATCATGAAGTGGTAGATAATTGTTTATCATTTTCTTTTTCAGGACAATCTTTCACCATTTTCTTCTGTTGATTGAATCAATTGGTCTTTAGTGCTTTGTGGGTAATGCGTGAGCAAGCTGTGAGCTTATGCAGGATATTTGAAATTGGTTATTTGTTTATCAAGAAGATAAAAGCATTCTTCCTTGGCAGTTTTGGATAATCTCTGAATATTTTTGTACTTAAAAAAAAACCCTGAGCTATTTCTTCAGGCACCGTCACACAAAGAGGAAATCCAATCACTCTAAGTAGGTGCACATTCTAATAATAGAATAGTTTGGCTTTGATTATAGAATTACCTCGTGTTCTGGGGCACATGGTATTATACAATTGGGGTATTCTTCCTTTGTCGCAGCCTCAGATTTTGATTATTTAGTTAAGAGCCACAAGAAGCAGATTATTTTGCATCAAGAGAACAAATGCAGATAGAAGGCAGATATAGACACATATTTCCCTTTCGGACAAGACTTGTGATCCAGTGATTAAAAGAAAAAGTAGGTTGGAAGTCAAGGCAAATCATGTTCAACATCTGTTTCGACAGATAGCAGAGCACTGGAATTAAAAGTGATTACATCAGTGAAACAAATCCTAAGCAACAGAGTAAGCCATTAAAACCATCAAATGCTCAGTGTAACATTGTAACAATGTGTATGGGTGGGTAGAACAATGAAAAATGAAAAGTAAATGGGACTTCAAGAGAACTTCATTCAGAATTAGTTTTGATAGACTCAGTATGGTTAAATGTGCAAAAGTAAGACAGACCCTTGCCCAGGTTGCATGAGTTATATATTCTAACATTCCAACATTAGTGCTCCTGTTCTGATTATCCTAGCTTAGTGGGAAATGATGTTTTTAGGCTGCTGTAGCACCACAATATGGTAAAACGTCACATTTACACAACTGCTATGGATACAAAAGTCCTAATGTTGAACAATTGGCCAATTAATGTACTTGTAGGACTTCCGGAGGCGGCGCGAACGGCAATGGCTGCCAGCTCCTGAACGGGAGAGGGTAGCTCCGTCGAAACGGGTCGCCCGCTACGGCGAAGCGGGGACCCATCCAGAAAAACCACAGGCAGCAGAAGCCTGTGGTCCTGAGACCCGGCGGGCGCCAAAAGCAGCCCCTAAAACGACGAAGGGACCCCGTAAGGGGCTCCGGACCGCGGAGGGGGTAGCGGCGCTGTGGGTCGTTTCGCGATCAACGGAGCGAAGCCGCGTCGCTGTTGCCGGTGAGCGCTGACCTTTCTTCTTGAAACTGCTAACTTTGGAAAGCAACAACCCGTGAGTAATTTGGACAATATACTTTTAAAGCCTCTAAAAATTGTGAATTTGGCTGAAAGCGGAGTGACGAAAAACAGGAAGTCCGTCTTCCGCTGACACTGAACTTGAAAGTAAAGAGCAGGAGGAGTGGAGACAAAGAGTAATGTTTTGCATTGACTGATCTGGCACCTATTTAAACTGTTGTTCCTGGCTGATTTAAAGACTTTAAGTGGCTGATTTTTGGACCTTCATTGAGACAAGGATACCTGTCTTCTGTTGATCTATTGGATTACAAATAAAAGTAAGAAACCCAGGTACTGGAGCTGCTTGAGTAACTGAGCAGTCAGTCTGCAGGCTTTGGATACTTTGAATCTGAACTTTGGAACATACTGAGTTTGAATTTGTTACTTTGAAACACTTGCTGTCTAAGCACTTTTGGAAACAATGTTTGGCTTTAAGTTTTAACTCTGCTAAAATTTATCTTTGTGAAGATCTTTGGAGATCAATTCAGACTTACTAATTTTAATTGGATTGGACTTCCTCCCCAAAGACATCCTAAGCTCCACCTAGAGGATTTTTGGATTTACAGCAGTGACTTTGTTTTACTTTCTCTTTCCCGGCCTCCTGTTTGAGTGTTACCATCTGGGCTCTTACTTTCTCATGGGAACAATTCAGTTTGACCTTGGTTTTTAGATAACTTTGGAATGAGTGGAACAAGAAAAAGGGGAAGAACCAGACAAACAACGTTAACTTTACCGACAGTCTCACAGCGTAGATCATCTGTGCCTGCTTTGCCTACTACTTTGCCTCCTGAGGCAGAAGCGGCTTCCCTGCTACAATCAGGGGAGGGAGAAACTGAGGAATTACAACTGGAAGATATGGCCTCAGGAGCAAGTGGCACTGTTTTGGAGAAAATTTTCGAAAAATTGGAGGCTCTGGACAGAAAGGTTGACCAGCAATCAGCTAAAATTGACTTAAACACAGAAAGTTTAAATAGACTAACTGGACAAGTTGCACAGAATGTTCAATCTATTGGAGAACTGAAGGAGGCTGTAGGTGAAAATCGGAAATTGGCGGAAGACACTAGCCAAAGATTGGGACAGCTTGAAAAAGAAGTAAGACCACTCAGCAAACAAGTAGGAGAACACCAGATCTACTTTTCCATGACAGAACTTCGGAACAGGGAGGCCAATTTAAGGATACGCTCAATTCCAGAAGTGGAAGAAGGTAACTTAACTGAGTTCCTCACCAAAGAATTTTCCAAGTTTTGGAACTTAGAAGAAAAAGACTTTAAAATACTATCTGCTTTTAGGCTTGGAAGACTTATAAAGAAGGAGAAGCCCAGAGACTGTTTGATAATATTGAGATCAAAGGAGGAAAGGGACAAGATTCTAGGCTTGCACTACGGAAAGTCACTGGATATTTTGGACAAAAGAATTGAAATTTATAAGGATATTCCTAAACAGCTGTTGGATCTTCGATCAGACTACTCGGAATTAGTAAAATTGCTAAGGAGTAACTCAATCATCTTCAGGTGGGAGTTTCCCCAAGGTTTATCGTTTACTTTCAGAGGGAGGAAGACCAAAATTAGAACGCCGGAGGATAGAGACAAGTTTTTGGTGGCACACGGAGAAGATCTTCATAAAGGACTTGGATTACCCCCAGGGCCTGAACCTCCGGGGGTTCCTGCACCCCCGGACCCCCGAAAATCTGAGAACAAGGTACCCCCACAGCAAGAATAACCAGATATATTCAGGATGTCTCTGCAACTTTTGAGCTGGAACATAAATGGCTGCAACATTCCAGGAAAAAGGAGAAAAATCTTTCACATCTTAAAAAAGGAACATTTGGACATTATTTGCTTACAGGAAACACATGTGACTAGGCTCCACAGAAAAGTGTTAATAAATAAAAGACTTGGCCAGGAATTTATATCTTCGGATACAGTTAAAAAGAGAGGTGTGGTAATTTATGCAAAAGAGAGCCTTTCACCTAAATTTCTGTTTAAAGACGAGCATGGAAGAATTTTGGCGATAGAAGTACAACATCAAGGAGAAAAAATACTGATATTAGGAATTTATGCCCCAAATGAAGGAAAATCGGAATTTTACAAGAAGTTGCATGAGACTATGCTGGACTATCTGGACTACAACAACATCATTATGATGGGAGATATGAATGGAGTTGTATCAACCAACATGGATAAGTCACAGAGTCAAAAAATTTCTAAAGATGGGAGACTACCAAAGACCTTCTTTGAAATGACAGACAATATGGACTGGATTGACATTTGGAGAGTGAGAAACCCCTTGGGAAGGGAAGGAACATTTTTCTCTGAAGCCCAACTGACTTGGACAAGAATCGACCAGATATGGATAACTAGAGGTCTGGCACCTAAGATCAGAAAGGTGGAAATCTGCCCAAAGACATGCTCCGACCATAACGCACTGAGAATGGACATGACATTGATTCCAACCGGTTCCTTCAGATGGAAGATGAATGATGGCCTGTTTAGAGATCAGGAGATTACCAAGAAGGCCCAAAAAGCTCTAAAGGATTATTTTGAGATCAATATGAACACCACAGTGGAAAAAAGAACTATCTGGGACGCAAGTAAGGCCGTGATGAGGGGGTTCCTGATACAACAGAACACGGTAAAGAAAAGGAAACAAAACGAAAGGAAAGATAAAACTTTGGAAAAAATTAAGGAGTTGGAGAAGAAGTTAAGACGATTCTGAGAGAAATCAAACTTTACCAAGCACAATACTCCAAACTGATAAATCAGGAAATAGAATGGAAAATCAAACTAATGAAACAAAAAACTTTTGAGTCGGCTAATAAATGTGGAAAACTGCTAGCTTGGCAGTTGAAGAGGAGACAAAAGTTAAATACAGTGACAAATTTAGAGATTGAAGGAAGATGTATCCAGAACCCCGGAGAGATTAGAAAGTGTTTCCAGAGATATTTCAAAAAATTATACACTCAAGGGCCACAAGATGAAGCAGCGATTAAACAATTTTTAAAGACAAATGGACTGGCAAAGTTGTCAGAAGAAAATAGATCAATTCTGAATGGCAAAATAACACGACAAGAGATTGAGCAGGCCATCCAAAACATGAAACAGGGCAAATCACCAGGACCAGACGGGCTGACCTCCAAGTACTATAAGACATTGAAAGACTATTTGATACAACCACTGATGGAGGTCAGCAATGAAATTTTAGAGGGGAAGAAGGCGCCAGAATCGTGGAAAGAAGCTTTCATCACATTGATACCAAAATCGGAAACTGAAAAGACACAGCTTAAGAACTACCGTCCCATCTCCCTTTTAAATGTGGATTACAAAATATTTGCAGACGTTTTGGCAAGTAGATTCAAGAGGGTTTTAAACAAAGTAATTCATAAAGACCAGGCAGGCTTTCTCCCAGGTAGACATATGTCTGCTAATACAAGGAACATTATAGATATATTGGAGCTTTTACAAACAGACATAAATACTAAAGCTGTTTTAATTTTTATAGATGCGGAGAAGGCCTTTGACAACATATCCTGGAAGTTTATGAAAGGGAATTTAAAAGAAATGGGAGTGGGCCGGGGGTTTGAGAATGGGATTGATGCAATATATTCAGAACAAAAGGCTAAACTGATAGTTAACAATGTGGTTACAGAAGAGTTTAAAATTGAAAAAGGAACACGACAAGGCTGTCCGATTTCCCCGTTATTATTTATTTCGGTCCTGGAGGTGCTCTTGAACACGATTAGAGGGGACAGGTTGGTGGAAGGGATACAGGTCGGAGCGAAACAATATAAACTTAAAGCGTTTGCAGATGACTTAGTTCTGACATTACAGGAGCCAGAATCTAGTACGAAAAGAGTACTACAACTAATCCAAGATTTTGGTCGGGTGGCGGGATTTAAACTAAATAAGCAAAAAACTAAGGTGTTGGGAAAAAACTTGACAGATATTGAGTCGGAACGGTTTCAGAGAGAGACAGAGTTAACTGTGGTTAAGAAAGTTAAATACCTAGGGGTAAACATAACAGCAAAGAATCTGAGTCTGTTCAAAGATAATTATGAAAAATGTTGGTCTGAAATTAAGAGAGACTTGGATAGCTGGTCAAAATTGAAACTCTCATTGTTAGGTCGAATAGCTGCTATTAAGATGAATGTATTGCCAAAAATGTTGTTTTTGTTTCAGACATTGCAGATTGTAGATAAAACGGAGTGCTTCCGGAAGTGGCAGAAAGATATCTCCAAATTTGTCTGGCAGGGCAAAAAGCCCAGAATTAAGTTTAAGATATTAACGGACGCAAAAGAAAGAGGGGGCTTTGCCCTGCCAGACTTAAAGTTGTACTATGAAGCCGCAGCTTTCTGCTGGCTAAAAGACTGGCTACTTCTGGAAGACACGGACGTGCTGGATTTGGAAGGTTTTAACAATGCATTTGGATGGCATGCATATTTATGGTACGATAAGGTTAAGATTAACAAGGTCTTTAAGAACCATATTGTCAGAAAAGCAATATTTAATGTCTGGACAAGATACAAAGACTTATTAGAGAACAAAACACCGAGGTGGCTGTCACCTTTGGAGGCTAAGGCCCGAAAAGGACCCAATATGGAGGCCAATTGGCCAAAATATTGGGAAATACTAGAAAGGGATGGAGACAATTGGAAACTGCAGAGTTTAGAGAAAATGAAAGATAAAGTGCGAGACTGGTTACACTATGCTCAGATTAAAGAAGTGTTTAAGATTGATAAAAAGTTAGGATTCCAGGTGGAGAAATCGAAACTGGAAACAGAACTGTTAGAACCTAAGACCAAGGTACTTTCAAAAATGTATAACTTGCTGCTGAAATGGAACACACAAGACGAATTGGTTAAATCGGCTATGATAAAGTGGGCCCAGGATATTGGGCACAACATTATGTTTGAGGACTGGGAAAGGTTATGGACCACCGGGCTGAACTTCACAGCATGTAATGCTCTGAAGGAAAATGTAATGAAAATGATATATAGATGGTACATGACCCCAGTGAAATTGGCTAAAATACACCATTCGTCTGATAACAAATGTTGGAAATGTAAGGAAAATGAAGGAACATTCTTTCACCTCTGGTGGACCTGCCCTAAAGTGAAGGCCTTCTGGGAAATGATATATAATGAGTTAAAAAAGGTATTTAAGTATACCTTCACCAAGAAACCAGAGGCCTTCCTTCTGGGCATGGTCGGCCAGAACGTGTTAAAGAAGGACAGAACATTTTTTATGTATGCTACAACGGCGGCAAGGATACTTATTGCTAAGAGCTGGAAAACTCAAGATCTACCCACACTGGAAGAATGGCAGATGCAGCTGATGGACTATATGCAACTAGCTGAGATGACTGGCAGAATCCGCGACCTGGGAGAGGAGAGGGTTGAAGAAGACTGGAAGAAATTTAAGATTTATTTACAAAAGTACTGTAATTTGGTTGAATCCTAACAAGGAAGCCAGAGCAGAAATAACTGTCTACCATTAAATTATAATTTTTTATTTGAGTTTAATCTAAATACTGCACTTAAGATCATAAACAAGATGATAATTTGCTTGGAATTTGTGAGGGAGTCCACAATAGAATGAAAGGATGTTATGAAACCTATTCTGTTTGTTAAATATGTATCTGTAAAAAATCTTAATAAAAATTTTTATTAAAAAAAAAAAACAATTAATGTACTTGTAGCAACACCCTAGAGGTCCCAGGCCCTAAGGAAGTCAGATTAGCCTTAACCAGAGCCAGGGCCTTTTCAACATTGGCTCCAGCCTGGTGGAAAGCTCTATCTCATGAGGCCAGGGCCCTGCAGGATCTGATTTCTTTCTGCAGGGCCTGTAAGACAGAGTTGGCTTGGAATCAATTTGATCCCCTCCCCCGTCTTTCCTTTTTCCTTTCTCCTTCTGTGATGGAATTCCTATTTGGGGACTTCCCTGGCTTTTTTCTGGCCCACATAGGAATAGTCTGGATAGTTGGCCTTGATGAAGATTTGACGTTTTCATCCCAAAAAAAGTTTTTGATTTGAGTTTCTACTGAAAAGAGGCTGCATTTTAATGTTGTATTTTAATATTGTTTTTAAGTTGTATTTTAATCAATTGTTTTTATACCTGGTGTTAGCCGCCCTGAGCCCGGTCTTGGCTTGGGAGGGCAGTGTATAAATAATATTTTTTATTATTATTATTATTATTATTATTATTATTATTATTATTATTATTATTAAAATATATTGTGGGAACAACTTAGGGATCTACATTAATCGTGTAATCTCACTGTATACAAGTTGTGTTGTTGTTTAGTCGTTTAGTCGTGTCCGACTCTTCGTGACCCCATGGACCAGAGAACGCCAGGCACTCCTGTCTTCCACTGCCTCCCGCAGTTTGGTCAAACTCATGCTGGTAACCTTGAAAACACTATCCAACCATCTCGTCCTCTGCCGTCCCCTTCTCCTTGTGCCCTCCATCTTTCCCAACATCAGGGTCTTCTCCAGGGAGTCTTCTCTTCTCATGAGGTGGCCAAAGTACTGGAGCCTCAGCTTCACAATCTGTCCTTCCAGTGAGCACTCAGGGTTGATTTCCTTCAGTATGGAGAGGTTTGATCTTCTTGCAGTCCATGGGACTCTCAAGAGTCTCCTCCAGCACCATAATTCAAAAGCATCAATTCTTCGGCGATCAGCCTTCTTTATGGTCCAGCTCTCACTTCCATACATCACTACTGGGAAAACCATAGCTTTAACTATACGAACCTTTGTTGGCAAGGTGATGTCTCTACTTCTCAAGATGCTGTCTAGGCCTGTCATTGCCCTTCTCCCAAGAAGCAGGCGTCTTTTAATTTCGTGGCTGCTGTCACCATCTGACAATAAAGTATTTCAAATTAAATTGGAATGCCACAGGGTTCAGCAGCCTGCAAGGCACATGAACATTAGTGGGTACTATTTACTGGACATTCTTCCCTATCTGCTTGGCTGGAGGCTGAAAGGAACTGTTGGACAGGTCTCCTGCATGACCTCTCCTGATTTGGATGTTTCAGAGAAACAGAGCTGGGCATCAGCGCGTCTCCACTGAACCACTGATGGCATTGCCTCTGTGGCTGGTAACAAGGGGCGCTGAAGGGATCTTGGTGGCTACATTCTCCCCCCAAATTTCAAAATCTCTGTAAGCCTCTAGTACTCTCCTCTCCCTAGGAAACTGGCACTGTAGAAAGTCTGCCCCTGAAACTTCCTACCAAGTCAGGGAAGTGCAAAACAAGCTTATTGGTGTCCCAGAAAGAGCATCTCTATATTGACAATTCTACAGCTCAGTAAAAGATGCTCTGCTCTCTTTCTTGATTCTCCTAGAAAATGTATTTTAAACTTTTTTTTTTTTAAAAATCTGTTTAGCATCATCATAATTATTCTAGCACAGCTTTAGAAAAGAAATCAGCTCCATCTTCCTGGAAATGGTGATGTTCGTCATTATTCTCCTTTCTGGTGGTAGGGAGGCCCGAGTTAAAAGCCAGCTGTACAGGAAGCTTCATCCCTCACACCTGCAAATGTTTTCCCTTGTCATCAACACTTCCATTGTTCCTAATGAGCACATTTATCCTTGATTATTGTCAGTGGTGGCAGTGGAGAGATGTTGGGGGGGGGATCCATCTTATGGAGGATTTTGATTCTTGATATATTGAATGTGAGCTGGGGTATGGAAGGAACTACTGGAGGTTTTGCCTATTATACGGAAAAGGGAAGTAAACGTCGTAAAACAGTATTTTTGCCAAAGTGAGCTGATGGGCAGAGTGCATCTTGAAGGTCTAAGTCCTATGGCTGCCACTGTGTAAAGTGCTTTGCAGATACAATAAAGCCACTCTTATCTTCCTTTCTCTGTGGCTTGGTTGCATTTGACATTTAATGGACAGTAAATTAGCCCGATACAAAGGAGGCCAGCCCCTCTTGCACCTTTTAATTTGCATAAGAGGGAAATTCTACAGGGTAGCTTGTCATTCAAATTCCCTCTTGTTGTCCTCCATCTGGGGGTAAAGTCAAACCGCTGGAGAGTTCCAGTGCCTGCTGTGGTTGTACAGAAGGATATGGGGGAGATATGTTTTATTATAGGTGGGGCAGATGAAGGTGTCCTGTTTTGCTGCTGTGGGTACACTATGGCATTTCTTCTGTCTGCCCTCCTCCCAGTGGTAACAACAACAACAACAATTTTTTATACCCTGCCCATCTGGCTGGGTTTCCCCAGCCACTCTGGACGGCTTCCAACAAAATATTAAAATGCATTGGTCTGTTAAACATGAAAAGCTTCCCTAAACAGGGCTGCCTTCAGATGTCTTCTAAAAGTCTGGTAGTTGTTGTTCTCTTTGACATCTGGTGGGAGGGCGTTCCAAAGGGTGGGTGCCACTACCAAGAAGGCCCTTTGCCTGGTTCCCTGTAACTTGGCTTCTCGCAATGAGGGAACTGCCAGAAGGCCCTCGGCGCTGGACCTCAGCGTCCGGGCAGAATGATGGGGGTGGAGACGCTCCTTCAGGTATACTGGACCGAGGCCGTTTAGGGCTTTAAAGGTCAGCACCAACACTTTGAATTGTGCTCGGAAACGTACTGGGAGCCAATGTAGATCTTTCAAGACCGGTGTTATGTGGTCTCAGCAGCCGCTCCCAGTCACCAGTCTAGCTGCCGCATTCTGGATTAGTTGTAGTTTCCAGGTCACTTTCAAAGGTAGCCCCACATAGAGCACATTGCAGTAATCCAAGCGAGAGATACCTAGAGCATGCACCACTCTGGCAAGACAGTCCACGGGCAGATAGGGTCTCAGCCTGCGTACCAGATGGAGCTGGTAAACAGCTGCCCTGGACACAGAATTGACCTGTGCCTCCATGGACAGCTGTGAGTCCAAAATGACTTCCAAGCTGCGCACCTGGTCCTTCAGGGGCACAGTTACCCCATTCAGGACCAGGGAGTCCTCCACACCTGCCCCCCTCCTCTCCCTCCAAAACAGTACTTCTGTCTTGTCAGGATTCAACCTCAATCTGTTAGCTGCCATCCATCCTCCAACCGCCTCCAGACAGGGTTGTTCCTTTGCTGGTCATTGCTGTGGATACACGACCTGTCTGTCTTCAGGCACTGTGGTCGTCTGCAAGGGATTCACATAAAGTGGGGTTAATGTTGCCAGCCTTGATGCCACGTTTGCAGACATCTTTGTGATGCAGAGTTTTTCTGCCAAGAGGCCTAGTGCCTGAAGTTAGCTCCACATAGAACCCATTGGAGTTTCTGCTGTCTTCCATTCTGGCCTTCCTACCCGTATCTGGGTCTTTGTTCCTAGTGCAATCCTTGAGGATGTCAGCACAAGCATAAGGCTGATGATGACCCCCTCATTGACTATTGGCAGCCTTAGGGGAATTTCAAAAACACTGTCTCATTCTGACCTCGCTTAGGGCCTCACTGAGGGCTACCAGTGTAGCAGAATACAGTGGTACCTCAGGTTACATACGCTTCAGGTTACAGACTCTGCTAACCCAGAAATAGAACCTCGGGTTAAGAACTTTGCTTCAGGATGAGAACAGAAATTGTGCTCCGGCGGTGCGGCAGCAGCAGGAGGCCCCATTAGCTAAAGTGGTGCTTCAGGTTAAGAACAGTTTCAGGTTAAGAACGGACCTCCGGAACGAATTAAGTACTTAACCCGAGGTACCACTGTAGTAGAATACCTACGTTATGGTCTTTGTATGGTCTGGCAGGAGCAGCTGGGGTCTATAGAAAAAGATTTCCAGTGAAGGTTTGTGTAAATTAATACTTTAATACTAAACTGTCTTTCACCTCCTAAGATGAACTTCTCCATTGTTTCCTGAGACAGATGGATGCCAACAACACATATATGATACCGTCAGTGCAAATCTGGTTATAATTTTGCCACCCAGTTGGTTGTATTCCCCTGCATTATGAGTAACCTCATTAGGGATGCATCAGTGCAAACCTTAACGTAGAACACCAAACCAACAACAACAACTTTTTTATATGCCGCCCATCTGACTGGGTTACCCTGGCTACTCTGGGCAGCTTCCAACAAATTAAAACACTACTCTGTTGCACCCACTTAATGTATCTATTAATTATAGGTTTTCTACCCCCACCCTTCAAGCAAATTATCAGACTGGCTTCCACCAAATATTATACTGGTATATTAACAAATTACTATAATATACTGGTGGCTCGGGGGTGGGGCAGGCAGGTAGCAGTACAATCCTAAATGTGTTTACTCAGAAGTGGCCTCTGATGTAAACACAACACATATATAATAGGTAGAATGAATAGTTTACACATGAGTTAAAACAAGTACAGACTATCAGATGTATCAAATCATTAATTATATTTCCAGATTTGCCAGGCTTGTCTTGAAAGCAGGAGCGGTTTGTCCTGTTTTCCCCACTAGCTTTCACAGAGCACGACATGCTTGCCTATTGCAAAACTACCAGCTTTGTTGCTGATACAGGTGGACACATGTAAAAGGCTGACCTACAAACAGGTGTCAGCGAAGGCGGCCTCTCCGGCTGACAGCAAAACACACCGGCGCTTCACCCACCTCCCCTCTTCCCTTTCAATGAGCTCGCCCGGTGGCTCCGGCCTTGTAGTTCTTCGAAGCCCAGGAGCCCCTACAGATCCCGAGGCTTTGGCATCCGCGAGAAAACTACAAGTCCCAGCATCCCCGGCAGGGGGAAAGCCTGTACTACGTGCGGGAAGCAGGGGGTGGGAAAGAGAGGGGAGGAACCTTGGATTCCGCCGAATAAAAGCGTCCCTGTGCCCAGAAAGCCGGTAAGTGTGGAGAGCGGCGCTGTCCTTGTTGGCTGTGGCTGGACGGCCAGATCAGGGGGACGGGGACGGGGCGGGCAGAGGGTCCCCTTTGGAGCCATTCCGGCGGAGGGACAAACCTTTGTGGAATCTAGAACGTCGAGTAATGAATGAGAAGACAGCAAGGGGTTCGAAGGGGCCGAAATGGGACCTCCCCCGCACGTCCCCGTAGCCCAGTCACGAAAGTAAATTTAGGGTCCTTCCGTATCCACTTCACCTATGCGCTGCATTCCTTCCTAGCCCCACTTATGGGACCGGCTTCATTCAACGCTCATTTCAGTGTGTCGATTTGCCCAGTAGCACCGTGTCCTGACCTTTTAGTTTTTCCAGAAGTGCTCTCAGTCCCCCTTGATCTTCGTGTCCCCTTTTTACTACCGTATTCAGTCCCCGGCTCGCTTTACGTAAGAGCTCGGCCGATCATTCACCTGCCACCCACTCTCGCCCCACCCACAACAGTCCACCTGAAATTTCTCTGCTTGTAGGTTGGGGGAACCAAGATCGGGTGATTTGTCAACAGCTTCAGGTACTGCTGGCCATGCTCCTCCCATCGCGTCTCATTCGGAAGGAGAGTCAATGGTGAATCTCACAGACCCATGTCTGGGAAAATAAAGTTTGGCACTGAAGGCAGAGGCCATGAAACATGAAATTTATTACAGTCAGAGACCAGCTTGAGAAACACAAACGGAACTACAATCCCAATAGCAAAACAAACATTTAAAATGCAGAGGCCAATTTAGTGAGCGCTGTTTGCATAACTGGAAAATGTTGATCTTCCTTAAGGATGAACACATTTAGGCTGCAGTCCTGTGCTCACTTACCTGCAAGTAAGCCCCACTGAACTCAATGAAACTTATTTCTGAGTAGGTATGTATTTTGTTGACTATATCTCTTAACGAAAGGTTCATAGCATAGCGTAGCCAATGGCCAGAGATTATGGGAATTGTAATTCAACACCTGGTGGACCACAGGTTAGCCACCCCTTTGTTAGATGAAATGAGGCACAAAGTTCTTGCATGCCTTTCGATGGGCTTGCCACTTGGGCATCCAGCCAGTTGAAAAGTGTATATGGAAAGCCTGTGTTGATGTCTCTATGCCCTTTTAGAAAACTAACTTTTGGCCTTTTTTCTTAACAAAAGTTGGCCTAATTCTCCTCCCCAATATTTGTGTTTTTACTTAAAAAAGTATTTCTATACAGCCATATCAGAAAATATCGGGGCGTTGTGCAACAATAAAACATAAAACACCGTTAAAAAACATTGCAAATAATAATTAAAGTGACTGGCTAAACAGCTGCAAAGGCCAATCAGCACAGAAAGATCTTCAAGAGACCCCTGAAAGTTAAAAGTGAGGATACCTGTGTACCTTTGCTGGAAGAGTGTTCCACAGCACGGGAACAGCAGTGCTAAATGCCTTACTTGTAGCTGAGGCCTGTTGGGTGCCCTTAGCGAACACATTGAAATGGTAAGGATTTTGATCATGCTGATATCGTTGCAGGATGGATCTCTTGTTATTCTCGCTTCCTACAATTACATGATTTAAATGGTAGAGATAGGTTGCATCACTGTGACTACAATTGAAACATCTATGCTAGATTTATAGGAGCCCCATGCTATTTGTCTTTCCTTGCCTTTCTACTGGAAATTGAAGGACCACCAACGTGGATGGTTTAAAAAGAGGATTGGACGAATGCATGGAGGACACAGCTGTCAACGGCTACACACCACAGTGTGTGTCTGAAGACCAGTTGCTGGAAGTTGCAGGTGGGCAGAGTGCAGTTGTGCACATGTACAGCTTGCAGGCCTTCCAGGGGCATCTGGCTGATGACTGTGATAACAGGATGCTGGAATAGATGGGCCACTGGCATGATCCAGCAGGCTCTTTTTATGTTCTTATGACTCAACAACATTGAACCTGCTTTCTAAAAGAGTTTTGCTGCAGGTGCTACATAGCATCAAATGCGAGACTGTGGAAACAAGGACTGGAACAATCCTAAACACCTAGCAGAAAACTTCTAGCGCACAAAGTCACTAATTGACACCAACAGTTTTAATAATGAAATGAACTTACACTTGCACTCTGGTTCTCACATCTTTTGCAATTGCAAAGCTTCAGTAGGATTTCTGCTGTTGAGAATCGGGGTGTTAAAAACATACATACATTTACGATTCCCTCCAGGGATGTCATAGTCGCTCGTTTACATGCGAGAAGCACACCGATGCCTTGTGGAAAATTTCCAAAGCAATTTATTCTAACTGTTGTTTTCACCTTATATATTTTTAATAACTCCATTTTTATTGCAAAGAGAAATTAGCACAAAACCAGGTGTCTTTGTTGCTTAAAAGCTCAGCTGCCACTCTGCACCCCCCCCCTTGAAGCCGCCATCCTGTGGTAGGTGTTGCAATTAGTGGAGATGGCAATAGTCGTGATGACACAAATGGCACAATATGGCTTCAGGTGAGAATAAACAATGGTAGCAGATGGAGTTTTCAGGCACAGGTTCTTAAAAAATAATAAAAGGAAGGAGGTGGGGGAAAGAGAGCTGAAAAGGAAGGTGGATTTCTTTAAAAGCAATTGCTGCCAAAAAGAACTAGGCCTCAACAGCTACTATAAAAGGAAAGCAATAGGAATCAAAACTTTATTCGTTAAAGAAAAATATGGTTTTGAAGGTCCCCACCCACTGAGTGCAAACCTAAAATGGAAGATTCTGTGACCATCCTGGCTAACGTACGGTACTTGGTGGTTGCTATAGTTAAGAAAGACTTTGCTGTAAAGTTTAGCCTACATATGAACAGAGGAGGTTGTCTTGTACTCACAGAGCCTGAGATCATTGATTCATCAAACACAGAACTGCTTCCTTTGATTTGTAGTGACTCTCCAAGTTCTCAAGCAGGGATCTGCTGCATGAAATAACTTTAACTGGAGATGCAAGGTCTTTAACCTGGTTCCTTCTGCACACAAAGGAAAATTTGACATTGTAATGGGAATGTCTGGGATTCCCATTCCCCAAATCTAGGCCCATGCACCCTCCATTTGTCTTGTAATTCTCATTCTGCCAACTCATTTGAGAATCTCTCTCACATCTGCCCCATCAAGTCATGACTCCTGCTTTATTTCTCCTCAGTGTTTGCTGCCATGGCCAGAAGGGCTTTAAAACTCGCATCGTTGGCCACTGCAGCAGCAGCCACCACTGGGTTTTACCTGTATGGCAACAAGCACCTGGATCCCAACGATTTTGGAGTTGTTCGAGTAGGCAGAGCATTTGCCACAGTAAGTTTCATTCTGGCATCTTGTGTGAGGGAAAGCATAAAGTCATCTTGAAATCCACAGGACTTATATGTTGCCATGTAATAAACCTGATTTGAGTATTTCTGGTTTACAGCGGGCGTTTTTCATCAGGAATCCATATTTTAGAGCACTTGTGTTGCGACATTTGATGAAAAAGGGAAACTTGTAAAAGGAATATAGAAAGAATCTAGGGAAAAGCTGATATAAAATATGACAGAAATTGTGCAGGAGGTGGGTATCAACATTATTTTAATCGAAAGTACAAAAATCACTGGAAGGACAGATTGTTAAGTTGAGGCTCCAATACTTTGGCCACCTCATGAGAAGACTCGACTCCCTGGAAAAGATCCTGATGTTGGGAAAGATTGAGGGCACAAGGAGAAGGGGACTACAGAGGACGAGATGGTTGGATAGTGTTCTCGAAGCTACCAGCATGAGTTTGACCAACTGCGGGAGGCAGTGGAAGACAGGAGTGCCTGGCGTGCTCTGGTCCATGGGGTCATGAAGAGTTGGACACGACTAAACGACTAAACAACAACACAACAAAAATCAGTAAGCTGGGACCTAGAGATTTATATTAAAGGAATGCTGATACCCATTTACTGAGCACTTCTGTCATTCCCTACCCACCCCCGTGCAACAGAGCAGGGATGGGGAGCCTGTGGGTCTCCAGATGTTGCTAAACTACAACACCCATCATTCCTGACCGTTGGTAATGCTGACCGGGGTTGATGGGAACTGCAGTCCAACAGGTTCTGTAGGGCCACAGGCTCCCTAACTGATAGAAGGATATGAATGTTCTTGATTCTTGAGATGATTGGATGGATTGGTTTAGGTCCACCGTTCTCAAGGTTGAGAGCAATCTTAAGCAAATGTTACAGGTACGTTGTGAACACCATCCCTTCTGCTTCCATTCTCTCACAACCCACCTCTCTAAATACAGGCTCAGATTTGCATCAGATCCCTCCCCGTCAGCTCATTGGATCCCCAGTAGTCTGGTGTTGCTCTAATTTACATTTGCCACCTTTCTGTTTTCTGAGAGATGGTAGTATGTGCCTTCAAAAGCTGTCAGAGATTCATCAGCTGCAGTTTTCATCATCTCTGCAGCTCTGTAGGAGAAACATCACTTGCTGCACTTCTGTCCATTGCAGAACCATCTGGACCTATGCTTTTGGTGTGTGATAGGATCATTATTTGTTGTCTTGGTATCCAAGCAGTATCCATGCTAAGGCCTAATATTTAATCACTATGACAACAGGTATGATGTCACTATAGTAGATTGTGATGCCACCAGCTTTAGGCTGCTTTCTGTCAGGACTTCAGACTGTTGAGTCCCTTGTTGATGAACATCCGACAGGCCAGGGCAGACCATTGTTTTCACTGAGTTCCTGACTTCATGTTCTGCATGTCTGAATTAGAAAACCCCTGATCTATTCGTCAGAAAGGTTGTACTATTGAGATTATTCCCTAAAAGGTAGTCCATAATTCTTGTAATTTTTTTTTACACTTGCCCTATATATTTTTCGGTATTGGTGGGCAGAAAGTAGATAGAGATCTACTGGTAGATCTCTGGATGGCTTGTAGGAGATCAGGAAGGGTTTTTGACTCACAACTCTTTGACAAAATGACATTTTCATTTCTGCTGCTGTAATGGAGAAAAGGCTGAAACCTGGAAGGGACTTTTTGGTAAAATCATTTTGAGTTCAGTGAAAACAAATTCCCAGGATGAGAATGTGCTCAGAGACAATCTGACCATTCTGAAGCCTGCCCACGCTTTAGGGTAAACCTGAATTTGGAAATGAGTTCTAAACAAAGTGCCAAAGGTTTTAAGAGGAAGGTGAGGACCCAGTGTGCTTGGGATGCTCTGGTAGCTTTCTGAACTGAGGATTCATTTCTAAATGGGTAGAAGTGGGAGCAGTGAAGCCCAATGGCTTAAGAAAGGACCATACATCTGGATCAACCACAAACTCATTTTAGTAAAACGAGCCATAGGATACTTTGCTTATGCTGTTGTTTCTGACTTGTTTTGCAGACAGCAGTTATTACCTTTGACTACCTCACTTCTCTCCGGAGTGTTTCACGCGGGACAGAAGAATATGAGTCTGTCAAATCACAGGTAAAGGGCCAACAGGAGGGGAGAGTACCTTACCAAAGGCCATTTTCAAAACAAGCCCACCTGATTGCTGACTTTGCAGTCTTAAGGGCCGGAGAAGAAATGGATTTGACTTCCCACAGCCTGGAATGATGCATAGAGTTGGTAATTCAGCTAGTGCAGATGTAAAAACACAGATTACTTGATCGGGTTATCAGGAATCCTTGGGTAGAAGGCAGTGGCTACAGGGAAGATAAATGTGTGTGTGAGAGAGAGTTGGATTGGGACATGGGTAGGCAAACTAGGGCCTGGGGGCCGGATTCAGCCCAGTTGCCTTCTAAATCCGGCCCATGGACGGTCCGGGAATCAGCGTGTTTTACATGAATAGAATGTGTCCTTTTATTTAAACTGCATCTCTGGGTTATTTGTGGGGCCTGCCTGGTGTTCTTACATGAGTAGAATGTGTGCTTTTATTTAAAATGCATATCTGGGTGTTTTGTGGGGCATACGAATTCGTTCATTTCCCCCCCGCCCCCTCCAAAAAATATAATCTGGCCCTCCACAAAGTCTGAGGGACAGTGGACTGGCCCCCTGCTGAAAAAGTTTGCTGACCCCTGGTCTTTGGGAGAATGAAAAGGAAAGTTATGTGGATCCAGCTTCCTGAAGAAATGAGAAACGACTAAGCAAACTAAGGGCAGCATCTGATGGAGTTGTTTGGATGTTCCTGAGAAGTGCGATTTAAAAACAGAACCTGACACATTATCCATTAAGGATAAAAATTATGATGTTTCTCCTGATGCCTTACATTTCTTATCTGGAGTTGCTTCTGTTCCTGGAGCCTCTTGCTGAAGACTGAATGGTGGCAGCTTTGTTCTTTTGTTTGTTAGATTTCATGCCTGCCCTTCACCACAAGATTCCCGGGTGGGTTGCAACCATATTATCGTACAATGTTAACATTGAGTAAAATTATTTAGGAAAGCAACCAATATATCTCAAAAAAAGGTGTGCTCACATAAACCTTAACTGTCAAGGGCCAAGGTTAGAAGGTGTGTCTTCAGCAAAACTCCAGAAGCTATATAATGGAGATGCTTGATACACTTGCATGGGGAGGGAGTTCCATTGTTTGGATCCTGCTGCAGAGAATGCTCTCTTTGGGGCCACCATCACCCATGTTTTTGAGTGTGGGGTCACTTCCAAGAGGGCACCTTGGAACACCAGAGAGGATCTGTGGGAAGACTTTAAATAATTATTTTTTAAAAAAATTTAGTCTCCTTTTAGGGTAGCTACTCGCCTGAGGTGGCTTCCATTCAAAATAAAAATACAAACCAAAATAACAATTGCTGAAGCCATCATACAATGCTAAAAAATAAAACCGCAAGTTAAACCATGGGGAGAGATCCAATGAAGTAATAATCAAGAGTAGACCTATTAACATTGGTGGCTCTACTCTGAGTATGACCTTCTTAATGGGTGGGGAAACTGCATCTGGCCAGTGGTCTAGAAAAGATCCTTTGATTAGTGGGTGGGGCTGCCCACCTAACATCACAATGATGTTATGTGAGAAGACACTTTGGGCTTCAAAGTACAGTGCAGGGCTCTTTGAGTGTCTAGGATTGTGGCAGGCAGGGGGTTAATGCTTTCCTCCCCTTTTGTGGACCTGATGCACAATAGCTTAGCTGATGGTGCTATTTGCCCTGGGGGAAAAGGTCCCATTGTTGCTAATTGGATCTTTCTTCCTAAAGAAAATAGTAGCTTCAGAGAAGCAAATTCTATTCAGAATCCCAGTAGTGATGTATGGAAGTGAGAGCTGGACCATAAAGAAGGCTGATTGCTGAAGAATTGATGCTTTTGAATTATGGTGCTGGAGGAGACTCTTGAGAGTCCCATGGATAGCAAGAAGATCAAACCTATCCATTCTCAAGCAAATCAGCCCTGAGTGCTCACTGGAAGGACAGATCCTGAAGCTGAGGCTCCAATACTTTGGCCACCTCATGAGAAGAGAAGACTCCCTGGAAAAGACCCTGATGTTGGGAAAGATGGAGGGCACAAGGAGAAGGGGACGACAGAGAATGAGATGGTTGGACAGTGTTCTTGAAGCTACCAGCATGAGTCTGACCAAACTGTGGGAGGCAGTGGAAGACAGGAGTGCCTGGCGTGCTCTGGTCCATGGGGTCACGAAGAGTCGGACATGACTAAATGACGAAACAAAATAAGCAGGGGAGGAAAGTGTTAACCCCCGCCACCCGCCTGCAATGATACCAAGATTTATCTGTTCTCACCCTTTCTCCATGGTGGCTGCTACTTGCATTATTTAAAAAGTGCACGGTAAATGCAAAGATGCATTTAATGCCATGCCTACTTTGTGCCTGAGAAGATGCTAAGGTAATATACATATATATTGCCACCTAAGCAACTAACTGGAAAGTTAAACTGAGAGCATCCCAAAAGAGTGATGAAAGAGAAAGAAATCATGGTCAGATTAAGTTATGCTGTATGCAGTTCAGAAGAGACCAGGGGGAAGTTGGCTGGACAACTGCTGCCCATCTCACACTGCAGAAAGAAGCGGAAAATCAGTAGAAGTAGCAGCAACAGCAACTAGAGAGTTTTGCAGCAATACATGACTTGCACCCAGATTCATTGGAAACGTGACCTCGTGTGTGTGTGTGTGTGTGTGTGTTTTCTCTTTCTTTCTGGAGGCAGGGGGAGGCAGAGGGTGTGGCACCCACGGCTCTTGCTCCATAATCCAAACGTGCACACAGTGCTGAGAAGGCTGGTGCCCCTTGCTGTTAAGGGATGCAGATTTCTGAAAGATCTGAAGCTTCTAGACTGCAATCCTGCCATTCTGGAATCTTCCTTGGCCCTAGTGCAATTGATTAGGAGCGATAATGACCTTGACACCTTTACCTACAGAAGAGTTGATTGTGGTTTGCTTCTGTGCTGCAGGCAGCTTGTGGTTGGATGGTTGTTGCCAATAGCCCCCCCCCCCCCGAAGCTTTGACCCTTGGCCTTGTGTCTCCATGGCCTCATTAACCTCTGTCAGGCGCCGGCTGATGTTTTTTCGGTTAATGTATGGGGGAAAGGCTCAGTTCATCTCAGCTGCATCCTTCTTACTTGGCAGCCTAGTTGTTCATGATTCAGCATTCAAGCCTTGCCAAGGTTAGTGGTTAGTTAGTGCAATGCGTATCAAGAAGATGTTTGCTGTGCTCTCTCTGTGTGCCTTGAAGCCTATAGCCTTGAACCTCCCCAGGCTAGACCTGGATGGATAGAAACCTGATGTCCACCAGTCTGTTCAGTGCTCTCCGTAAAAAATAAAAATACTTAATTGAAATCCACTTCACTCTCTGGTGGACAGTGTTCAATCAAACCTGTAATCACTACTGGACTTCCTTAAGAAGCTGAACTCTCCTTTTAACCATAGCAGTATGGCTTCCAAGTCATGGTGAAGGAGAAAAAAAAGGCTGTGCAGAGTTGGAGTATTTGCTTTGTTCCACTTCCTGTGTGGAAAGCCTTAAACCAGCTTGCTGGTTTTCTTTTTTTTCGCTCTGGCGGCATGGCGGCAGCGGGAGGCCCCATTAGCTAAAGAGGTGCTTCAGGTTAAGAACAGTTTCAGGTTAAGAACGGACCTCCGGAACAAATTAAGTACTTAACCCGAGGTACCACTGTACTGGAGTTTCGTATAGGGCTGCAATACGTCTGGGTTTTCCTGGACACATCCGGGAATCAGGCAGCAAAATGGCGCCTGGGAGGATTTTTGCTAAATCGGCAAAATGTCTGGGAAAACTGGCAAGCAGGGCAATTTATTCTTCTTCCAAAATATGCTTTAAAAAATCAAAGAAAAGCCCCCAAATGTTTTTGGGGGAGATGTTCCCAAAAGAAGTTCAACAACTTTGACCCAAAAACAAAGGAAAAAAGGGGGAAAAACAACTTTGTCCTGATTTTCACTTTTGGGAATACGGCAACCCTAGTTTTGTATGTGCTTCCTTCCAAAACTTGTTTTGTGGTACAGAATATTATTTCGGTGCGCAAGAGATGGAAATCTCTGAGTTGTCATATGAGAGACTTTGCTCTCATGCTTTTAACTAGTACAGGTACACTCTGTTTTTCACTTATCACCTTGTAGCTGTTGCTTTACCCCTGGAGATGGTGTCTGCTGTGATTGTGGACAATGCCCTGTAATTAATAGTCTGTGCTGCTTAATAGAAGAGGCATAAATGGTAGTTGGGAGATAGGAAACCTCAGTGCCAGGCCCGGTCCCTGAGCCTGCTGGGGCCAAACAAGGACATCGTCATTAGGAAACAATTACACAGAAAGAAGATTAAGCAGGGAATGGGCTCCCCATGGGCACCTAGCAGGCTCCTATTTAGCTTCAAGGAAACATCATCAGTTCCTCTCTGTTTTCCTTTCATGTGTGAGCTGCTCTTGCTGCTAATTCTCACAGCCGGGCAGTTCCTAGCATCGCTTTGTGGGCAGCAAATTGGGGGACTATTTACTTCTTTCTGTAGGGAAATGAAACCAAACCTGCTTGCTTGGATTCTCCAGAAATATTAAGCAAGCATCTTTCTCCCAGTTAACTCTTTTGGCTTCAGAACTGCTGTGTCAGGGCCATTTGGGGAGGTTAATTATCTCTTTTATTTTGGCGAGCAGAACTGGGATATTCTGTACTTCTGAGGTACCGTTTTTTTTTGAGCTGAAGTTATCTGAGCAATTTATTCCGATGCCGTGTGAGGAGCTGCAGTGGGAATTTTTTATGATGTCAGGAGAATGCTAGGCTGATCCTGCTGAGTTTTTTTGTCTCCTCAACTCAAACTAGGATTTGACTGCTGACAATACAATACAATACATCCTCTGCTAGCTCAATATTAGGGACGCGGGTGGCGCTGTGGGTAAAAGCCTCAGCACCTAGGGCTTGCCGATCGAAAGGTCGGTGGTTCGAATCCCCGCGGCGGGGTGCGCTCCCGTTGCTCGGTCCCAGCGCCTGCCAACCTAGCAGTTCGAAAGCACCCTCGGGTGCAAGTAGATAAATAGGGACCGCTCTAGCGGGAAGGTAAACGGCGTTTCCGTGTGCAGCTCTGGCTCACCAGAGCAGCGATGTCACACTGGCCACGTGACCCGGAAGTGTCTTCGGACAGCGCTGGCCCCTGGCCTCTTGAGTGAGATGGGCGCACAACCCCAGAGTCTGGCAAGACTGGCCCGTACGGGCAGGGGTACCTTTTACCTTTACCTTTTAATACAAATGTACTAAGAATTGGAGGAGACCGAACCTCAGCCAGTCCCTAAAACTGGGAGCACTGCTAATACCACTGCACCTTTTAATTATTTCTTAAGCAAAACCTGAAGTTTATATATTTATTCATTTGTATGCCGCCCATCTGACCGGGTTGCCCCTGCCAGTCTGGGGCAAAGTGGGTCACAACAACCACATATACATGTAAAAAGCACATAGAAATTTAAAATTGGATCACCTACTATGATAGAAAGATGCTTTCTTAATTGCCCGAATAAGCTTGGTGGCACAGAAAAGTTTCCAGCAGACGTTTAAAGGTTAAAACAAGAGCATCCCACAGAATTGGGCTGAGGACTCTGAAGGCTTGGTTTTGGGTCACTGTCAGATGAGCCTCACCACCTTGGGGAATGACCCTCAGATAATTTCAATAATTGAGCTGGAATATAAAGGTTCATTCAGTCCTAAGGTACCCTGAACGTAAGCTGTGTGGGGCTTTGTAAAACAATACAATGTCTCCAATAACTTCAACAACCATTCCTCCATATTAAACAATAATAAGTTTTTCCATCTTTGTCCACACAAGAGTTTCTCAGCTATGATAATTCATTAAAATAATATTCCATAGTTCTTTACTTATTATGTATTTATTAGTTTTTACCTGGTTCTGTATCTTCTGTTCCCATTTCCTGTTGTATTTGCCATAGTTTTCCATTTTGGTTTTTTAAAAATAGTCCATCCATTTACGCTTCTTCTATTCCCCCCCCCCCAAGAAAAGTGACAGAGGTTTGATAGCTTTATCATCTGAATTGATTCCAAGTTGTATACAGAGACTTTTCACTCTCAACTTTATCACTGCCAGCTCAGGATGTCTCTTCATCTCTTCATCCATGACTCCATTCCACTCCTCCAACTTCCCAACTCTGCCATTTGGTTGTTTCATTTCTCTAGTCTAGGCACTTATATGAAGGACTTCTCCATTTCACCATCTGTTGTCTCCAATTTTACCACCTCACCCTCCTGTTCTGGCAATCCTTCATCCATATTGTTCTCTGAAGTCTGTGTCCTTCCATACTGTTAGTAGAACAGTTATTTAAACCATGTCTAATTTAATTCCCAAGATAGGATTGAGCTATATGCCACTCACAAAGAAGATACTTCTCTCTGGTTTGCAGGCCTGCACTTGGTTCTATTTATTTATTTATTTCATTTTAGCTAAAATAAATAAATAAATAAATTTCTGCTTTCCCTGATTTATTCCCATATGTCACCTCCAGGTGGGGCTGTTCCTTTGTTGTTGGATCAAAGATAGGCCTAATAGATTTTTCACCTTAAAGGACTTCGGCCCTTTCCATGACAATTAAAAACAAAGCAAAACTGGTTTTCCATCCTTGGGGCTCTTTTCATGTTTGTCCCAGTTCACTGCCAGCATTGTGCTGTCCCCTTCTCTTGTACTGGATTGTGAAGTGGCAGTGGTGGGGATATATCTTTGCCGTGGTGACAGGCTGTACTTGAGTCTCTCTTTCTTGTTTTTAATCTGGAGAGTTTTGGGGACACGTGGCTTTCAAAGAGGTGTACAAAAAATAATAGCCAACAACAATGCCATATAGTTTTCTATTCAATAAAGATCTCACTGATAATGAGTGCCATGTGTACATTAAAAGAGGTGCGAAGGCATATTTGCAATTTGCCAGCCAGGAGAACATCAGTTAATCATCTGCCCTATTAATTCTAGTTTCCTCAATTTCCCCCCAATGGATAACTTTCCTTTGTAGGGTGACTCTGGGAAAGTGGTTTTGCCTTGTCTTGAAATCTACCCTAAATGTAAACTGCTCTTTTGCAAAAGGAAGCCATTCAAATGAAGGCCCCAGATCTACCCAACCCTATTGTTTGATAATACTCTCCCAAATAATAGGGTCTTTGTCCAATAAATGCAGAGATATTACTCATTTGCAGTATAGGATCCGGATTATTGCCTCCACTCCCACTCAACACTTTTTGTGAGATACCAGCACTCAAACCCTGGTATGCTGTCGCTAGAAAAATGTGATTCCGCTCCCAAGCCAGTTAAGGTTATATTAAGCCCAAGTTGCACATAATGGTAAGACAAAGTCCAAACAAGCAATGCCAGACCATTCATGAGCAGTGCACCCACCCTGCTTCTCCCTCTTATGTGCCAAGAGGAAACAAATCACAGTGCTGGCTTAGCGAACCAGCACTCATGGTTAGTTTCTCTCCAAGCAAACCATGACAAGTAAACCAACAACAAAGCAATGGCTTCCACCAGTTCTAACCCAGTGCTGTGGTTTCTTGCCTCCCTGCACAGCAAAAGCTGGGGTGGGCACAGTATGAGCAGCACTCACCAGCGTGCTGCTCATCCCCAGTAAACCATGGTTTTGTTTGGACTATGTTAACAAGCGAATTGCACCACTTTGTGGGCTCATCTGCCTTACCAAAGGTAGGAGTACAGATCCATTTCTGTACTGTTGGATGCCTCTGCACGGCAGGCTTCCGCTCAGCTTCCCTCCGTGGTTGTGTATCCCCTTCTGTGCTGAAGGGCACAAATGGTTATTAAAAGGGCTGTGTGTGTGTGTGTGTGTGTGTGTGTGTTTGTGTGTGTGTGCTAAAAACAGTGTTTTTAGCTGTCTGAGTACCAAATGGATTTTTCAGGCCACAGGAAACATCTCAGCTTGCAAAGCAAAGGTCACTGTGCTCTTGTTAGGTGACATTGTACGGATTGTTGTTGATATCTGGACCTCTTATAGGAGAAAAACTAGTCTGGGGCCGTAATAAATTTCTATCTACCTTGTAGAAGTTGTCCTAGATTCTGAACATCACTTGGAGAGGGGTGAAAGAAGAAAACAATTCTTAACCCAAAGGGATGGCTCCTAGTGTGTGTGTTTTAAAAGGCAGTGCAATTTATTTAAGAAAATGTACCATGTAGCCCTCCCTACCACTGTAGTCACAGTGACTCTAACTTCTTTAACTGTCTGTATGGTTTCTGACAGAAATCTTCGTTTCCAAATAACTATCATAACTTTACTTGGAAAAATAAAACTTCACAAAAATGAGCAGCTCAGGGGGACGCTCATGCAGCAGTTAGTGTGGCCAGATACAACATAGGGCAGGGCTCCTAGGCCTCTAATAGTTGTGTAGAACTGGGAATTTCAGCATGTGTAGACTTCATGCCATGCCTGCTGAAATTCCCTCTTCTCCACAGCTGTTAAAAGGGTAGGATCCTTGTACCCATTTGTATTGGGCCACCATAGCAGCTGATAAGGGTGTCCATTCAAACATGGGGGATGTGCCATAGCTCATATGCTGTTTGCCAAGGCCTTGAACTATAACCCAGTACCTGGGGTCCTTTAGACATGGTATAAAACCAGCCAGACTAACTTTCTAAGAAAGCAAAAGTGATAAGTTGTTCTATTATTAGCTATAAAAAAGGTAATATAAGCTCTCCATCTGTAAACAAAAGTCACTTGCTTTGTAGCCTTGCTTTGAGGAAGGACGAAGGAAGCCTTGTATTTTTTAATTTAAAAATTTCAATACGCTAAAATGAAAACCACCATTTCATTTTGAGATATTTGCACATGCTCAGTGAGTTGTTGGGTCAGGAAAGCATTGATGAATTTATACACGGACTACGAGAGAAGAAGAGCAACAAGACTAAATTGTTTCCCCCTGGTATGCTTACCATATAGAAAAGATGTTGGACTGCTGGTATTAGACTTGTTGTAGCAAGTTAGCCACTGGATCATGTGAAGGATTTTTGCAAGGATTGAGTAGCAGACTTAGCATAAATTCTGTGGGCTTCTTCTGCTAAACCAGTGACCTTATCAAAATCTCCCTAAAGTGTATCAGATGAAGGAAGGTGCTTCAGGCTAACACACAATTAGCTTACCTGTCAAGCCAACGTCTTCATTTTACCCTGCTCCGTCAGTGCCAGGGGGATAACTGAAATTGGTATTGGCTTGTAGATGCTTCTCCAAATTAGGGAAGGATCTTAAGGGTGATTCGCACAACCATTGGGTTGATTCATATGTTCACTGCTTTGAAGCCCTTCTGGTGGAAAGGCTTGACAGAGTAAGCTAAATAAATAAATTTAAAAATCGGATGCCCACTCCTTGCCCGTTGCCAGCTGCTTGTGTGCAGCTGTGTGCAGGATTAAGCTTTGTATGTGTTACTGCAAATGCTGGGAAACTCAGTTTTCAAGTGTTGTGCAAAAGGCTTAGTTTCACACATGGCAGCAGCTGTGTGTGGTTGGCTGACAACTAGGGGTAAGCTGACATAGGCAGCTTTTGGAGTGGCTACCCTTCCTGGTTGTGTGAGTCAGCCTTCAAGGGTCCACCTAAATGTTGGCAGTTAATCTAAGACCTTGGTTAACCTGTTTAGATGAAAGGTGACCCTACCCCCCACCCCCAAGCTGCAGCAACTGCTGATTTAATTTGGAAACAATAAAATGGAACTCTGTGTCTGTAGCCTTTGCCTGAATAACTGAATTGTCCAGGTGATTGATCCAGTAAGATGGGTAAGAATGAGTGTGTTTGCTTCTGTAAATCTAGGCAATCATCTTCGAACAAGGCCATATTGAGCTATACTTGGGAGCATCCCAAAGTCTGGAGATGGTTACAGGATCATAGCTGCAGCATACAGTACTCTTGAAGGGCACGTATGTTAAAAGAGTGGGTAGGTGAGCTAGGCAGTGGCATAAAAATCCTAAAACTGACATTTCCCGCTTTCTTCTTCTTCTTCCTCTTCTTCTGTCATTTGTAGCTGAGTAAGATTGTCTTTCATGAACACGGTCCTAACAGTGAGTCTGTAAGTGGCTGTTCTCCAGTTGGGGCGCTCGCAGGCCAGTGTTCTCCAGTTGTCAGTGTTTATACTACACTTTTTAAGATTTGCCTTGAGAGAGTCTTTAAACCTCTTGTTGACCACCAGCATTACGCTTTTCGTGCATTATATAGCCAACGTGTTTAAAGTATGTTTCCGAGCACAATTCAAAGTGTTGGTGCTGACCTTTAAAGCCCTAAACAGCCTTGGTCCTATATACCTGAAGGAGTGTCTCCACCCTCATCGTTCAGCCCGGACACTGAGATCCAGCGCCAAGGGCCTTCTGGCGGTTCCCTCATTGTGAGAAGTGAGGGAACCAGGGAACCAGACAGAGGGCTTTCTTCGTAGTGGCGCCCACCCTGTGGAAAGCCCGCCCATCAGATGTCAAGGAAATAAGCAGCTATCCTATTTTTAAAAGACATCTGAAGGCAGCCCTATATAGGCAAGTTTTTAATATTTAATGCTGTATTTAATGCCCAGAGTGGCTGGGGAAACTCAGCCAGATGGGCAGGGTATAAATAATATATTATTATTATTATTATTATTATTATTATTATTATTATTATTATTTATTGTTAAGTCAAAGCTAGGTATAGCTCTGTGTCTGCATAGAGCAGGGATGGGGGGGACTTTTTCAGTCTGAGAGCTCATCCCCTCATCTTATGGAGGCCGTGTGCCATTGGTGGACAAGGTAAAGGTACCCCTGCCCGTACGGGCCAGTCTTGACAGACTCTGGGGTTGTGCGCCCATCTCACTTAAGAGGCCAGGGGCCAGCGCTGTCCGGAGACACTTCCGGGCCACGTGGCCAGCGTGACATCGCTGCTCTGGCGAGCCAGAGCCGCACACGGAAACGCCGTTTACCTTCCCGCTGGTAAGCGGTCCCTATTTATCTACTTGCACCCGGAGGTGCTTTCGAACTGCTAGGTTGGCAGGCACTGGGACCGAGCAGCGGGAGCGCACCCCGCCGCGGGGATTCGAACCGCCAACCTTTCAATCGGCAAGTCCTAGGCGCTGAGGCTTTAACCCACAGCGCCACCTGCGTCCCATTGGTGGACAAAGCTAGAGGTAAAAATGGATGAAGCAATGGATGTGACCCTAAACTTTGTGCCGTAAGGCTACATTCCATCCATGCAAATGCCACAGTTTTCTACACATATACACACGCTCTTACACTCATTTTGCCTCCTAGGCAAACAGGAAACAGTTGTTGAGGGCGTACACGGAGCGTGTCCAGTGAGGGGTGTGGTCTGGCATACAGGTGTAGCCTGAGGAAAGTCCCAGGGGTGGGATAGTGAGGCACGGAGGGCCACATTTAACCCTCAGGGCTGAGGCTTCTTGCACTGGTGTAGATGGATAACTTAAGATATGACATACACTGATGACAACAGAAAGCAGTTGTTGTTGTTGCTGCTGCTGTTAAAAAACAGAGTCCAGGACAAACTGGGATCTTTACTTTAAAATAATTATGTGAGAACAGTATTTTTTATCTGCTCCTTACAATTCACCAGGCTTCAGACAGCAGTTGCTGTTTCTTCATCGCACGCCAGAAGGAGAGTGAATCTGTTCCCTGTTTGGGGGAAAGTTGAAATGGTGATAACATGCTCATAATGAAGAGCAGAATGGCTGTACTTTCCTCTTTGCATCACTGCAGATCTTTTTTTTTTTTAAGTGTGGAGTTAGCAACTCAAAGGGGAGGCTTTGGGAAGTCTGCTGCTATATTCCGCAAGAGTTAAATCTTCCAAAGTGTCGCCAGAGCAGCCCTGCAAAGTTACATTTTATTTCAGAATGTACCCTTAGCTTTGTTTGCTGAGTTCTGGAAGGCTTTGCACAATACAGATGGTCAAGCTATGGCATGGCTTCAGTGGCAGTCATTTGCAAAATCCATGTATGATGATTTGTGGGATTTTAAATAAATCCAAACCCACAATCTCGCCTTGTAGCAAGTGTGTGCCCCCCTCTTTCTCGCTCTGTGTTTTATCTTATCTAGCCCACCTTAACTTGCTTGAGATTGAGTAATTGTGGAACATATGTGCAATTAATGGATGTTTCTTAAATATATAAATAAACTGTTGACTGCTTGTAAATTGTGGGACATATGTGTAGTTAATTAAAGAGGAAGAGAGGCATAGATTAGGCCACTACTGCAACAACCTCCCCCCTCCTGCCATTCCCCAGTGACAGATGCCCCCCCCCCAAAACCTGGAATGCTTTTAAAAAAATGTTTATATTCAGTTGGAAAATGTTGTTTCAATCACAACATGCCCCATAATTAATTGCATAGCAATTCCAGTGTGCAGCTCTGTCACCCATGATAGGGACAGGGGAATGGGGGAAGGTGTTGATATTTTTGTTGATGGTTGAACATTTGTTTTCCTCATCATTTTGACATCAGAGGTAATTGCCATCCCTGAAATATTTTTCTTGCCACTATTACAAGGGAACTGTTAGGGACAAATTAATTATGAAGTCTCTTGCTATGGCAGATTAATAGGCCGATGGAAGAGATTTCTTCCTGTCTTCTACAACTTTTGGCTGGCAGCATGTTGGACATTTATGTACTAAAACATCAGGCTTTTCTCAGACACATGATATAAAGCATGTTATCTATATACAGCAGCAAACTAGCATATCAGTTTGTTGCCGAGGGCAAATTGAAAAATTAAGAATAACAATCATAATGGGCCCAACCTGACAGTAAACAGAACCTTTCCACTGCCAGCCAATTCCGTTCTTTTTAAAAGCGCTTGTGTCTACCAGGTTCTTTTTGCAGAAATAGGTTCTATAAGGCACCACCATTGTGCATGGTGCAAAGGGATTGATCCCTGCCCTGAGGGGCTTACAAACCAAAATCTGAGGTGGGGAGGGAGGGAACTGGAGTCATGGTGCTAAACTAGGGAAGAATATGCAGGCATTCCTGTTACATGTACTTAGGCTTAATTTGGAGATGGAGGATGAGTTAAAGGACCACTTCCCCCCCTAGAATAGGGTTGATCTTCTCAAAATGTTCCTGTTGCATGTTCAAATTCAGTAGAGAAGGCTCTGTCGAGAGAGGAGGTTGATTATGTGCTGGAGAAGACAGATACTTTCTGTACCACCAAGGCCTTTGTGATCAGATATTGCCCACACATTTCTTAAAGGTCCCCCTCCGCCCATATTTACAAGAGTTAGAAACCTGCCCTGTTGAAGGAAAACATTATTTAGGCTTCCATGGCAACTGCCAGATTTGGAATCAGGTGCCGCCATGGAGACCAGGCTAGCGAATTCGGTAATATTTCAGGTACAGATCAGACTGTGACTTATAAATGGTATTGAGAAGCAAATTGGCTATTAGCTCCAATTTTGCTCTTGTTGTTAAATGGAATAGGTTACATCCCCCCCAATTGCTAGATCTTTAATGCAGACAAGTGGGCTGCAATATGAGCCAGGGCATAGTTAAGCTGCTATTCTCCATGCCAGCTTTCCCTAACCTGGTGCCATTTGGGTGTTTTGCACTAGAAATCGCATCCGCCTCAGCCAGTGCACCCAGTGGGAATTGTAGTCCAAAACACCTGGGGGGCATTGGGATTGAGGAAGGTCGCTCCGTGTCAACACTTGACATAATTACATTTTACCCCATTAACCTAATACCTAACCATAGAAGCAAACTTGGAACATACAGTCTTATTTTTAATTAACCCACGGTAGAACTTATGTATGCTTAAACAGCAGAAGCATGATTGGGTTAGCAATTAAGGATTTGATAGCTTATTGATTGCTAAAGGAAAGAAACCCTAATAAGCTTTAGTAAACATGCAGATTAGTCTGGCAATCTGCCTTTTCACTGATGCAGCAAGCATAGCAGAACAGAGACATGCTTTGAATGTGGCCAAACCCTTGGCCAAGCAGGGTATTAAGAAATAACAAATTAAACAGTTCATTTAAATAAAGAACAGCAAATTTAGGAACGCTGGAAGCTGCCTTATATTCAGTTCGGCCATTGGTTTGTCTAACCCAGTATCGTCTCTGCTGACTGGCAGTGACTCTCTAGGGTTAAAGTGGGATCAAAATGCTTTAAATATATAGTGTGGATAAGGCAATGCTCCCATGGGGCTGCCCTACTCATTCTGTACTATACTATAATTTACTTGGTTCTGGAAAGCAGAATGAGCCATGCAATCAATTAATGTTACAGCCTAACAACTGCTGAATATTTAGTGGTGGTCTTTGCATCTGGGGGTATTCCTGTTGTTATTCTGTCTATCATAGCTACAATAAACTTACCATTAAAATTATGGACTGGTCATTTCTTCGTCAGAGGGCAAACGGGCAAATTTAGCAGGGGATCAAATACTTCCCCCCCTTGCTGTGCCTGACTTTTTACCATAAGTGGAACTTCAGGTCAAAGCAGAAGCCCTTTAAAGGAAGTCTATTTTCTCACATGCCGAAAAGAAGTCGTGTAGAGTCTTTAAAAATACCCAGCTGCCCAAGAGTTATTCAGAGTTCTAGGTAAAGCCAGTTTTTTGGTGATTAGACATCTGTGTTCATTGATGCACCACAATCCATCCCATTTCTCCCTCTTACTTCATTAGCATATTAAATGCCACCAAAATACTGACAAATCTGAGGACATTCAAAGGAGAGCAACATAAAATGATCAGGCAGCTGGAGGGATTGATCAGTAGAAAATGGAGTTTAAAACATGGAGGGGAGTAGGACAGGGGTGGCTAACCTGCGGCTAGCAATGAATGAATCTGTCAGTTACAGTTTTTCTCAGTTTTTCATTTTTTTCCCAATCTTAAGGTCAGTTCCTTACATTGACTTGTGATTTTGTTAAAAGCCCACATGAATATTCACCTTTATTTTAGTGTGAATTTCTCCTACTATACACATTTTTGCCCAGTGTGCACATTTCCCCCCCTGAAGTAATTTCCTCTCATATAATATATGCATTTTAATGCACCCTTTTGGTATGCATTACCTGGTTGGAGAGTTGCACTGCAAAATTCAGAGAAGTATAAGCTTCAAAGGATTTCTGTGTTTCACAGTTTGCTTATTGTTTCTGATACTGCAAATTACCGGTAAGTTGGCACGCCTTTAAATGTGAACGAGACTGCATTACTCCTTCCTACCTGCAACCCTCCAGATATTGCTGGCCTCTCAAATCCTGTCAGCCTGAACCTTCATCGCCAGTAGCAAGGGATGATGGGCTTTGTAGTCAAACAACGTATGAGGAGCCATAGGTGTGTCCCCCCGGTGTAGGTCTTGTTTAATGCAGCGTGCGTGTATTTTATTAAAGCTAGTGAACTTACGAATGCAAAGCAGGGTCAGGGCAATGCTCTACTCAGCTTTCTGTCGAAGGGTCAGAGCTTGAACTCCTTGCCTGATTTTTACTGAGGCCCAACTCCCACTGACTCTGACTGAATTTGCATGCAAGTAGGGTCTGTTGTGTTAGTTTCTGAATAAGCAGCCGCCTTAAGGAGAGTAAGTAAAAAGCCACTGAGGTGAAGGTAGTTGGTGAGGCTGTTTATATGTGTTTTCATGAAAAAGGATTGTGCCAGCAGTTCTCTTCAAAATCTCTGAAGAAGCAAAAAGTCGCCTCCAGCCTCAGTATTTTGCGTGTACTGGAAATTTAGGTTTGCACAATTAAGTGAATTAAAGTGTGCTGTTGCCCTCGTAACAAATCCACTTAAACAAAACAGCAACATACATTTTGCAGTTAGGAAAGTGATGAGGAAATGCACTGAAAAGTGTGGAATGAATATGCAGTTTGGGATGAATATGCAGTTTGCATTTTTTCTTGCATGCGATAAACTTGACTTTGTTGGGTGCCCAGTTTGAGGAGTTGCTTTTGCTAGTGTTCTTGGTTTTGCACGTTCCTTATTCCCCATTTTCATGGCCATGATTTAAAGGGAACTGTGTCTAATGTACTATTGTTTACAACTGCCTTGAATTGAAAGCTATAGTCACACAGGATCCAGTTGCCTGAAATGCTTTGTATGGTTTTGCTCTGGCCCTTCTGCCTTTCCATATCATCTGTGATGTACACTTGTTCACATTTTAATTTGGCAAAGCAGCACGCACACATTCAGATAAAAAGTTTCCACAGCCATGAGGCGGTTGGAGAACCGAACGCCGTCCTCTGGACACTTCATTGCTAGACTCGTCAATCACCATTATTGGCCTCCTTCCTAATATGAGGTAATGTCATCCCATTTTTGGAAATCCATTTTGGTTCATGGGTTGCCCTTAATTGGAGAGATTGTGCAAATGACCCTCTGTTCTGTCCTCTAACCTTTCAGCCCCATTAATTTTAGCTGAGCTTGGACCAGTTGGTGGTTTCATGACGACAGATCCTCTGTCTAGAGAACAGGGGAGGTCAAATGTTCCCACCCTTTATGCCTTTCTGAGAGGAGGACGGCAATAAAAATAATAGGCTTTGAAGGCAAGTCCCATGCATGCCAGCTGAAGTATGGTAGGTAGGCTAAGCTTTGGAAGATTCAGGGTTGCCAGAGGTCAGAATATTTGAAAGGTTACCATAAAAGAGAGGGAGAGAACAAATGTTCTCAATTGCCAATGCAGGCAAGACTTGGGAAGTATCTGCTGGTGGATTTGCAGGAGTCTGGTGCATCAAAATATGTGAGGTCTGTTTTCACAGGCAACTCTTCCCACTAGGGATCTACAGACCTGGGGCAGTGGCAGCACTGTTTGCTCCATGGACATAACCAACCCTTTTCCTTTCTTTGCACATTGAACACTTAGGTCACATCTACATCGTATGTTTAAAGCACATGGCTCCCTGCAAGGAACTGTAGTTTACCCACCACAGAGCTCTGAGCACCCTTAAACTACAGTACCCACAATGCTTTGTGTGTGTGTGTGTGGAGCCATGTTCATTAAATGTGCTTGAAATGTTTGGTATGGATGGGATCTAGATTGGAGTGCAGGAGAGCTGCAGTGGGATTTAGAAGGTGGTGGTTTTTAATTCAGAAGCTTTTCAGTCAGCTTCCCATGTGGCGGCCATTATGTAAAAAAGTGTGGTTCACAAGACAATCATATTGCAAGAATGATTGAGGGCTGAGCCAGATGTGACGTAGAGAGAAGAGCTCCATGATTAGGATTTCTTGCAGTTTTTGTTTTGCTAATTAGCAGTGTCTTTGGGAGAGGGTGCTTAAGCCTTCTCTCCTATGTCCTTTCTGTAATGTATATCTCTCACACTCTTGAAATGCTGTTACCTCCGCAAGAGAAAAGGAAGAGAGGAAGAGCATTGCCAACCTCCTGCATCATATCTGGCTTGACCCTAGTAGAAAGGAAATGATGTTATACAAATTCAGTTTTAGAGACACAACAGAGACCAAATGCGTTTTATAAATGAGAAGTTTTACTTGCTGGTTTCTCTGCATAGGTAAAACGAACTGTTCAAGACCAGGATTTAATCCAAACTCTCCAAGCCCAAATCTAGAGTTCTAGTGCAGAGGTGGCTATCCTGTTGCTGCCAAGATGTTGCTAGGCTCCAATGCCTTTGGCCATGCTGCCTGGGGGCTGATGGGAGATGAAATCCAACATGATCTGGACAGCCACAGGCCGGCCACCCCTGTTCTGAAGACTGGGTTACACTGATAGATGCAGAGATGTTAGGTGGGCTGAAGTCACATGGCTTCCCCAAGGAATCCTGGGAAATGTGGTTTGTCAAGGGTTCTAGGAATCATATCTTTGTGAAGAGGTAAACCATAATTCCCAGGATTCTTTGAGGGAAGCCTTGTGCCCTGAATATGTAGAAGTGACCTTTAGCTTGGGTAACTCTGGTAACTCAAGAGCACAGTGGTGGGCCATGACTTGGTGTCCTGCTTTGCTCTTGAGCAGTTCCCATTTGTTTCAGAGTCCTGCGCTGGTGAACTGCCCAGTGTGTTATGTTCTTGGGTATTATTATTTTTTTAAATTAGGCCTGCCTTCCAAGATTTTCTAAAGAGGCCTTGTAAGAAGGGTTCCATTGTTGCCTCAATGGGATGTAGAAGGGAAACAGCTGCTCCCTATACACATTTCGCTCCTCCCCCTTAACAACCCCTATTGATAACTAATCGCAGCCCAGACGCTTCTATTAGCTATTTACCCAAAATCGAGTTGGCTAATGAAAATGTTTCTAATTAATACGAGGCAGATTAAAACTCATTACAGCAAGGTCGTTGGTAATGAGAGATAATCAGAGCGCAAATGACCGAGCTTGGAGCAAAATGAAGATGGAGCGCGAGCCAGGAAATCGGCACCAGCTGTGTGTGCCTCCAACGGCAAGGGAGGAAGAGAACAGGGCAAGGGGGCCGGAGGATTTGTGCAAGCATTGCTGCAGGCTCGGATGGGCGTTGGCTTAGTCTCTCTCTCCAGGTTCCATGGCCCATGTGGGTTGGGCAAGTGCCTAAGGTGCTGTGGCTGTGGGAGTGCAAAGGTTTGCAATAGCAGTCGTGACTTTGGAGAGTCGGGATGGGCTTTTCTCTCACACACACCCCACCCGAAGGTGACCTGAAGTCCCTCTTCAAAGGCCTCCTTTCTAAGTGAATGGGGGATGACCACTGCAGGAGTTCCATTGCTATGTGTTCCCTATCTGAGGCTGGCTAGATAACAAGCTGCTTTAAGAGCAAAGAAAAGGATTGCTAGAGTGAAACGGCTATGAGTTAGCTGTGCAACCTTTTTCCTACATGAAGATAAATCTCAATGTAAAAAACCCAAAACAAAACAAAATCCATGAGCAGTTTGAAGACAATGCCAAAATTTATTTTGTCGCCATCAAGTATTTTGCTGTAGAGTAACTTCCATAGACGTGGCAGTTTTTCAATATAAATAGGAACACTTTTTCCCAGACACGGTGATGTATGAGGTTTTCTACGGGGAGCTTATTTTGTGTAGGAAAAAGAAATCACATTTAAAGCAATTCTTGGGACACATTTATACTACAGAGAAACTTGTCTTATAGTCATTACCTTTCCACGGAGACCTGTGGCTGTATTTGGGGATCTAGGGATTTCTAACAGAATCTGCAGTGTCCTTGCCAAACTACAGTTCCCAAGATCATTTGAGGGAAGCCATTACAGTTAAATTGGTGTAAAGCCAATATAAGCTTAAAGCTTATATGACACTAGGCACAAGATTCTTGCGCAATCTTAGACCAGTAGTTCAGAAATGTATAGCCCCATCTCTTGTTTTGAGACAGAAACTTTTGTATTTATACTCTCTGAGAAGGTTAGCCAACCCATATAATCACAATTACATTGTGCTTCATAGAATCATAGAATTGTAGAGTTGGAAGGGACCACGAGGGTCATCTAGTCCAGCCCCCTGCAATTCAGGAATCTTTTTGGCTAATGTGGTACTTGAATCCATGACCCTGAAATTAAGAGTTTCATGCTCTACCAAGTGAGCTATCCCACAGGCTCAAAGATGTGCTCTGCCAACACATAAGTGCCGAATTCAGTGCCATGTCAGAGGTGCTTATAGTAGGGTTGCTGAGTTGAACAACTTTGAACAATGAAGGTTTTTTTTTTTTTTGCTATTTTAAAGGAAATGTACCAAAAATTCAACACTTCTGTCATGATTTCCATACGCCTGGGTTTCCCCAGACAATTTTAACAATTTTCGTAAATTCTGCCCGGACACTGTTTCCGATGGACAGATCCCAGATATGTCTGGGAAATCCTGGATGTATGACAGCCCTAGCTTATGGGGCAAAAAGGTGTAAACTTATTTGACTTTTTCGGGTTTTATTTTGTGTGCTTGTGTGCTCGCACTCGCACACCCACACCCCCCATATAAAGCAGTGGCTCCTTCAGTGATGTAATTTACTTCTTTTAAACCAAACATTTATTTTTAAAAATACAATTTGTGGGGGAAAGCTTAATAACTCAAGCCCAGTAAATCCTCAGAGCCCAGAAACCAGAAGGCAAACAAAAGCAACCCAATCCAACATACACCTTGCCTTTTTTGTTGTACCACAAAAGTTACGATTCGTATGTCAATCATGTGATTTCTTGGGCTTGACTAATGCTTTCTATTATTTTGACTCTGACACGGGTGGCACAGTCTCATTTTTCAGTGTCATTGTCCTCGTAATCTATTCTACGTTTTCATTTCTGTCCTTTTGTTTTAATGCACCCAAGCACCCTGTTGCTGCTCCAGTGGCTGCTGTGTTATAAAGAAACATCTTTACTGATCTGAATTCCATCTGCCATGGGGCTGCCAGCTCTCCTAGCGTGTTTGACCCCATCTGGAATTTGCCATAATCTTTTCAAAGCCCAATGTAATGCAGATATATAGGCTCGCATTGCAGCTTTAACCAGCCACAGCCATGTTGTACTACCTAGTTTTGAGGGAAGAACCGCATGTTACCAAAAAACCCATGCGTTCCCAAACCTTATACTATTGTAACAATATTATGATGGAATAACAGACTACAAAAATATGTGGAATTTGAGATGATGCTCAGATCTGTTGATGTGAAGGCTATAAGGTAGAGGAGAAGACATTTATTTATTTTGTGTTGAAGCCAAGATAAAACTGCATTATCTAGACCAGGACTGGCTCACCTTGTTTGGCCTGAGGGTATTTCCCTTAAAACAAAAAAGCCTTTCCCAGCCTGGTGCCTTTCGCAGGTTGTTGAACACTTACTTTCACCAGCCACAGCCAATATAATTGGTGGGTTGCAGGCATGGTTTTTGAAGAGTCATTCCTCCCAGTTTGAGACAAACAGGGGAATACCTCATTTAAAAATAATCAGGGGTCACCAGCCTTTTTTGGTTAGTGGGCGCATTTGGAATTTTGAGAAAATGCCGTGGGTGCCAGTCACAAAATGGCTGCCGCGGCATGTTTAACATAATACAAAATGGCTACCTCATTTAAAAAAGCAGAGAGAGAGAGGACCATCAGCACCTCCTGTCAGTGGGTAAAACCACTAACAGGCACACTTCCGTGGAAAAGCTCTTCAGATCTTTGCTCTGTTCAGAATGGAAAGGAGGTTTGGTGTCCAATCCTGGCATCTAGTAAAATGTGACTGTTCAGTGTAGGAGAGGCCAAGCCAGTTTAAACAGGAACTGAGCAGGAAGCGTGAACAGTCTCTCATGCAGAATGGATACAGAAGGTTATTTACTAAGAACTTTTGCAAGTACCATAGGAGGTACCGGTGGGCATTCTGGAGCTTGCCAGTGCCTTGTTGGTGACTGCTTTGTATTAAAGAATAATCTGTTGTCTGTTGAATTGAGGGTAACGGCTGCCATGGAAGTGCAATTCCCCTGCCATTGTGAGTGTTGTTCCAGAACTTTGACTCAAAGAAAATGGAATTCTGTTGGTGCCCTGGTAGTTTCAGAAGGGCTTTAGATCTGGATGGAAGAGGAGGAGAAACAGTTTTTGCTGACTTTCCCTCCCAGGGCCTTTTTTTCAGCCAGAACTCACCAAAACTCAGTTCTGGCACCTCCCAGTTGGGCACCATTGCCATTTTAAAAGAACAAGGGAGGCATTCATGGTGAGTTTCAGGACCTCTTTTTCTAGAAAAACAGCACTGCCTACACCTTTCCTGTAGTGTTCCCCAACTCCCCTGGATCTTTTTTTTGGGGGGGGGAGTGGGGGTGTTGCTGAGGGCTGCAGGGCAGAAAGAATCCAGCCCCGCTCCAAGCACTTGTAGATTTGACCAAATACCGGTAATTGGCACTCCAATTTTAATACTGCCCATGTACTGCCCATATCTATTTAATAAAATGCACATTCAGGCATGACTCTTAAGGTTAATGATACCAACATCTGTTCAGGTATATGTGTGCATCACTGCACATATGGAGATGAGGACGTGTGGTCTTTAATTAGTTAATATAACCAATTAATTGATTAACCGCTGCAGTCGTAGTCTAATATGTATTATTTGTATTACTTTTTATTTGTTTTCTACACTACCCCTTGTTCAACCCTACAGCTGAAGTCAGCTCAAAGTATTTTGCTGATTGTGAGAGAGGGGAAAGAAAAATGAAACTGCGAATGGGTGCCATCATTTTATTTAATTAAAATTTGTATAGCCTATCCTAATTCAATTTTGTCTCCAGGGAGGGTACAATGGTGTTTCTAAAACAACAATATATAAAACAGCAGTAATTACAGTAATTAGTGATTACAGATGTAAGTCGGTTTTGGCATAGGCATTGGGTATCTATCCTGAATCAGTCAACCCCACTGTTGGCTGATAATTCCGTGTGCATGCACACGAAAGCTTATATCGAAAACTACTCTGTTGGTCTCTAAGGTGCTACATTATATTTTTAAAATTCTTTTGGAAGGATTCTTTTAAAGACTTTCTTAGATCATATAACTTTTTTGAAGACTTGATTCTTAAGGAACTCTTAAGGGAGTTTTTAGGTTTTTAAAAAGAGTCTTTTTAACTATCTTTTTAAAAATTGTTTTAATTTATTTTGACTACGGCAAACCTACTTGAACTACCTACTTGAATTCCGTCAGGGTTGATCCTGGGATTAAGGATCCCCACATGATACAGATCACGTCATAGGGTGATCATACCAGATTGCCATTTGGGGTGTTCTGTGGTCCGTAAGCTTTTGGACAGAGCCTTACTGGGCTACCCTTAATTTTGATCCAGAATCTGGGGGTGGGGCATGCACTCACCCCATAGCATTTGACTGAAGAATCCAACCCAATGGCTTTACCTGCCAAAGTTGTGACAGTTGCTATGAGGAAGGCAAAAACCCCATTTGTCTGCAAGCAAATTCCTCCCTGGCCCTGAGTAATCCCATAACAAGGCCATATAAGTGCACTGCCCACTTACCTCCAGGCAGAGCCACAGTATACCAGGTGGGACAACTGACCAGGTACGTCACAGCGCACCTGGCTTTATGCCCTGGCAATGGACATGACAGAAGAACATCCCTGCCACGTCCATCGCCAAAGCAACCCCCCCCACTAGGGCCATGTTGAATTTAAATTTTGGTGGGCAATTCTGCCAATCCTTGTGGTCGGCTGAGATGAACTGTGACACCAGCCAGTCATGCAGGCTAAGGGCTGTTTGGCTGTGGGGGGCTGCAACTGCTGCTGCTGCTGCATGGATATGGTATTTGGTTCAAGAGAATTTGGTGAATACCAGGTTGGAAAAAGCCGTAGCAGAGCATTAGTTGAATAGAAGGAGGAAGTACAGTTGTGAAGAGAGGGTGCTTAGACTTTTCTCAGTGTTCCCATACCACTAAGGCTGCAGTCCTATTCACATGGACCTGGAAGTAAGCCCCATGGAACTTGAAGAGACTTATTTCTGAGTAGACATGGATAGGCTTATGCCATGGGTCGGTAAACTAAGGCCCGAGGGCCGGATCAGGCCCAATTGCCTTCTAAATCCGGCCTGTGGATGGTCTGGGAATCGCCGCGTGGACCGCCAGCGTGCGCGTTTGTCAGAGCCTTGTGCCTCTGCTCCTGAGCCCCTGACAGCGTTCTTTCCTGCTCCCTCCCTCTCCCTCACACGCTGCCACTGCCGGCGCCTTCTCCTCCCTCCCTCCTCCTGGCTTCTCTCTGCCCTGCCTAGAGGAGGAAGGGGGCTGGGCTTTGTTGATGCCAGCCCCTCTCCAGAGCCCTTTTATGCACCGCTCATCGTTCTACTGCTGCCACCAGCCCCTGCTGCTCATAAGACACAGGAGCTATGGTTGGCTGAGCGCCCCTCTCAAGCTGCCACCATTTAAAGTTGCCCCTCTCTGGAACCCTTTCGTGTGCCGCTCATTGTCCCTCCTCTGCCTTTCACCCCTCCCAATATAGTCCGGCCCCCCACAAGGTCTGAGGGACAATGGACCGGCCCCCTGCTGAAAAAGTCTGAGGACCCCTGGCTTATGCTGTAGTATGGCCTGCTGGGAGCCTGAGACTCTCTACCTGGCCCAGGGCAGGGCTTGACAGGCTTCATAAGAACTGCTGCTACTGCTGCCACTGCCCAACAAGGACTGGGGTATTTGGGAGGAAGTTTTGTCGGGAGTTTTTGCTGTTGCAGATATTAATTTTTTGTATCTTTATTTTTATGTGGAAACTGTTCAGTTTGGTTATGTAGTTTTTGTTGTGTTTTATTTATTTTTATGACTACTCCGCTATGTTTGTAACTATGTAAATCTTTACATATTGTAAGCTGCCTTGAGCGTTGTTTTAACTGTGGAAAGGCGACATACAAATAAAATGATAGTGATGATGATGATGATGATCTAGAATTTATTTGATATGCCACTTGATTGTAAAAAAAATAAATCCATTGAAACGGTTTACAAGAGGAATGAAACAATAAAATCACCAGCAATTTCAGTTAAAATCAGTTATTTAAAACATCCAAAAATGATGAAAATTTGCAATAAGCTACAGAGATCAAAACACATGTAAACATTCTACTTATCTGGGTAGGTTTATCTTAACATAAATGTTTTTAGCAGCCACTGAAAAGTACTAAGTGAAGGCATGTGCATGATGCCAATAGGCAGGGAGTTCCAAAGAGTGGGAGCTGCCACACTAAAAGAACTACAGTATAACTCATATCATCCCTGGGAGTCCAGCAATAGCTGGAGGGCCACCGATTCCTCATCCCTGGCATAAGTTCAAGTTCATACAGTGGTGCCCCGCAAGACGAATGCCTCGCAAGACGGAAAACTCGCTAGACGAAAGGGTTTTCCGTTTTTTGAGCTGCTTCGCAAGACGAATTTCCCTATGGGCTTGCTTCGCAAGACGAAAAAGTCTTGCAAGTTTGTTTCCTTTTTCTTAACACCATTAATACAGTTGCGACTTGACTTTGAGGAGCAACTCATAGAACGCAGTGTACATAGTAGCCTTTTTTGAGGTTTTTAAAGACTTTGGTGATTTTTGAAGCTTTTCCAAAACTTCTTTTGCAGCCATTTGGTAAGTTAAGCTTTTAAAACTTTTTTTTGGGGGGGGGGTTGGATTTTGGGTTGGGGTGTTTGGAATTCAAGGACTTGGTGTTGGGGAGGGGTTTGCAAGAATCTGGAAGCTTGTGTTTTTCCCCCTGCATTTTTATGACTTTCTGTGACCATTGGGCCACTCTGCTGTTTTTTTTAAAAAAAATCTGGATTTGAATTTCTGTGTTCTGGGTGGCTGGGGGAACAGTTGGGGAGGGGGTTGCAAGAATCTGGAAGCTTGTGTTTTTTCCCTGCATTTTTATGATTTTCTGTGACCATTGGGCCACTCTGCTGTTTTTTTTAAAAAATTCTGGGTTTGAATTTTGAAATGCTCTTTACAGTATGTGTGACTTTAAAGAGCACTTAATAAACTCTTGTTGTACCAAATTTGGCTTTGTTTGGACTTTTTTTGACCATAGGAACGCATTAATTGATTTTCAATGCATTCCTATGGGATTTCGTGCTTCGCAAGACGAAAAATTCGCTAGACGAAAAAATTCGTGGAACGAATTAATTTCATCTTGTGAGGCACCACTGTATCTTGAACTTAGAGCTAGTTTAAAGTGGGGCTGGCAAACCCCCAAGACTGGCACATCTTGCCACAACTTCTAAGCTAAAACACATCAAGTTTGAATGTGGCAAACATATTTTTGCAAGCAGATGTGTCAGATAGATATACCCCCTGGGCAAGCTGGGATTGGTTACATCTCCCTTTTAAGGAGAGACTGGTTTATGCTGAGACTAACTACAGACACGTTTGCTGTTCTTATAAACCACATTTCTGCATCCTTCTAAGCACACTTGAGTATCTGTGCCACTATTTGATTGATTGACTGATTTTGACTGATTGATTTCTACCCCACCCTTCACAGAAAAAGATTTGCCAGGGCACGGTGACTCAGGCAGGTTCGCAGTGCTCTGTGCAGAAATGCTTACAATGAAATTGGCTTTTGTGGATTTCATTCAATGAAAAGGTCAACTTGTATTAAGAGTGAAAGTCAAGAAAATCCCCTGGGCTAAATGCGGTTGGAGATCTAGTGAAGTGCAGGGCTGGCTTTGGACATGCGGGACTCTGGTTCAAATACAATTGTACCTCGGAAGTCGAATGTCTTGCGACTTGAATGTTTTGGCTCCCGAACGCCACAAACCCAAAAGTGAGAGTTCCAGTTTGTGAACGTTCTTTGGAACCCGAATGGCTGACAGAGGTTCCCTGGCTTCCAATTGGCTGCAGGAGCTTCCTGGAGCCAGTTGGAAGCCGTGCCTTGGTTTCAAAATGTTTTGGAAGTCGAATGGACTTCCGGAACAGATTCCATTCAGTTTCTGAGGTCCGACTGTACTTGTATGAGTGCTGTATGGTTCCTCTTGTTTTTCTAAATAAAATAGCCCAGCTTGTTTCAGTATTTCTTCCTTTGCTAACCTTTATGCTTGGCCTGTTTTCTATTGCTTTTCCTCCAGGTAGGATAGCCAGAAGTGACTGCAAATATACTATCAATTTAGGTGACGACACTGATGGTATTTCTTGTGATAGCAGTCATATCTCAGAGGGGAGGGAACTTCATAATTGAGGTGTCACCACTGAGAAGGCTCTCCTGTTACAGCAATAGCATATATCAGAATGTTGCAGGGCCTTTCTCATAGATCTTAACAGGGACACTGTCTCTCACCCTCACAAGTAAAATGGGAAAGTAAAAGGCCTACAGGTTTGATGCAAGAATAAACCCTTGATGCAAGGGTTATGTTTGCAAAATAATTTTTTAAAATTAAAACAAGCTATATCAGACAATTAATAGTAACGATAGTTCAATCATCACTACTTTTTTATTCCGCCGCTATATTGTGTCAGTCAGGGCATGACAAATGTTTTCCAATATGTTGGGTTTTGACGCTACTGTAGGCTTCTCATTTCTCAGTGTCACTCCAATTTTAATAAAGCAACTGGCATTATATCATTGGTGCTATCTGGTGCCTTTCATAAGGGCTCACAGTGCCAGAATAAAATGCAATATGGCTTCAGAAATCTTGTTACCCCCTAGAAGTTCCACATCTGCTTTCTGATCTGAATCTAGTGCATTGGCAGATGGTTGGGTGTGACATTGTTAAGGTGAACCTGGCCATGCCTACAAGCCGAGCTGGCACAATGAAATCCCATTAATCCTCTGTTGCACATCCAGCTCAGAAATCCAATCAGGCCCCCAAGACCACCCAGCAGACCCGGGCAGCCCACCTCAACTCCTCTGTTTTACAGCATCAGGAATCAATTCAGACATTTCAGGCCCTGCCCAGTCTATACATGAAAGGAGTAATGGCACCTCCTTCCTCGTAAGACCTCAGTTCCAGGCCCTTTTTAGTGTGTGGGGCATAGGAGCCAACCTCTAGGGGCTGAGGGGTCTTTGCCCCCCAGTAAAATATTTGAGGGAGCTGGGGCCGCCCAAAGTTGATGGGCATTGCCATTCAAATGGTGTGTGTGCACTGCATCATATGATTGATTATGTGGGGCAGGTCTTACCTGGCCCCCCCCCAATAATTTATCATCCTTGGGGTGATAAGCAGAATTCTTTCTATTTCTTTCTCATCATGCTGATGACATCTCAATTCACTCCAGTTCTAGTAATAACTATTGGGCATTTGAGTGGAATTCAACTTGGAAGTCAAGTACAGTGGAAGCTTGGTTCTCAAATGTCTCCATTGATGAATGTTTCAGAACCCAAATGCCAAAAACCTGGAAGTAAATGCTTCCATTTTTGAACATGCCTTGGAAGTTGAACGGCTTCCCCTGCATGTTTTTCGATTTTCACCATTGAAATTGAGATTCTCTCTTCGCGCCTGGGTTGTCAAATGTTTCAGAAGTCAAATGGTCTTCCGGAACAGATTACGTTCGACAACCGAGGTTCCACTGTACTGGAAAGGTTTAGGCAGTGTCTGATCATTGGCCATGTTTTTGCATCTCATGCATTGATTATTTTCTAACTGTGTGTAGGGGATTTTACCAAAGTCCACTTGAAAATCTTCTGCTTAAAAAATCTTCTCTTTTCTCACTGTCTCTATTCTTTGCTAGAATGTTCACAAACTAATAAATTGGAGAGGAAATGGTTTTTCCCTTTCCTTTGGCAAAAGCCATGCTGGTTTGTCACGTATCATATTCAGTGAGGTGATTTATAGCTCTGTCATTAATTATTGTTTCGGCTTGTTTATTTGCTGCTGAAGTAACTGAGAGCCCTGGGATGGTTCTGTAGCAAAGGATAAAATAAAAAAAAGGGAAAAGAGGAAACCAAAGTAAAGCATAAAATAGTTCAGGGTCAGGAGACCTAGGTTCAACAACAGATCAACCATCAACTTACAGTGTGACTTTGTGGACAGAAATACAGCGTTCAACAGACTGGTGACTGGAAGTGGCCGCCGAGACCATATAACACTGGTCCTGAAAGACCTACACTGGCTCACAGTACATTTCCAAGCACAATTCAAAGCCCTAAATGGCCTTGGCCCAGTATACCTGAAGGAGCGTCTCCACCTCCATTGTTCAGCCCAGACACTGAGGTCCAGTTCCGAGGGTCTTCTAGCAGTTTCCTCTCTGTGAGAAGTGAGGTTCGAGGGAACCAGGCAGAGGGCCTACTCGGTGGTGGTGCCCACCCTGTGGAACACCCTCCCATCAGATGTCAAGGAAATAAACAACTATCTAACTTTTAGAAGACATCTGAAGGCAGCCCTGTTTAGGGAAGTTTTTAATGTTTGATGTTTTATCAGATTTTTAATACAGTGGAACCTCGGGTTGTGAACGTGATCTGTGTGGGAGGCGTGTTCGCAACCCGCAGTGCCACGTCTGCACACGCGTGTGACATGATTTGATGTATCTGCGCATGCGTGAGCGCCAAAACCCGGAAGTAACCTGTTCCAGTACTTCCAGGTTTGGTGTGTCCGTAACCCGAAAATGCGCAACCCGCAGTGTTCGCAACCCGAGGTATGACTGTATTCTGGGGAAACCCAGCCAGATGGGCAGGGTATAAATAAGAAATTATTATTATTATTATTATTATTATTATTATTATTATTATTACCACTTGGTTTGACTGGGCTGATGAACAGTAGCGTCCTCTGTGTCCATTATCTAGGTGGTTTTGCTGCTCAGCAGAGATCAAGCATATAATTCCTTCAGACTGTGAGCTGCCCTTGATGGTGTTTTAACTCTACTGCCAGGGTCCCTAGTCTGCGTCCCTTGGCATCTTAGATTGTGTTATTTCAGATCCATCCCAATCTGATGACTTGTTACATTTTAATTGGTCAATTTACCCTAGGCAGTTCTGTGCTCTTGCATCTTAAACTCTATTATATTTTTTAAGTTGCTGGAGTGAACAGTTCATCTTCTTTATCCCCATCCTTTCGGATATTTTAAGGCTATCATCCCTTCATATTGGTTTCTCTAAACAAGGCATGGCTGGTTTTTTTCTGCCTTTTTGTTAATAAGATTCATTACAGAAGCTAGAAGTAACTTGAGCAATAGGAGCAACTTCCAGGGCATTTTCAGAATGAATTGTTTGAATGTCATTTCAGTGCGCTGGACACTTGCATGCTATCTAGGATAGAACTGTGTTAATCTCATTGCTGAATGTTCCCTCTATAACCTACAGGCTGGGAATCAGTAGGATCAGCAGAGTTGGCACAGTCGAAAACAGCTAGAAATTCCTATGCCAATTGCCACCTTTATCCTGTTTTTCTTAGAAGATTCATTGAGGGTTCCTTAATTTACGTCACTCTTGAAATACCATTCTCTGTATTTCTAGTTTAGGACTACACCAATGCATAAGTTGTACAAGGAAACTCTAGTTAGAACACAGCCTTAGGGTTGAAGTAGACAAGATGCCATACACACAATTAGAAATTACATTAATGCCTTAAAAAAAATGAGGTATGGTGGTCCATTTGGGAATCTGGTAGGGGTGATAGTCGATAAGGCGACTTTAAACCTTTGCTCTCCACTGTACATAATATAAATTCCCTCCATTGCAAAAAAGAGGTGAAGCAGGCCTTGATTTGAATTGGGACCACCACGAGGGGCAGAAAGGTTAGAGCTCTTCCATCCTCACCCCGCCAGGGTTTCAGTCTGGATTGGGGCCCCTGCTCTGACCACTCTTTACTGTTTTAAAAGCCATGCATGAAATAGATAATTGTGTGAATGGCATCTAGTTGAGCTTGACCTTTAGTCTCTCTTTAATTCAGTCATGATAACAACAACAACAAATTACATAATGCAATCAGTGAATAATGTGCAGGATGTTTGTTTTGTTAAGTAGCATTAAATATTATCTGTTCAGTAAATGCTTTGGAAATGGCAAGAAACAAACTTTTCCCCTCAAGTTATTTATTGTATTACTTGCTGGACAGGTTGGAAAAAAGCTAGTAGCTTGAATTGTATTTTGCAGCGTCATGGCCAGGGATTGTTAATTACCACGTCAAGTACACACAATGAACTGCAAATGGCGTTCAAAATCTTCTTTTCCTTGTTTAGCTGGAGTACCTGGCCTTACAACATCTTTTGTTGACATGGCTGCCATCTGTTCTGTGGCCTGTTTTTCAACCCGAACACTTAAAGGAGGGAAAATGCTCTTCCAGTACCTATTTCCATGTTGGTGACCAGTGTTATAAATCCGCAGGAATCCCAGTGGGACTTGCTCGCATGAACTTCCTCGTCTCTGGATTGAGGCAGAATCGCCATATGGTAGAACCATGCTTCCTTTGCAGTGACACATTGGCTGCAAGGCAATCACTTGCTAGTAACTGGCAGTTAAAAAAGATTTTGAACTTACATTTTAGGAGGTGAATCAACATTGGGGTCAGATGTCTCTTTTGCTCCCTTGGCTCAATCTGGTGCGCTCCCATGCGGGCCTAATTGTGTGTTTGCTTTGTGTGTGGAGTGTGGGTGGGTGTTCCCAGTAGCCCTGACACTCTGTACAGTTCCTGAAATTTTGTTGTTGTTGCTGTTTCTTTCTCACCACGAGCAATATCTGGGTTGAAGTGGCATTTCCCCCCTCAAGTGTGCCCAGCCTGCCCTTCCTTTCTCTGAAATGCAAGTTAATTCCGGACAGCTATAGATAGCCCCTCCCTGCTTTTGCTGCTGATCCCCCTTCCCTCCGCTTTCTCCTCTGTTGGAGACAGTGTCGAGGACAATTATCCAAGCTGCATAAAAGCTGTTTCCCTGTAATGGGCTGAACTCCCTGTACTGTGACAAACTGCCCAGCTGCTCTGGCTCCATCCCTCTCTCCCCCCCTCTTCACTCCCCCCGCCCTGTCTGCACCCTTTCATTTCCAATCCATTCCAAGCTTTCTCTCTCTCTTGATATCTCTGTCACTCCAAGCAACCACATCAAGGGAGCAATGTAAGGCACGATGCATAGAGCTACTGTACTCGTGACCACACATTTCCATGGCAGAAGCTTCCTGCTCCTTGCAAGAGTATTATTTTTGAGTCTAGAGCTGAAAGCTGCCTTTTTGCACACCGTTGCCCAACCGCTGCAAGGGGGTTTGCAGAGGCAGGTGGAATGGCAGCTTCTGCTTCCAGCAGCCCAGTGTAAGGAAGTGGTGAGCACCAGGCTTTCAAGGGACTGGAATCTAAATATCTTGCCTGCTTGTTTGTGTACCTCTTTGAGGCGGGGGTACACAACTTTCTTCAACCTGAGGTCCACATGCCCTTCTGGGGACCACATGACGGTGGTGGGTGGAGTCAGAGTCAAAAGTAGGTGGAGCAAATAGGGGCATCATAGAATTGTAGAGTTGGAAGAGACTATGACGGTCTTCTAGTCCAAGGAATCTTTTGCCCAACATGGGGCTTGAACCCACGACCTTGAGATTAAGAGCCTCATGCTCTACTGACTGAACTATCCCAAGTCAATTCTTTTTCCTTTGTACAGTAGCTAGTTTCTACACACACTCACAACCCCTCTCTGTCCCCAATCAGGGTTCAAGGACGCATTCCAGTAAGGCAAAAACATTTGGGGGAGGGTTGAAGCAAGGCCACTTAGAGGGGAGGGTGTGTGGCCTGGGGAAGTCTCAAGGGATAGATAGGCCCAGAGAGCTGCATTCAGACCCTGGACTTGAGGTTCCCCACCCTACCTTAAAGCACTGTCTGCATGGTGCTTATTGAGGAGACTAGATGTGGTTATGTAGAACTTCTAATGCCTGCAGTCTGCATACACATGTAGGTACTGGCCCACATCAAGCCCTGGTCTGCAATTGTAGGGGCATCCTGGAGAAAACAGTGACTGTTTTCCCCAAAGATGCGTCCTGTTCTAATGGTAAACACAGGGAGCCTTATGGTAACACACACCCAGAACAAGCAAAATGGCAGCCTGGGAAGACAAGATAGGTTAGCGTATGATTGGAAGAAAGGGATTCAGTCAAAGTTTTGGATGTTTCTGAGTCTTTCAACCTCCCTCCCTCTCTTTCTCCCCCTCTTCAGGTGCATCTGCGCTCTGCAGAACGTCTCCGAGACCTGTGTTGTGCCAACCGGGGCACCTTCATCAAAGTGGGGCAGCACCTGGGGGCTCTCGACTATCTCTTGCCTGAGGAATACACTCGCACACTCAAGGTGCTGCACAGCCAAGCCCCTCAGAGCAGCAGGCAGGAGATCGAGCAAGTGATCTTGGAGGACCTGGGCAAAGGGGTAAGTGTGACAACAGGCATGTGTTGACTTGTCTGCCAAGCACGAGCAATAAGAACATAAGTATAGCCCTGCTGAATCAGGCCAATGGCCTGTCTAGACCAGCATACCACAGGGCTCTTCCACACTACTCCATGCTTTTGAGGCACAGGTTTGGCCTTTCCAGGTGCTTGCCTGAGCAGTTTGGCCGCTTGCTGCATTTCAGCAGTAAAACGTGGGCTTTCCCGAGGAAAGTGCTGGGACCAAAAAAAGACCTGCTTGGATGCTGATCTGGAAAGCCCGGACTTGCACCTAGAAACATGGCACAAAAGGAAGTGTGGATGAGAGCACAGTGTGTAACCAGATGCCTTTGGAAAACCTGATAGCTGGGCAGGGGAAGAAACCAAGAATCCAATATAAGTTATTAACAGATGTTAAAGAAAGAGGGGGCTTCGCCCTGCCAGACTTGAAACTGTACTATGAAGCATCTTGACTTTGTTGGTTAAAGGAATGGATGTTGTTAGAAAATACAGATTTCTTGGATTTGGAAGGTTATGATAATAGATTTGGTTGGCACACATATTTATGGTTTAATAAGACAAAAGTCCATAAAGGAGTTGGAAACCATATATTCCGAAGATCTCTATTTGAAACATGGGACAGGTATAAAAACCTATTAGAACATAAAACACTGCAGTGGCTGTCTCCATTAGAAGTGATGAGTGTGAAAAAGATAAATATGAGTAAAAATTGGGTTACGTATGAAAAATTAATACAAAAGGAAGTAAATGGAAAATGAAATCTTAGGAAGAGGTTAAAGGATATGTGAATGACTGGCTGCACTATCGCCAAGTCAATGAAATGTTTAAACAGGATTTGAGAGAAAAAGGATTTGATGATAATAAATCAAAATTTGAAATAGAGGTATTGAATAATAAGTATAAAATTTTGTCTAAAATGTATTAATTGCTGCTTGAATGGCATTTGAAAAATGAGGAGGCAAAGTCGGTGATGATACACTGGACCAAAGATTTTGGATATAATATACAGTTAAAAGACTGTGGAAAACTGTGGAAAGAAGGATTAAAAATTACTGCATGCAACACTTTGAAAGAAAATTTGATGAAGATGATTTATAGGTGGTATATTACACCTGTGAAATTAGCTAAAATCTATAAAACAAGTAACAAATGTTGGAAATGTAAAGAAAAGGAAGGGACTTTTTATCACATGTGGTGGGAATGTAAAAAAGTGAAAAACTTCTGGGAAATGATATATAATGAGATGAAAAAGATGTTGAAATATACATTTATTAAGAAACCAGAAACATTTTTACTTGGCATTGTAGGAAATGATATTAATAGACAGGATTATAAGTTGTTTTTATACGCAATGACAACAGCAAGAATATTATTGCACAAAAATGGAAGCAAGAAGAATTACCGACAAAAGAAGAATGGAGAATGAAATTGATGGACTATGCAGAACTAGATAAATTAACAGGAAGGATTTGAAACCTGCGGGATCAGAGATTCTTAGAAGACTGGAGTAAATATACGAACTATTTGAAAAGTAATTGTAATGAACAGATTACGCTAGTAGGACTGCAAGAAGTTTTGTAAGGAGGATTATCTGAAATATTGCAAGAAAGACTATGAGGAGAATTATTAGTTAATGACAATTAAGAGTAATAGAGAAATTAAGAAATGCAGAATAAGTGATAAAGAATGAAAAATCATCAGAGGTGTTGATGGAAGTCTAAAACATTGTATAAGAAGTTATATGACTGTTGGAAATGATATGTTAAATAAATATGTACATATATAAAAAAGGAAAACCTGCTAGCTGAACAAGTGTGCAACAGCCACTTGCAATTCCCAGCCACTTGTATTCAGATGCAAAATGCCTCTGATTGGGGAGATAGCACATAGCCATCATGGCTAGTAGCCATTGATAGCCTTGCCTTCTATGAATTTGTCTAATTCTGGGTAGTACAGTGAACTGAAAGCACTAAACAGTGGTTTGTTGCTGCTTTCTGGTAATAAATACACCTCCGCTTGTTGCTAAGGATACAGGCATTGTTTTCTCAACGTAGTGCTTCTGTTGCAGAAATATCACATTTTTGCAGTGCTGAAACTGGAGTATTTTGTCACTGCGAAAATGCAGATTCTTCCCCCTAGCTCTCACAGCTGTTACTGTTGAGATTGCTGTGTGCTATGTGCAGCATAATGTGATTGTCACAGACCTCTGTTGGTTATTGAGTGCACCATTGCTAGCAGGGAGCTATACCTGCCCCTGCTGTAAACGTGCATCACACTTTATAACACAGAGGTGGCTAATCTGTGATTCTTTAGGTGTTGCTGAATACCTAACCATCCCTGACCATAGGCCAAGCTTGGCCTATCGCTCAACATCCCAAAAACCAAAGTGCTGCACCAACAAGTACAAAATAACCCCTCTGCAGCGCCATAAATCCAACTCAATGGTGTAACGTTGGAAAATGTTGATCACTTCTCCTAGCTGGGCAGTTATCTTTCCACAAGGGCTGACATTGGTGCCGAAATCCAGCATCGCCTAAGCTCTGCGAGTGCGGTTTTCTCCCGATTGAAATGCAGAGTATTTGAGAACTGGGACATTCACAAGGAAACCAAAATGCTTGTTTACAAAGCTATTGTACTACTAACCTTACTGTATGCTTGTGAAACATGGACCACTTATAAACACCATCTCCAACTCCTTGAAAGATTCCATCAACGGTGGCTCCGAAAATTTTTACACATCACTTGGGAAGGCAGGTGAACTAATACCAATGTACTGGAAGAAGAAAAGATCACCAGTGTTGAAGCAGTGATTCTTTAACATCAACTTCGTTGGACTGGTCATGTTGTGCAGATGCCTGATTATCGTCTACCAAAGCAACTACTCTATTCCGAACTTAAAAATGGAAAGCGTAATGCTGGTGGTCATCAAAAGAGGTTTAAAGCAAAGGCAAATTTTAAAAAATGTAGTATAAACACCAACATTTGGGAAACACTTGCCTGTGAGTGCTCCAATTGGAGAACAGCCTTTACCAAAGGTGGCATGGGCTTTGAAGACACTCGAACTCAGGACGCAAGGGAGAAACATGCTAAGAGGAAGGCACGCTTGACAAATCCACACTGTGATCAGAAGCCAATGTCCCCACTGTGGAAGGATGTGTGCCTCCAGAAGTGGCCTCCACAGTCACTTATGGACTCAGTGTTAAAACCTTGCGGCAAGATAGACCCAAAAGAGAAAACAATAGAACACCACTAGTAATCACATACAGCTCTCAAGTTAAAACAGTTCAACGCATCATCAGAGATTTGCAACATCTCTTAGATTAATGACAGCTCTTTTTCCAAAGCTCTGGAAGGAAAACCTTTCATTGCCTACAGAAAGCCACCCAGTCTTAAACAGCTCCTCACACACAATAATACAACAACCAGACCTAACATGGGCACTGGCGCAAGAGCCTGCAATAAATCTAGATGCCAACTTTGCTGCCACATACACCTGAACAGCATCATTATTGGCCCCAATAACATCAAACATACAATTTCAGGCCTATTAAATTGTTCATCTTTCAACATTATACAGTGGTACCTCGGGTTAAGTACTTTATTCGTTCCAGAGGTCCGTACTTAACCTGAAACTGTTCTTAACCTGAAGCACCACTTTAGCTAATGGGGCCTCCTGCTGCTGCTGCTCCTGCGCCGGAGCCCGATTTCACTTCTTATCCTGAAGCAAAGTTCTTAACCTGAAGCACTATTTCTGGGTTAGCGGAGTGTGTAACCTGAAGCGTATGTAACCTGAAGCGTATGTAACCCGAGGTACCACTGTATATCAAATGCCAACAGTGCCCTTCAGCTCTCTATATTGGACAAACAGGGCAAACTTTATGCCAAAGGGCATAAATCTGACACCAGGAATAATAAAACAGAGAAACCAATAGGAGAACACCTCAATCTCCCAGGACATTCTGTGCAGGATCTTAGAGTGACTGTCTTTAGTGGCGGAGAGCAGACAGGGGCATGACTGGCGCGCGTCCTGGGGGATGTGCCTCCTGTTCCGGGGGCATGGTGTGCCGCCTGTAGGGGTGTGGCGCACATCCTGGGGCCGTGATGCGCGTACTGGGGGCGTGGCATGTTGCCCACAGGGCCGTGGCGCATGTCCTGGGGGCGTGGCGCCCAGCACAGTGGGGGGAGGGCCACAATGGCACCCCACCGGAATCATAGTGCTGGGGGCGGTCACTCCCCCACCCCCCTCTTCCTCTGCCAGTGGCTGTCTTATTACAAAAGAATTTTAGAAATACACTTAAAAGAGAAGTTGCTGAATTACAACTCATTACCAAACTAAAAACTATGGAGAGACCTGGTCTGAATAGATATATTGGATTCATGTCCCATTATACATACTAAAGCTAATTTTGGTCATCTATCCCTTTAAAAATCCCTTGCCCTTCCCTGTGGAACCAACTGCCATAACAGTCATCAACAGTTATAAGGTTGAAGCGACCTCTGCTTCAGAGTATCTGATGAAGTGTGTATTACACACGAAAGCTCATACCTTGAAAGCTTATATTTAGTTGATCTCTATGGTGCCACTGGAATTATTAAAAAAGATTTTTTCATCTTTCATCCTGTTAGTTATAATTTCATCTTGTTATTATCAACACGGCTATTCACCTGAATCTGTTAAAACCATGTTTATGGAAGACAATCTTACTCGGCTACAAGTGATTGCCAAAGAAGAGAAGAAGAAGAAGAAGAAGAAGAAGAAGAAGAAGAAGAAGAAGAAGAAGAAGAAGAAGACGACGACGACTAGCAGCCAGGACTGATGGGAGAGAGACCCCAACAAAATCTGGAGAGCCCATAGTTTAACCTGCTTTGTTTTAACATCTAATACAGGGATAGCTCTTGGGAGTGTAGCTTGTAAGATGCAGCTGTGGGAGTCTGCTGTTCTTAGCAACTGGAGACAGACAATACTTGCTGCACAGAGTTTCAGAGTGTATTCATGTCTTCTACCTTATTGAGAACGCCAAATTAGCGAAAAATGGGCTAGGTGTGAATTGTTGAGCCTGGGCTACAGAACAGATACGAGTGGCATAAGTAGAAGAAAAATGGAAATACCCATCAGGAGCCCATTCACTGGACAAGAATAATGGGGGTCAGTTAAATCCACAATATTCATCTGATTGCCGGCAAACTCAGCAGCTGCACCACCAATGTATCAGTGGGGCTGAACAGTGTTCATGAGCTAAGGAGTTTGTCTAAAGTGGGTACAGAACAGTTAAATGGGTCAGGTCAGATACAGAGGCATAGATGGGGCAGTGAGAGACAGTTGGTTAGATGATGTCAGACAGGAGATAGAAGACAATTTGGCAGGCTGCATTGCAGTAAAAATGTCTGAGACAGTATTGATCCAAACCAGCAAATCACGGATGGCCTTCTCCCTTATTACCATATGAATGTTTGTGGGACAGAGTTCATTGACATGTTACCACTGAGCTGCTGAGCCCTGTTTTGCTAGAGTGGGTCCCTTTAAAATTTGTTGCCTTGTAGCTAAGGCTTGGCCACTCCATAGGCGTGCCAGTTTTGCTCAGGCCATTGTCAAAGCAACATCTGCCTTTTGTGGGCGATCTTTTGTGTCTTGCAGATCCTTCCTCTGGTACCTGGAACCTGATATCTGCTTTGTGCTGCTATAGTGTCTCCTTCAGGCCTTGGTCATCATCCTATAGGTCAGGAAACAAGACCCCATGGCTGCCTCTATATAGTGCCCTTGTTGTGAAATAGCCACAAGGTGTTCACTCACCTTTTAATGGACATCTGCATGTCATGTAATGAACAGAAATGTCTATGTTTTCCCTGTTCAGCTTCTCTTTCATGCCTCCCACCGACCTCAGGTGATCCAGCTCCTCCCCCAAATAATTAGCACCCCCCCCCTGGTTATGGTCTTTATAATTTTCCTTCTCTGTGCTCCAACTCTAGGAGTTAACACTATTACTTTAACCCTTCCCTTTCCAGAGAACATAACCTTTATATCAGTTTTATCCCATCCCTCCCTGCAGTGAGGGAGAGGAAGCAATAATAATTAGCAGTGTAGTGAGGGGAGAAGGAAGTATTTAACACTTTCTGATATATTATTTGGATTCCAGAAGTCTGGAAGCAGGGCTGCTATTCTCCTTCCAGCTTAACACTGAATAGCAGTGGCTGGGTGCTGCAAAATTTCCACATCTGGAAGCACCCATTGACAATGGAAGTTGTCGATTCTAAATGTGCTGCAGAGAGCAAAGTAGGGATGGGCAGATCTGTCAATTTCTATTTCACTCAGTTTCTCTTTTTTCTGTCTTAAGTTTGGTTCTCCAGATTTCCACCTCATTTATCAGCATCTTAGTGCAAATTTATCCTAGTATACACATTTTGGTATGCAATTTCGCCTAATAAGCACATTTAAAGCAAAAAACAATCTGCCCCAATATTTTTTTAAAAAGGTTTTTTTTCACAAACATGCACACTTTACCCTAGCATAGACACTTTTGTACACAGTGTTTGGCTAAGAGAAGTGCAACTTTTGGAACCTTTGCTTCAGTTTGCACCTTGTTTCAGAAAGTGCGAATTAGGTAAGTTCGCATTCAAAGGTGAACTGAATTGAATTTCTCTCTCATCCTTAGAGCAATGGTAGGCATAGGAATGGAACATCAGAGGCAATATAGATGGCCTGTGGCAGAACCATGGAACCAGGGCCAGTGTCAACATTAGATGGCTGCCTTAGGCAGAAGATGCAGAAAGGCTGGGAGGGACAGCAAGGTGCTGGAGGACACAGCCTGCCCTGCCCTGCTAAGCTAGGCTGCAACCCTCGCATGTGGTGGAGGATGCTGTCCCACTGACAGTTTTGAACTGAGGTACCATACCTTTGAAGCTGTATCCTATCACTTTAAACAGTCATGGTTTTCCCCAAAGAGTCCTGGGAACTGTAGTTTGTTAAGGTTGCAAAGAGATCCCTATTCACACTGACAGAGCTACAGTTCCCACAGTAGTTTAATAATCCCTCTTTCCAGGGTAGTGTGGGAATTATAGTTCTGTCAGGGGAATAGGGGGTCTCCTATCAAGTTACAGCACCCTTAGCAAACTACACTTCCCAAGATTCTTTGGGGGAAGCCATGATTGTTCAGAGTGGTAGGCGGCAGCTTTATAGTGCAGATGGGGCCTAAGACTCACCTGCCAGTCCAGTCAGCTTCTGTATATGGAATGGAAAGAGACGCCATTTTGTCTTTTCCCTCAGTTAGCAACATGTCTTGAGGCTGCCCTATGTGGAGCTCTCCCTCAGTAGAATGGCAGGCGCTGTTAAAATGAACTGCAAGCTTGCTCTTGGTAAAATGCTACACGTGGGCAAGCTGTGCTGGCCTTTTGCTGCTCTATAACCATTTCCAGACAGCACTGTCAGCCCTTCCTTTTCGAAAGCCCCCTAATTAACCCTGAATGAAAAACAAATAAATCCCCATAATAACCACATAAATAGCTGTTGCCGTTTACACCAAGGCCATGTGGTGGCAAGGAAGGCTATGTCAACCATGAGCGCTTTATGGCTGGTAAATCAGATTACTTTTCCCTAACTTCATTTGTGATCATACTTCAAGTCTCTAGGGTGGATTGAGAAGGGTCGGCGGTGAAGAATGGAGCTGCAGGGTGTGTTGGCGTTTGGAGGTGGTGAGTGGGGTAGACCTACCTGTAATGCCATAGGGCAGGGTGAAATGCAGTCAGTGCAGCAGGATTGGAACATCTAGTAAATCTGGGGTTGTTTGTTTGTGGTGCAGGAGTGCATATAAAGGAACATGCTGTCATGGGTTCACCTTGTGGAGAGTGAATGATGTTGCCATAGATTGTGTAGTTCAGATTGACAAGGGCACATCTGAGTAGGTGGGCAGGCCCCCAAATAGCCTTTTGTTGGTAATGTGAGTAGAGATGGGGGAATTTTAGGGTTGTGGGGTATAGAGAGATAGGCCTTTTCTCAGCCAAGGCCACATTATTCTGCCCAAACTGTAGCCTGACCCTTACTGAACTGTGACATCATAATGCAATTTATGACCACTACTGACACTTGCTGTTCAAATAATCCTGCCTGCTTTCTGAACAGTGTTGTGTATGAAGCTGCCTGGTGCTGAGTCAGACCGTTGGTACATCAATATTGTCCTAACTGAATTGACTAGCAATGGCTCTCCAGAGTTTCACAGGGGAAATTCACAGCTGGGATTGACTTTGGAACCTTTTGTATTCAAAGGAGATGCTCTTCCACTGAGCCACACCCTTCTACCATTTTAATCAGGGATACTGTGGATTGAGCTTGGGAATTTTTGGCTTCAAGGTGTGTGCTTTGTCATGAAGCCCAGCTGGCAAATATTTGTGCTTTTTAAGTGTCTGGTTTGGCTGTGGGTGGGAAGCAACAATAAGTTTTAGAAACAATGGCTAAGATACCAGTTAAAACCATGTAAACCAGATAACTCTGCTAAGACCTTTGCCCGCTACCACCTCAGTTCCAGCTGCCAGTAGCTAACACAAATGAAATGTGATTATTGCTTCTGGAAGGTGCTCATTTTTGAACCTTGGTGGGTCTGTAAGGGAAGAGATGTGTCTTGGACTGTAAATCCTTAGTAGATCTTAGAAATTATGATTGGCCATAAATTGAATACTATGTTGGTCAAAACCTTGTTTCCTCCTGCTCTGGAGGTTAGGACTTGAACCAATAGATCCAAGGTCCAAGAAAGGAGATTCCAAATAAACACCAGGAAGACTTTTCTGGTGGCAAGAGCTGTTGGACAGTGGAACAGATTCTCTCGAGAGGTGGTGGATTCTCCTTCCTTGGAGGTTTTTAAGCAGAAATCGGAACGGTAATCTGTCTTCGAAGCTTTAGTGGAGATTCCTGCATTGCAGGGGGTTGGATTAGATGATCCTTGGGATCCCTTCCAACTCTACAGTTCTATGATTCTATGAGTCTACGATTCTGAGGGCTTTATGGATTAAAACCAGCACCCTGTATGCCTGTAGCAGGGATGGAGAACCTGTGGCAACCACTTCCCCAATGCTGCTGGACTACAACTCCCATCAGTGCCCATACTGGCTGCAGTGGATGTGAGTTGTAGTCCAACAACACACATGGAGGGCCAAAAATCTTTCACCCCTGGTCTGCAGGTAACCAGCACAGACACTGGCCATTGGAAGCCTCTTAGGAGTACATTGAGTTTGGTTGCATTTACCCAGAAGAGGAAGAATGTGTATTGTTACTCGATATGTCTTCAATGAATTGATAAACGTATTCGATTAATCTATTCCCTGGTGAGCCCTGCCATACATTAAGTCCTCTCAGTATTATTCATGGCTTCCCCAAAATTGTCCCCCCCCCCCACTCAGAACTCTGGGGAGAGATAGAAAGGCGATATATTAAAACACGGCACATGGTTTTTCTCGCTCTGCTTTGGCTGTGTGCGGCTTCTGCGACGGGCCTTTTCTTCTCTCTTGAATATGTTTTCAGCCGCTACTGATCCGCCCCGGTTCCTTTCAGCATTTCAGGCGCTAGACAGAGCCTTCTATGCCTCATTGATTCCCAGCGAGGCAGCTCGAATCCCCTCTCAGCTGCAGACTTTCCTTTCAGCGTTACTTTGCCCGCATGGGCAGAGCCAGGGTGATATTTAATTTTAAAGAGACAGAGAGAAAATGACAAGTGTGTGTGTGTGTGTGTGAGACAGAGAGAGAGAGAGAGAGAGAGAGAGAGAGAGAGAGAGAGAGAGAGAGAGAGAGAGAGAGAGAGAGAGAGGAAGGAAGGAAGGAAGGAAGGAAGGAAGGAAGGAAGGAAGGAAGGAAGGAAGGAAGGGAGAGAAATAATAAATGATAATAGTTAGAAAGATATAATGCAGGAGGGGTATGGGTTATGGTACTGAGTAAGTGGTGTGGGCTGTTAGCTTTGAGGAGTGATTTATACTGGAATGTGGAAACGGTGCTGGGAACCTCCACTCTGTTGATGGTTTAGGATGGGATCTTATTCAGCCAAAGGGCCACTTTCCTCTCTGGACAACTTTCTTGGGGCCACATATCAGGGGTGGGCAGGGCCAGAGGCAAACACATGCACCACCAGAGGCAAAAGTGGGCCAAATAACGAATGTGAATTCTACCTTTGTACAATAAGGCTCATTTCTACACCCATCCGCACAGTTCTCTCTGGCAATCAAGTGGCATTATTAGAACTGAAGGCACCTTCTAGTCAGGCAAAAACACTCACAGAGTGACTGAAGCTGAGTCTGAGGTGCCTGGGCCGGTGAGGGTTTTGTGGCCTGGGGAGAGTCCCAAGGGCCAGATACAGAGGATTGGAAGGCCACATTTGGCCCTCAGGTCTGAGGTTCCCTACCCCTAGCTCAGGAGCTCTTAGCGGTTTTCAATATTTATTTAACAGTGCCATTATATTGCCTGCTATTGGAAAGAAATATTGAAAGCAGCTTCCAGAGATAAAATATACATTAAAACAATTTTAAACAGAAAAACAACAACACAATTTCACAGATATTAGAGAAATTCAGGGCAGAAAGATCCAGTGGTGGTGGCTGGCTGCTAGCGAAAGCCTGAGGAAACAGATGGTTTTTTAAAATCAGCATTGGAAGCTCCCAACAGTCAGTTTTGATATTATTTATTTCTTAAATTTGTAATACTTCATGTATTATTAAAGCCCTCTTTGCTCAAGCTCCCAGTTCCTGGTCTTCACAAGCAGCAACTATTGGACCTAGATGAGGATGCACACCACCCCCAAATGCCCTTGATTTCCAGAAGGTGCTTCCAGCAGGCCCAGTAGGGCCTGGATGAGCACCACAGAACACATGACGAATCTAGAAAAATCTAGAGCCTCATTCCACTCATTTTAGTTGTGCATCACACGGATCACTCTTATTAGATGAAGCCAACAATCTTGGGTGGAAGTCCATTCGATTACTGCTGGGATAAATTTAGCCCATGCACACATTTGCTTGGCTATTGGTTATGTTTTTATATTTCAGAGATGTATTTTTAGATCTTTGAGCGATTGTAATATTGTTTTTTCATGATCCTGGGATCCTATAGGAGGAAGAGAAGGGAAGAAATACACATGACAACAGCAGCAGCAATATTCCATAATAATATTCAGCATTGTGCTATGGTGAATGTTCCATCTGCACAAGCATTGGAGCTTGCCAGAAGGAATGACCCTTCTCTTCTCCCCTTGTGCACTGTGCTGGGGGTTTTCCCAACCCCCTGAGCCGTGCTGTATATGCAGAAATCCTTGCATAGTGCTTCTTCTGACAGGCCTGCCTAGGTGAATCCTACCCTCTAAAATTAATACTCTTATTAATGGGGGGGGGAGAGTTCTAAAACATAGAGGATTAAATGCTTTGCTACATCAACATTTAAAAGCTAAGATGCACTCTAAGGGACACTGATTATGTTTTGTAGTCCTTTAATGATCTGGAGTTAGAGACATCTGGCAATTCAAAAACCAAGGATTTTAAAATACTTATTATCCTGCTGTTCTGAGAAGCTAGCGTGGAAGCCTGGTGGTGCCCAACAACTATGAAAATCACTATATCTGGAGAATATAATTGATCCTGTAGGAGGTCAAAGAAGCAATAAACAATGGCCGGTCCATTGCCTTTTCTGTTCCTGTTGCTTTGACCTGCTGTAAAAATTAGTGTCCAAACTTTTGGCTGTTGTTTAAAATAATATATTTACAAATGCCCTTTTTATAGTATATTTTAGAATATATTTACTTAAGTGAAAGAGAAAAACATTTGCAAATGTTAACATGGAGTTTTACAAGGTCAAATTTGACAATTGGTAGTGAAAATATCAGAAACGCTGTTGTTTTGTGCTGGATAAATAAATTTTGGTAATACTCAAAAGACAGTACAAAAGTATGTGATTAAATTTTAGAGGCCATTTACAAAAAGTCTTCAGGTTGAGTGTTTCAGGGTTGACCTCATTTTCAAAGAGTGAAGATTTTATCCCTTATCTGTAGCCCAGCTGTGATGCAAACTGGCCAGCTGAGCCAGAGATCCACAGGATCCTAACTCACTGGTGGAACTTGAATTTGGACTGTCCCTTTAGATACCAAGGTGACCTTGCTGATGACAGAAGAAAGTATCACATGTGAAAAAAAACAGAAGCAAGATGACTGTTTGAAAAGTGACCTGTTGTACAGTGCAGTATGAGCTAGATCAGTCTTCTCCAACATGGTGCCCTCCAAATACTTTGGGTTTCAACCCTGATCCATCCTAGCCAGCATGGCCAATGGTCAGAGCTATAGTGCAAAATATTCGAAGGGTACCAGATTAGAGACGGCAGGGCTAGGTGTTACAGAGCCTTAAGATTTCTAGTCTTATCAACCTACTTTTTATTCTACAGAAGAAATGAAATAGCTGTGGAATTAACCCAGGTAGTGGAAGCCACGCAACAGAAAGATGTATAGATAACCTTGGCAGAGGGCCTTCTCAGTAGTGGCACCTACCCTGTGGAATACCCTGCCATCAGATGTCAAGGAGACAAGTAACTATAGAACCTTTAGAAGACATCTGAAGGCCTTAAACATCTGTTTAATGTTTGGTTATGTTTTTATATATGTTGGGAAGCCACCCAGAGTTGCTGGGGCAACCCAGTCAGATGGGTGAGCTGCAAGTAATAAAATGATGATGATGTTGATGTCACACATCACACATGGGCCTCTCTTTCCCACCAGTGCTCAGGGCAGCTCTGGCTTCAGGCTTGTGCAAGAGACTTTCCAGTGGGTCCTCCTGAACTATGGCCCTTCAGTGAGGCCCACCCCTCCTTCAACAAGAGTGCTCGGCTCATTCATCCACAAACTACTGGTCTCCCAAGTAATGGAAGGGGAGAGAATAATGAGGATGAGGGCTTGTCCTGGGTGGGGAGTTTAGCTCAATGGGCCTTGCTTTCCATGGTTTCCGGCAGCTGCCCACCTTGGCTGTGAGTGTAGTGCGCTAAGGCACTGAACTGTGGGCATGAGATATGGAGGTAGAAGCAACATGATTTAGGGCTACGCTCACTGTAGCATTGTGTTGTTCCGAAGAGTGGCTTGTTGTCCCTGGATAACCTCGCAGAGAGCCTGCTCAGAATATATTGCCGAAACCTCGTGACCCTCAGAAATGTGAACATTTTTCAAAGAGCGGCCCAGCTGACAAGGTTCTCGGCGGAGTGACTTTTGAGAAGCGGTATAAAGAATTTAAAACTAGGTACTAGGCACCGCGATAAATTCTTCATTTAACCTCATTTTATCTATGCATGGGCTAATGTGAAATGTAGGTTAGGGGGCACATCTTGCCAGAGGGTTCAAATTCCTACCATTCACTACCTATGACACCCAAACAAAATAATAAATCTAATGGCAGTTGTAAGTATCTCTTGTGCAGGTGGGGGTTCTTCTGCGCATTTTCGATTTCACAATACAAGTATTTCACTAGTGATAATACTGAGTCAAACAATTGGCCCATCTTACTCAGTATTAGGGGTCTTGTGGGAAACTGCATAAGGGTGCGTTAGAATTCAGAGAATGATAGAGCTGGAAGGAGCCTTGGAGGTCATCTAGAAAAGCCCTCTACTCAGTACAGCATAGTCTATTTTGAATGGCTCCTGCTTGTTTTGATCCCCAGCACTGTGTAAAAACTAAAGTTTACTGATTAAGTAGGTGGTGGTGCCAGCAAGAACTCCTTGGATGAAAGGGGAATCTCTGGCTTGCGTCTTCCTTCCTTCCTTCCTTCCTTCCTTCCTTCCTTCCTTCCTTCCTTCCTTCCTTCCTTCCTCCTCCCTCCCTCCCTCCCTCCCTCCCTCCCTCCCTCCCTTTTTAAAGCAAAATGAGTAATTGTTATTGCTTTGACCCTGCAGCATTCCTTTCTGTTTGGAATCTTGGGAGTTGAACTATAGGTCTCATAATCTTTCACAGGAAATGCTAAACTGGTCAGGAGAGAGTCCCTGGAATCACTGTCTTGAAGTTTTGATGTTGGATGTTTTCAGGCAAAGCAACCTGCTGCTCAGCCAGCCCTTCTCGATACTGTCTCTTTGCTGGTGACCTGCTTTCTGAGGCCATTTTATTTGGATCATATCCTATTGGCTGGGTACTGCTGGACAGGTGGGGAACAAACCTCTTCACTTGGGGATTGTGCAAACACAAATGGCTGCTTCTCCTCTATCATTTACTTCTTTGGTATGTTTCCCTAATGACATAAACAAGTTCCTTTTCTTTATGTAAGCATTCGGGATAATACGTACAGTGATACTATGCTTGACCATTTCTCAACTGCTCTGGCAAAATCTGGACAGTTGGCAGCTCAGGACACCTCCATATTGTTGATATTTTGCGGGAAAGATTCAAGTGCCTACCAGGAAATTTAGCTTTAGAAAAGTGACAGGGATAGTGCATTGAAAAGTGTGGAACGAACCAGTGATTAATGGGATGACATAAAATCCTGCAAGCAAATCAGGGTGATTGCAGGATGACGACGCATTGTCACAAAAGCTGCCAGTAAGCAAATCAGAACAAATGCTCAGGGAGGACTGGACAATGTGCAAGCAGATCAGGATGAAGTCTCAATAAACAGGTGGTCTGGGGGAGTCCTCGGTGAAAAGGGCAGTCTCTTTGCATGACTCCCCTGGAAGTCCTGCTGCACAGTGACCAGTAGATGGCCAGCTAGATCCACCCTGAACGGGACCGGTTACGGAAGTTGCAGCACCAGCATGCAGAAATCTGGATATAAATAAACTCCCCACTTATTTTTGTTTTCCTTTATTTAAAATAGTCCTCTTCTAGTATAAATCTCCTGGTGAGATTCTTCCTCTTCCTCTTCCTACCTGTCTTTGCTGACAGATACCAATCGTTGCCAGATGCTGGTGTTTTTGGAGAAATTCCATAAGAACATAGGCTGAATTAGACCATTGTGCCATTGAACCCAGTGCGGTCAGGAGCAACTCTCCACCCTCTCAAGGAGAGATATAGTTCCATTACTTGGTACCAGAGATCTTTTTTTTGGGGGGGGGGGTGTTCAGTCTGGAGATTTCAGGAACTGAACCCAGAATTTTGAGTATGCAAAGCATATGTTCTCGTCACTTAGTCCAAACTGAGATAATCAAATATTTGTATGCCCCTTTTCCAAGCCATGCTAAGCCAAGCCATTTTGTACATTCTTCTGACATTGTTGAACATCAGAAAAATAAACATAATGAAACAGAGCATTTCAAGATAATGCACTTAAAAATTACAATACGTAACAAAATAGTCATTTGCATTTTAACAGGCTGGTCAAAATACCTTATCTTAGTAAAGCTGAAATCACCTACTAATATTTCATAATGAGGCCTAAGAACAGAAATACAAGAAAATGGCAGCAAAAATAATGTGTCTTCTCAAAAAATAAAGGTTTTCCACAGCAGCAATTTCTAAACAAGATTGTACACTGATAGCTTCTAGGTCACCTTTCTTCAACCTGGTGACCTCCAGCAGACACGTAGGAAAGTCAGGTGGTACCCGGTGCAGAATATTTCTTGTCACCCCCCCCAACTGATTTTTTTTTTTTGCCTGCAAAATGGTTTCATGTTATTTCATATTTTCTTACAAAGGAATGTGGATTCTGGGCCTCTGATAACAAGTAGGCGACTATGGACATATACTTAAATCTACAGGATAGATTGTGTTTTGGCTTGTGTTATTTTATTTTTATTTATTGTTTATTTATTTAATAAAATTTATTTTAAAAAACTTGCAAAGTGGTTTACCAAAGCAAAAAACAAAAAAACACCACAGCAGTAAAATCAAGAAAAAGTAACAATCCTCCCTTAAAACATATAAAAAGCTAACATATTAAAATTAAAATTACTTCAACTTCCTAAGCATCTAGGTATGCTTGCCTAAAGAAGAATGCTTTTAGCAGGTGCCCGAAAAGAGTCTAGCAAAGGCATGTGCTTTGTTGCAATAGGCACAGTAAACAATGTAGTACAGATGTTATGTGGAACCTGTAGTAGTGCTTGAAACTACTGAAGGGGAGGTTTTATTTATTGTGATTTCACCGTGCTCTGTATTATCTGAAAAGGAAAACATTTATTTAAAAAACAGTACTGCACAGCAGCAATCTAGTCTCATCATGATCAGTGGGACTTATTCCCAAGCCGACGGTGCATAAGATGGGCTGCAATCCTATGCACCCCTTACATCCAACTTGTACCTAAAACTCTGCACAAGCCTGCACCAGAGAATTGTAGAGTTGGAAGGGACCCCTGAGGGTCATCTAGCCAAACCCCTGGGGCAATGCAGGAATCTCAACTAAATCATCCCTGACCGATGGCCATCCTTCTTCTGTTTTTCCCCTCAGCCAGGACACACAACAGATAAAGACACAACAATGGAGGCTGGAGGTGTGGGAGGGAAGCCCAGGAAGAGGGTAGGGCAGTAGGGCAGTTCATAAAACCCTTTTTTATAAAAAAATGCCTGCTCCAAAGGTCTTATCTTACTAAACTAGGGATTATATAGCTATATCTGAAATTTCATGCATATCAGTGAATATCTTGACCCTGCTCCACTGAATTGAAATTTTAGCCTTCATGACATAGGAAAATGGCCAAGTCAACAGCTATTTTTGTGGAGGAGGGTCAAGATATTAATTGATATGCATGAAATTTCATATATAGCTCTATAACCTTAGTGTAGTAAGATAAGACCTTTGGAGCAGGCCTTTTTAAGAAAAATAATAATAATTATGAACCGCCCTAGTAGGGCAGTAAGTGTTCCTTGATAATTTGTCACCCCCTCCATGATGGCACCTGGGGCAGGCTGCCCCCCCTTCCTACACCCCTGACCTCCAGATTTTTGGGACTCCAGTTCTCATCGACCTCTACCAGGGATGTTCAGGGGTTAAGGATCACGTGAATATTAGTTGCTGGAAACCACAGGAGGGGAGGGTGCCCTTGTGCTTGGGCCTTGCTTACAGGTTTCCCACTGGCATCTGGTTGGCCCCTGTCAGAACAGGATGCTGGACTAAATGGGCTGTTGGTCTAATCAAGCAGGCTCTTCTTATCATCGTACATTGGAAAGGCACCAGTAGAACTTTAGTTTTTGCACCCATTTTCACCATAGATTGGGAATGCTTTTTGAGTTTATTTTGCAGCCTGTTAGTGTGTCAGTGCAGCCTTCTAGGGCAAGCTCCCTCTAATGCATGACTCATAATGTAAAATACAACTGACATGTATGTGGCTCATAACAGTATTTCCTTGGGCTGCATTGGGACTACTGCCTGCTATTCAGAGTGTCTGTGTAGCTCTGTAAAATTGCTTTCTCTCACTCTCTTTTGGCAGTCTTTTCAGCATTACTTGCAAAAAACATTTGCTTGCTTATTTGTTTAACTGTCCTCACTTTCACTTGCCCTTAATGATGTCATCAGGTTTGATTAGCAACATTGTGTTGTGATGTCATCACTATGTGGCTAATCCAGGATGGAGGAAGTAGAAGAAGAAACTGGAGGAGAAAATAATAACCTAGTAGCAGCTGAGGAGAACAATGGCACTGCATAGAGCTGCAGTGGGTTAGATGGGGAAATCACTCGGTATAAGTGGTTTTCAGGAGAAATTTCCATCCCACAGATATAGCTGCTTTCAACCCCTAAATCAAAACTGGTAAATATTCATTGTACCCCTAGTATTTTCCCACATCAAATATGGAAGATTTTGCATTCTAATCTCAACTTTTGGGACTTTGGGATGGAGTCTTTTTGTTTTTTGCTTGCCGCCTCAGCTTATGAAACTGAGAACCTCCATCCTTTGACATTTGAAACTTTCAGTGTTTGCAGTAGAATACTTGAAAGTGCAGCTGTATTATGGCCTATTAGCTCAAACGCCACAAGGCATTCAAAAATAGAATATTACTGTTTAAAATCTCATTCCTTTCAAAACAGTTTTGATTTTAGGTGCCTGGCTCATGTTTTCAAACCGTTCAGGATTTGCAGTCCTTAAGGAGTGAGGTTAGCCTTTATTACAGTCAGGTTTCCAGTCAGAGGAAAAACGATGGGAAATAGATTATGCGGGAAGGCAGATGTAATGTTTTTGGAGCAGTGAGGCGGGTCTGGTAGTAGCCTAACAGCATTTATTTTGAACATTACTGTCCCTTCCTCAGTATTGACCTCTGAGAGGAAATAGCAAACCACAGTTCTACAACTTCTTAGCAACAACCTGCTGTCAATGGCATCAATTGGCTAGATATGTCACAAACCCATATCCTATAAGCCAGGAGGGAGGGACCTTTTCCAGGCTGAGGGCCACATGACCTCATTGACAGTGTTCTTGGGGCCACATTCTAGTGATGTGTAGGGCAAGAGGGAAAAATAAGCAGAGCAATGTGACTTCAACTTTTGTACAGTGGGATGCAGTTCAGCCACACAAAAGGCAAAGGGGGTCTGTGTACAGGGGGTCCTTGAGATATTTCACTACACACTATTATGCTATAGAATTACTTCCCTAGTAAATACACTTTCCTCATTGAGTTCTAGAATTGCTGACTCATTTCAGCCTCTGCTTCCGTTTTGGTGGCTTCTCCTTAGAAGTGGTTTTTCATTTAAAAGTCCATGCATTCCATTTCATCACTCTTCTGCCCCAAAGTGAGGACTCAAAGCTATTGGAGTGGGTGGGGCCGCTTTCCCCACCTCCTTTGTTAGCGTCTCCCAGTGGGTTTGTTGAGCTGTCCAAGCATATATCAATAAAAACCACATTTATATTAAAACTAAAATGATGAATAAAAAGGGAGGGGGCGAACCCTTCACATTTCTCCATAATAATGTGGGATATAAAAAGGGAGATTTTTATCAATTATGAAAAAAAAGGATTTCAGCCATAAAAAGGTAATTTAAAGAGTCAGAGATAGATGGGAAGGAGCATTAATGTCAGCCAGAACAAATGGGACCACATTAGTCAACTGAAAGGTGGCATCACCAATGCTGCGCTTTCAAGCGAAGCGCCTACTTTCTGGAGCTCGCAGAGGCCTGCCCCACCCTAAAAAGAAGAGAGGTCTTTTGAGGGCAATCTCGGGCAAGCTGCTCATTTAGTGCACAAGTCCTACCCGGTGCTGATGCGGACGTTTGAGGTCAAGCCTGATCTGTATCTCAAGCCAGGTGTGGGGAACCTGTGGCCTTCAAATGTTGCTGGACTCCAACTCCCATCAGCCCCTGCCACCATGTTTAGGGATATGGGGAGTTGTAGTCTAGCTACATCAGGTGGGCTGTGTGTATGTGTGTGTGTGTGTGTGTGCGTACACACACACACACACACACACACACACACTACAGCTCTTTCAGCCCTGTCCTAGGACAGAGAAGTCAGCACATAGAGAAAAGGTTCTGCAAGGGTTCTAATGCTTTAGCAGTTCCCAAAGTGGGCAGTGCCACCACCTGAGGGGCAGTGTGATAATCTGGGGTGGGGTGCTAAGAGGCAAGGAGGTGGCAGGAGGATCCCGGAGGTGTAAATGACTATCAGACTTTGAAAAGTTGGTATTGCTGGATCCAATTCATCAATTTTGCTGCATTCATTAAACTGGTGTTTGGCTGATTGGACAAATATCCTGTCCTTGTATGTATAAGGTAGCTTTCTTTCCATGCATGTAAGGTTGGTAGCTGAATTTGCACAAATCGTAGTCTCCCTCCATCCAGAAAAACATACGATAACACCCGTCAGCCGTGCATCCTTCTCTTTCCCTTTGCAAATTATGCCCCCGGGGAGCAGCGGCAGTGCTGGGCCCATAAGTGCAGATGATTTATGTTAACCGTTGGAACGATAATGTTTAATCCGTAAAGTGCTAATCTATTTTTATGTTGATTATGAATAGGCCAGCTGTGCCTACTTCCCTATTCATAGAGTTTAGCGAACAAGCCCATTTTACAGGCTGGGCTTGGAGGATGATTTACATGCGGGCAGATGCTGCTTTCAGGGGAGTAAATCAGCTGCGCTGTGCTCCCGAAGTGGTGCGCAGGCAGCTCAGCAAGGATAAAGGTGGGGAGGGAAGGGAAAGAAAGAGAAGGAAAGCGTGGACTGAGAAAGGAGGAAAGGGAAAAAGCGAGTGCAAATGGAGTGGAGATGTCAAGGAATTTACAGTCGTACCTCAGAGGTCCGTTCGACTTCTGCAACGTTCGACTACCAAAGTGCGGTTTCTGTTGGCTGCAAGAAGCTCTTGCAGCCAATTGGAAGCCACTGAAGCCCCGTCGGATGTTCGGCTTCCAAAAGAACGTTTGAAAACCGGAACACCCACTTCCAGTTTTCAATCGTCCGGGAGCCGAAATGTTCAGGAGCTGAGGTGTTCGGGAGCCGAGGTACGACTGTACATTGCGCGGCTAAAATTTGTTGCAGTAGCCTAACCATTTAGTTGGGGACCACTCGCTGAATTTGATGCAGGTTCTGTGAACAAAAGCTTGCTCTGTGTTCCTGGAAGGGGCTGAGATCCAGTGGGTCTAATTTTCACACTGTGAAGGAGAGCTCACTGCAGGGGTTGGGATGAGCAGGTGAATATCCGCTTCCTGCAGCACTCTGTGAGCAGAGTTCTGCTCCTAGGAACTCTGAATCGAACCCCTAAAGCAACAGTTTCAATAAACAGGTTTTAAAAAGAAGCCTTACCCACAGTGTTTATTTAGCTTATTGGCACACACCTAAGTAAGATTAATTAACACAAGCTGCTCTGATGGACTGAAAATAAAACTGCCAATATCATAATGCCTTTATTCAAATCTGTGGTTGCAGCTTTCCTTGGAATACAGTGTATAGTTCTGGCCACCACATCTTAAAAAGTATGTGGTTGAGCTGGGGACACGTTCTGAAAATGTGTGTGGCATGGGGAAAGGAGAATAAGAAGAGTCCCTGCACCCCACTCTCTTATAACAATAGGTGGTGGCCTCATTTTGGGAATGAGTGATCACGGTTCAAACATCAGAGGACTGGTCTTTCCTACCAGCTCTTCTCGCTTCAAAGTGCAGTACTTTTTGATAGAGGTAGTTTAATGGAGCTGTGGAAGACTATGTTTTTAGTAATTCAATTATGACACATATGGTGATTATACATGCTTTTGTGAAACTGACCTATCCAAATGTAACTCTGCGGCAGCCTGCAGCAGGCTGTGTTACAAATGCAAGGAATAAAAATTATTTCCTTCTACCTTGCCCAGTGACTTGAATGCTGATCCTTAGGTCTGATGATTTTCTGCATTGCTTCTTACATACATGGCTATTGCTAGTTTTGATACGCAGGGCTGTCATAAGCATATGCGGTGCCGGGGTGCAAAGATCTGCCTGGTGTCCCCCCTCCCAGGTTGCCCAGTCCCAGGAACGCAGGAGGGCAGAGCCAGCCAGCCGTCTCAGCCTCTCGCTGGCTCGGTCGCCCCTGAACTTGCGGCGCAGAGCCGCCCGCAGTAGACGAGCCCGCCGTGGCACTCCGATGGGCGGGCTATTCCCTGGACTCAACTTTCGGGCCCCGGACTCTTGGCCTGGTGCCCTAAGAGCCCGGCACCCGGGTGCCCTGCACCCCTAGCGCCTATGGGTAAGACAGCCCTGTTGATACATCATTCATTTCTGTTGACTGATAGCAGAAACAAATGAGCAGAGAGCCCATGTATTGTATCTGTTGCTAGAGTATACCATTTCTTACTACTAGTGAGGAAATGACTGAATGCTCCCTTACTAGACAGATCTGTTAGTTTCGCTTTTCTGTTTATCATTTTTCCAGTCTTAAATTCAGGTGTCCACATTTCTTTAGTAGTCAGCAATTTTTAGTAAAAAAACAAAAAAAACCTCATGAAAATTCAGTAGCATTTTACTGTGACTTTCTCCTAACAAACCCATTTTTTTATATGGAGTTTTGATTAATAAGCAAATTTTTACAAAAGCAATTTCCCCATGTATAATGCATTTTTGGTGTGATTTTTATGTATGTGCATTTTTAAACAAACTTTTCTACATAAATTTAATTAATAATAATAATAGAGGTTTTTTTGGAATGCATTCTAAAATTTGAACTGCATTGCAAAATTCAGAAAAGTGTAAATTTTAAAGTATGGCTATATTTTGGTTTTCATCTTGTTTCAGAAAGTGCAAACTGACTTTCTCCTCCATCTCTACTAATAGCAACATAGGAAGCTGCTTCATTCCATGTCATACTGTACATCTAGCCTAATATTGTTTGCTCTGGCTGGCAGTGGCTTTCCAAGATCTCAGGCAGAGGTTTGTGTGTGTATGTATGTATGTGTGTGTGTGGGGGGGGTTGTGTGTGTGTATAGCTATATCCTAAGGGACACAGGTGGCGCTGTGGGTTAAAGCCTCAGCGCCTAGGACTTGCTGATCGAAAGGTCGGCGGTTCGAATCCCTGCTGCGGGGTGCGCTCCCGCTGCTCGGTCCCAGCGCCTGCCAACCTAGCAGTTCGAAAGCACCTCCGGGTGCAAGTAGATAAATAGGGACCGCTTACCAGCGGGAAGGTAAACGGCGTTTCCGTGTGCAGCTCTGGCTCGCCAGAGCAGCGATGTCACACTGGCCATGTGACCCGGAAGTGTCTCCGGACAGCGCTGGCCCCTGGCCTCTTAAGTGAGATGGGCGCACAACCCCAGAGTCTGTCAAGACTGGCCCGTACGGGCAGGGGTACCTTTACCTTTACCTTTATAGCTATATCCTAAACTCTATCAAAGCTGTTTACAGCAAAAGTACATAAAAAACATACAGCAGAAACTATATAAAAATAGTTTCTATTAAGAAAAAATAGTTTCTTAAATGACGAAAATACAAAGAATGTATAATATGCATGGCATTGCAGTGCTATTTTTCTAGAAAAAGAGGTGCAAGAACTCACTCTTTTTCTCTTATAATGGCAATAGCGCCTACCTGAGAAGTGCCAGAACTGAGTTCTGGTGAGCTCCAGCTGGAAAAAAAAGCCCTGCATGGCAGAAAGATCACAGAGAGCTGAAGACTGGATAGTTCTACAACATTTGGGTAACAAAACACGTGGTTCCGCTGAAGTTCTTGCTTTGGTAGAAAGTGCAAATAAAGTGTAAGTCAGGAGTGAGGAACAGACATTGCTGAACTACAACTGCCATCAGCTTAGTAGCTATGGTCATTGGCCAGGAATAATTGGTGTTTTAGTTCAGTAACATCCGGACAGCTTAATAGTCCCCACACCTGGTGTAAGGTTGTGTTCCTTTCCTTCTCCCTTTGGGGTATAAAAGAGATTATTTGTCGGAGTGACAAGGTAAGCCATAGCCAGGTAAGTCATACTCAGAGTAGGTCTATGTATTTCAGTAGGTCTGCTCTGAGTATGGCCGACATTGGAGATCATGTCCCATTTCCCACTGGCAATCAGGAAATCAAGGCCAGAATCTTGCTTCAGAAATTAAAAGACTATCTGCTGCTGCTTGCTCTTACCTTTAAAGCACATTTCTTTTAATTGCTGCTGCTGTGAAACTGCACCTTCTGAAAGAGCTACAGTTCCAATCTATCTTTGAGATTGGCAGACACAACTCCATCCTGACAGGCAGGCTAGCGCAAGAAGTGCATAAGATAATATTTCTCCAAAGAGAGAGAAGACAGTGGATTTAATGAGCATTGTTCAGTTCAGGTGGGAGACAGCTGGAGACAGAAGAGCAAATTAGGCAGAGGCAGACTTGACATGGGGGGGGGACCTACCCCCCACCCCAGATCTAAAAATGCCTTGACTTTTGGCAAAGGCAGAGTCAGAAGGGCATTGGTGACATCACAGGTCACCAGGTTTTTTATACATGGAATACTGAGGAATTTACTTGGTGTTATATATCATCTATATAATATTTTCACATAATTTTCTCTTAAACCGTAACGTGCTGTAAATTTTATATCCATATTCCAAAATCGTTCCCATGCTTCCACATATACATTATAATCAATATCTATTGCCCAATGCATCACTGAAGATTTTAACTGCTCATCCTTTGTCTCTCATTCCAGTAATATACATTTTAGACAGCACTTTAACATTACATTCCAACAGATCTCTCTCCAATTATGATATTTGTTCCCCAAACCCTCGTTTCCTATCTCTCTTAAAGGCTTCATTCTAATGATGATATTGTATCCATCATGTTAACTTTCTTGATAAGTCCTTAAATTATTTTAATTTAAACTCGCCTCCCTCCTGTTTTAATAAATTTCTATAAGTTGTCCAACATTCCATCATATTCTTTTTCTTTACCGCTGTAGCTTCCAGCAGTGAGAGCCAAAGTGGTATTTTTGTCTCCAATAATTTCTTTATATTTATCCCATACTCTATACATCCCCCCCCCAATTATATGATTGGTAAATCCTTTGTGTACTTTCACCTTTTCATACCACAAATAGGCGAGCCAACCAAAAATATTATCATGACCTTCTAAATGTCATATACGTGGATTCTCCAATTTCATCCATTCCTTCAACCAACAAAGACAAGATGCTTCATAATATAATCTCATATCCGATAGGGAGAAACCTCTCTCTTTTGCATCTATCAATATTTTATATTTTATTCTCAGTTTTACACCTTGCCAGATATATTTAGAGATATCTTTTTGCCATGCATTGAAACAATCTGTTTTGCCAATCACTGGAAGTGATTGAAACAAAAATAACATTCTTGGTAAAAGATTCATTTTTATAGTCAACACTCTACCTAACAGTGAAAGTTTGCAAATTTCTTTTGATATCTTTCCAGGTTTTTAAATAATTATCTTTATATTATTTGCTGTTAACCATACACCTAGATACTTAATCTTTCTTTCAATCTTTCAACCTGACACATCTTGTAAATTATTTTTACTCTTATCATTCATATTTTTTATCAAGAGTTTGGTTTTGTCTTTATTAATCTTAACACCTGCTACATCTCCTTTTTTTTATCTCTTGTAATACTTTCGAGATTGACTCTGTTGGTTCTTCAACAGATATCACCACTCATCTGCAAATGCTTTTAGTTTCTATTGCCTCTGTCCCACTCATACCTTTAATTTCTTGATTACATCTTATTCTTTGTGCCAGTACTTCTAAAACTAATATAAACAACAGAGGTGACAATGGGCAGCCTTGTCTCGTTCTGTTAGTTATTTCACAATTCTCAGTCAGGACATTGTTTACTATCAGTTTAGATGACTGTTCAGTATATATATTGCTTTGACTCCTTTTATAAAAGTGTCTTCACAGATCATATATTCCAAAACTTTAAACATAAAATCCCAAGAAACATTGTCAAATGCTTTCTCTGCGCCTAAAAACATTAAGGCTGCTTATTTTTCATTTCTCACTTGTAAATATTCTATTATATTGATTATATTCCTAATATTGTCCTTTATTTGTCTTCTTGGCAAGAATCTGGCCTGGTCATAATGAATTACCTCTTTTAATACCATTTCAGCCTATTTGTTAATATATCTGCAAAAAGTTAATAATCGTTATTCAACAAAGATATAGGTTGATAATTTTTGAGCCGCTCAGGATCTCTATCTTGTTTAGGACTTAAAGTTATATACGCATTCTTCCATGATTCTGGCAGCTCACCTGTATTTAAAGTCATATTCATAATATATTTTAATAGTTGTATTAGGTAATCTCGTAACTTCTTATAATATATTGCTGATAGACCAACAGGTCTGGGTGCCTTCCCAATTTTTGCCGGTGAGATTGCTTGCTGGAATTCCATCATTGTCACTGGTCCATTCAAAATTACGGGTGAACTGCGTGCATTATTAATTAATACACCTTCAGGATATTCCCAACAATAAGGAATTTTGTTGTATCTCAGTACTTCTGTCAGGTATTTATAATTTGCTCTTTTCTTTGGGGAGCCAGTGTGGTGTAGTGGTTAAGAGTGGTGGACTTGTATTCTGGTGAACCGGGTTCGATTCCCTGCTCCTCCACATGCAGCTGCTGGGTGACCTTGGGCTAGTCACACTTCTCAGTCTCTCTCAGCCTCACCTCACAGAGTGTTTGTTGTGGGGAAGGAAGGGAAAGGAGAATGTTAGCCGCTTTGAGACTCCTTAGGGTAGTGATAAAGCCGGATATCAAATCCAAACTCTTCTCCTCCTCCTCCTCCTTTAACAATCTCATCAGGATTTATTTCAAAATTATTATTTTCTGCTCCTCACTCCTGTTTAGGACCTGCATGTAGTGCTTTTTTTTCTGGGGGGATGCAGTGGTACGCATACCCCTGCACATTTTGTGAATCTAAGTTTGGCCTCATTGAGGGGCAGTATTTCAATGAGTCAGAAAATGAGAATACCCTTAAACATTTTTTTAAAAAAATTAAAAAAGCACTGCCTGCATGTATTGGTAGCTGCCTGCTGGAAGAAGAGAGGATCTACGCTAACCACCTCATACTTCTGGGTGGATCCACATGGCATCTCAATAGGGTTTCAAGATTCCACAGTGCACATGAGCAGACTCTGCAGCAAGCACTGATCCGCCTTAAATTTTCCCAGGTGAAGGCTATTGCCTGTGCATTAACTTTTGCTGCCCATGTGGGCAGAATTCTAAGTGTTGCCATACAGTTGCCATGAGAAAATGTATTTACCTGTGTCTTCCCAGGATGCATGACGGTTTTCCTGCTAAAAGCTATGGGTGGTATTCAACTAGATGTTGCTCGGAGTAAACGCATTGAAATTAATGGCCCTCTTTTAGTTATTTTTATTGATCTCATAGGGCCTACTCTGCGTAAAACATAGTTGAATACCGCCCTAGGGCCTCAAATGTTCGAAAATGACACAGACAAGCTAAATTAAAATTAATAATGCATATGGTTCACCCGTAATTTTGTATTGTTTTATATTAAGCTGTAATCATCACAATTTTTAAAAAATGTCACCACTGTAAGCCTCTCAGAAGGAAAGGAGACATAATGTTGAATTGTGGAGAAATTCAGTATCTGGAGAGATAGTAAAGTAAACAGGCTTTGATAGATAAGAAGGTAGCATGACACAATGTTGGTTTATTTGTCTGGATTTTCCCAACAGTCTAATGGGTGAGCTAAGATTAGTATTCAGGCCAGTCTTTTTAGAGTAGCATGGTATACATGCTGTATGTGCACTCCAGCTAGGTATCACTGCCGCTCCCATCTCCTACCTCTTCCCTCATGGCATCATCACATTAGGGCATTGTTATCAGCCCAGGATTACTGATTTTTATTGCTAGCTTTGCATTTTATTAAGTATCTGGCCTTAATCAAGGTTATTCTGTGTGTTTGCCTGAGCACAAGTGATAAGCAAGAGTAAATTGAGATGGAATAAAGAGCATGTTCCCCGAAGCATCAATTTGTAGGGGGGGGGGAATCAAAACAAAACAGCGTAACGGCCAGCACTATGTTGTATGCCAAAGCTGTGTTAAGTGGAAAGCAAGACTGTGTAGTCTTTGCTCGTTAAAAAAAAAGAATCATTTTTATCACAAAAAGTTAAATTTATAAATGATACAAGTACAGAAAATATGCATACCTTTATTTGTTTTGCAGTTTTATTCTGCTTCTGCTCAGCACAACAATGAGGGGGTTATGCAGACCACTAAAGTCCTGCCTTCTGGCCACCAGAAAAACAGGCTGTCTTCTGACCTCTTGAGATTTTTTTCAGGCATTGCCAACACAGTTTCAAGAGTGTATCTGAAGAAGTGTGCATGCACACGAAAGCTCATACCAAGAACTAACTTAGTTGGTCTTTAAGGTGCTACTGGAAGGAATTTTTTTTGTTTGTTTTGACAGTTTCAAGACAATCTATCCAGCCCTAGTTTGAAGTCTCTCTTCTTTTGTTTGCTGTTATGCACAGTTACTAGGGAGCCTTGTATTTAAGCAGTAGCCTGGTAGCCATATCTGACTAGGAATTCAGTGTAGATGAGTGAGGTGTGTCTTGCAGATAGTTCACTGCACCACAGCAGGTGTTAATTCAACAGCATTTTACTATAAAAGGTCAAAGGTGTGCCCATTTAATGTCTATTTTAGCTCTAATCATTACTGACCATAATTCATTAATTTTATATATTAAATTTAGAAAAGAGCCCAGGTCGGTAAACAGCAAGAGACAAAGCAATAAAAACATGTTAAGAACTATCCCAGTAAAGATACGGAGTGGGAAAGATCTCAGCTTAAAAGGCTTGCTGAAGGAGGAAGGTCTTCAATAGGTGTTGAAAAGAAAACAGAATGCCTGTCTAGTATTCAAGGGGAGGACATCGCAAAGGATAGGCCCCAAACACACAAGGCCCGATTTCTACATTGGGACCTCCTGATAAGATTGTTTCTGCAGAAGGCCCTCACTCCAGCATGCAGTGATCAGTTTGTTATTTAAGGGGTCAGATAACCTTTCAGGTACCCTGGTCCCAAGCAATGAAGGTACCGGGGTGTCAGAGTATGCCTCTGTATACCATTTTCCAGGAATCACAAGCAGAGAAAGTGCTATTGCACTCAGTCCCTACTTAAGGGTTGCCCATAGGCTTCTGACTTGTCCACCCTGAGAACAGGATATTGAACTAAATGGTATTTGTCTCATCCAGCTGGGCTGTTATCTAGAGAGACGTTCTGTACAGCATCTCAGTTTGGGGTGAGAAGCAGCTGTATCACCCACATGTTAGAAAATTATTATTTTAAAATACCTAATAGATACGCACTTTTGACAGCCAAGTTAGGGTCTCATCAATTAAGCTCTGCATTCATTAGTCAAGAAGAAGTCCAATCAGATTTCACAGGCTCAGCCCGGCTTCTATAAATTGTGGGCTGTTTGTTCTGACGTATGATGAATTATTCTTCATAATCCACTATCGGCTGCGATAAATCTAATCTTTCAACTTCTGCTGTCTTAATAACTCCTAGGGTAACAATGCAACACTTGATTTCTGAGCACAGAATGCACAAATTGATGGGGGAACTAGAGGATTTCATTTACTGCCCAGGTTTAAAGTTTAGAGTGGCTGTAGCTTGACATTTGCTGCCACAACAAGCCTAGGTCTTGCAAAAGCCCGTGGAATAATAAATCTTTAATTTCAAGTGCTGAGTACAATATATAGTTTGGAATAGGGTCAGGGTCGGTACATTCTGGCAGTGTTCCTCCACGGGAGGATTTTATGAAACTCCAGAAGCTCCCTGAGACCTGCTGTAGTAATAGAGGGAGCTGCTTTCTAGCATCTTACAGTATTTGTCCATCAAGCTCAGGGGGTGGGGAATCTTTTTCAGCCCGAGGCTCACGTACTGCCATTGGCAACCTTACAAGAGCATGCCAGTGGTGTCTAGGTCCAGGGGCAGAAGTGAGCGGAGAATGTGACAGTAGATTACATTCCGGCCATGCAGAAGTCAAAAGTTTGCGTCCTTCACTCCATGTTCCATCCAGGCTACCAAGAGGTGTTACCACATATTCCATATAGCGCATATTCCAACCAGGCAAAAACACTCAAGCAAGGTGTAGAACAGAAGGTACTGATTGGTGTGGCCTGGGGAGAATCCTGCAGCCTGAATAAAGAGGCTTGGATGACCAGATCTGAGCCCCCACACTCCTGATGTAGCCCAATATTGTCTATTCCGTTCATCCGCCGCCCTCCAGGGTCTCAGGCTCTGTGTCACAGGGCAGAAGCATTGCCCCTGATTTAGGGGGAGGTGGACTTTATACATTCTTCCTCCTCCCTGTTGTGTTGGAGCTGTGGCTTCCGGTGGTGCAAGATACAGTTTTAAGGAGTTTGAGACCATGCTTTTCAGGCTATCTCAAGCACTTCTGCGTTGCAGAAATGGGGCTGAGGGTGAGGATATGGAAGGAAGCCCATACTGTGGCAAAGAAAAAAGCAGTGGCCCACATTATGAAGCTGGTGCACTGGGGAGTGTTGGAATATACAGACAGTATATGAGAGTGAGAGAGAATGATTTGCTCTGCTGGGGTCTTGCAGCTCACACTGCTGTGTTATCTCAGCAGCACACCTGTTCATGTAGCTTCTATATATTCCCCTTCACCACCATTCTTCAGTTCCTGGAGACTCCACCAATCCTGTTTGGTGCCTGAGCTCTTTCCTTTCCTGGCTTTCCTATGCTTACTTTCCTTATGGTCTATCACTGTAGTGAAGTAGTCACTACTGGCTCCGTTTACACGTAATGCTGAGGCAAACCATGACATTATGTCCAAACTTGGGCTCGTGGTTTATTTGCCTCAAACAAGCAACACGTTTTAAGCCAAGGACAATTAGTGGTAACAGCTCATGGTTTGTTTGGAGAGAAATAAACCCAAGCTCAGGTGTGACAAGGGTGGCATGTCCTGTTTTGCCACTTGAAGCCACCGCCTGGGCCATCCTGCCTGCTGCCTCTGCTGCCGGTGGAGAAGTGATGCCAGCATTGGCATCAGTTTCAGGTGAGACCTCACTGGTTTCAGGTGAGATATTGCACACTCTGTGATGCTGGTGCTGCTTTTCTGCTGGTGGTGAAGGTGGCAGGGCAGGTGGAGACGCCTCTGGGGCCCCACCTCAGGGACATCCGCTGCCTGAGGCCATGGCTTCACCCCACCTAATGGCTGTCCCGGCTTAGTTCACAGCAGGAGCAGGGAGGACTAAAGCGCCTGTGATTTTAGCCCAGCATGCTCTGCTTTCACCTCTAGTCCATATGTTTAACTTTGGTTTAAAGTGAATGTAAACGAGGCCAATGTATTGCTATGATTAGATTAGGAACTGGAAGAAGATCGAGCACCAGCAATTGTAATGGAGGGTTTTGGCAGGAAACTTCATCTGGCCTTAGCTTGCTAGATCTCTCCACTCATCACTTCCAGACAAAATGGAAGCTGTTGTGCCAAAGTAATATTGAAGAGAAGGCACAGTGGAGGCAGCTAGTGTTCTCTGGTAGTACAGATGTTCAAAAAGATTTCTGTGTGTGCTGAATGCCCTATGCAAATTGAGTATATAATTTAGGAGTTATGGGGAGGTAGAAGAAGCCATGGAAGCACCTATTTTCCATTTATCCATGCCCGGTGGATGCTCTGTTCACCATCTTGTTTTACTTCATTACAGCCTGTATGCTTTTCAAATTCACCTCTGTAAACCTATGGGCCAGAGGCTTAGTTTAAAAAGAAAAGGAAGCAAGCTGAGATTTTCAGAGTGTTGTACCCAAGTGTTGGGTTGTAGTCAACTAATTTCTACTCATAGTAAACCCGCTGAAATTGATATACCTAAGTTAGGCAGGTCCGTTCATTTCACTGGGTTGTATCCAGTGCTAGAGTAGACCCATTGACATTAACGTGCATGACTAACTTAGGTTCATTAATTTCAGTGGTCTATGAGTAGAACTTAGCTGGATATCATCCAAAGTGTCTACTCTGAGTAGGACTAACATTGGATACAGCCCGGTGTGACAACAAATGTGTGGAATACTTGAGGCAGGACCCTTTACTCAAGTGTAGGGGTTTCAGGTGTAGGTAAAAGTCACTTGCGGCTTTTACCCGCCCAAACAGCACCCAGCCCACGTGAGTAGTTCCCTCAAGCCACGATCTGACTCTCTGCAGAATCAATCATTTGCTTTGGCGGTGTTGGTGAGGAAATGAATAAATCTGAAAGTGAAAAAGAAGAAACAACAACATCTAGTAAACTGTTTGAGGGGAAAGAAATTCCTTTCTGAAGGCAAGAATGTCAAAAGGTTTGAATCATGGATCTGCTGTAATTAAAAAACACATAACTAGTCGTTTTCAAATGTGGTTGTTCTACTTAATTGATTTTGCCGCCGGAGGAATAAAATAAATAAATAAAAGGCGCCTTGCCTGTGAATTACTGGAGGCGGTTGAGACTCCGTTTGAATCTAATTGCTGCAAATGTGCCAGTTTGTTGCTGGTAATAGTTATTGTAAAAGAAGCAGGGGTGGGGGCGATGGGGAAAGAGAGGCAGGGGTGTGTGAGGGGAGGGAAAGTCGCTATCAGCAGCTGCATGTAGGCATGTAGGCCTCCTTCAGAGATGGTGTTTCTCTCTCCCCTCCCCCCGCAGCTTCATCAACACAAAAGATTTCTGTTGAATGCTTTGCATGAAGGCTCTGCTTAAAAGTGTTTTATTCATATTTAATTGCCGGCTTGCCGCAGCTCCCGTCTTTAATTACTGTGTAAAAAAGTGGGATATAAAAATGCACCAGCATTCCATTTGTTTTCTCCCCCCCCCCATTTCTGCATAAATTATGTGTTCCTTGACTGCTGGCCCTGGTGAGATTTGTGTATTGTGTAAGCAGGGAGAAGGCGGTCTTCTTCTAAGCCAACTCTATTGGCCACTTTTGCTTTAACATTGGGTTGGGCTTGTGGAGGGGAGGCAAGATAGCCCTGGAAGGTTTCCCCAGCTATACAATAATATTTCTGAAGGGCAGCTTCTGCACTGGAACCCCACCGGTGTCTGATAAGCCTCATTTCATACCTGCGAGCTTTATCTGACTGATCCAGTTTTCCTTCCTTCCTATGCAGCCTTGTATTTAACAGTTCGCCTGGTAGCCACAGGTGGTCAGGAATTGCATGCAGGCCAGAGGGGTATTGGGGGAGAAACAGATCCCCTTCTCTGTCAGCTTACACGCAGTGTTTCTCAAAGCTGGGCACCCAGCTGCTTTTGGACTACAACTCCCATCATCCCTAGCTAGTAGGACCAGTGGACAGGGGTGATGGGACTTGTAGTCCAACAGCAGCTGGAGACCCAAGTTTGAGGAACATTGGCTTGGAGGAAAATCAGAAGGTGCCTTGTACCAAGTCAGTTGCAGCCATGATGAGATGAGAGCCAGTGTGGTGTAGTGGTTAAAGTGTTAGACAGGGGGAGACAAGGGTTCAGACCCCCCACTCAGCCATAACACTCACTGGGTGGACTTGGGCCAGTCAATGCCTCAGCCCCATCTACTTCACAGGGTTGTTGCAGAGACAAAATTGGGGGAGTGTATGTCACCATAAGTTCCCTGGAGGAAAGGTAGAATTATTATATAATAAACTATAGTAATTAGGAAGTTGCCATATATCAAATCATACCTGTGGTCCCCCTCCTTTGTACTGCCTGCCTTGACTAGCAGGGGCTCTACAGGGTTTCAGACTCAGAAGATTCCCACTTTTACTTGGAGATGCTGAGGATTGAACCAGGATCTTTCGGCATGCAAAGTTCATGCTCCACTGCTGAGCTTCTCCAAGAAGCTGGCTTGGGTTTTGTGCTGGCTGTGAAGAAAGGAGACCCCCCTTCCTCACAAACAGCACGGAAGTGCAGAGGGCTGTCAGAAGAGAGATGGCGTGCTCTGTTCCTCCATTGCCAGCCTCCTTCGTAGAAGCCTTTCTTTTCTTTCGCTAGCCTAACAAGAGGCTAGAAGGCATGGGGCTTCCGCTCTTCCATAACTTTTGTGGACCTCTTTACATAGCTCTAAATGCCGTGTAGCTTCTGCCTGTTAAATCATTCCCTGTGATTTTACCTGCTACCTGCCAGGAAGGAATTCAGTAGTTACAGCTTACCCCATTATGGAGCTGCTGTGACAGGAAAAACTTTGCCTACTATCATTTTTTCCCTGGCATGCAGCTGCTGAAAGCGCAGGAGCACTGCCAGAGCAAAAAGCTGACAACCCTACCCAGACTGACTTCCCACTTTTGCTGAGGAGCTTGCCTATTGAAAAGGCACACACCTTTTCTGGCTGAAATAGACTGAGAGAACAGGAAGCTTGGGTTGCAGTCCCCAGGCTGTCAGGGCTCTCCGTCTGTCTATGGTAATTAATGTCTCTCTGCATCCGAAGCATACCTGCGGGCTGTTTCTTAGGAGGCTGACAGCTTCCCTTCTTTCTTCCCCTTGCAGATTAATGAGTTGTTTATAAGTTTTGAAGATGCTCCATTGGGGGCGGCATCCCTGGCCCAAGTCCACAAGGCTGTGCTACACGATGGGAGGACCGTTGCAGTGAAAGTCCAGCACCCGAAGGTTCAAACACAGAGTTCAAAGGATATTCTGTTGATGGAGGTAAATGGCTACATTCATGTATCTGCCCCCATTACAAAACGGACATGTGTCACCTTTGGCACAGGCAGGCTCAAAAGCTGGGCTGGATCTTCAGAACTCTGCCAGCACCATGCTTCCTTTTGCTTCATTGAGGGTTGTCTTTAGTTTGTTACATGCATGAGAATCATGGAAGCACAGTTGGAAGGGACCACAAGGGTCATCTAGTCCAACCCTCGGCAATGCAGGAATCTTTTGCCCAGCATGGGGCTTGAACCCATAGCCCTGAGATTAAGAGTCTCATGCTCTACTGAGTAAGCTATGCTAGGCTCCAGATTTTTTCCCCAGATTCTGCAGAAAGAGAAATAACATGGGTAGAAGTTAGCGCTTGGCTAACATTTCTCAGAAAATTGATTGATTTCATTCATGTATAAATCATTTCCCACAAGACATCCCAAAGCGATTAACAGTAAAAACATCAACAAACACGTCAACAATAAAAACAATTCCAAAGCCAATACAGATACAGGGTCCTGTTTGGTCCTGATGGTCCTGTTCCGCTAGCTGAAAAGCTGCATGCTAGCAGAACAGAACTTTCCCCCATCTCCTCTGCCCTGTAAACCCTTATAATCGGCTTTAGAGGGTAGGGAAAACCTTTGGAGAAGATTAGGGGTGGAGGGAAGAGGAAACAGAAGTGAAGCAATGAATATAAATGTTTCCTTTGAACAGAAGGCTAGTTTCTACACACATTCGACACATGTCTCCATGTCTTCCATCCAGTTAAGGAAGGGGCACTATCAGAGTTTTCATCCAGGTGAAAACACTCAGGGTGTGGTTCAGGGCCAGTGAGGGCTATGGCCTGGAGAAACTTTCAAGGGTCAAACATAGCAGCCTTGAAGGCCACATTTGGGCCCTGGGCCTGAAATTCCCCCACTGTGCATTAAAACACAATAGTAAATCCACCTTTACTCCATCAATCATCATTTTTATTAGATGGGCTGTTTCCACACTAGAGCTTTTTGCAGAGCTTAGGCACCACTTTTCTAGTCATCTGAAGCCACTTCTGTCATTGGAGCTAACTGGAGAGGAGAATAGTGCTCAGGGAGGTAAACTGTGGCTTAAGCCCCCTTCACATGCACACCCCTATCACTGAGAAAATTAGAAGCCACTCCCCACATCGAACTTCTCCCATCATCACCTAGCTTGGCCTTCAGTGTTGGCTTCTTGTTGCTGCCTGGTAATGCAATGTAGTTTAGGATCCTTTTGCAAACTTATGATGTGACTACTTGGTTCCAGGTCCTTGTCTCGGCCGTGAAGCAGATCTTCCCAGACTTTGAATTCATGTGGTTAGTTGAAGAATCTAAAAAGAACTTGCCTCTTGAGCTGGACTTCCTGAATGAAGGGAGGAATGCTGAGAAGGTGGCCCACATGCTCAGAAAGTTTGATTTTCTAAAGGTAATGTGTGCACATGCAATCTGCATGTAATCTTATGAGCGGCCAAGTGAGTGTAAGACTGGTATTCAGTAGGGGCAGTGTTGTTATTAATTTGCTATTGGGGGTGTGTGGGTGGGGTATCGAAAGTGAATGTAATTCTGCTGGTGCTGCTAAATTAGATATCGTAGGGATATCATTGGGAAGGGTGTGTGTGTGTCTTACATTGGTCCTGCAGGCACTGCCTGGAGGAAGAAAGAGGTAGTAATTTTTAATGACTAGTTTTGGGCACCTCAGCAAAAATGGCAAAGTACACAGCTGGGACACTATTCTCTGCACAGCTCAGTAATTTCTGTGCTGAACGATTATTTCAGTCTTGGTACAACAGCTCCACGTAAACTCGGTCCTCCAGGAAAACTGAGTTCTAGAGCACTGGGTGGCCTCTTGATGCACAGAATGTTCTCTTGAATTGCCTGACTGTTGCCTGAATATTCAGGCTGAGAGCATTCTGGGGTGGTAGCCAGCAATTCAGAATCAGTGTCTGGACCTGACGTTATAAGCCTGGCAGTGTGGATACTAGGAAGGAGCATCATAACCATTTTGTTAGAACTCAGAATGAGTTTAAAAAAACAACAACAAGAACCTACAGCACTGCTTGGAAAATGGAGACATCCCTATCCTGCTGCTGCTTTGCTGAGTCTACCACTTGGCACTGTAATGAAATAATGTCTGATGCCACAGTTGGTCATGCGGCTAAGGGCATGCTTCACTGGAAGTTTCCTGAACCCTTGGTTTAGTAATACTTTTATTATTATAGTTCTAAACCAGAGGGGGAAGGAGGTCCTATGAGAAGCAAATATCCTTTTTGCTCTTTTCAGCAGAAAGCTAGTTGCATGGCTGGCGTTGACAGTGGCCTGATCTCCTTTGGTGTGCATTGCCAGGATCAGCTGGGGGTGAGGGTGGGGATCCACCATTCTGAACAGATCAAGATTTCTTTGCAGGATTGAAAGGTAGGGAATAAAACCTAATAATCATCATAGGAGTTGTTGTTGCTCCTTAGGACAGATTTCAAGTCCCCCCCCCACTCTGAATTTATTCTTATCAACTACAGTGGTACCTCTGGTTACGAACTTAATTTGTTCCGGAGGTCCGTTCTTAAGCTAAAACTGTTCTTATCCTGAGGCACACTTTCACTAATGGGGCCTCCTGCTGAGAACGCGCCTCTGCCGCGCAATTTCCATTCCCATCCTGGGGCAAAGTTCACAACCAGGAGCATAGGCGCCGACTCCATGGGGCTTGAGGGGGCCCGAGCCCCCTCAAAAATTCGTTTGGGGGGGCTCCGCCCCCCCAATAATCTCCGGCGCCCCTCCAGCAGAGCGCCATCGCCGCCCCTCCCCCAGCCCAAAATGCACAGGGAGGGGCGGGCTGCATGCCTCCTGCCCTCCCTCCCGAGCAAAAGCTCCACCCAATTTCCTTTGGAGCTGATTAATAGGCGCAGCACGCTCTCCCCTATTCGCTCACGAGGAGGCGGCGCCACTTTATTTGCATATTCATGAGCTTATTTATTATTCATGAGCTTTCCCGGGCCCCCCCAATATTTTTTATAAGTCCGCGTCCCTGACCAGGAGCAGCTACTTCCCACTCATGTCCTGCTTTTGGGCCTGCCATTTTGGCATCCTAGTTTTATTGTTGCAAACGGCCTAGAAGCCATGTTGGCATGTCAGGGGTATAGAGATTAAATCATCCCCATCGTCAGGCTTTGGTTGACTGCTGTGAGACTAAATGGGCCTTTGCTCGGACCTACTGGGACTCTTCTTATCTGTGTGCACATTAATATATATATAACACATGCTCACTCCCCTATAGCAATCTAGGCCAGTGCAATCACACATGGTTGCCATGTGCACACTAATCCCTTTCTGCTTTTGTGTACATTCATTGACACATGTACACATACCTGGATATTACAAACAGGCACACTTATGCAGCTATGTCTTTGCCTACATATGCACTTGTGCAATTTGCTGCTACCCTTCTGTTTCTCTCGAAAAACATTAGGCAAAAGCCTTGCTCATACATTCAGAGCCTCATGAATGTAAGAGGAGCCTGATGAATCAGGCCACTGGCCCATCTAGTCCAACGTCCTGTTCTGATGGTGGCCAAACAGATGCCAGCTCTTTCAAAACTTGATTGCAACCCAGCGACACTCTGCAATGCTTCTTCCATGTGTAATGCTAAGCAAACAGGCCTTAAAAGGGCGGAAAAGGCCAAAGGCTGATGGCTTGTTCTAAGCGAATGTTTATCAAGAGTGTTGCGCCTTGGAGAGCAGCTCTGCTGCTGCTGTAACAAGTAAGAGAGTGTGGAGCAAATCCCCATGGAGACAGCCAATCACATCCTCTCTGGGTTAAAGAGCCACTGCAATATCGATTCAGGGAATAATAACAAATTGCTCCAAAATTGGCTAAATAATAGATTTCCCCTGTCCAACCCGTCGATTCCAAGACGTTTTCATCAACCCCAAAGGCAACAGGGGAGTTGTTTCCTGGTAATTCCCCCTACCCCCAGAGTTAAAAAACCCCCAACAACAACACCCATAGCGCAGCAGGGAAGTGGATTTCTTACCATGAACCCAGTTGAGCTTGTAAAGCCAGAGATAAATTGTTTCCATGTGCAAGCATTAGGGCCAAATGTCTGTGCATCATTTAAGCTTGCCAAGGACTATGACTTTGTTCGAGTGAGACTTATGCACAGCTTAATAAGGACCATTGACTGCTGCTGTAAATTTTGGAATGGGGATAAATGTTGACGCAGGGTTAAAATAAGCTACAGGCTTTGGTATCAGTGGATTTAAGAACCAGCGCATGGTAACAGCAGGGGCTGGGAAAGTTGGGAATCAGTGTGCTATCAATGACAACTAGCCACAATTGCTATGCTCTGCCTCCACAGTTGGAGGCAGCAATGCTGCTGAATACCAGTTGCTGGAAACCACAGATAGGGCAGTTCTCTTGTGCTCAAATCCTGCTTGCTTGTTAACCACGGGCATCTGGGAGGACAGGTGGGGCATTGGCCTGATCCAGCAGGCTCTTCTTCTGAACAGCTTTAGGTACCTTCCTTTCATTTTGAATGCATGGCTTCAGCAAGTATTCTGCAATGTGCTATAGTCCGAGAGAAGGTGAAAAGTGCTGTAGTTCTGTAGCGCTTGAGAAAGTGAGTTTGCAAACCCAGACTAAGGAGCAGTGGCACAGAAATGGAAATTTCTGTAATTTTGGAGCTATGTTTTTTTCCAGGGCAGAGGCTCCCCACTCTGCATGAAAAAGAAGTTGGAGTGGGGCACTGAAATATAGTTCTCTCAATCCCAAACATACCTGATTATTTTAACAGGCAAGTGTATGTGTATAGTTGGAGTAACTAACCTTTGGCTCACCTGATGTTGTTACAGTCTAGCTCCCACCAGCCCCAGGCAGCATGGCTGATGGAGAGGGATGATCGGAGTTGTAGTCCTAAACTTCTGGAGAGCTATAGGTTAGCCAACCCTGGTGTATAGGATTCAGCCTACAATCTTGTACACATTTACCCGGGAGCAAGGAGCATTAAATTCACTTTTGTTCATTCATTCTTTCACTTCATAAATAAGTTCCAGGAAGCAGAGCAAAGCAGCTGAGACATCTCTCTCTCTCAGTGTTCTACTTCCTGTTCTTTACCCAACTGGTGCTGTGATGGGAGTAGTTGGAAAACCACAGTAAGAAGATGAAAAAACACCAGGGGGAGACAATCAGTAATTGGCCAACAGTGGTTGGAAGACAGCTGTTAGATGCACCTGATAGAAAGACCAGGAATGAAGATCAGTTAACACATAGGTTTATGGAAGGTGGTGTAAGACTCAAAGAAAGGGATTCTGGCATCTAAGCCCAGGTGCCTTATGCTCTGTGCCAATCTAAACTCACCTTGCCATGCCTTTTCTTCTCCTGCATTGCTGACAACTCAAACTTTGCTTCTTGCTTGTTTTTATCAGATTACATTGCATGCCTCAGGGCCTTCAGACATGTGGTTGCTCCCTTTGTGCTTTGTCCACTTGCCTGCCTCAGACTATCTTGCTTACCTCTGGCCCCTTCAGCTGCCATCTCTAGGAGTCTCTGGCCTATCCATTGAGCTGCTTGCAGGTCTGATCTCACTTGAGTCCTGACAGGCAGATGAAATGGAAGATGCCGCGATTGAAAATGGTGCTCTGTATGCAGGAAGGGACTTAATGATCTCTCAGGATTTTTGCAAGGATCCTCCTATTTATGAGGCACTACCCCCCCTGCCAATAGCTGATGTGATAGCCTGGAGGCCTGTGCATGGGTCTTGTCAGCCTGGCTGCATCTGTGCTCAGAGGGACGCTGCTGAAATACAGATTAGGATTATTTATTACTGACAGAACAATGCTGTGTGTGCACTGTGCATAACAAACAAGAGATGTGGGCTCTCCCCTGGACGGTGGTTTCTGCAATTCAGACATATGCAACAAGTTGTTGTTTAGTCATTTAAAGGTAATGGTAAAGGGACCCCTGACCATTAGGTCCAGTCGCAGACAACTCTGGGGTTGTGGCGCTCATCTCACTTTATTGGCTGAGGGAGCCGGTGTACAGCATGTGGCCAGCATGACTAAGCCACTTCTGGTGAACCAGAGCAGCGCATGGAAACACGGTTTACCTGGAGCAGTACCTATTTATCTACTTGCACTTTGACATGCTTTCGAACTGCTAGGTTGGCAGGACTTGGGACCGAGCAACGGGAGCTCACCCAGTTGCGGGGATTTGAACCGCCGACCTTCTGATTGGCAAGACCCGCGTCCCTCTGTTTAGTCATGTCTAACTCTTCGTGACCCCATGGACCAGAGCACGCCAGGCACTCCTGTCTTCTGCTGCCTCCTGCAGTTTGGTCAAGCAACCTGAAAAGGGTTACATATTCACCATGCTAGGTGCACAGGTCGCTGCAGATTCATGACATGCTCAGACACACATTTGCAGGTCTTTGATAATGCCATGTCCTCAGGTGAATCCAGGCACACTTGTATAATAAGTATGTGAACAAAGAAAAATGCCTTAAATTGAATGAAACCATTGGTCAGTCAGTATTGCTTACACTGACTGGCCGTCTCTCTTCAGGGTTTCAGACAGGATTTTTCCTGTGACTTACTTGGAAGTTACAGGCATTGAACCAGGGATCTTCTGCACACAAAGCATTTGCTCTACTACCAAGCTCTAACTTATGCATAAAGACATAGAAGAAGAACCTGCTGGATCAGGCCATTGTCCATCTGGTCCAACATCCTGTTCTCACAGTGGCCAACTAGATGCCTATCAGAAGCTCTGAAGCAGGACCTGAACACAGCTGGACTCTCCCCTCTTGCAGCCTCCAGCAACTGGTATTCAGAAGCATACTGCCTCCAGCTGTGGAAGTTGAACATAAGTAGCCACTGGTAGTTTTCTCCTCCATGAATGAGTCTCATCTTAATAAAACCACCCAAGGTTGTGGCCATCACAGCCTCTTGTCAGTGGCGAATTTAGGGGAGCACAGTCAGTTTGGTTGCACTGGGTGCACAGCCTTGGGGACACCACTTGGGATGCCATAACTGTTACTTAGAATGGGTCCAAGAGGTACGGGGGCACTGAATTTTGGCATCACACAGGGCGCGGCTGAAATTTGAGACCCCAAGGTCTGCCACTGCTCTTGTGGGAGCAGATTCCATAGTTTAGCTGTGTGCTGTGTGAAATACTTCCTTAGCGCTCGAAGGCTTATAACCATTGTCAACAATACTACTTGAGATCAGTGGACTTTAGCCCACTATTTTCAGTGGATTTACTTACCATTATACTTAGCTGGATTTCACCCAGCTAAGTTTGGAGAGTAAGGTGCATCTGTCTGTTAAGCAAGCAGAATGTTACGTTTACTGGAAGTTAGTTCAGCTAGCATAGCATTGAGGAAAAGTTAGTCAGGCAAGTTTGCTCCATTTGAAAACCAGAAAGATCCAGCTTGCTTGAACTGGCATAGAAATCACTGACTCTGCTTCTGGGCCGCTTAAAGAAAAAACACAATATGCTCTGCTTTTCCTCTAAAGCATGAGTCTGCAGAATTCTGGGACCTTTCCACTGTGTCTTTTATTCATCATTCAGGTTTGGGTCTGTAAGGTTGCTGGCTGGCTCCTACAAGAAACAGAATGCTGGCCTTTATTTTACAGGGCCAATACAGTAAGGAAACCTCATTCACAGAGACTAAAAGAACACCACAAGATTTCAACCCTTTCCTCACATTTTGGCTTTCATAATCATTCCAACCATATGCTTTCTGACACATTCACACACACACACACACACACACACACACACACACTGAAATGATGGTTCCAGGACCAAGGTGGAGAACTTACAAAGGTGGCCTAAGACATTTTGCTGCTTGAGGCAAAGGACAAGATGGCACCCCTCCTTTCCATGCATACAAGCTGACTAGCTGTTGATTCTTGCTTCAATGTGGGTGATGAGACAGTATCCTCTACTACTTTTGAGGGCAGCAGGCTAGTTTAAGGTATGCAGGGCAGGTTACTTGGAAGGAACACAGAATTCTGTCCTCCATTACTTTCCTGTCTCCCTCTGTATCAGCTGCCTGAGGTAGCAGCCTCCTTCTGCTTAATGGTAGGGCCTACCCTGAGCGCTTACTTATGTTGTTATGATAAGGCCTTTGTCAAAAGTTTTGTGTGTTCTTCCTTTGAGGACTTGGATGAGCTCATTTCTCCTACTTCTTGGCACTTCATGCATATACACTTTCTCTTCTGTTCCCCTTAATCACACGGTGTTCAGAGAGTTGTATTCTTTTTTCAGATCCCTAAGATTTATTGGGAGCTCTCAACAAAGCGTGTTCTTTTCATGGAGTTCATGGAAGGTGGGCAGGTGAATGACAAGGCCTACATGGAGAGAAATTGCATCAATGTCAATGAGGTAATGTTCCCTCTGTCCAGATCTGTCCGTCTTTCTATCTACCCATCCATCCATCTGGTATTTATAGGCCATGCCTTAAACATTTTACATTAAACAATTTAGAATGTGATAGCAATAAAAACAAAAGATGTAGGAACCCTTTCTGCATTCCACAAAAGCACTATTTTTGGCTTACAAAATGAAATGAATGAAGTTTCAGCACAGCTTTACATATAGTTCCATTCTTTGTTAATAAGTCCCAGTTCTTTCTTTTAATTTATTTCCTAAAGGAAAGATGTGTGCTTAGAGATGTCATAGTCTGTTCCAGATGTGGTCATATTTCATCGCCTGGTGAAATGATTCCTGTGTGCTGGGTGCACATAGCTGGCTTTTGGGGGATTAAAGTGTTTGTGTCTGATGGGAAAGGAACCTAGTCTTTATTTGCAAGAACCGGGCAGGTTCAGCCTGCCATCCTTGCCTTCCTCCAAGTCAGTGAATTCTGATTGAATCACTGCTGCCTACTTTCCCCCCTGTGTGCTATTGATGAGTGTCGAAATGCCATTTGGTTGACTAGCTATCAAAGAGCTCCGGCACAAAATCAATTGTACTTAATCTGTCTGTCCGCCTGTCTCCGGAGTCTGGACGCTCCCTCCTCTCATCTTTTTCTATTCTGTGGCAGAGTTCACTTCGCGTCAATTATAGACATTCCAAAATATATCTGGGGGGGGGGGATATGGTCATGTGTTCATTGCCCTCCAAGAGGTTACGTCTTTATTCTCCTACTTCCCACTAGAAGGAATTGCTCACAGATGTAAGTAAGCTCACACAAATCACATTAATGCACTAATTGCCAGTAGCATGAAGGGAAATTAGTACTTAGAACCATTGCTTCATTGCCTTCCTATGCTTCCAAAGCTATCATTTAGATGTACTGTATATAACAGTTCCTAGCATTCCTGTCACATTTTGGTGTGACCAAGAAACCCTACCATGTGAACTGTTTGATGGGGCCATGCAAATGAAGGGGCAGGACTGTGCAGAGAAGTAGACTTGGGTCTCTGTGTCTGCTGTCATTGAGTTCACCAAGGGCCAGGGAGCAGATCCAGCACCAACCTTTGTGTTGAACCTGAGTGTGGCACTTTCCATTCCGAATACATGTTTGCTGTTCATTCCTGTGTAGTAAAGGAGAGCCATTCACTTGGGGACACTGTTGCAGGGAAGGCAAAAGCACTCACTGACAACATGGGAGGACATATTGTCTCACACTATGCAGAGGTCCTTGATATTTACATGGCTATTTTATCTGAGAGAGTAAAGTTAGATTTATTCCATCTTCTCAGGTCTTTGTTGCTTTGTCGCTGGAGAGGCTTGCAATTTTGGAGGTATAATTTGTTAAGGTTACTGGTTATTTGTACCCCCAAGTATCTTAATTTTGTATGGCAGAGTTTTATCTTTGTGATGTTAGTGAATCCTTTTTGGATATGAGAGGGAGTGTTGAAGCACATTGCCTCAGATTTAGCAAAGTTCACCTGAAGGCCTGATACCATTGCAAAAGTACTGAGTTCTTTGATCCGTGTCGTTGCTTTTGTAATGGGGTCTGGTGTCGTGATCATCAGGTCGTCTGCAAAGAGCCCTAATTTATTTGTTTCAATTTTAATTCCACACCCTTAATATTAGGGGCTGCCCAGAGTCAAATTGTTAAGGCTTCCAGGGCCAGGATGAATAGAAAGGGAGACAGTGGGCATCCTTTATAATATTGTTGATTCTGCATTTAGCTGAGACTTGGGAGTAAATTTGTTTGAGGGTTTGTAGTACAGAGGGATCGAAAAATTCATACTGGTTAATACTGCCAGTAGGTATTTCCATTCTAAGCAATCAAAGGCTTTAAGTGTATTGAGGGATATAATTGTCAGTGAGCTTTTAGTTGTTTTGCTATGATTGATCAGATTCAGTAACTTCCTGATTATGTTGTGGCCAGGGACAAAGCCAGCTTGGTCTGGGGCTATTAGTTTGTTGTCAGGGAACTGCCATCGGAGCCAGAGGTGGAGGGAAGGCTCCGGAGGGATGCCGGAGAGGGTCCCAGTAGGGAGAGAGGCAGCCCATCTGCTGGGGAAGGAAATCAGCGTAGCACCAGTGGAGAAGGGGGGCAGATGGGGGAATCGGAGAGGAGGCTCCAGGACTCCTCGCTGGAGACCAGCGGGGAGAGCACGGGTCCTCCGCCGCCCACACCCTCCCTGCGCAGAAGACTTCCGCGCAGGGAGAGTAGGCGGAGACTTGGCGTCAAAGAACTTCTTTGCTGGAAGAAGTTCAAGAAACGCCCACTGACGGATTCTGCCAGCGATTAAGACAGCCACGGGTGAAAGGCTGTCCAGACAGAAAGGGTTCAACCAGGCAACCTAGCCAGGAGTGGCGGCAACTTATGCACGAGCAACCCCTAGAACCATTACATTTGTATAGGAAGGCTTTTAGGCGATTAGCCAGGATAGATGTGAATATCTTTCAGTCCTGATTTATCAGTGAGTTTGGGCGATATGATTCTACTATGAGGCTATCTTTGAATGGTTTTGGGATAGAGAATATTTTGGAGGAGGGCCAGGTTTTGGGGATCATGTCATGTCATTAAATAGGCAAGTCATGTAGGACGCCAGGGTTTCCTTGAATTTTTTTATAGATGTCTTCTGTGAAAAGCAACTGGGCCTGGGACTATGCGAGGTTTCAGATTTTTGAGGACCATCTTAATTCCTCTGGGGTGATAGGACTGTCCAGGGATTCTCATTCCTCTGCAGTTAAAATCGGCACAAATAGTCCTGCTAAAAAGGTTTTGATTTCTTGCTCAGATGGGTTCTGGGAGGGGTATAGATTAGAGTAAAATTCCAGTAATGATTAATTTATTTCTATGGAGGAGAATGTTGTGTTTCCATCCTTTTTTTTTTAGTAATGCAGTGTATTCTTGTTTTAAGATATTTTTTTCCTGCACATGTTCACTAATAGTCTGGAGTTTTCCCCTTCATACTCGTAAAATCGTTCTTTTGAATATAGGATATTGATCGTTGTTTTATTAATTTCTAGGGAGTCAATCTCCCTCCAGCAGGGATATTCTTACATTCTTTAGGAAATATTTGTGGGGAATGTTCGTCTGTGAACACCATAGCCTACCTGTTAATAATATGAGCTGTGTGTATTTATGTGTGTACTGTTTTTCCACACATGCATACCCACACCCTAAAAAAAGCTTAATATGTATAAATATATAGAGGGGAGGGAGCGAGAGTTAGTGGTGTGGCCAATCTATAAAAGTGGGCCTCAGCCATCACTCAGTGGTAGATTGCATGCGTTGTCTACAGTGTTTATTTATAAGACACCTTTCTCAATCGAATCCACCACCAAAAAACCAAAGAGATCTCAGCCTGGGGGGAAGCTCTTCCTGGGGTCTTGGAGAGCTGCTGCCAATCAGAGTGGGGTGTGCTTGGCTTGTCTCTGTGTAAAGCAATTTCATACGCTTTCAAAGATCTCAGTTTTTCTCAGCTTTGCTACCTCATATAAATATATGAAAGTCCCTTTTACTGGCTCAGAACATTGTCCCTTCCACCCAGCAATGCCTACTCTGCCTTGCAGTTAGTCTCTTAAGTCTTTCTCAGCCCTGCTGAGTGCTATTTTGTTCTCTTTTTTTAAAGAACAAAAACAGACACTGAGTGTGCTGGGGATTAAACATGGAGCCTCCTCTATGTTCTAGCATTGATCTGCAGTCTCTCTGTGGACCCACAATGGCAAGCATGCCACCTCACTCCCCCCTGAAAGAAGCCTTGCCATTTATTTATTTCTTTTTGCTGGGAGGGGCTCAGAAGAATCTGTGCTAAGCAGGCTTTCTTTTGTAGAGCAACACAGCCTTGAAAAAAGCAGGCTGAGCCTCTCTCCTCTAAATGGAAAGGATCCCTGAGGTGAAAGCTCCCTTCAAACCAGGTTACTGACATTTACTTAATGCCGTCTGTAGCGGGATTATCATTAAAGCTGCCCAAAAGCACATTAATCTCCCTGGATCCATCCGAGCGCCGGACTGTAATGGCATTTAATCAGAGAAGCCTTTGATTTCTAAAGACAAGTGCAAACACTGAGCTATCTGCCTGTGGAACAGTTACTTATTCATGTGCGAGTGCGGCCTAGAATGAGAACATAGCTGGAGGACTAAGGAAAGGCGGGGAAAGAACTCGAGAAGACGCATCATGAATGTAGAGGGCAAGGCAAAGGGAAGGAGCAGGGACGTGTGTTTGGGAACGGAGATCTTTAGGCAAAGGGGCTTTCCCTGGATCAGGTGGCCGGATAGCGTTGCATAATATAGAGACAAGCGCATGGCAGCTGGTTGAATGTATTAAGATCAGAGAGTAGCCAAGTATTCTCACTCTGCTCTCCAGGCCCTGTGGTCCAGGGGCTACAAGGATATTTTTGCATATAATTCCTCAGGCTCCATCACAAAAATGATCTTACAGAGCTGCAAGGGCTTTGTAGTTGCAGAGCGCATGAACTCAGCTGTAGTGGTACCGAGAAAGGAGATACATGAACGCAGCAGGTGGGGGAAAATTTGCAGACCAAGGGCAATATTCCCCTCTGGACGACCTTCCAAGGGCCACATGCTGGTGGTGGGCAGAGCAATAAATTTTAATGTTGCCTTAGTACACTAGGCTAGCTTCTTTCTGGGTTCTCCATCCAGGCAAGCAACAGGAGTTTGCAGAGTTCAAGAACACATTCAGCCAGGTTGGGGGTGTGAAATAGAGCGGTGACAATAGAAGAAGAAGAAGAAGAAGAGTTTGGATTTGATATCCCGCCTTTCACTCCCTTTAAGGAGTCTCAAAGCGGCTAACATTCTCCTTTCCCTTCCTCCCCCACAACAAACACTCTGTGAGGTGAGTGGGGCTGAGAGACTTCAGAGAAGTGTGACTGGCCCAAGGTCACCCAGCAGCTGCAGGTGGAGGAGCGGAGACTCGAACCCGGTTCCCCAGATTACAAGACTACCACTCTTAACCACTACACCACACTGGCTCTCAATAGAACTGAGATGAAACCTGCCCTCAAAAGTAATGATGATGATGATGATGAAGTGTAGGTAGATGGGTTCCCATGAGGCAAAACACAGTGATAACAGCAAGAACTTTAAAAAAAACCTGCATTGAATTCTTTAAGAGACCCCAGTAACCAAAATCACATGCAGTTTTATTAAGAATAAAAGAGAAAGGAGGATGTGAGTGGACAAATCAAAATTCTGAAGCAAAAGGAGCTCTGTGGTTCAAATCTGATTGATCCCAAGCTGTTTATTTACAACACAACATTCTGGACTCTTTACTTACCTAGGAGTAAAGCAGCAAGGACATTGAGCTGCACATTTCCTGATGGTCAGTGATAAATAGGGGACCTAGAGGCTAGCAGCAAAATCAGTGGGCCCTGGTCTGAGGGACAAGGCCAAAGGCTTGCATCCCACAGTTCACTTTTAAGGACTCTCTCACCCACGTTGGTTTGAGTGACAGCTGCCATTGCAGTCACCAGTCAGAACCCAAGTCACATTAGGCAGGTAACCCTTGTGACGCCTGTTGAGAAGTGAGGGGATGCTAGATGCCTCCTGAGGTCAGTGGGAGATGGCGACCTTGGTGTTAACTGACAACCCGGATTTCCCCCAGATTTCTGCAAGACAGGCTCAATAATTGATCTATGGATTTGGAGGCTTGGTGGGAATTAGATGCTGGCCTTGCTTGAGGAAAATGGAGGACCAAGTAAACAGGGTTTTGACAGTACATGTGATTTTCTGCTACCACCCCAGAAACACAGAAATAATATTTTATGTTCTGTGATGTGTTAGAGAGATGGTTTATGTCAAGCAAGAATTCTGATTCAAGTAATAAAAATGTAAGTGCATCATCACAGGTATATGTGCTCTGTATCGCAACTATTCTCTTCCCCTCCTGCGTGACGACTGTGAATTCAAGCTTTCCACTGCAGAGTTTTGAAGCCTTTTTGTTCCCTCTGTAAATAAACAGTCAACAGCCTTTTGTCCTTCCTTAAGCCTCCTTTTCTCAAGATCTCAAAGCACCCCTTCAAACGTCAGTGGACTTTGTCAGGAAATGGCAAGATTCTGGAACTGGCTTATAAGATTCTACCAGCTAAGAACATAACAATAGCTTGCTGTATCAGGCCAAAGGCCCATCTATTCCAGCATCCTGTTCTCACAGTGGCCAGCCAGATGCCTGTGGGAAACCAGGGAGCAAAGCCTGAGCACAAGGAGGCTCCCCCCTCCCATGGCGTCCAACAACTGGTATTTAGAAGCATTACTGCCTCCAGCTGTGGAGGGAGAGAATAGCCATCATGGCTAGTAGCCATCAATAACCCTCTCCTCCATGAATCTGTCTAATCCTCTTTTAAGCCCATCTAAGTTGGCCATCATTCCTGGGAGAGTGAGTTCCATCATTTGATGATGCTCTGCATAATCTGTCCTAAACCTTCCAACATTTGACTTCATTTTAGTATTATGAGAGATGGAGAAAACTGTTCTCTATCTACTTTCCCCATGCCTTGTATCATTTTTTTTTATAAACGTCTATCATGTCACCTCTAAGGGCTCATTCACACTTCTGCTTGTCCTGCGCCTGAAAAGCACAGGGCTGAGCAGTTTTGCCTTTGACCCACCGCTTTGCCCCCCTGGAAAACCTGCTCTTTAGCACTAAATCAGAACAAACAGCAATACATGGAAGACCTGATTGGTGTTTGATCCAACTTGGCTTGGTGGGTGTTCGCAGGGGAAAGTGACAGGGCAAATGGAAGTGTGGATAACTCCAAACTTGCCTTTTTAGTTTAGAAAAAGGCAAGCAAGGGCTTATCCACGCCCCAAACGCTGCAACCATTCTTCATAGGGGAGTCACTCCATCCCCTTGATCATTTTGGTGTCCCTTTTCTGAACCTCTTCTAACTCTGCAGTTAGGAACTGGGAGCACTGAAGAAGCAGAGTTTGCCCTCAGACCTGAAAGCAAACTTGACCATATCGTGAGATTCAAAGCTAGGAAATCCTACTGCCACTCCCTTTACCATCAGTATATTCTCTCTTGTCGTATGCCATCTCAAGTGGGGTGATCTGGGCAGTCCAAGTGGTACTGGTGAATCACTGTTGCAGCATGCCAAAAGACAGACCTAAGTTGGCCAGAGACCGTAGAACAGAATCATGTGAAAATGGAACCACTGCTTTGACCCATATCATAATGATACTTTAGGAGGCACATGTTGAGAGTGTGGAACTCAACTCCTGACTTGAGAATCAAAGTCTCGATCTGTAGCATGATGTGGTAGTACAGATCTGATATGAGGTAGTGGACTGGATTATGACATGTGCTGTAAATTAGATATCAAAGACTGGTTTGTTTGTTTTTTACGCTTTCCTAGATAAGTATCACATCAGGGCGAAAGGTTTAATTTTACTTGGAGTTCATTTTACCTCAGGTAAAATGGCACCTTCCCCTCCTGCAATCTGAAGTTGAACAATTCGTTCTTCCGCATCATTTGGTTACAAGTATAGACCAAGTTGAAAATGCTGGTTCTCTGATTGTTGTTTTTTTTAAAGCGGGCCTTTTTCCCCATCACTGATGAACCAGGGTTGTGGGGCCAGTTGCCTAGTTGTACACATTGCTTCTTTGCCTTATCCAAGCTTTGCAACCGCAGTGCAAATCTACCTCCATAATTCCTCACCAAAATATTGTTCCTTCTGTGCGTTGATCTACTGTCCTGTTTTCTGATGGTGCTTTCTATGTGGTTCCATGAACAAGGGATATTGCAGAGTTGAGATGATGTGCAAGCAAGTAGTGTCAGGGCCCCTAGATGTCACACAACCTTGGCTAATTTCACACCAATGTGACTGGGGACCTGCAATGGCAGGGTGTTCGTTTTTTTAACTATGCTCGCTAATCCTATTAACCTTCGATTAAAGTTCCAAAATCAATGCTATTCTTTTGGCCTGAGGAGGTAATATTGAGCCCTGAGAAATGAGCTACCTCACGACCTTTACTTTTAATGAGATCAATAGAAGTTAGTGTCGCCGTCTCTTAAAATAATTGGCAAATATTAGGGCTGAATTCGGGCCAACAGCTAGTATCTGTTCTAAATTGAAAGAGACAGGAATAAATAGAGGAAAGACACAAACAGATCTGGTCTTGAGCTCCTTGTTCCTTTTAGGATTTTCAAGTGCTCAGTGTGGATGATATGGTCAGCACAGGCACCATTCCAGAGGTAGGTAACGTGAAACACCCACAAGACACAATTGTGCACTGGTTCACAAATTGCCAGGTTAGAATTTTGTTGTTTAGTCGTTTAGTCGTGTCCGACTCTTTGTGACCACATGGACCAGAGCACACCAGGCACTCCTGTCTTCCACTGCCTCCCGCAGTTTGGTCAAACTCATGTTCGTAGCTTTGAGAACACTGTCCAACCATCTCGTCCTCTGTCGTCCCCTTCTCCTTGTGCCCTCAATCTTTCCCAACATCAGGGTCTTTTCCTTTTCATGAGGTGGCCAAAGTATTGGAGCCTCAGCTTCAGGATCTGTCCTTCCAGTGAGCACTCAGGGCTGATTTCCTTCAGAATGGATAGGTTTGATCTTCTTGCAGTCCATGGGACTCTCAAGAGTCTCCTCCAGCACCATAATTCAAAAGCATCAATTCTTTGGCGATCAGCCTTCTTTATGGTCCAGTTAGAATTTTACTCTTAACTATAAATCAGTTTCTGGCCCTCAGTGGTTTGAGTTAAGCAATGGGATACCCAACACATACCTGAATCAGCTTAATGATTGGTGTCCTAGAAACCAGCAGAGCATTGTATTTTCTTTGCAAGGGCCCTTCCTGTGCCCTTTAGAAATTGTGTTCTCTGGGAACTGCAGGATACCTGAGCCACCACAGGTCTGGGATTCCTGGAGGGGTGCAGATTCTTTTTCAGTGACACCTTGTTGGGAGTTGTCGGTGGCAGAATCTGTTAACCGAGGGCCACTAAGTTGCTTCCGGTCAAGCTGGCAGCCAACCAGCGCCCCCAAGGCCACTGGGCACCTGTCCTCAGGTGGGAAGGCTTTCCTACCCTGGGCAGCCTCCCCACATGACACAGGGCAGCTTCTAAGGTGCAGATGGAGCCGTCTAAACAGCTGCAGTTATCCCTTTCCTGCAAACTGCTCTGGCTTTGCTTCACTTTGTTCTTTCCTATTTCCTGGATTTGCACAGCCCAACATACAAATTCCTGGCTTGGATATCATTCTCCCCATGTCAACTGATGGCATTTTGCTGCAGTTGCACGTACCGTATTTAATGTTATTTCTTTTGTCTGGAACAGCAGCTATTGGAGATTGGTTCCTTGAAACATTGCCGGGTCCAACAGTCACTGTCCCAAGCACCAAAGTTGAAATAGGTTGGAGTTTTATTTGACAGGGCATCAATCCTACAGATTTATTCGGATGTAGTAGGCTGTCTTTTCCCTAAGGAACCTTGGGAGCTGTAGTCCTGTGTGTTGGGAGATGGGATTGCTGACAGACAATTCTGTAGTGTAGATATACCCACTGGAGCTATGAGGAAAAAAGATAAAAAGTCAGGTTCCCCAATTATTTTTTTTTTTACTGGTTTGTCCTCAGTTTGCAGCATCCTCAGCTTCTGCTTTGATCCCAATACACATGAAATTCAAGCTTTTTTGCTTCGCACTGATTGGCCGATTGGTCCAGAGAATTAAATGTTGCAGCTGCTGTTCCCTAATTAAATGAGCATTCATCCTGTCATTAATACAGTGTAATATTTTGACATTTATCTTATCTTTTCTTTTTTTAACCATTGGATTTTGTTCATGCCTGAAGGCAAACTCAAAAAGAGGCAAATACAGCCAGAGTAAAGTTTTGAGTGATATTTCACTGGAAATTGTTATTCTCTAGTCTCTTGACAGGCACAGATTCACAACTGGCGTCAGATTTATTAGCACTTTAGGCTAAATATGTACCTAACTGTCCATTTAAGATCTTCAAGGGCAGATCTCCTACAGGTGCCTCCACCATCTAAGATGCCAGAGAGGGGTCCTTCCCATTGGTGGCACCCCAGTTCTCCCCAGAAAGGTTAGCTTGACGCCCACTTTATGGTTCTACTGATGCCAAGCAAAGACCTTTTATATCTTGCCAGTCTTATTAGATGCACTCTTAAACCTGCCAACCATTTTACATTTATTACCTTGTAATTGCATCTTAATTGTTTTATCCGGTTTGTAAACCATCCATGGGACTATGATCAAAGAGCGGTATGAAGCCACCAAGAGTAAATAAATGCAGACTCTACTGCAAATTCACAGTTGCATGTGCACAGTCATAAAGCAGCATATCTGAACAGGCATATTTGGATACACTGGCATGCACAGATGCTTTACCATACTTGCTTTCTCACAAGCACACCCAGAGCCTCCTCACCTTGAACAGGGAAACCCACAGGGAGAGATGGGCTTCATAGCTGGGTGACATTTGTATGCTGCCTCTCCCCACAGACTGGGCCCGGATAGTGCCTCTTATTACTGCAGCCTTGTGATTAATGTTGATGAACGAATTTAAATTTCTGCCCTTGCTGTCGCTGCCGCCTGGCCCTGATGTGCTCAGAATTGCAGCAAGCTGTCTGCTTTCTGGGATGCAGCACAGGCAGGAGGAGCGTGTGTCTCTCTGCCTCCTGCCACCTCCTTGAATAATGAGCAGTGCACCTCATGGCCAAAGGCACAGTCCACCCCACTTTGCACAGAAGGTGTCCACGAGGTCTCAGAAGATTGTGGTTGTGGTGCCGTTGTGGTGGTATTCCTCCCCTTCAGGCTTCAGCTTCTGAATGCAAACTGTTGCCTGGGATTCCACAAAGCAGCGCAAAGGCTCTCAGCCTTGGTCCACAAAACACGTACAATTGCAATCCTAGGGTGCCAAAACTTGTCCTCCAATTCTCAGGTTTTTCCTCCCTTCCTCTGCAAAAGAGTTTTTCTGCTTTTCTGCCTTGTTCTCGAGGCACTTGAAAATTTCTTTAGGATATCAGCTGATGTGTGGTTTTAAGTTCACAATCTTGTGAGACGACCAAGGTTGTTTGTGGGAGGCGGAGTTATTTTTTTGTGCTGTTTTTCACTATTTTGTGCTTCTATCCTGCATTTCTATCTTATGAACCACGCTGAGATCTTCAGTTGAAGGGCAGTATATAAATTTTAACGACAACAACAACCTTGGTCATCTAAAAGGCTATAGAATATTAACCAGTCAGCGATCTGGTATAATGAAGGCACCAGGTGAACCGCCCCAGGGAGAGCATTCCGCAAATGGAGAGCTGCTGCAGAAAAGGCCCGTTCTCATGTTGCCACCCTCCAGACGTCTCATGGAGGCGGCCCATGAGGAAGGGCCTCAAAGTATGATCACAAAGTCCAGGTTGCTTTATATGGGGAATGGCAGTCCTTGAGGTAGTTTTCTTCCTTGTAAACATTTATGCAGCACTTTGCAGCCTCCCTGGCTGCCTGCGCTTCCTGATCTGGAAAAGCCCCATGGGAGCAATTACTTTACAATGTTTCCCCTAAGCTTTAGTTGAGGCACAGGCATTCAGGGAAGCTGCAGAGCACAGACCAAGAGTGAGATGATTTGTTGAATGAAAGAAAAGATGCTCACTAACGCCCCTTGGCCAGTTCAAAAATAAAGTCAGCGTAACAAAAAATGTGGATGAGACGTTTGCTAAAATTTCCCGTCCCCTTTGATAACCAAATGCAGTTTCTTTCCCATTTACTGATGGAGAATGGTTAAAAAACCACACACACATGCAGGATAAATGTTTGGCACAACACTAATTCATATTCCACCAGCTCCCTTTTCCTGAGCATCCAAAGCCTCCTGGGCCATATTCTGGCCTCTTTTCTAAACACAAGTAGAAGAAGCTGACATTGAAAGCATCCTTTATGAGTTTGTCCTCACTCTTCTGTTTGCCCAACCCAGCCCACCCTCCTCTACTCAAGTGGCAGCCCTGGGACCAAGAGATAAGTGCTAATTAGATTAAAGATGCTGTCAAGGGTTGACCTCTGTGGGACTATAGGCAGAGGCCCTAGAGGGCATTGGCTTCTGGCACTCAGCCATTGTGAGTAACCCAATAAAGAAGTAAAATATACCAATTGCTATCTGTTCCCTCAGGGAGCTTTCAATATTTGATCTGCTCCCAACCTTCTGTGCTGAGTCAGCTTCAGATCTGAACATTCTTTCCACTGCCTGCAAGTCAGCTCTTCCACGACTCTTTCCCTTCCTGCCTTTAGATCCCATTCTTATTTTCTGTGGGTGGCCTCTTTGGTTGCTAACTGTGCCTGTAGTCTATGCAGCAACCCTAACTTTGTTTTTGGCTGATGATGATTCCAACAATGAATCCCAGTGACTGCCAGCCTGTCCTAGGTTTTTAAAGCTTGCATTAGTTCGCATACCTCTAAGCCCTGGGGAGTAAACATTGACATTATGACCCCCACCTGAGCTGTCATCAGTCACCACAGCTTTTTTATTATTTATTTTTAAAAATGATATTTATTATGCAACTTATAAAGAATCAGAGCCTAAATTTGCTTGTTTTCCAAGTCCTTCCCAGTTCCTTTTCTCTTTTGCATTGTGCATGTTAGACCGTAAGCTTGTGTTGTCAATCTCTGCATGACACATAGTAATAATGACAACAGTAATATATTGTTAATATTTATGGAGTATAGCACCTCTCAGGCCCATCATGAATTTGATCATAGGAGTTTAAGAAGATGCTTCTACCTTTTCTGATTTTACACTTTAATTTTGAGTACAGTGGTACCTTGGGTTACACACACTTCAGGTTATCTGTTTTCGAGTTGCGCACCATGCCAAACCTGGAAGTACCGGAACGGGTTACTTCCAGGTTTCGGCGCTTGCACATGCGCAAAAGCACCAAATCACGACCCGCGCATGCGCAGACGCGCTGCTGCAGGTTGCGAACATGCCTCCTGCACAGATCATGTTCGTAACCCGAGGTTCCACTGTATTTATAACATGAAGTTTTTCAATATATCTACGGTAATCACTTTGTGTCTGCCATCCCGGTAAAAGACCACTTGGGAGTTTCTAGAGATATGTTTTGATCTGCTAGTTCAGTGAAGGGGACTGTTTCAACTGATACTGTAAAGATACACCTGCATGTCAGGTTAGGAAGGGAAATAGAAGAATTTGGCATTGAGCACAAGATGCTCTACAGTGGAATGTCTGCTGTGGAATCCCAATGGGTTTCAAAGAATTCTGCAACATGTTCTAGGCACATAGAACCCTTGCCAAATGGCTGCTGTAACAATGACCTAGAACACAACCAACACTCTCCTGCAGCTGTCTGCTGCAGAAGAAAATCAGGTTTTTTGGGGAAAGCTCTCCTTCCAGGAAGATGCCATTATTGAGGAGTCTTTGATGAGGATCCAGAACACACCAGGATTTCCTACACCCCCATTTGAAAAACCATGGACTGATTTAATTGTTTCTTTTTACTCTGACTCTGTCCAGAGCTTTCAAATATGAGGTCAAGGTTTCTTTATTTTTTCTTTACTTTTTTACATTTGTGGGAAGTAATTTCTACAACACAATATTGTGTCAATATATGGTCTGGATTCCTAGAGTTTGAAACACGATTCCCTGCTCACGGCTCACCTCACCCGCTCTTCTATTATTTTTTGTTCTTTCTGTTTCTCTGTATTTGCTTGTAAGCAACTGGATGTGGGGCTACCTGGAGGAAAGAGGTCAAGAGTCGAAGATGGGTTGTTTGATATTTTGTATGAAAACAGTGATTGCTTTATTAAACTTTAAACCAAAAAGCAGAATATTATAGGATTAAGTGATGATGGTGCTGACGAATGGCAGCAACAGGTCCAGCAGATTTAGTTTGTTTGCAACACCTTCTGTGATGAAATAAATATGCAAAATTAGCTGCAGCCCTCCAGCTCATGCTACGTTCCTGACTCCAGTGCCATCCCATCAGGGTGCAGAAAGTGTGTTCCATACTTGGGCATGCTTGGTGTGGCGATCCATGCAATGTGCTCCAGAATCCTTCTCCTACATGGAAGTGTTGGGTCTGAGGTTTGTTGCTGGTGCCTGTGCAGACTCTCCCTCCCTACCCCGAAACACTTTGAAAGTTGGTTGCTTATACTATGTGCTTGTTGATGTGTTAAGGATGTTTTGTAATAATTGTCTTTTAATTGCCTCTTGGGCAACCTGCTGCGGGGCTGTTTGTGTCTTGCTGGGGGAAGAGGTTGTAAGGCAATGGCTAATGTGTGTGTGCTGTTTGTGCGTGCTCTTTTGACGCACAAGGGTGGGAGTGTATTCGCCCTCCCCAGTGAAAGTGAGATGCAGAGCTCTGGGCCCCTTCCCTGCCTCTGAGCATAGCTGTCAACTTTTCCCTTTTCTTGCGAGGAATCCTATTCGGAATAAGGGAATTTCCCTTAAAAAAAGGGAAACGTTGACAGCTATTCCTCTGAGCTAGCTTTTAACTTTAATAAAATGGTGTGGCGATAAGGGGATGATTGGGGAGAAGGGTTGATGAAGGGGGATCACAGGCAGTGACAGAATGATTTAAACAGCCTCATAGTGCTGCTTCATCTTTGCAAACATCACAAATCAGACTAACATCTGACTGAGCAAGGAGGTGTGGCAGTAACAGCAAGGAAGGGGCAGAGAGAAACAAATGCTAATGGGCTGTGAGAGTGGAACCAAATATTATGATGAATGTGGGGCTTCCACTGAAACGGGCAGCCTTGTGTCAAGTTCTTGCTCCCTCTTCTTAGTCATAGTAATGTCCTGCAATACCATTGTGTGTTTTCTTGCCCTACTTCTGTTTTCACTGGCAGTTCTACTCTGATTTCCCATGACAAAAAGGAGACCAGCAAACACTAATGGGTATCTTTAAAATTATGAGTGTTTGTTATAATGGGGGGGGGGGGATTGAACCCACCAGATCTTTTGGTCACAATAAGCATATTTGTTGAAACTATAGTTAAAAACAACAATTTCCTGCATTATGTGCCATATTAATTATGCTCACCTATGTTAAAGACAGTGTTCTTGCATCACTTATGAATGCAACCTGTGTCTATCTCACTGAAACTCATGCGAAAAGGTTGATACACTTTGTCTGCACTGGGGCCACTTCTTGTACTTCTTTCTATCGTTTTTAGGCATGCACATAATATATTTTAAGTGTAAATGCATGCACATATTCACAAGGACACTGCATCTCTCTGTTGAGTGACCGTTCAGTTTTATATCTCTATACTGTAATATATGAAGCTGCACTCAGCTGGGCATTTCAATTCTGCTTTTCATGATTCCCCTTTCCACCTTCTTGGCTTCCTGCTAATTCCTGGACTCTCACCCATGTTAAATCTTTATGTAGATGAAACAAAAAAAATTCCTTCCAGTAGCACCTTAAAGACCAACTAAGTTAGTTCTTGGTATGAGCTTTCGTGTGCATGCACACTTCTTCAGATACACTGAAACAGAAGTTTCCAGACCCTTCTATATAGTGAGAAGGTGGGGAGGGGTATTACTCAGAAGGGTGGTGGGAATGGGTGATTGGCAGATAGCTGTGATGAGCCTGTTGACGACTCTTAACGACTGCAATAGGTCTTACAGGAAAAAGCAAGGGGTGAGAAGGTGAAAAATGGCTTTGTCATGTATAATGAGATAAGAATCCAAGGTCTTTGTTCAGACCAGGTGTCTCCATGGTTTTAAGTTTGGTGATAAGTTGCAATTCAGCAGCTTCTCTTTCCAGTCTATTTCTGAAATTCCTTTGTAGTAAAACAGCTACTTTGAGATCTTGTATAGAATGTCCTGGGAGATTGAAGTGTTCTCCTACTGGTTTCTCTGTCTTGTGATTCCTGATGTCCGATTTATGTCCGTTTATTCTTTGGCGTAAGGTCTGGCCTGTTTGGCGTAAGGTCTGGCCTGTTTGTAAGACTGGCCTGTTTGTCTTTAGGTAGATGCTCGCACATTTGCCCCCTCTTTGGGGAGCCATAAGAATGTGAGGAGGATGCCTGCATTTGCTACCTACCTACCATAGATATTGGGAGCAATTCAGCATGGTGCTAAGGGGATGGTCCTGTCAGGTCAAACATTTCATCTGGCAGATGGAATGGTCCCCTCTCTCCTCCTCCTGCACACTGTTCTGAGGTTTTTCATCACCCCCTCCTAGTAAATTTCAGGCGTGCATGGGGGAGAAGAGAAGGGAACATCCCATTACACAAACATAACTTCTTGCACAGTTTCTGCTGACACTGCGACTCATTAGTTGAATCCTGCCCTTTGTTCCCTGGCACGTGGGCTCCCCTGCCCATAGCCCTGTTGCTTCTCAGAGTCTAATATGGTGCCCCCCTTTTTTGTTCAGATATCTTACAACTTGGGGAAGATGTACAGTGAAATGATATTTGTCAATGGCTTTGTGCACTGTGACCCACACCCTGGCAACGTGTTGGTGAAGAAGTGTCCAAGTACAGGCAAGACGCACATTATACTTCTGGACCATGGGCTCTATCAGGTAAGCAGAGAGCAGTGAGAGGACATGGGGAGAGAAGGAGGGCTGCCCGTACTGAGGTCAGAACTTTGCCAGGAGGAATTATTTTGCAGATGGCAACCTTTTTCCTTCCCAGTGAGGTTTTTGTATCTACGTTATTCTGGTTTAGGAACCAGAATGGATGAAGAGGAGACAGGTGCTTTGATGATGCAGGGAACAGGCAGGCAGTAGGAGAGGCATGGGAAGGAGTCCACAACCTGCTGCCTTCCAGATGCTGTTGGACTACAACTCCCATCAGCTCTAGGCAGCATGGTCAGTGGTCAAGGATGATGGGAGTTGTAGTGCTACAATATGAGGGTAGTGCACCAGGCTGCAGAAGGCAGATTGAAGGTGAGGGTGCCTGGGTAGCACCAACTCGTAGCCTGTGGGCTGTGGCTCATAGAGAGGAGATGGGCAGCTGTCTCAGCTGTGGGAATGGCTGACTGGCTCATTAGGAAAGATAAGCTACGGGGCCAAGCAGAATGAGTGAGCAAGACTGTCAAGAATCTGAGCTGCTGGACCCACAGCAAGGAGGGCACCATATCCATATTCCACCTGGGGTGCAGCTTAGAGCTATGCTGGAGTAGTTGCCAATTGCCTGTGTGAATTAAACGAGTGACACAGGCCAACCTATTTTTTATTCATAGTTGTCACTTAATCCCAGCTGTTTTCTTCTCTCATAGAATTTTGTATTTTCTGTCCATAATGTTATTTAACGGTGCTTTGTGGGAAATTCCTCCTCCTCCTCCTCCTCTTCCTCCTCCTCCTCCAGGTCCTGTCAGAGAACTTCCGCTTGGACTATTGCCGGCTTTGGCAGGCCTTGATCAAATCTGACATGAAGCGTGTCCAGAAATACAGTCGTCGGCTGGGAGCGGGCGACCTGTATCCCCTCTTTGCCTGTATGCTCACTGCCAGGTCTTGGGAGTCAGTCAACAGGGGCATCGACCGGCTGCCAGTCACTAAACAAGAGGTACATCTTTTATTATAGCTGTCTAGTAGGTTAATGTAGGGACGCGGGTGGCGCTGTGGGTAAAACCTCAGTGCCTAGGACTTGCCGATTGTATGGTCGGCGGTTCGAATCCCCGCGGCGGGGTGAGCTCCCGTCGTTTGGTCCCAGCTCCTGCCCACCTAGCAGTTCGAAAGCACGTCAAAGTGCAAGTAGATAAATAGGTACAGCTTTATAGTGGGAAGGTAAACGGCGTTTCCGTGTGCTGCGCTGGTGCTGGCTCGCCAGCTGCAGCTTCGTCACGCTGGCCACGTGACCCGGAAGTGTCTTCGGACAGCGCCGGCTCACGGCCTCTAGAGTGAGATGAGCATGCAACCCTAGAATCGGACACGACCGGCCCGTATGGGCAGAGGTACCTTTACCTTTACCTAGTAGGTTAATGTAAGTAATAAACAAGGAGACTGCCCTAAGAACACTCTGGTGAACAGTCATTGATACCTCAAGTAAAGAAGGTCTGCATAGGAGCGCAGGAACCTGCCTTATAGTGAATTAGTCCATGTATCTCAGTACAGACATACCTCAGATATATTGCCGATTCAGTTCCAGACCACTGCAATAAAGCAAATTTTGTAAGAAAGCGAGTCACACAATTTTCTTGGTTTCCCAAGTTTCTTGGTTATGTTCACACTATATTGAAGTCTATTAAGTGTGCAATAGCAATAGGGGTGGGAAGGGAAAACCTGGCTCCGGACCTAGCCAGCTCTACTTCCGTGGCCAAAAGAGGGGCTCTTCCTTCCTCTGGAGCAGCTGGGCTGCACCTGTATCCTTGTAAGCAGCAGCAGGAACAACTGTGTGGTGGGGACAGGCTCCTGTAGCCTTGTCTCAAACCTAGCAGCACAGCAACAGCTCCTCTGGTCCTTCAATTTGAAGAAAGAAAAAGCAATATCTGTGAAGCGCAATAAAACAAGGTGTGCCTGTATTGACTGCACTGACTGGCAGGAGCTCTCCAGGGTTCCCGACTGCCACCTTTCCCAGTCCTACCTGGAGATGCCACAGAATGTGTGCCCTGCCACTGAGTTATGGCCCTTACCCAGTTCTTGTGCTATATCTTATGTAGAGGCCCATGTAGGAGAGCCCAGGTTTCTCAAGAGGGAAGGGCTGTCCGTCAGTCTTAGAATACATTTGCTGCATGCAAAAGGTTCCAGGTTCAGTTCCTGGCATGTCCCATTAAAAGAGTGCTCCATTTGGGAATGATCTCTGACTGAGACTGTGGAGAGCTGCTGCTGCCTAGAATAGACTGCACTGGAGTTGATGGACCACTGTGTTGTTCTGTATAGGGCAGCTTCATGTGCTCAGTCATTTAGATTCTCCTTTGACTCTCTTCTGGATTTTTCTAATTAGCATGCTAGCTGCTAGAGGACGTGGAGATAGCTTCTGTGTTTGTGAGATGTGCACCAGTGCTCTGGATTCATTGAAATGCTTGCAGAGTGTGATGGGCAGTTGTCTCCAGCAACAGACCACAGAGGGTGGGTTTACACTAGCCATACTTCCTATTCGTTGGACCTGGGCTTCTATTTGTTGAGCTCTGGATTGGCTTTCCCCAACCTGATTTACTTAAATTGTTTTGGACTGTGTCTCCCGTCTGGCATAGGCACCACGCCCAGTGCTCAGAGGTGATAGGAATTATAGACCCAAACATCTGAAGGTTCAGAAAAGCTGTTCTACAGATCAAGCCCTCTTCACAAAATCTGTGGTAGCTGCTTCTAGATTATGGCTCGGGGATTATGGGTCAGCTCTCCATTGTGAACCTTTCTCACCCCTATCTCACCTACTGTCTGACTGTGCCAGGATGTGGAAATCCGGACGAACGCTGCCATGTACCTACCTCAGATCACTAAGCTGCTGAACAGCGTCCCCCGTCAGATGTTGCTGCTGTTGAAGACCAATGATTTGTTGAGGGGGATCGAATCGGCTTTACAGACACGGGCCAGTGCCAGCTCCTTCCTCAACATGTCTCGCTGCTGCATTCGAGCTGTCTCCACGTGAGTTCCCTTTGCCCCATGAGGCACGATCCTCAGCTGTTGTTTGGCTAGTGATTCCTACTTCCTGGTGCCTTGCAAAGGAGCTAAATAACACATGTAGGCCAGAATTCAGATGAATCTGGATGTGGAAGATTTACTGGACCCAATCACTGCTGTTCTGTTTTAAGGTGGAAGTGGAATAGCAACTCCCTTTTGAATCTTCTAACGCTTTGTAGCCAAATGGGTAGTCCCCCTTTCCCCAACACCATTATTACATTTTTTTGGGGGGGGCAGTTAATTGGGATTATTATTTGGGGGCAAGCACTCCCTCCACACCTCACTATACTTCAGATCATGTTTGTCACCTGTGATTTGGGGGCGGTGTGAGCAGGGAGGAAGAAAGAAAAAGATATAAGGTAATTCTATTTGGAAAGGGGCAACGTGATAGAGCTGACTCCTAGAGGGGAGGAGAGATGGACCATAGAAAATGAAATGGCTAGAGCACAATCTCTACAAGCTATTACCAGCCTACAGGATAGAGGCCAGAACAGCTGTGAGATGGTCCATCTCATCTATTCCATAGGAATCTGAGCAGCTGTTGCATTGTGTAAAAAACAAACAAACAAATTTCTGAGCTCAATAAAACTGAAGCTGAATAGGGGAAACATGAGAAGAGGATGTTTTGATCGCTATGTTGTGCAAAAAGTGAGTGGCAGAACGTGGCTGTTCTACAATACGTGTCCAGAGTGTGGAAATAACATTGGTGCCATGAAACGTTTAACATCCTGAGGTGTCTTCAACCATCTTTATAAATCTCCTTTAAGATGGCGCAAGCAGAGGGGAAGGGTTGAGAAGTTGCTGGTTTGGGGTGCAGTTCTTTATTTCAGCAATGTATTTCTATCCCCCTTCCTCCCCTTGTTAAGAGGGGGCCGTTGGTTTGCTTCCTCAGCTCTGCCGTCATTGCTGCCATATGGTACCCACTGTAGAATTGTCCAAAGTTGGCAAAGGCTACTAATAACACAGGTGGAGGTGGCAGGTGGAATGAAAAGGTAGAGGCCGCCTGGTGTTTGTTAAATACTTCCCCAAGGGAGGCTCACCTAGCACTTTCATAACATAACTTTAGGTGCAAGGCAAAAACATTTCACTTTAACCAGCAGCCCTTTGGCTGATGTCCTTTTAAATGTATTTGTGGGAGGACAGGGGGCTATTGGTTAGTTCTTGTTCTTGCTTTTAATATTTATTTTGTGTTCTCATTTTGCATTTTTATGTTGTGAACTGTGATCTTTGGATGAAGGGTGGTATATCAGTTTAATAAATAATAATTTTGGCCCAAATGGGGTCCAAATGTAAGACTGGGGCAGTGAATTTCACTTGACCCAAATTTATGAATTGGTTCACACAGTAAACACCACCAGAATTGCTCTTTCACTGGCTTCCTGTTGCTGGGCTTTGTCCCTGTAAGACAGGGGTGGGGAACGTTCACACCCCCCCCCCGGCTGGCCAGATCTGTATCTGCCCTACCCCTCATGGACTAATTTTGAGATCTCAAAATTGCTGCAAGATCTCACACGTTCCTTTTCTGTGTTTTTTCCAGGCACCAGAGGAGCAAGAGTGACTCACTGTACAGGAAGGCACAGATATCCATCTCTGAGGCCCTGAGCTTGTGGCAGATCAACTTGTACGAACTTTTCCTGCGGCTGAAGGGGTCCCAGCTGGGGAACTGGGTCATTGCTTTCCTGAGCTGGATGCACCATTCCTCGTAGTGACATGAACTGGTGGCGGAAGCTGGGCCTGATTATATCCTTGCCTTTCTCAGCTGTGGCATTTTGTTTCTATTTATTCTGCTGGAGTTTTCTGGGTCTGTTTTCATGTAACACACGGTGCTGTCCTTGTTGCCTTTTGCAGGGTCACTTTCTTTCTGAGGCAGAGAAGGCGAAATCACAAAACAGCATCTAGAGCTCAAGGGAGCCAGAAGTCTCATGCTTCCAGATATAGTTCAGGATGGTGGCAGCTTAGGGAGAAGGTTGCAAATTTCTCTGTCCGCAGATCTCTAGCTGAAGTCCTAAAGAACTGCACAGGACCAACAAACTTATAAGAATACCATACAGGTTTCCTGAGCAGATACTGCAGAATTGTTGCATTAATTCCCCTTCAGTTCTGCTGAAATGTTCCAAAACAAAATGGATATCAGGTAGGCATAGAACTGAAAGCCGGAATGTCTAAACAGTACTCCCACTTCTGGGAGATTTTGAACGCAAAGGCTGGGAGTGAAACCAGTGAGAATTTCTTTTCTAATTGTCACCCTACCCCTCTCCAGGTGACAGTTTTTTGAAAAACAACCACAACCACAGACATGTCTACTAGCCATGGAATTCAAGTAACCTGTTTTGGGCCTCTCTGGTTGTGAGGTTTGGGAAATTTGGGGACATTTTAATTGCCTTAATTGCCTGAGATGTAAACTAGAGGCAGCAACACCAACCTGCATTGGAAGTGTTCAGAGAGACACTGTTGAATGGCAACACATTATTGTCTGAGAACTCATTCACAAGTCAGTGCTGGTCATATTTTGTGTATTTGCAAGGGGAAATAAACAAGAGCGTCCTCCCTTTGGGAGGTAAAAAGAGCACATGTGCCTATTTGGTTTTTTTTTTAAAAAAACAACAACCTTTCTCACAAGAGTAACCTGTCACTCTCTCTTGTGTTGGCAGTGAAACTGGATCTATTCACCAGCTCCACAGATGGAAACAACCATCCTGAAATCCTATAAATATGGACCTACTTTGCATAAAAGGGTTTTCACTAATGCATCTTTCTTGAGTCTATAAAGACAGTTTGATAAAGGAGGAACAATAGACTTGTTCCCATAATAAAAAATATTAGCCTTTGCAACCATTAATTAATGACCATTTGGAAATCATGATCATCCTCCAACTGCTGTAAAGAGCACTCACATATAGAGAATCTGCAGGAATTCTCTATTTAGAGATTTGCTCCAAATGTAATATGACTGCACCCCCTTTTTACTTGTTTAAAAAAACAACCCAAAAAACCACAAAACCTTTAACATGTACAAAAAGTCTGTGAAATTTTCCATGATACCACTGATAACCAGATATCAGATTATAAATTAGTTTCAGTTTGTTTTTTTGGGGTGTGAAGAACCATTCGTGATAGACATTTTAAAGATTCTCTTTCCAGTTCATTGATATAAATCTTTTAGGTATATTATACCACAGCCATTGCCAGACTTTTGTTGTTATTGCTACCCTTAAATCTTCCCACCATTTTATTTGACAAGCCATAGGTCTTATCAGCTAAGAGATTTAACACTGAATAAATTCTACCAATTTTACCGTCTTCTACTGCACCCGGTACACGAAACAGAATACTTTCAAACTTATGTTAGATCTCTCTGATTGAGAACTGCATTTGACTGAGGGTCAAAACAAAACATCTGATTGGAAGGTATGGGGGGAGCTGTTGAATTCATCCTAGCTTTTGATTGCTCAACAATGCCACTTTCAATAAAGTCCTTCAGGAACATTCATCCTTTGGTTCTCTTCCAAGGAGACACAAGGCCACGTGTCTTTTCTGTTCAGATGTTGCAGAAACATGAGGAAGTGCTCAACGGGATTTTGTAGACATGCCAAACTGAAAAGACCACTGTTGCACATTTCCTCATGTCTTAGTGAATATTGTATTACAGCATCTGGTTCGTGAAAGGCTAGAGGACTGTTTTATATGAAGGCACACTGTTTTGTGTACCTAACCCAGTATTGTCTTCTTTGGGTGGCAGTGGCTGCCCAAGGTCCCAGGAAGAGAAAAGTTTTCCCCATCACACCCTGCCCAGTCTTTTCAAATGAGAGTGCCAGCGATCGAAACAGTGACCTTCTGCGTGCTCCTCCGATAGTGAGCAGGTCTAGAAACAAAAATTAGGTGGGGCAACAGATGTACCACTGACCTGTGTATAGTAGGCTACACACCATGTAAAAAGTCAGTGGTCCTAAGTATACACATGCCCATCAAGGTATGCAAGAAGCATTGTGACAGTTCTAGCAAGGCAAGAACATTTTGTGGAGGGGATGCAGAGTAAGGCCAGTGATGGATATGACCCAGGGAGATTATGGGTGAGAGGACCTTCCAAAGCAGTCTTTTTTTCTTCTTGTCAGGAGGTGGGCAGAAGAGGGAGAATTGATGAATTCCCTCCCCATTATGCTAAAGAAGCATTAATGTCAGCTAAGCGACACTGCCAGATATATTCCTCTTATTTTGTGTGTGTTTCCTCCCCTGGGTTTTAACGTTTTATGCCTGAAACTAGCTGTAGGATGCCTTCTTGGTAATGAAGAGAAGGCTTTAAATATTTTTCAGAAGCGAACCCATTTTTTCCATCAGTGCTCACACATTCCTGCAACCTGGCATTTCAGCTAGAGCTCTGAGGGTTTCCGAGTGCCCCAAAGTTCCCTTTTTCTCATTTACGTGTTAGGTTCTTTCCTAGCAGGAAAAGAGAGATAAAGGGGAACTTCCACACTCTTATTGTGTTTGAAGGAGGAACAGAGAGGAGGGGGAGTGTGTAAGTCCGAAGCTCATAATCACATTTAGGCGGTCGCCTGAATTGGGCCTAAGAGCTGGAGCTACAAACCATGAAATCTGTCATTCATCTCTTGCTTTTGCCAATAAACTAGGTGGTCTTAAGAAAGCCACAGTCTCTTAGCTTTTGCCCCTCCCCCTGAAATCTTCTCTATAAAAATTTTGGCTTAATCAAGTTGTTATAAGAATTGCAACAACGTAAGAGCAATGCTTTGAACATTAAAAAGCACAGAATAGATTATTATGGTTAGTCGTTCAACCCACATTTCACGCATGCCAATTTGGTTGTGTGAACTGGCCCACACTAGTCTTAACAGATTTCTGTTTAAACGTTTAAGGATCTCACTAGCTAAGCTGGTTTCCTTTTGTGGTAAAGTGCAGAAATGCAAAAAAGGACCTAGCCTTTTGTGTTATCAGATGGCAGCTTTCAGGGTCTCATAATAAAGGGTCTCCCTAATTCATTTTGTCTCCATTTTGGATTCTGGAGCTGACTATTCGAGATCAACTCTACCGCACAACAAAGTCTAACCTTTCAGGGGCTACTTTTCAAGGAAAATGACATTTTATTTGGACTGCTCCTTCTGTCTCCGCTGACTCCCTCTGCTGGCCAACAACAAAATATCAATCAAAGTCCAGGGCATAAAAATGTTTGCAAATCCTGCTGGCATTAAAGCATATTCCAGATGCCTGTGTTGTTTTAGAAAGAAATTCTAAGCACACGTCTTTGCTTCCTTCAAGTCCCTCTTCAGAAACCATGTTTTCCCAGAAACACTTTAGAACAGCCCCTGGTCCTAATAGGCCCCATGGCAACTAAATCAGTGTATATGTAATTGAAGTCATCACATTTTCTTCCCCTTCCTTCACTCCCCTGCCTTCCTCTGTTGTTTCTCTGTGTCTATTTTAAGATGTTAAGCCCCTTGGGGCAAGGACCTGTCAAACCTGTACTTTGCAAAGTGCCATGTCTAGAGATTGTACCATAATAGCAATAACAAAATGTAAAGGTAGCCAAGCTGACACGTAAGAAAAAAAAAATCCAAAATGCATACTGGGACAATAACCAGAATACCATAAAATAACATGTGTGAGCTTTTGAGTTCCTTGGAATGGCCGATTTCGTGTTTTCTCCTTTCCCAGTGGCCTGGGTGCAGCCTGAAACTTGCAAAGCACTCAAAGGAGCCTCATTTGAATGCCTGCTATCTCTTCACACTCTTTGCCCTAAGACTCTAAACAGATGCCGACAAGGATAGCTTGAACAACAAGCCTGCACACCCACCCTGCTCAGCTTCTGCTTTTTGGCATCTGGCCTGACGGGAGTTCTGGGGCAGGCAAACGCTTGCTCACTAGTTTCTGACATTTTGGTATCTCCCTAATGTGGATTTTGGCTTAAGCGTGGATGAAGTGCAAAATATGGCAGAAGTGCAAAATGGCCAAAGAGTGGAGTAAAAGTGCTTTAAATAAATAATATAGAAGTTCTTAGTTCTTGTACATGTGTAGGAACTCTTGCACATCCATGCAACAGATGTGAATGATAACCGTGGGTTAATATGGGAGAAACTAAAGGAGTGCTGCCAGAGACAACACTGCAGTGGAACTAAACTTACCCCCTGCTCAGTGAACCCAGTGCCTGGGATAAGGGGAAATTTCATTCCCTGTATAGTTACAGTGTTTATATGCACGGAATTGTAGAGTTGGAAGGGACCCCGAAGACTGTCTATTCTAGTTCAACGCCCTGCAATAAAAAGATAAAAACAGAAGTATTGTGGGTGAGCATAACATGTGTGATGGGACTCAGAGAAAATAGGGGTAACAGCAAATAATATACCTTATCCAGAAGCCCTGGGCTCAGTGTCAGAATCAATACTTACTTGCTTGCAAGAGTTAAGCTCTCCCCTCTAAGACCATCACTTTTTCAGGAAACAGACGTATCTTACCTTTCCCTAGTATGATGTTTTCTCCTTAATACTATTGCATGAGGTGAATAAGGCAAATTCCCACATTTTTTGGTTGGGTGGGACCAACCTTTATCCACTACAAATTGCATGGTGTCATAAATTAAGTCATAGTGGGCATCAGTGTTTTTTTCTGGAGTCAAACTCATCCCTCAACAAGCTGATTAACAGGATTTCCTGGTGGCCAAATTGTTTACCAATGAAATCCTCCTTGCACTCTCTGGAGCCAGGAAGTCCAATGTTGCACTCCTATGTCACAAGCAGGTTAAGGATTGAAGAGAGGTTGAGTCTACAATGCAAGCAAGGTCGGTGCTGTGATCCATTTAACTGAGCCAGAGAAAAGTCAGGGCAAGCAAACCTCCAGTTTCATCCTGAACCAGCAAGAATTACCAAGAGAACAATTAGGACTTAGATCTCAGTGCAGGCTTCCATTTTACAACTCTTCAGCCTGATCTTAAAAAGGTTTTTGTTTTTTTTAAAACCCAGGAACAAGTGCTAATGTTCTCTGTTCCACATCAAAGAGCCATGATCTCATTTGATGTCTGCAAGGCCTGCCTTAGGGCATGGCATTGCTACTTCAGGACTATAGAGCTACTTGCCTGTGGATCTTGCAAAAATTACAATGTTGCTTTCTAAAAAAGAACTTAAGGGCCTTTGTACCCAAAATGAGAAAACATTGCTTGTAAGAGAATGGCACTCACTGCCTGGGAAAAACAGAAGCACGAGGATCTGCTGGATCAGAATAATGGAAGCATGAGGACGTATGAGTTAAATGGATCAGGCCAGAGATTTACATGGGTCTTACATTCTTCTGTTTTATCTAGTCCAGTATCCAGTTTCCCATGATGGCCAATCAGATGCCCATCAGAAACCTGCAAGCAGGATTTGTTGTTGTTGTTTAGTCATTTAGTCGTGTCCGACTCTTCGTGACCCCATGGACCAGAGCACTCCAGGCACTTCTGTCTTCCATTGCTTCCTGCAGTTTGGTCAAACTCATGCTGGTAGCTTTGATAACACTATCTAACCATCTTGTCCTCTGTCGTCCCCTTCTCCTTGTGCCCTCCATCTTTCCCAACATCAGGGTCCTTTCCAGGGAGTCTTCTCTTCTCGTGAGGTGGCCAAAGTATTGGAGCCTCAAGCAGGATAGGAAGTGATAAATGATGAATGGATGAATGAATGAATGACTGTTGGGCAACCTAAATACTTATTCACGGAGTGTGGATCCTTATGCAGTTTAAACGACAGCATCCACATATAAGAGGCAGGTTATCAGTGGAGTCTCAATGTTTCCGGAAACACAGAAATCTTTAAGCGGAAAACTCTAGAGAGATGAGAACTGAGCATGCTTAGCATCTACAGAAGCTGGAGTGTTGCTGGGATCCGGGAAAGAATGGAAAACCAGAGGTGAGAGTTGAATGGAATGGAAAATCTTGGAAAAGGGCACAGCTGGCCGGCTGGCCCTGTGAGCAGGAGCACTCTACACTGCAGCCCACTTGCAGTAGCTGTAACTGGAATCTTCATGTTCACTCTGGTTATCATTTGCTGGCAGGCAAATACCAGGGGATGGCTATCATCATGTTGCTCTGTCCCCTGAGCTTCTAGGGGCATCTGGCTTAGACAGTTTTGGGGAAAGACAGTGATCCTGAAGTATTTATTTATTTCTCAACAGTCAGAGCTATCCTCCAGGAGTTCTTGGCCTATCCCTGAAACTGGCAAGGAATACTGGTGGCAGAAGAACAAAAACTGCAGTGACTTTACTCAGAGGCCTGATGCAGAGAGTTTATCCAGTCATTGCACAAGACAGCCGAGGCTGGTGCCCCGATGCACGCAATGGGAAGCGGCACTTCACAGAATTAATTTACGGAATACATTGCCGCATGTCGTGGTTAAGGCCACTGGCCAGATGAGTTTAAAAATGGCTACTGACACATGTGGCACAAATGGCTTATTATCCAATAAACAAGGGTCTTATGCATTTCAAGTAGAGCTGTACGTGCAGCAATGAAGTCCGTAAGTTAATTATGTGAAGTACTACTACTTTCGTCCTGAACCGACTGCCAGTCAATTTCATCGCATGACCCAGAGTTCTAACGTTTGGAAATGGAGAGAGGATAATTCTCTCTACTCAATCTCTTATAGTTAATAATTTTAATAAACATGTATCATGTTCCCCCTGCCTTAGAGCCAAAATTGATGGAACACAAGGGATGCACGAACAGCCTCTGTGTGTGTGTGTGTGTGCGCACACGTTTAAATGCAATGCAGCTTCAGGCTACTGCATATTTGATTAGAACAGTGGGGTGGAAAGCTTAATTCTTTGTCTATGTGGGCTGTTTCCTCAATCAAAATTCACTCAGCTGGTTTTCCACTTGCAAGGTCTCCATATGTTTCCCCCTGCAGGGAGAAAAGCAACACGAGGGGAGTGGTTTTGATGGGAAAGGGCTCAGCAATCTCCCCCTACAATCAAATTCACAGCCCCCTCGCCACCTGCATCTCAAATCCAGAAGACTGCCATGACATTTCCTGGTCCAGTCTAGCTCGGTCCAAGTCATCTTTTCTTTTTTACTAAATTAGGAAGTTCCATCTTATGGGAGGGCGATGCTCTGCTTGCTTGATCATTGTAGATGCTCTTTTTGGTATTTTCTCTGGCTCTACAGTCTTTTTGTGGGCCATCACATGCATGGCTCAGAGGCAAACCTGGCTTTACCACTGAGCGCACACTTAGCAGCGAGCTGCTGCCAGTCACAGCTCCATGATGAGTATAAAGGTAAAGGGACTCCTGACCATTAGGTCCAGTTGTGGCTGACTCTGGGGTTGCGGCACTCATCTCACTTTATTGACCGAGGGAGCCGGCGTACAGCTTCCGGGTCATGTGGCCAGCATGACTAAGCCACTTCTGGCAAACCAGAGCAGTGCACGGAAATGCCATTTACCTTCCTGCTGGAGCGGTACCTATTTATCTACTTGCACTTTGAGGTGCTTTTGAACTACTAGGTTGGCAGGAGCAGGGGACCGAACAACGGGAGCTCACCCCGTAGGGGGATTTGAACTGCCAGCCTTCTGATCGGCAAGTCCTAGGCTCTGTGGTTTAACCCACAGCACCACCTGCGTCCCTAATGATGAGTATACCTGTGTATAACCTGTGTATAATATATCTGCTTGCATATTTGTTGCATTCATACATGCTTATTAAGCTTGTTCATTTGGCAAGGCTGGCCGAGCTACGGCCCTCCAGATGTTGCTGAACTACAACTCCCATCCTCCCTTGCCATTGGCCATACTGGCTGGAGCTAATGGGAGTTGCACCTCGGCAATATATGCTACAACGCAAGAGGTGGCATTTGACTTTTTACACTAAAGGAATGTTTGGGGGGAAGGGCAGTGCAAAGCCACAGCCTCCTTGTGCTCCGCTTCCTTCCACAGATGCAATTTTGGAACTTCTTTCAAAGTTGGCATTTCCAGACTTGCATTTGAGAATGAGGGCCAGCTAGATGTGGTGTTAAATGTTCCTTTGCATTTAACAAACACTTTCTGAAAAAAGAACTGCAAAGAGCTGCTGCTTAGGCGTGTGTGGTGGTCCTTTCCTCCTGTCTTTTTGGTCCTGGGCTAAGCTGCTATTTGCATTGGGTGGGAATCCCCCAGCAGCTGCTATTTTCATTTTTTAAAAAAATGTGCACATCAAATCACAGAATTGGAAGGGACCTCGAGTGTCATTTGGTCCAACCCCCTGCAGTGCGGGAATCTCAACATGTGGTCTAATTTGAAACAATACCAGACCCTGCTTAGCTTTGCAAATGTGCTAGCAGTTTTACTGCTGCATGGAAGGACACCTTCAGCGCCACATCTAGTTAGGCCCCCGAGCAACAAGCTGACTCGGGGAAGAGCCACGGCTCAGTGGCAGAGCACATGCTTTGCATACAGAAAGTTCAACCCTGACAGCTCTCATTTAAAAAATAGCAGGCTACAAGTGATGTGGAAAACCTTTACCTAAGATTCTAGATTGCTGCTCACAGTAAGGGATACTGGGCTAAGCAGATGGGCAGAGCGATCGCCAGTGGCTTTGGAGTGGGTAACTCAGAGCGATGTGGTGGCATGGGAGGTGAAAAGGTGGCGTGGTTTCTTCATAGTTTTTCACTACATCAGCTCTGAGAGGTCCAAGGAATGCTGCCTCCTCCTCCATAAAACACCCTGTTTCAGGGTTTTCTAGTTAAAAGGTAAAGGGACCCCTGACCATTAGGTCCAGTCGTGGACGACTCTGGGGTTGCGGCGCTCATCTCGCTTTACTGGCCGAGGAAGCTGGCGTACAGCTTCCAGGTCATGTGGCCAGCATGACTAAGCCGCTTCTGGCGAACCAGAGCAGTGCATGGAAATGCTGTTTACCTTCCCGCCGGAGCTGTACCTATTTAACTACTTGCACTTGACGTACTTTTGAACTGCTAGGTTAGCAGGAGCAGGGACCGAGCAACGGGAGCTCACCCCGTCGTGGGGATTCAAACTGCCGACCTTGTGATCAGCAAGCCCTAGGCTCTGTGGTTTAACCGATAGCAACACCCGCGTCGCCATTACTCAAATACAGTGCTATTTTTCCAGAAGAAGAGCTGCCAGAACTCACCATGAATGCCTCACTTGTTCTCTTATAATGGCAGTGGCGCCCACCTGAGAAGTGCCAAAACTGAGTTTTCCAGCTGGAAAAAAGAAACCCCTTGCTCAAACAAGTTGTGCTGCAGGTAGCTTTCTACCTGCCTGGCTAAAGGCAGGGGCTTTCTGTGACACAGCCCACCTGTCAGGGACTGTGCAGAGGAGGAATGGTGGAGACCGCTTCCCCAGCCTGACTCTTCCAGAGAAGAAGGAGACAGTTCAGAATTACAACAGGGTTTTGAGGGAGGTCACAGCTCAGAGGCAGATGGGGGGGGGGGCTGGAAAATAATGGGAGAGGAGGAGGAAGCACCACCAGGAGAGAGACAGCTGATGGACTCAGTGTCTTTAGAAAGCATTCCAGACCCCCACCCCAGAACCCGGCAGGCATTGAAAGTAGGAGAGCAGAGAGCTCAGAGGCAGAAGGCACAGCTCAGCCACCGTAGCGATGACGTGGATCATGGGAGAGACAGAGGGGGTAGGGTTTCACTTGGAGCAACACCATTACTGCAAGAGGCTGCATTTCTAAGCCTCTCTCTGTAAATATTGAATAAAAAGCATCGGTAAGAACTTTCCTTGTCTTATCCATTCCTGGCAGCCTACTGCTAGCACCCACAGGTGGTGCCACTGTCACAAAGGCATCTATACACCATATTATCCCCCAGCTGTCTGCATCAGGACCGGTGGTGGTAAGATTGTGCTCAAATAGTCCGGTGGTATAAATTCCTCTACTCCTTACTGGCTTCTGATGGGTGTAAAGTGGCAGTCTTGTAATAAATATTTCCCATTTCACATTTCCAGCCTCCTTTTGGAGGGGAAAGGGCATAATTCCCCAGCAACCTATTTCTTGCAAGCCCCATTAACATGAACAAGAGTTACGCAGAAGCACAGCTGTTCATTTTTCAGCAGGGTGCCTGCGGTTCACTTAAGACTGAGCCCTAAGCTGCGATGGCATACGGAGCCACTATCACCTTCCATGCTTCTTTGGAGAGACCTCACCGGAGCCAGGATACACGACGAGCCTCCTACAGCAGTAGACAAAGTAAACCTGAAAGGGCCAAATGCTGTTTGCTTCGTCTAATCCCTAATCCTTCTGCGTTAGCCGCTTGAGGTGGTAATTACCATTCCACTTCTGTCCACGGCTCGGGGAATTATCTTTGGCTGATTTGCTGCAATGTTGCAATGTCCAAAGCAATAATAACTTTGTTGGCATTCCAAACATGAAGCGAAGTCTATTTGAAAAGCAGCACGAGGACTCGCATGGGTCTCTACGCTGCAGCTGATATTAGTACTCCAGTTGGGAGAAGTGAAAAGGGCATCTGGGAAGGAGAACAGAAAAACAGAAGTGCTCTTTGGAGTAAATAATATCAAGCAGAGAGTTTGATTTACATGTGTTAAACCTTTCTGCACTAGATTTATCCATTTGCGCTCTAGCTTAGATGTTCTAACAGACAAAATAGATTTGATAACTCAAGAGATTCCCCACCTTGTAGGCTAACATGCTTTCACTTTGAATGTGATTTTTCTGAGGTTTTCCTTCCTCTGTGGAGTTTCAAAGCTTGGCTGCTTTGTTTCTCCCTTCCTTTCATGCAACTTCTTCATCTCCCTCCCCCGCCCCCTGTGCATACTTGTAGACAGTAGGAGTTGTCAGTTGTGTCAGAATGATGAGATGTCAGATAAAAAATAATAAAAAAGCATGCTGGTTTTGCAGTCTAGGAGAGGAAGAGCAGAGCTTGCCTCTCCTCCCAGGCTCCTCAGATGCAAGGATCTCCGGGAGGTGGGATAATCTGGGAATGTCTGGCTTTGCAAGGCATCTGCCAGGCTGCTGTATAATAATCAAGGTCAAGGAGGTTGCCCTTTTAGGGTAATTGTATGCAAATTTCTCTTTGGTGCACATGGCAATAGTGGGAGGAGGCGCAATGTGTGCACTGGCTGAGGGTAACCCACCTGTGTGAACCCACCTGTTGCTCTCCTTAATAGGAGGTGACAAAATGGGTCATATGCAGATGTCTTCTTCTTTGGCGATCATTCATAGACGAGTAAGATTGTCTTCCATGAACATGATCTTATGAACACAGTCCGTAAGTGACTGTGGAGGCCAGTTCTGGATCCACGCTTCCTTCCACAGTGGGGACATAAGTTTCTGGGTGGGAGCTGATCACGGTGAGGGTTTGCCAAGCATGCCTTCATTTTGTCCTGAGTTCGAGCATCTTCAAAGTCCATGACAACTTTGGTAAAGGGTGTTCTTCAGGATGCACAAGTGGGCAGGAGATACACTCACCACTCCAATCTTCCTTATCGGAGTTCACTGCCTGGCCCTGGAGGCAAAGGCTCCAGCATGCAGAATAGCCCACAAGGAATTCAAGAAACATTATACTGATGCCTTTCCATAAGCCTCCCCTGTAGATACCACAAAATGCCGGGGATGTATAAGTTACATGGCTTGGAAGTTGTGCCTCAGTGAGTTGCTTCCTTGGCTTCTCAGTGTAGCTTCTCAAGGAGAGGGAAGGGCCGGTGGAGGCAGGGAGGTTTCCCCTTCACTTGGCTACCAGCAACCTCTGCACTGGGAAATCAGGTAAGCAATGCTGCCTCCCTCTGCTCAGCTCAGTGGCCGCTTCTGGAACTAACTACCAACTTGGTCAATGGTTCCTGAGGTAGCATTCCATGTTCTTGGACTGCAACTCCCTTCAGCCACAGCCACCTTGGCCAGTAACATCTGGAGGGCACCACACTGACTTCCCTCCAATGGACAGAACTCTTCTAGCCAGAAATCTGGTGATCAGGAAGAACCAGCTCCCTTAAAGCTCCTCCTATATAAATCTTAAAACCGATGACTACTGTTTGGTTTGAGTGCATTCTCACCTAGTGAAGTTGATCCATTGTAGGATTCCCTCCAGTGGTGTCTCAGGCCTTCAGTCCAAAGTCAAGATGGCGCTTGAGATGAGGGATACACTTTGGTTTAGCCTCATCAGATTGCCCCAATTTAGGGCCTGCTTTAGTAACATGTGTATGGAATTTGGTGTAAGCTGTGGGATTGCTCTCAAGACCATCCTGTTGTTGGCGTTCAGCACTTAACTATTCCATAGGGCCTATGTATTTCTTTAAGCTGTATGGATACAAGGCTTTCTTACGCGAAGGAGGATGTATGTACGAAAATGGAGATCAGTCCATATGATGGCTATTGCTGTGAAACTAGCATTCAGTGTCCCATCACTCCACCCCCGGCAACCTCTCTGGCAGCTAAAAGGAACCTTTGAACGAGAGCTTATTGTTTTCAAATTTGCTCTAAATGACTTGCTATCATTGCTGGTTGGACTAAAGGGGCCTTCGTATACGGATGAGTGTGTCAGAGCACATTTTACATGCAAAATGTGTATTAAATGTTTCTTGTTCGTGTACCTGCAGTTCTCAAGATTGTGATCGGCTGGAATAATTGCTTTTTTCCGAGGATGGGTGCCCATTGGAACTGCTTGCTGCGAGGCGTTAAGTCCTGCAGAGAGACTAACCTCGTGTCAGCTGACACCCTAATAGTGTCTCCAACTTTAATAAAAGGAGGATTGAAGCAATTGCTAAGTGGTTTCTGAGAGATAAAGCTATATGCCAGGAGCACAATAATATATTACTGCCATTAAAGAAATTATGGAAAATAGTAATTGTACCCATTGTTATCACTATCTTGTCCTTCAACGTGCTTTAAAAACAATCCATCACATTGATAAGGCTGAATGAAACTCCTGGCACTTAATAAATAGAGGGAAGGATCTTTCTCTCTCTCTCTTGAGGCATTTAGTTTTCAACACAGAGTATGCAATTTCATTTTCCACTTCCATCCTATAGTAGAATCATGCCTTGTGGATGCCAGATGTGTCTTTGCAGCAGAATTCCACTTCTTTATCCTCCCTTTGGTGAAAAACCTGGGGGGGGGGGAGAATACCCTTTGCCTGAACAAAAGGAATTCTGAGCAAGATTATGCCAACCCTCCGTAGGCTGAGGAATTTATTTTGGTGTATCAATGCATCTTTGATACACTTTAACAAGCCAGATGGGCCTGGAAGAAGGTGGTATCCAGTTTTAGCTTTGCCTTGGGTGGTAAAAGTCAGCAGAGAAAGCTTTGTGTTTCTGCTAGCTGTGGGCAAGATGCAAATGTTCAATAAAACAGTCGTGTAATCTTGCTAAGAAGGAATTATTGGCTTCTTTAGCATGTATTTTCCAGAGAATGAGTGCTGAAAAAAGAAAAGGCACTGAAAGGCCTATTAGTGATTGCTGCTCAACACCTAGTCCAGAGATAGTCAATGTCAGCATTTGTTATTTTGGCTTTGCGCTTCTGTTTCAAAGAGGAACTTGGCTAGCTACTCTGTGGGCATCTTTTTCATATGCAGAAGAAGCCAATGTGGAAGTATTTATTTATTTAATTATTATTTATTTCATAAAATTTATATACCACCTGATTGAAAAACAAACAAACAGTTTACAAAATGATAAATTTATTGATCAGCTAGGAACCAATAATCCACTAGAGGGAAGTAGGGTGAGGCAACAGAGGCAATGGGAGACCAATATCACCTCTTACACCTCTCCATTAATCTTCAGCATAGGGCCTATGACTTACCTCAGGCTCAGTGGTTAGAGTCATGTTAGGAGTCATTACTGTCCCAGAAAGTGTAATAAACACATCAGCTATAGTCACAGTAGGCAACTACCACATCTACAGTATGCCAGGGATGAGGCAGTTGGAGTCCAAGAATATATTGGGGGTCATAGGTCCCTATTCCTGTCTTATTGACCTGGCAAACCTGTTGTCCTCCAAATGTTGTGGGGCTCCCAGCAGTAAACCTTGGCTGTTGACCATGCTGGCTGTGGCTTATGGGAGTTGGAGTCCAACGACAGTTGGAGGCCACCATCTTGGCTACCCCTGTCATGGATTATTGGATCCAGCAGGGCTCTTATTATGTTCATAAGAAGCTCAACCTCCCTTTCCCCTAAATGATGGTGAAGGAAGGCAATGCCCATGACAGGCTGCAAACAGCTCCGTGGGGTGGAGTTTGGGGAGAAGGTGGAAACATTTCAGCCTTCCCGAAAGCATACCTTTCACCATGAAAACATTCAGAGGCCCTACCTAATATCCGCAGCTTAGGCCACATTTATATGCATTGTGTTTGTAAACGTGCTCAGGGGTTATTGGTCTTTAGGATTGATGTTGACCATGACCATGAATTCTGCCGGTTGTTGCTAATATCCCAGCAGCTGAGAACTTCTGTTCTCTTCAACTCCAGCCAAGCACCATGGGCTACTGGACTTCCCACTTTTCTGTGTGTTTCCTAGGCCCCACCTAGTTCTTCTCAGATGGCAACAGTATATGGCAAAGACAAAAATTACCTTGCCACCAAGTTAAATCAGTGCAGCTGAGCTCTCTCTCTTTCTCCCCTCCCTCCCCCCCATAGCACTTACCTGAAATTAGCTGTGGTCGGCGTTTTTCAGAGGTGAACCTGGTTGCGATTATGAATGCACTTCTTGTTTGTCTTTTCACTGCTGAAATCCTGTCAGTGAGGAGAAGTGATAATAGCATGCTATTAAGTTCTTTCTGTATAATGTAATTCAGGAGTCAGGAGGCTGTTTGGTCATTTATGCCTTTGAAAAGCTCAGAATAATTTTCAGTTATTATCTTCCATTTTAAAGAGCCTGTTTCAAATATCAATATACAGACCACCACCCCTCTACCTGCTTCTTCATGCTCTGTTTTGTGATTTCCTTGCATCTATTATTCTTATGTGCTCTGAGTTTCCAGGGATGTCAATTTTTTAAAAAAACAAACCAAAAAACAATCCTGCACCACCTTTTCCCTTAGTCACTTTTTTATATTGACTGTAGCAAGGGACTAATATTTATTTAGTGCCTGTAAACTGAACTCAGAGTTTCATGCATCCTGGAAATCAAATAAACACCCATTGGCTGTGGTAGCCCTGAATGCTGGCTCATGCCCCTTTAACAAAAGAAAGGCCCAGCTCCTTGTCAATTCCTGTCAAACCGAGCAGCCAGGCTTATAACCAATTTAATGGGAAGTTTATTTTCCCCCAGTGCCATCTGATAGCCATTAAAATAGCTGGTTGAGTATTTAGTGCCATTTCTGTTAGGTTATTTATTGAAAGCAGAAATGCTAGAGGGGCTGGGTAAAGCCATGGGGCTAATTCAGGAGCAAGATCAGCTCTGGAGAATGTAGGGTTATATTCTGTTTAGATTACAGGTGTAATGATTTTAGGTACCTGAGCTTAGTCCTAGGGACACATCAATCCATATCAATGGATTGTTGTGATTTGTCATTTCTCCGTGTTCTACAGTGGCACAGTCACAATTAGTCCAGCAAAGGCAATGGAAGGATGAGGAGCAACAGTTTCAAAATGCAACATTTTTGGTCTGTTGTGGCATCTGGGAGCAGAGTGCCCAGTTCTGGGTACCACATTTCTACGAGTGGCATTGACAGACTAGAAGTAAGGACAGAGAGCACAGCAGAGGATGGAAATAAGCACAGAGAAAGATAAGTCTCTCTGTCTCCAGGTTCCAGCATCAGCCCCCCTTGGCCTATTGTTAAACTTCACTGGATATAGGATCACAGGCCTATAAGGGATCAGGGATATTATCCAGACAGACCCCTCAAACCTATAACAATAAGAAGAGCCATGCTGCGTCAGAACAAAGGCCCATCTCAACCATAATTCGTTTCTTGCAGTGGCCAGCCAGATTCCTATGGGAAGCCAGCAAACAAGACATGAATACACAGCACTCTCTTTGGAGTCTTTGGGGAGGGCCTTCACCAAGAACTTTTTGACAGTTTAAGTACACAAGGTCTACTGAACTGCTCCTACGCATATGCTTATTGACATTCTGAATGAACTAAAAGTTTAGCCAGGCAGGACTTCGCCTTGCAGAAGTCGTGCTGGTTCTTCTTCAGCAAGATTTCCTCGCCTCTATGCCTGGTAATTCTGTCTTTAATAATGCTTTCAACCTGTCTTCCTACAAAAGATATAAAGCTAACCACCTGCAGTTTTCCAGATCCCTTCCCAGTCGCTAGGTATGGAGGCTGATAGTAGGGAAAAGTTACATATTTTTTTTAGGTTCAGCAGTTTTACATTCTAGTTATTTAAGAACTCTTCAGGTAGATGCCATCTGGACCCAGTGATTTGTTTGTTTTTAATTCATTAATAATAATAATAATAATAATAATAATAATAATAATAATTTATTTATACCCCGCCCATCTGGTTTCCCCAGTCACTCTGGGCGGCTCCCAACAGAATATTAAAAACACGATAAAACATCAAGCATTAAAAACTTCCCTAAACAAGGCTGCCTTCAGATGTCTTCTAAAAGTCAGGTAGTTGTTTATTTCTTTGCTATCTGATGGGAGGGCATTCCACAGGGTAGGTGCCACTACCGAGAAGGTCCTCTGCCTGGTTTTAAGGCATAGACCCATCTCTTGTCCCCACTACTTGCCCGGTTCCTCAGACTCCCCTCCTGAAAAAGCGATTTCCAGTACAGGGATCTGCACTATACCTTCTGCTGCAAAGACAGATGCATAGAATTCATTCAGGTTCTTTGTAATCTTCTCTTCCTCCTTTAGTACCCCTTTGACTCCTTTGCCACTCAAAGATCTAACCTCCTCTGTAGACAGTTTCCTGCCTTTAATGAATTTAAATGCATACATTTTTATGGTCGGTCTTAATGTTTTTCATAGAATCATAGAATTGTAGAGTCTGACCCCCTGCAATACAATATGCTCCTCAATTTTTTGTTTGTTTGTTATGCACCCTTTGTTGTCTGCTTGCACCTTTTGTTGTTTTGCCAGAATTTGTGTTCCTCTTCATTCTTCTCATTTGGGCAGATCTTCTGTTTTCTGAAAGATACTTTCTTGCCTCTAACAGTTCCCTTGTCTCAACACACATTTTGCCTCTGTCTTCACCCAAAAGGAAAGCAGTGCCCAATCTGGTGACAAACGATGCAAGGAGGGAGCTGCAGCCGAAGATAAGAAAAGAGGTGGTAAGAGAACACCTAACTACTGTTTTTTAAAGCAGAGGTAGGATGGCCGTCTGTCATGGATGCTTTACTCAAGATTCCTACATATGCAGGGGGTTGGACTAGATGACCCTTTTATTGTTCCAACTCTACAATTCCATTATTTTATGATACTCCATTAACCACGCCTTCAGCCTCTTGACCTTGGTGATACCCTCTTGATTTGTGGTATACACTGCAGATGAGCTTCTTTTATTGTGGTTACTGGCATTTCCAAGATCCATCTTTTAAAAAAGGAAGCTTTTGTGGACAGCAACAGCTAGACCCTACTTTCATTTTTAAATGGGTCAATGAGCCACCTGGGAGATCTCAGTGCTTTTGAATTGCTGAAGCTAAGCAAATGTGGCCCCAGTTCCCGGACGAGAGACCCTGAGAGCCTCATGTAAGGCCCTATAAATGTTCTGAGGAATAGTATGATGAAATTAAAGTACACAACATTCCTGCCAGTATTGTCTGGTGCTAGTAGAAAGAGAATGGATTCCTCATTTCATAGCCTGTGTTTATCCCTCTGAAGAGTCTTCAGTGCACACAGCCAGATGCTGATAAATAAGCCTGTCCGGTCCAATGTCCATTGCAGCAAAGCAGGAGACACACATAGATACCAATATGGGCTGAAGGATGATCTGACTCAGAGATGGGGGACTAGTGTGTCCTTTGACTCACTCTGAAAACCATGCAGGTATCAAAGGATGCTTGTGAAGAAGGACCACAGCTACTGTAGAGCATCTGCTTTGCATGCAGAAGGTCCCAGGTTCAATCCCAGGTGGAGAAGGGGAGGCGAAGGCAGTCAAATCCTACCACACTGGACTTAGTGGGCCAATGTTATCTGGAACAGGGACACCCCATATGGTGCTCTCCAGATGTCGTTGAACTCCAACTTCCATCAGTCTCAGCAAGCATAGCTATGGTAGAGTAACTGAGGGGGGACAAAAGGGAACTGCATCAAGCACAGCATTTTTGCTCTTTCCATGAAAAGCTGCCCTTGCCAGATTCTAGAGTTGCTAAAGGTCCTAGAGTCTGGTTGTCCTTTGCATCCAATCACCCTGAGAAGAAGAAAGTGGGTGGAAATGTATGTTATAGGACATGTGAGTGGGCCCCATGCTGCGGGGATAAATTGGGTTGCCAGGTATGAAAGAAGCTCATGTCACAATAGACTTATGAGCTATTCAAAGTATAAAATAAACGATGTGAACATTAAAATAGAAATAGCCATAATTAAACAGTAAGGTAAAGGGAACCCTGACCATTAGGTCCAGTCGTGACCGACTCTGGGGTTGCGCGCTCATCTCGCTCTATAGGCCAAGGGAGTCGGCCTTTGTCCGCAGACAGCTTCCGGGTCATGTGGCCAGCATGACTAAGCCACTTCTGGTGAACCAGAGCAGCACACGGAAACACTGTTTACCTTCCCACCAGAACAGTACCTATTTATCTACTTGCACTTTAACTTGCTTTCGAACTGCTAGGTGGGCAGGAGCAGGGACCGAGCAACGGGAGCTCACCCTGTCACGGGGATTCGAACTGCCGACCTTCTGATCGGCAAGTCCTAGGCTCTGTGGTTTAACCCACAGCACCACCCGCATCCCTCTAATTAAATAGTAGTATGTTGTTATAAACTGTTTTGGGGAGGGGGCTGCAGCTTAGTGGTGCTGAGCACATCTTTTGCATGCAGAAGGTCTTGGTATCAATACATGGTATCTTTAGGCAGAACTGGGAAAGACTCCTGAGGTGGAGTGGAAGAGCCTCAGGCCCTGCCTGGCTCTCAGAACTGTCTCCAAGGCTGACTTGGCTTGACAACCTGAGCATTTTTGCCTGGCTGGAATCTGTCCTGAAACCCTGATCATACTTCTTACTTGTCTAGGGGTGTGTGAGTCTCTGTAGAAACTAGCCTACAGTGCACAGGTAAGATTCACATTAGTTGCTCCGCCCACTTTTGCATCTGGCCCTGCCCACCACTGGCATGTGGCCCTTGAAAGGTTTCCCTGAAGGGCTTGTGGCCCCAGGCTGACAAAATTCCCCACCCCTACTGTAGAGACAATACCGAGAGGCAATAGAAGACAACTTTCTCTGTGGAGAAAGCAAAGTCACGGCAACTATTCCCTTGTTCTGGATGGGTTCCTTCTGCCCCACTGCCTCTCTAGATGAGATATGGGCCAAGCTTGATGTAGCATCACTCTCTTTTATTCTGCCTTTGTCAAGTGGGTGCTTCGGTGTGTGCGGTTAATGGATATTTTTGCTCTGAAATAGCCCCCAGGAAAGATAGCAGGAAGGCTCCTTAGCAGATGCAACTACAACACCAGCCTACACTGCAGGCGTGAAAACAGATAGATGTCTCCAAGAGAATGCAGCAAAAATTACCATCCCAAACAGATGTACTTCAAAAAACCAGTCTCTTCTCTGCTGTGTACATGCATAGGGCAATACTAGAAAAAGGAGAGTTTTATTTCATTAAGTTAATTGGAAATGGGTGATGAACTATCAGACTAAACATTGCCTCTGGGTCCTGGAAAATGCTTTGCTATCCCTGCGTAAAGAGGTGGTGGTGGTGGGGGAGAGACTCAAAAGCTAAACACTGATTTGGTTCTTTGCACACCAAGTCTGAGGTTGCTTTTTTGGAAATGTCCTTGCCTTCACTCTTGTGTTTGTGCGCTCTCCTCCCCCAGCCCTTTTTCAAGCGAATTTCCACAGCTGAGCAGAAATTTTGTCCTGGGCAAAATTAAGATTAACTCCTCAGGCAAATTAAAGCTTTTGGAAGGCGTGGCGGGCAGTATGGACATACCCAAGACATTTCACTGCTTGCCCTGAAGCAAGATGGGCAAGATGACACCCTTTTCCTATTCCGTGTGCACAAATTGCCCAGATTGTCAGCGGAATCCTGTTTTAACATTGGTGATGAGACACCATCTTCTACACACCTGAGGGCAACAGATTGGTTAGGAGGCACAGGGCAGGCTCTGTGGCACACATAGAACCTCCAAGACCTATTGCTGCTCACCTCCCCCCTCCTCCCTCCGCCCCCTGAGGCAGGTGCCTCACTTTGCCTAATGATAGGGCCTGCTCTGGACACACAATTGCTTATACTGCATTGGTAATTTTCTACACCAGGATTGGGAAACCTCAACCATTGGCGGACGTTGGGATTTCAAATTTCTCTGCGATGCCAAAATTAATTGCCCCTCTGCCTCTCACCTCCTGTTGTTCATCATCTATGATAGTCCCCTAAATCTGCCTCTGCCTCAGTTCTCCAAAAAGCCGGAGAAGCACCAGGGTCACATGGCAGCAGTGGCATCCTCACAGTGGTGGCGCTTTTGCTTGCCAGAATGAAGATGGGGCAAGGCAGTGGCAAGGTCAGGAGAGCCACAGCCCTGCAGTATGATTAATTTGGATTGCTCGGTGAGTACAGGGACACAGCCCAGAATGACCACTCAGCACTGCCCTTGGACTCACTCTGAGTCCCAGCAGGGTAGCCTAGAGGTGACACTAAGCACAGTTCCCACGTACACTTCCCAGGTCCGCCCCCCCCAATGCATGCATACTGGGGGCATTATAATTAACCTGATGGCACACTGTGTGGGTCCAGCCATTGGCCCAATGCCACCAACTGGGCCACAACCTTACCATGCCCTGCCAGGGCTTGGGCAGTTATCTCTGCATGCCACAAACTGGCATCAGGACAGGAGAAGGATTTGCCTTTTAATTTCAGTCCTCTTTTTATTCTCCGCTTTTCAACTTTATGCTGCATCATATTTTGCTACTTTTTATGTCACAGTGATTGAATTATAGCTTTTTTATGTTGTAAGGTGCCCTGAGAACTTTGTCTGCAGGGCAGTCTATAAATTCTGTTAATAACAATATAAAATATTACACTGGATCTGTGCACTGCATCAGAACCCCACTACTATGTGCCCCAATGCAAGTGTGTGTGTGTGTGTGTATTGCATGCTCTACCCTGAGCATTTTTACTTTGCCTCCAGATGCTCTTGCTTGCAGTCAACCTCTTGTTAAGGTGCTTACCAAGCCATAGCTCTTCCATGCGGAAAGGAACACCAAGGTGCTTTTCCAAAACCTGGTGCCCTTTGAGATGAGAGAAAGACTCACTATCTCTGTACAAGCTGAATTCCCTAAAACACAAGGCTGGGGAGAGACAGCTGTTTCTAAGAGAGCTAGAATGATTTGCAAGAGGCATCAATTCCCCTGTGTACACACACATTTCTTTTGTCCCACCGTCAGCTCCTGTCAAACAGTTTTTACAGGTTTTTGAAACAGTGCAAGAAAAACCCTGCCAAATTGGTTTACCAGTTAAAACTGGGATGTGTTTACACATCACAAGCAGCGATCCCTCTTCCAATTCTCTGACGAAAAAAACCCTCTTCAATTTTTCACCTGTTACACTTTGCATCAAGTCATAGAAAACCGGAATAGAGCTTATTGCATGTACTGGAAGCATTTGGGTAAGGGCAGTGGTACAGTGGTACCTCGCAAGACAAATGCCTCACAAGACGAAAAACGCGCAAGACGAAAGGGTTTTTCGTTTTTTGAGTTGCTTCGCAAGACGATTTTCCCTAGGGGCTTGCTTCGCAAGACAAAAACGTCTTGCGAGTTTGCTTCCTTTTTCTTAAAGCCGTTAATACCCAGGGAATCCACGTTCCACAAGACGAAAGAATCGCAATACGAAACAACTCGCGGAATGAATTAATTTCATCTTGCGAGGCACCACTGTATAGCAAGATGAATTATCTGTGTGGGTCTAGCCTACACAGGATTCTATACTGCTGATATCACCATTACCTTCCTGCATGCTAGCCTGCGGTTGGGGTTGCTGTGTCACATGGAGGATGGAGCAAATTTCTTTTCTCCTGCTCTGGAGGCTAGGACCTGAAGCAATGGCTTCAAGTTACAATAAAGGAGATTCCGAATAAATATCACTCAGAGCTTTCTGAAAGCAAGAGCTGTTCAACAATTGGAAAGAATCCCACAAGAGGTGGTGGACTCTCCTTCCTTGGAGGTTTTTAAGAAGTTGGATGGCCATGGACACTTTAGTTGAGATTTCTGCATTGGGGGGGGCTGGACTAGATGACCCTCGGTGTCCCTTCCAACTCTACGATTCTCTGCAACCCCAAATTAAAGGGCCATCTTGTAATCATACTGGCTTGCAATAGGTTTCCTGAACACCAGGGGGCAAAGAGCCACACCTCCCCTTGACACACCGCGAGGGTGTTAAATTTGCATGCCCAATTTTCCCTCGAAATCTTCCTTGATGTCTGTTTTGTTAACATTCAAAATAACCACTGCCGCCTATGACTTCATCCCTCTATATCCTCAGCCAATCAAATGGCAAGAGTCGGAATGAGACGTTGGAGCATGTGAGAGTGCCAGAGGATTTTAATCAGTCCTGTTTGTGGCAGTTGGCCAGTTGGTTGATGGGATTATCTGTCCCTTGCATGAAATGATAATCTTCAGAGGAACAGACTAGGAGGAGGTGGCAGTGGAGTTAATCTCTCTTAAGCAAGGACAGCACCATAGAGGGAAGCCAAGGGGAGCAGGAATCTAAGAAACAGAACTGCACTCAAGAGGAGATGATATGTAGGAAAAACTAAAGCAAATGGACACACATGAAACCTAAGCACTGTTGGCTGTGAAAGAGAGCTTTCACCATTCCTTTAACTCTTATAATTGCCTTCCCAAACATCTCCATATGAAACAACTGTCAAGGATCTGGCCTCTTTGAGCCCACAACCAAGTGCCGGCTGTTAAATTTGTGACCTTTTGCTGAGAAGGAAATAGCATTCAGTACATCCCATAGAATAAGGTAGCTGCTGTGGCCCTCCAGGTGTTGTGCAACTTCAGCTCCCAGCATCCCCAGCCAGCATAGCCAATGGTCAGGGGTGATGGGAGATGTAGTCCAGCAAGTTCTGATGAAACACAGGATCCCCATTCCTGGCCTTGAGTCAGCCGTTTCTGCCTCTGCTAAAAAAAATGAATAAGAAACCCCTGAACTGCCAAAAGCTGATGAAGACCCTTCAAGAATGCAAATAGCAGAGATATTAACAGAAATAGATTTCCCAACCCCTAAAGCTAGGCCAAAATTTATACACTTTAGGCCATGTACCTTGGAGTGGAAGGGTGTTGGAAAATTATTAGCTTGGTTGTACATGCTTAGTGAAGCTGCTTCATTGTTGGGGTGAATTCTTAAGGCACATAGAAAAGCAAAACCTCTCAATTAGAGGGTCTGCAGTCTCCCATTTGCAGGCACACAGGCCTTTCCCCAAACGAAAATGACTTCAGAATATATGGGTCTCTTTTTGTGCTTGGTCAATTATCTGATACTGCCAGCAAAAGGGATCATTTCCACCAGCTGTGGTGGGGCTATTTATGATATGGATGCTTGCCCACTAGACTAAAAGCCCATTAGCTCGTTTTACAAGCCAATTCTGATTATAGGATTTATTTTTTTAAACACTTCATATTGTCATTTCCAATTTGACACAGACACGTCCTTCTTCTTACTATCATCTTTGCCTTTCCCACGTTTCAAAAAAGGTGAGGCCTACTACTTTTTTACTTCTCGGTGTTTACAGGCACACCTGAGGAATGTGGAGGTGACATCTCTCTTCTTCTGCCACTCCTTGGTGCAGAATCCTAGAGGCAGCAGTCCGCAGATGTACTGAGCAAAACATGAAAAACCAGGATTAACTGAGAAGAGAAATCATGGGATAAATATGGACATTTGTATGTCTCACACAAAAGCCCAATGGGGAAAAAGGGGGAGGGGGACACATTGTCTTGGCAAGCCTTTGGTGGAATTCAAGATGGACCCTCGAACAATAGAACTACGTCTGAGACGGAATGTGTGGGAAAGGCAAATACCTATTTAATTAACCTGAGACTGCGAGGGGCATGTAGATAATGGCAGTAGAAAAGCCCCTCCTTCTAGGACTGCAAAGAACCGGAAGAAAAGGGTTTCTAGAAACCATCCTGCCATTGCTTACAGATGGGACAAAATGGGAGCCAGACCAGCCTGCTCTTATAATAATCAGGAGCTCGTTAAGAATTCTAATCGGGCAGAAATATTTTCCCGTCAGCTCATTACAAACTATAACAAGGTCACAGCTCTGGGTTGTGGATGGCTTTTTCTCCTGCTAGAGATAATGAGTGTGTCTGCTGTGAGAGCTTTTGCTGGGTTGTTTGTTATAATATGCATGGAAGTTGGCATCCAGACGGCAGCTTCCTTGCCTGGCTGATTTAGGGCTTTAGCACTAAACTAGAGGTGTGCATTTTTGTGTTTGTGTGTGTGAAGTTGCCTCAAGGCAACAGTCCCAAGCAGGGCAGGGGGTTTTCTATATCTTTTACTCTTTGGGCCATGCCACTTAAACTGGTCATTATGAGACCCCTAGTTTGCCACTTGGGCTAGCAATGATTAGCACAGGAATCGATGCAGTCCGTAGTTGATACAATATCAGCTCATATAGCATTTGAAAGTGAGCAAACAAAACAAAACAAAAGAAACCCCACTTCTGTTTGGAAATGCAAAAAAGAAAGATGGGTGGGGCAGGCAATAAATAGGTAAAGGCTGCTAGAACAGTTATTTTGCTATGATATAACCAGTGGCTCAATTCTAGTAAAAGCCATGGTTTTCCCAGTAGTGATTTATGGAAGTGAGAGCTGGACCATAAAGAAGGCAGATCGCCGAAGAATTGATGCTTTTGAATTATGGTGCTGGAGGAGACTCTTGAGAGTCCCATGAACTGCAAGAAGAACAAACCGATCCATTCTGAAGGAAATCAGCCCTGAGTGCTCACTGGAAGGACAGATCCTGAAGCTGAGGCTCCAATACTTTGGCCACCTCATGAGAAGAGAAGACTCCCTGGAAAAGACCCTGATGTTGGGAAAGATGGAGGGCACAAGGAGAAGGGGACGACAGAGGACGAGATGGTTGGATAGTGTCTTCGAAGCTACAAACATGAGTCTGACCAAACTGCGGGAGGCAGTGGAAGACAAAAGTGCCTGGCGTGCTCTGGTCCATGGGGTCACGAAGAGTCGGACACGACTAAACGACTAAACAACAACAACCAGTGGCCTAATTCTAATCGCTTCTGTTCAGAAGTAAGTCCTATTTAATTCAGTGGGGCTTATCTTCAGAGGTTAGGATTGCAGAGTCGGTGCAAAGAAGACATGGTGTGCCATGGGAAAAAAATGACATCTTCATCTTCAGGGCTGGCCCACCCATGAGGCAAGGGAAGGCAACTGCTTTAAACAGCAGGACCCATAGGGGCAGCAGTTCCAGCCTCCAAGGAATGCATTGCCCGCTGCCACCCCTGCTATATGCTCCTTGGAGGTTGGTCCTGCTACCTCCTTGGCAGCCCCCCCCCCCAATATTGCTTCTACAGTGGCCTCTCAGTGAATATGAGATGCTGCTGGTATCCTCTCAGGGAGGAAATGGCAGGGTTGCCCTCTGGGGTCTCCTGAACTCTAGGCCCATCCAGTGTTATTCAGAACAGGCTTTCCTCCCTTGCAGCAGCCTTTGATTCCCACTTCAGCTGTTGAGTAAGGTTGATTTGATTGCTTCCCTTGTTCCTGCAGTACATCGTCACTCACCCCTTCTTTCCTGGCAGGGAGGCACGCCACTCTGTAGTTCACCTCAGGTGCCATAATGCCTTGAGCAAGCCTTGTGTGAACTACGCCATTGCTGAATACATATGACCAGAGCCAAGGAACTGGACTTGTTCAGATCAGTAGCACATGAAAATTAGGGCTTCCTTCCCTCTGTCTGGTCCCAAGTTTTGTTTATAGTGTGGAGTTGGGGAGGGGGAATTGTACATTTGGAAAGCTGATAATATACAATTGGAAAAATGGGGGTGGGGGACTAAACGCTTGATGTGTTACGGATTTAGAAAGCACTTAAATGCTGTATTGTTTTTAAAACTCAATTGGGAGCCGCCCAGAGTGGCTGGGGAAACTCAGCCAGATGGGTGGGGTATAAATAAATAATAATAATAATAATTATTATTATTATTAAATGACAGGCAATGTGAGAGACAAATTATATAAGGGTAGAATGCATTCAGTTTCCATACTTAAACTGACCTTGTTCTTTTTGGCCAGAACCTCCTCTACTTCACCTTTAGGCAGGTAACACTTTGTCATACCCTTGTAAATGCCCTCAAAGTAATCCTGTTTTTGCACCTGATACTTCTCTTGCTCTCTGTGTTACTGCAGCCAATGGAAAATAGCTGGTCTGGAGGTCTGCTTAGCCCATGGTGGCATAGTATAATGGAAGTAAAATTAGGAGTTTTCTGCTTCCACAAATAGTTGTGCCTTGGTTCTACTTTTGAACTCAAAACATATTTAAAAATTGATTAGTATATATTTGCCATAATAGATGGCTAAAACCGTATAAAAATAATTTTTTTAAAAAGCAATTAAATGTTAATAGAATTAAATCAATCTATCCATCTATTAAAAATACAGATAATCACAACAAAAACAGCATGGTGCCAGCTTCCTCATTAAATGCAGCCAGTTTATAAGAGAAGAATAATTTTGCTTTCTGTGGAAAAAAATCATTTTTGATTTTAGTACAAAACTGGGATAAATTGGCAAAACCAGGTAAATAAAAGGTAGTATTTTGACACTTCAAGTGTATATTTTTAGGACCCCTCTTATATTTATGAATGTAAGTTGTCTTAAACTCTTTATAATATTATGTTTTAAAGTTGTAACCTGCTCTGAGACCTAGGTGAGAAGGGTGGGTAATAATAATAATTGTAATAAAGAGTGCATCCACAACAAAATATGAAGAAGCTTTTAAAGTTCCTGTTGCATTCTCTAACACTGGTACAAGTTCAGAGTTTGTGTGCCTTGGCCATGTTATTTGAAGCAGCTATTTGAGTTTTTCTTGCTGCTTTTCTTGCTAGCCGAGTACAAGTTCCACTGCCATCTACTGGCAGGGAATTCAAAACTCTGCATAATCATCCCTACCCTGGAAAGAAAAATGCCTGTTTTATCCTTCAAGGGTGAGGCCAAATTAAATTTGGGGTGGATGCAAGAGAGCTGCATTTGCTTTTTCACGTGTCTCCTCTGCTTGTGTGTAAAGTAAGTGCTGGGGGTGTCTAATTCTTGGAACCAAAGGTCTGCTCAGGTGAGGGGAGCTGCCTCTGGCCTCCTCCTCCTCCACCTTATCTTGCTGTTCTCCAAAGTTTCAAACCGTACAACCCCAACTTGCACTCCCAAGGCATTTTGGTATTGGAACTGGACTGGAAAAAACTGCCTGCAACAATAAGTATGGGGAGGCTAAGCAGGTGTGTGTGTGGGGGGGGGGGGGGAAGGATTCTGCTCCCCTCTTCCATATGCATTTTTTGGTACTTGTAAGAATTAGACACCCCTAGTAACTGGTTCAGGAATGTAGGAAGCCACCTTATACTATGGCAGACCACCAGTCTATCTAACTTACTCCAGACCCTTTCTCAGCCTGAAATAGACAGACAGTGAGCATGTGCAGAGTATCTCATCCTTTATCATTCAGTAAGCAGAACTAGCCCACAGGAATTTTGGATATGTGGGGGGAATAGCTTCCAGGTATGAGGATGTGATGTTCGAACAGAACTGGGCTACAGCAATTCTTTTTCTTTTAAAAGGATGGCCTAAATTCCTAAAGCTGCACATATATATAAAGGTGCATTAGATACCATCCTCTAAACACTGTCGAACATTAAAGCGCAGCATTTTCATTAGGTGACCAAGCACTCAGAAAGATGCCTGCCATTCTGCATATTTAAGCCCACTGTCAGGGAACTGACATCTAAAGCGCCGGAGGCGCAAAGGCTCACTGAGGGTGAGAGAGCAGTAGCAGCGGAAGAGGGAACCAGTAGAGGGCGAGCAAGAACTCCAAGGGAAAGTGAGTCGGAGGGATGGCTCAGAGACGCTTCAAGCGAAACCAGTGGGGAGGTCTCAGGACCTCCTATAGGGACACCCACACCTCGACGGAAACTGTCACGCCGAGAGGCCAGATGACGTGTTTCCGTTAAGGAGCTTTTATGTTGGAAACGTTTCCGAAAGCAGCCACTTTCGGATTCTACTAGTGATTGACGCAGCCATGCTGGAGGGGCTCCGTCACAGGCAGAGGTTTGAAAGCCTGATCAAACTCTGAGGGACTTGCATTTTACGCACAAGCAGCTCATCGTCCCATCACAGCAATCCGAAAGTCTCCGAAAGCCAGCTTGTGCAGGGAGAAGCATCATGAGCAATCCAGCCGGAACCGGGGAAGCAGGAGCAGCTGGAGGAGGTCCAAGCCTGGAAGAAAGGTACAGGGCGTTGGAGATCCAGTTGGCGCTGCAAACGGCGAGGCTTGAGGAGAGGAGGGCTCAGGATGCAGAAAAGGGAAAGGAGAAAACCACCCCGCTCGCCAGAAAGGTGCCAGGATTGGTGCAGAAATTCGGGGGGGATCCCAGGAACTATCATGCCTTTAGAACAGAGATGCAATACGCTCTAAACTTGCAGTTTGATGACTTCCCCGATGAGGAATCGCGAGTGGCGTATGTGATTGGCCATCTCGAATCCGGGGCGAAAGATTGGGTTAGACCCCTGATGGCAGCGAATAATGAGATCTTAAAGGACACGAGGAAGTTTTTTCGTGCCATGGACCTGATGTTTTCCAGCGATATTGAGCAGGGGGTGGTGCGAAGGCAGTTAATGGCTTGCCAGCAAGGAAGCAGATCTGTCCGTGAGTACTGGACTGAATTTACCATGTTGATTCACAAATTGGGGTGGGACCTATCGGCGGAGCCCATCCAAATGCTTTTCGAAGAGGGGCTTTCTTCAACCGTCAAAGATGAGCTTTCCCGGGGCCCCAGGGCGGAGTCTATGGACCAGTTAACCAAATCTGCGCTGGCCATAGGAGCGCGCCAGGAGGCGAGGGCTATGGAAAAGCGGGAAGGGAAAGGAGACCGTTGGAGGGAGTTCCGCATTCCAGACATTCCAGAGCCACCTTTCCCGCCGGCAGAGCCGATGGAAGTTGGAACAGCGCGGGCGCGCGCAGTTTCAAATCCCAGTGAAGGGCGGAAAAAGGAGGGAAAGAGCGCCAAGAGATGTTATCTCTGCCAACAGCCAGGGCACTTTGCCAGAGTTTGCCCACAAAGAAAGGAATGGCAAGGGATGGCAGGAGCTGTTGGGGGAAAGGAAGAGGAAGGCAAGGAGCAAGTAAAAGCCAACGCCTGGCTGCCACCGTTGGGGCACAGCAGCCAGGCCAAAGAGCAATGAAAGTGCCCATGCCAGAACCCCCCAGACCCGCTTTAGTGATAGAGGTGTTACTAGAACTGCCAAACGGACACCCACTAAAGGTCAAGGCGCTTTTGGATTCAGGCAGCTCCTGTAATTTCATGAGTAAGGAGTTTGCAGCTGAGCACCAGATACAGACTATCCCTTTAAGTAACCCCTTGCAGGTGACTACGATTGACGGCAGAGAGCTGTTGGGGGGAGAAGTTAGCCAACAGACTGTCCCGATGATAATGAGAGTGGCAAGGCACACCGAACAGATAGCGTTTAATGTGGCCATCCTGGGAGGAGCGCCCATCATTTTGGGGATGAGCTGGCTGGCGCTACACGATCCGCTAGTGGGCTGGCATCAGAGGGTGGTCTCCTTTGGGTCAGCGCATTGCCTAGAACACTGCAAGGAGGGGAAGGTTTCGGGAGGAGACAGAGTCACCCTAGCGGGGATGGAAGTGATGGACAAAGGGAAGGTGCCCCCGCAATACGCAGATCTGAGCAACGTATTCAGCGAAAGGGAAGCAGACAAACTGCCACCGCATAGACCCTTTGACTGTCAAATCAACCTACTCCCAGGGGCCCAACTCCCAGTAGGCAAGCTGTACGCCATGTCAGACAGGGAGATGCAGGAGCTGAGGGAGTTCATTGACAAAAACTTGAAGCGAGGTTTCATCAGAGAGTCCCGAGCGGTGGGGGGCAGCCCAGTGTTCTTTGTGGACAAAAAGAACACAGACAAACCGAGACTGGTGTGTGACTTCAGGGCCCTCAATGCAGTGTCGGAGCCCCTGGCTTTCCCTATGCCCCGAATTGATGACATTTTGACCAGAGTAAGGAAGGGAAAGATTTTTACAAAACTGGACCTGCGGGGGGCGTACAATCTGATACGCATAAGGAAGGGAGATGAATGGAAGACCACCATGTTTACCCCGTTGGGAGCCTTTGAATACCTCGTTATGCCCTTCGGTCTACAAGGGGGCTCCGCGTGTTTTCAAGCTTTTATAAACCACGTTCTGGGACCTTTGCTCTACAAGAATTGTGTGGCCTTTTTAGACGACGTGTTGGTGTATTCGGAAAATGAGGAACAGCATGTGAGGGACGTTCGAGAAGTGTTGGGCAGGCTGCAAGCCAACCAGCTGTGGGTGAAACTGGAGAAGTGCCAGTTTCATACCAAGGAGGTGGAATTCCTGGGGTACCGCTTGTCAGACAAGGGATTGGCCATGGATCCAGGCAAGGTCCAAGCGGTACTGGAATGGAAGACACCGAAGACCAAGAAGGACGTGCAAAGATTCTTGGGATTTGGGAACTTTTATCGGAAGTTCATCAAGAACTTTGCCCACTTGACGGCGCCCATCACCGACTGTCTCAGCAGCAAGAAGAAATTTGTTTGGACGGCAGAGGCGGATCGAGCCTTTGAAGAACTGAAAAGGGCTTTCGCCTCGGAAGAACAACTTCTGCATGTGGATTTACGAAAACCCATGAGAGTGGAAACAGATGCATCCGACCGGGCGGTAGGGGCGGTCCTTCTTCAACCGGGGAGGAGTGCGTCGGAGTGGAGACCGTGTGCCTTCTTCTCGCGGAAGCTGAATAAGTCCGAGAGGAATTACACGGTGTATGACAGGGAACTACTTGCCATTCACGAAGCATTCCGGAGGTGGAGACATTTATTAATTGGGGCACAACACAAGGTGCAAGTGTGCACCGACCACAAAAATTTAGAGTATTGGAGAACAGCTCGAGTGCTCAACCAACGACAAGTGAGATGGGCACAGGAATTCTCCAAATTTAACTTTGAGATTTGTTATGTGCCAGGCCCAGAAAACGTCAGGGCGGACGCGCTCTCACGCAAACCAGAATATTGGGAAGGGGAGGGGGTGATCGAAGAGAGACATGTCATCCCGGAGGACCGCTGGGTGTGTGGGGCGGCGATGGTGGGGCAACGAGAACTGGTGGAGGAAACGGAAAATGATGAATATGCCCAGGATAAGCTCAGAGGTCTCAGGGGGGAGGGCGAGAGCCCCGGAGGTTTTGAGGAAAGAAATGGGGCATTGTATTACAAAGGGGCACTGTATATACCCGAAGGTGAATTGAGGGGGAGAGTACTCAAGCAGTTGCATGATAGCCCCACGGCGGGACATTTTGGGCAACACAAGACCATGTGGTTGGTTACCAGGGAATTTTGGTGGCCTAAGGTGAGGGAAGATGTAAGGGAGTATGTAAGAGGGTGTGACCAATGTCAGCGAGCCAAAGGGGAAAGAAGGGCGCCGGCAGGGTTATTAGAACCTTTACCCACACCAGAACGGCCTTGGGAAGCGATATCAATAGATTTTATGACGGATCTGCCAAGGTCCAAGGGGAAAACAGCCATCATGGTAGTAGTAGACCTGTTAACTAAGATGTGCCACTTTGTAGCATGCTCACATGCAGTCACAGCGGAAGAAACGGCGAAGTTGTTTGTGGAACATATCTTTAGGTTGCACGGGGCTCCCTCGAGGGTGATCTCAGATCGAGGCAAACAATTTACTTCCAGGTTCTGGAGGAAGCTCATGAGCTTGTTACACGTGGAAGTCAATTTTTCAACTGCCCGGCACCCTGAAACCAACGGGCAGGCGGAAAGGGCAAATGGCATTCTTCAACAGTATCTTAGGTGTTATGTCAATGACAGAGAGAACGATTGGGTCGAAAAGTTGGCGTTGGCAGAATTTGCCTACAATAATGCGGAGAATGTGTCCACAGGGATGAGTCCCTTTTTGGCTAATTACGGGTGTCACCCCAGGGCATTTCCAGGGGAAGGAGGGGAGAGATGGAGCGTCCCAGCGGCTGAACATTTTGTAGAAGAGATGGAAGCCATCCATCAGCAGCTCCAGCTCAACTTAGAAAGGGCTAAGGCACAATATAAGAAGCAGGCAGACAAGAACAGAAGGGAAGGTGAAACCATAAGGGTGGGGGATCAAGTGTGGTTGTCAACCCAAGGGTTGCCGTTCAAAGGGGGTTGTAAGAAACTGAGGCCCAGAAGATTGGGACCCTTTGAGGTGATTCAGCAGGTCAACCCGGTAGCTTTCAAACTCCGATTACCCAATCACATGAAATTGCACCCAGTGTTCCACAGGTCGTTACTGTCACCATACAGGGGAGGAGGTGAAGGGGAGCACGTCAGGGGACCAGCCTTGGAAGAGAGGGAACGCCGCAACCATGTAGCGGAAATCCTCGATTCCAGGTGGAAGGGAAATCAGGTGGAGTATTTAGTGGCGTGGGAAGGGGAACCGGAGTCAGAAAACACCTGGGTAAGTGCGCAGGAAGTCAATGACGAGGTTTTAACAGAAACGTTCCATCAAAGGTTCCCGAGGAAACCTCAGCCGATAGCAAGGTTTAGGAGGGAGTATTTCGGCACCACCGATGAGGAAGAGGAAATGGAAGGGTTCGCGGAGTCGGAGTTGGAAGAGGGAGTGGACTCTGATGACGAAGAGTACCTAGAGAGTAGGAACAGCAACAAGTGGAAGGAAGTGTTCGCGACGTCGGAAGATGAGGGAGGTTCTTTCAAGGGTTTTACCTCCTCACCGCCAGTAGGAGAGGAGACGGGAGGGGGTGAAGGGGGCCCTGGAGGGGAGGTGGATGTCAGGGAACTGACATCTAAAGCGCCGGAGGCGCAAAGGCTCACTGAGGGTGAGAGAGCAGTAGCAGCGGAAGAGGGAACCAGTAGAGGGCGAGCAAGAACTCCAAGGGAAAGTGAGTCGGAGGGATGGCTCAGAGACGCTTCAAGCGAAACCAGTGGGGAGGTCTCAGGACCTCCTATAGGGACACCCACACCTCGACGGAAACTGTCACGCCGAGAGGCCAGACGACGTGTTTCCGTTAAGGAGCTTTTATGTTGGAAACGTTTCCGAAAGCAGCCACTTTCGGATTCTACTAGTGATTGACGCAGCCATGCTGGAGGGGCTCCGTCACAGGCAGAGGTTTGAAAGCCTGATCAAACTCTGAGGGACTTGCATTTTACGCACAAGCAGCTCATCGTCCCATCACACCCACATTCATGCAGCAACCACCACCCTCTTCCTTGGCGGTTGGTAGTTACTCTGTTTAAAGTTACTCTGCAAAGTTGCAGCAGGCAAGGATATTTTTATTTCTAGAGCACTCCCCAACCCCCCACAGCTGATCCTAGACTAGAGTATGCCACATACATATGAAATCATTTCACAAGATCTGAGTCTTCCCCGCTTTCTTGCGTTTATGAAGTGCTGCTCTCAGAATTCTCCCCTCGCCTTGGCACCTGTGCTTTCCACCCACTTGGCAGAGACCAAGATGCCTTGCAGAAGCTGGCCACCCGTTCCTTAATGAGCCTTCAGCAACCTGATTCTAGAAATCTCATTTATGTTGCCTCTGGCTTGCACCCACTTCAGGTTACTCACACAGAATGTTTTCAGGGAGCATTTATGTGAAGTTGGTTGCTGATTTCAGGGAGATATATGAATTCCTAGATTACCGTGACTCACAGTGCTCCAAAAGCCACTAGTGTGCAATGAATTCATTTCTAGGTTTTTATTATTCTCTGCATGTAGAAATAAATCACCCAGCCAAGGATGCCGCAGATTTTCAAGTGGAATGTAGGGAACTGCCTTCAGCCAAGTCAGGCCCTTGGTCCATCAAGCTCATTGTCTTATGCTGACGGGCAGTAGCTGTGCAGGATTTCAGAGAGGGGGCGCATTTGGAGAAGCTGGGAGTGAAACCTGTGATTCCCCCCCCCCATGCAAAATATGTGTGCTGCCTCTGAGCTACAGCCCTCCCAAAGGTGGAAGTATTTATGTGAAAGGGAAATGTAGACATGTGAGAACCATGGGCAGCAAGAGCTGCCCCAGCAAACCAAGTAAATAAATAAAAATACTTCACTAAAAGTAGAAATTGTAGAAAGGTTTTGACAGATTTTTCTGAGCACTTGGGGTGACAATAAAGTAATTTGAAGCAACTGTTGTTGAGACATTTCTTTCTGAATCTGCTAGAGAGGATGGTGACAGGTGCGTGTCCTGCACCCCCCCCCCCCAAATAAATCCTGGCTTTGCCCATGGTGAGAGCCAACATACTCAATTCACTAAAATAGGCTTTGGCAGCATTTAGAATAGTGTTGATTGCTTATAAAAGAAAAATTAAGAACCTGCATTTTACAATTCAAAAATACCTGACATGCAGAAGCACCATATCTGGAGGAATAAAATTTATTCCATTTCTGCAGTGTGAAGCTGCAGTTTTAACAAATCAACATGAGTGTTAAAATATACTGAGTAAATGTGAGAGTGCAAATGTGCTTCCACTCTTTGCCTAAACCTAAAGTCAGAGGCCATCTGGAGTCATTTCTCTTTGGTGTGTGTTCCCAAGTTACCACCTGCTCCTGCACCTTTAAGAGCAGGGGAACTATGCAGTTTCACAAAGACAAGCCTTCCCTATCGCATTACCTCCCATGCCAGAAAGGGGAAAAACCCACACATGTTGCATTTCTTTATATAAAATATTGGCAACGTTTGTGGCAAAATTTTGAAAAATTCAGATTTGGGTTAGGAACTGGAAGATTTAGGGAGTGGAATTATTTGGCCTAGCCACTAGGTGGTGGCGTAACTCTGAATGTGACCGAAGTGGATGGCAAGTATGTGGAGCAGCAAAATGGATGGTTTTTCAAACAACCGACCTTCCAGCCCAAGACCTCATCATAATTAAAGCAGAACTGTAGCCACCCCTCCTCTTCAAATACATAACCCAATACCATAGTTTGTGTGTGCACACAAAAAGTGCAAAGGCCCCTGATGACGTAGTGGTTATGGTTGATAACAACAACAACAACAACAACAACAACAACAACACCAATAATAATAATAATAATAATAATAGCATCTTTGCTGCTATTGCTCTGCATTAGCATAGTGGAGATAATATTATGTTCAACTTTCACACACTGAAGGCCGAATATAAACCTGCTGTAACCCTCTCTCTCTCTCTCTCTCTCTCTCTCTCTCTCTCTCTCTCTCTCTCTCTGCCCATAATATTTCAAATTCTTCAGGACCAAGTTGACAGAAGGCTATGAAGAGTCTTTGCTTTCTTGTCAGCAAAAAGTACCTCAGGGGGGCTCACTGTGTTCTTTCAGGAGGTGAGAGGGAGATTGTGTGCCCTCATTTATAGAGGTTGGTCCTCTATTTGAATGAATTTTTGGGTCCACATTCAGTTTAATGATAAGAAACGCATAAGAAAGGAACATGGGGTCCTTATCACCTGGACAGCAAACTGAGCAAATGCAAAAGCCACCTGGTCAGTCTAGGATGAGATACATATTGCATTTCTAGTTAATTATCATAATTATTTCCGGATCTGTATGGGAACATGCCTACTCATAAGTAAGTAGGCAGAATCTCACTCTCCCTGCATTTGCTCTAGACACAGAGTGACTTTGTGAAAGGGGTTCATGGGCCAGGCCATTCAAACAAGAACACTCCCCACCAAATCATAGGACCCAGTAAACTTGGCAGCCAGCCATTAAGAAAGCTACAGCTATATTTTGAAGCTCCTGGCAGGATAAGCAAGGGCCCTGTATACCTGAAGGAGCGTCACCACCCCATCATTCAGTCCAGACACTGAGGCCCCGCTCCGAGGGCCTTCTGGCGGTTCCCTCACTGCAAGAAGTGACGTTACAGGGAACCAGGCAGACAAACCGGGCCTTCTTGGTAGTTGTGCCCCCCTTGTGAAATGCCCTCCCATCAGATGTCAACGAGATAAAAAATTATGTGACCTTCCATAGACATCTGAAGGCAGTCCTGTATTGGGACACTTTTAATGTGTGATGTTCTGTTGCGTTGTTGCTGTTGTGTTTTTGTGTATTCCGTTGGAAGTTGCCCATACTTTTGGGATAGAAAAATGCCTTCTTCTTCTTCTTCTTCTCTTTAATGAAATAAAAGCTTCAGATAGCCACATTCCTCATGTGCCACAGTACAAGACTTGCAATGAAATATTTATTTGCCTGGACAAGAATCAAGTTTATTATTCCTGAAATTCCCCCCCCCCCATAACTGACAGTTATAAGATGTCATTAACAGATAGAATAACTGAAGATCAGAATAATATTACCCTCTATTGACACTATTCAAAATTAAATGTAGGTTTGTTTATTTGCTTTCTGATACACTGAGGTTTAGAAAACTTGGATGAAAACCCCAGAGACTGTAAATTGAGTTGTCATCTGAACATTCCTCCAAGGATCCAATCACTTGTTCAGATCCCATCCACTCAGAAGGGAGGATGTTAAAATCTGAACGCAGCTCCAGAAATGATTTGTTGTTGTTGTTTTGGGCAGGTGATTCTGCTCCCTGCTTTAGGACTGACCCCAAACATCTTTCCTCTTAGGCACAGTGGGGGAGTTCACAACCCCAAAAGAATTTAGGATTTAACCCAAATTACCCACAAATTTGTGGCCTTGTCTTAGGTGGCAAATAGAAAGGGACATTTCCTTGAGATTTTCAGAAGAGGGAATGAAATTCACCAGCTTGGTATTAGCTGTAGTGACAAGAGTCTTCCTTTTTTCTTTCTTTCTTGCTGTAACAAGTAGCAATAGTAATAGAACACATCTTTTACAACCCACCGTGTTGCTTCCCCCAGAAGTAACATTATTCTAAGGCATTTGGGGTGGGCAGGAAAGGCGTCTGCCATCAAACCATTGACTCTTACTGGTGGCTGCCATTTTCCTACCCATGATGCCACATTGAGGACATGACAGGGAAAATAAAATGGTGGCCAGCCTGTTGAACAAACTGTTCAGCAGCAAAGGAAAAGGGAATGCACCTATTGCTGTTTTTTGTTTTTTTGCTGCTGCATTGTTTTTATGTCATGGCTATTTATTTTCCCTGTTCAACACGGTTGGTTAGTTTGGGTTTTTTTTGTTATTAACTGAAGATTGATTTTGTTGCTGTAACTTCATTTTGATCTCCTTTGTAACCCACTATGATTTCTATTTGAAGAACATACTTTTTTTTTTTAACCAAGAAGCAATAACTAGAGATGCTGGGGTCTGAAGATGCAAAATAATACTATTACTGCTACTGCTATTACTACTAATAATAGATCACAGAATTTGCATTTTCTTGATGCAGTATTTGCACTGTCTTCTTGAGCATAGAATAATACATACAGTTCTGGTCAGTATTGATGCTGAAAGTCAGGGTAGCCAACATGGTACCTTCCAGGTGTTGTTGGATGCCATCAGCACCTAGAGCAGGAATAGGCAAACTCAGCCTACAATTCCCATCATGCCTGACCACTGGTCCTGTTACCTAGGGATGGTGGGAGATGTAGTCCCAAAATATCTAGAGGGCCGAGTTTGCTTATGCCTGACCTAGAGGTTGCTATGTTGACTTACCCAATCTATGGCAAGAGTCTTGACCAGGATTCCCAACATGGGAGCTGTAGCTGAGCAACATCTGGAGGGCACTTCATGGGCTAGCCCTGTTACAGAGAGACAGTATCCAGCTGGGGTCCAGGACAGCAGAGTGGCAGCAGAAATAGCCCAGCGACAAACTACTACCATTGGAAAGACTGCCTTAAAGAAGGCACCTGCAGCACATGAGATTGTCCGGAGTCACCTGTCTCCAGGAACTCTTCTCATTGGGAGACTTTTGTGGGTGACCTGAGAGACTGTTTGGAACCTGGAGGTTGAAAGGAAGGGTGCGTCAGAAGGAAAATGAATTTATATAGATTTATATATATTAGTATCTTTGCATTGTTGATGTCAGCATACATCAGTCTTGAGAGACAATGGCTCCAGGGGTGAAGTCAAACTGCTGGAGAATCACAGCACCTGCTGTGGCTGCAGAGATTGGTAACTTGTAACTGCTGACTCCCTTGTTGTTTTTGCTGTGTCAGCAGCACCAAAGTGATCTCTCTGGGGAGCAAGCCCTGGGCAGTGTGTATGGAGGTCCTGGGCTGCCCAGGCAACCAGACTGCCACCCCACCTGCCCTCACTGGTGTGTACATTTGGCACCAGTTTGGCTGCAGGAGTTGCCAGAAGGAATGTAACGTATGTAACTGTGTGGGGGTTTTTTTTTGTAATATTTTGATTAAATTGTCTGCTGCTTCTTTTTTGTACACCACTTAGATATCTATTTTTATATATTAAGCAGTATAGAAATTAAATAATCAATCAATCAATCAATCAATCAATCAAGCCTTAAGGCTTCATGGCTATGAATGCAGCATCTCTCTATATGAAGTGGTACCAAATTACCACATGAGTGAAATACTGTGGCTGCCACCCTAAGCAACCTTGCTAGGATTGCTCTGTAAGGCTTGCAGGTGCTAATTTTCCATGTTTGGACATTTACAGTGTCTGAAGGCTAGCAAGGCTCCAAATGGCGCATGTGCTGTGGGTATAACAAAACACTACATGTTCCTTGGACAGCACCCCCCTTCTCAGCCTTTTCATTTACGTGTCCTGTTCTATTTCCAAGGAGGTCAGACGATAAAAGGCTTTCCTTTCTTTTTTGGTCATGCTCCTGGGGGCCTATTAGAGGTCTCCCCATCAGTAAATAGGTGGCAGTAGAATTGGGGAGGGGGTGGGAAGGATGAGGCGCAAGCACCTGTCACTGCTTGAAAGCTTCTTGATTACTGGGGCTTTGCTGCTTTGAAAATTGCCAATTTTGATCCCCTTTTCTCTGCTTCTCTCCCATCCCACTCAGAGCTCCCCTCTCTCTCCCTCTCTTTCCCTCTCTCTCTCCTTTAAAAAAAAATGTCACTGAGCGATTAGATTTGCAAATAAGCAGGCAGGAAAATAGCAACAAAAGGGAGCTGGAGCTGAGGAGCAAGCAGGTATAATTACTGTAATTAACTCGAGCAGCAGGGGCACAGCCAGAGTCAGTAGCAAGCAAGGCAGTTGCTGCTGAGAGAGAGATAGCACAGGCCAGTGACTGGAGAGGAGACAGTGGCAGACAGGCAAATGTAGGCATCCCATTCGTACCAACCTCCCTTATCTGACTCAACTCCTCTGGGAAGGAGTAGCTTCAAATGGCCAAAGCAAGGTCCTACAGAGTTGGTCGAAGCGTAATCCACATGTCTGGACTCACCTGATCCTGTACAGCAGCTTTTGCCAATTTGAAATATTTTTAGAAATGTGGCTTATGACTTAAAATATTTGCACAGTTTTGCTTTCAGCATGGTGTAAGGTGTTGGACGGCAGGGCAGGACCCAAATGTGCTCCTTTGGGTTTTTCAAACTGGCACAATCCACTGGAAAATTCACTTGCCCAAGGCGTATGGAAACAAGCAGGTAATGTGCAAGATCAAAGTTTACAGCGTCATTTTTTTGTGTTTAGTTTTGCAGAATCAGACAGAGAAATATTTTGGCAGCATCGGGAAAAACAAGCAAATCTAAGTAGTATGCACTCCCCTAATGTAGTCAATAAAGCCCTTCAGATAACTATGTGAACCGTGTGTGTGTATGTGTGTGTAATAAATATGAATAAATATGTCTCTGGAATTTTATTGCACCTCTTTGAATTCACCAAACTTACTTAGTTGGATGGATTTGCATTTGCAACCAATTTAACTGTGTTGGGAATAAAACAACATTCTCGTGTTTCCACTTAAGCAACACGTCAGCAACACAGAGAGATACAAATGTCTCTGCCTAACTTGCTGAGCTGTACAATGACAATGACTAGTACAACTATGGCTGTGTAGTTAGCCACCTGACGAGAAAGACATGAGTACACAACTTGTTAAGTCACACTGTCAACAACGGTGGTTGGCAGGCGTTTGCTCGCCTTACGATGGCACTGCATGTGGTACCCAGAATCCAAAATGAGTTTGCCAGCAATTTTTCTGTCTTCATTCTGGATTTGTGGAGGATATGACGCTCTGTGATTTGAGACTGTTACCACATGGCCTTGTCTACAGATGCTGTTACACATGGCCACCCAAGGAAAACATGCAACAAATGCGCCATGGCAAGAACTGGGTTTTCTTAAAGGGGGAATTAGCAACATATAAAGCCAGAGTTTAGAGTAATCAAAGTTGTGCCTTATTTCTTTGTGACCTTTATTTTCAGATAATGGAGGTCAAGCATTGCTTAGAGAAATAGTCATCTTCAAGCTTGCAGAAACAAGTATGGAGATGGCAAAAAATGGGGAGTCAGTAATACCAAACCAAGTTGATAGATAGGTGTTCTTTGTCACAGAGGTTACCATTAATTGCAGAGATGCATCTAGGCACACCCCCCGAAATATGTACCTGTTTCTTAAATATATTTCAGTTAGTGAAACATGCCCACAAAGGGAATACAGAACTTAACAGTTCTCCAGGAAAGAAAGGAAAATATCAGCTGACGGTTGTGGTCTTAAACATTCCAATTTAGGCAGTCAAATGAAAGTGTCACTTTCTCTCCACAGGTTTCCATGTGTCAGTGGAGGGGGAATACAGCGGTACCTTGGTTTACGAACTTAATCCTTTCCGGAAGTCCATTCTTAAACCAAAATGTTCTTAAACCAAGGTGTGCTTTCCCATAGAAAGTAATGGAAAATGGATTAATCTGTTCCAGACGATGAAAAACAACCCCTAAAACAGCAATTTCACATGAATTTTATTATCTAACGAGGCCGTTGATCCATAAAATGAAAGCAATAATCAATGTACTGTACTGTAAAATCAATAAAACAGCATTGATGATTAAAAAAGAAAAGAATGCTCAGTTGTCTTAAGTCAGTAAAATGATACCATGTTGTATAGAAGAAATGAACAGATCAGTGTTCCTTTTGTGAGATGGTTAATTTGTTGATAAGCATGTCTATACCATATGCAAAGAACATTTGAACCAGGCACCTTGAAATAACTTCTTGAGGGGGACAGTTTCCCAGTGGCAGGGGAGTATGATTTGCAGTAACCTAAGGCTTATTTCAGGGTGAAGCACCCCAAGCGGAAACTTCCAGTTACTTATTCATGGGTTTATTGCCAAGGAAATCATATAAATGGCGTGGAGGGATCATGCTTGAAAATAGTTTGTGTGGAGTGGAGAAGCCTTAGACTGGATATTATGTTTGGGTGGCTTTCTCCAACCTCTCCAGGTGTTTTGGACAACATTTCCCATTTAGCCAAAGCCAGCATCAGGAGGGCATCAGGTTGAGTAAGGTTGTACCAGTGCATCTCAAACCAGTGCATCTCAAACGTAGCGATCAAGCACCTGGGTGCTGCTGCTGCAGCAGCTCCAAATCGTGTTCCATGAGCTGGTTCTGCAAAGTTGAGTCAGGTTGCACCAGTGCATCTCAAAGGGTCCTTGAGTCTCTGGGTGGAAGTAGTGTACCAGATTGCTCAAGGCTTATCTTGCATTGCAAAGCCCTCTCTAATAAAACTTCAGTCTAACGGATTATCCAATGAAGCTGAATGGTGGGAGATGTGGGACAAAAACCTCCAGCATATCCAGGTAGGGTTGTGTATACTTCCTGCCTGAAACCCAGGAGAGCTTCTGCTAGACGGTGAAGAATACACTGCTGAGTGGGGCCTTGGACTTCTGCCCCAAACTCTACCCTGATACTGCCACTACTAGAGATATTGTCTGGAAGCCAAAATGAAGGTTTGGGCATGAAATGATGCTAGTGTGTCTAATGAAGGATGGATTTGGGGCATGCCAGTGATAATTTTGGTGATCGGAGGCATGCAAGCTTGGAACCAGGAACTAATATAGTTGGTTCTGTTTCACTTGTTATGGAAACACCATTATTTCCTCTCTATTGCAGAATCTTCTAGGGACAGCACCAGTGTTTTATAGCAGCTGTGGGGGCTCTCTGGATCCTTTGCATGGTTTGACATTGGGGTGAAGTTGGATCCCATGCCCAGGAGACAGCGAAAAGTTTCCTTGTGCTGCTGGACCCTGTCCCTTACTCATGGTTGTATCAATGCAGCAGAAGATCGGATTGGGCTGTTAGGCTCCTTTCTGCGTGTCCCTCCCCCCCAGCCAGTGCTGAAAATAAAGCCAATCAAACTAGGTCAGGTATTCAAATATTTGGATTAATTTGGTATTCAGCCCAGGTGATCTGCCTCATGTCTTTTTTTTGCTGTGCTAGCTGTGAGAAAGAGTACTTTCCTTCCCACTGATTTAACCCGTCTGGTTGTTTGACTCTTTATCTGTTGTGCTTTTTTTTGCTTCTTCTTCTTTTTTTATAATTCAACAGACGCAGAAACTTAAGAGCTTAACACTTTGCAGGGAACTGTCAAGGAACCTCAAATTGCAATTTTCTGCTTTTCTCGTCACCAGGATAATCGGATGATAAAAGGCAGAAATGCTGATTTCCCTCCTTTACATTAAAATAAGTAGTGCATTTAGGTATTTTTAGAATGTAAATGCGACAAAATGCAGAAGCTGCTAAATATAGCCACCCCGATTCTCTCCCCCCCCTTCAATCGCATCAGTGAAAAAATGCCCCCCATGTCTCTGTGAAGGAAATGGAACAACCCAGGAGTATTTGATGGGATGGGGGCGGGGGAATCAGAGAACCACTCCTGTACCATTATCTCAGAATTATAGTGCAATGTTATGCTGGGCAAGACTCTTCTGGAAATCTGATGACACATTTGTTATCTTTGCCAATAGGACAAACTCCACTAATACTGGAATGGGAACTGTGGGGAAGAGTCATAACTCACTGGTTCATTTGCATGAAGGAGATCTCAGATTCAACGCCAGCCATATCCTTGATGTAGGGCCAGAGAGTCCTCTGCCTGAACTCCTGGAGAGCCGCTAGTAGCCAGTGCTTACCTGTCAACTGTCCCGAAAAAAATAGGGCATCCCGTTTTGTTTCCTCACGCGAGGACAGCAACCAAAATGGCTGCCGCAATCTTGTGTGATTTTGGGCTGCACCTTTTTCATGCATGCCCACGTGTTCTGGGGTGCTGTGCCTTAAAAAAACACTTTCTGTGGAGGACACACACACAATTTTGTGCAGGTCATGTAACTCACACAGGAGTGCGGACCTAGAAGATGGCATCCCAGATATGGGCTGTCTTGTGTTGGAAGGTATGGCCAGTGTAGTCCATTGGTAGCCAGCATGGTGGTCCACCTACTTTCCCTGAACATTGGCCACACTAGCAGGAAATGATGGGAGCTGGGGTAGGCAATACTGAGCTTGATGGATCAATGGTCCACCCTGGTATGAGGCAACTTCCTGTGCTCATGTAAGTGAGCAAAAGTGTGACCATAGTGTACAGTATTTGTGGTAACAGAAAGACATTACACTAATTTCACCTCAGGGTGTTCTTGTGTTCCCCAATGATACATTCCCTGAGAGGCATGGCCTAGCATCCTGGCCTACTAAATGCAGGTGGCAGTGAAGAGAGGGGTTAGAAGCTTGACCAGTGGCAGAAGCCATCTTGGTTTCCCTGTGTATATCATGTGGGTATATCATGAGCACAAAGCAAGAAAGACCCAAGTCTGTGAAAGGGTAGCTCAGTCCTAATGGGCCTCTCCTTTCCCCCTGTTTCTTTTCTGAAGGCAGAGGCTGACTCCAGCTGTTCTCACTGCTGGATAGGCTTGTCACACTCCATTAAGTCAGTCATGTCTCACAGCCTGGGCTTGCCACTCCCTGCACCCCCATTTGGTTTGTGATGTACAACAGGGAAACACAAAGGCTTTGCTAGGCCACGGCCTTTTCTTCATCCTCCCTCTCTCTTTGTCTTGCAAAACTGACAGGAGTAGGAGCAATGTCAGATTTCAGTGTGTTTAAAAAAGAAGAAGAAAGGAAGGAAAGAGAGAAGGGGAAGAAGAAGCCCGAGTAGCTTATTCTTGGTGTTGAAGTAGCATTCTCCAGCAATTGGTCCTGGTGCAAAGGGGCTGAGGCGCTCCAACGAGAGGTCCCTTAAATTGTTCACTTCTCTGTCACTGGGCTGTGCATTGGGCCCCACTTGCAATTCATGGCAGGAGGCACAGTAGAAGTCATGTAATGTTTACTTTATAAATGTGACCACTGGTATAATTGCTAGCTCTGCTGGACACTAGCTGCTTTGACTGTGTAAATGACACTTAGATTAGGTGTGTTGGGCTCCCCCTTTTCTGGCTCCCCACCATCCCATTTTAGCCAAATAATGCCCCTCTGTACTCTTCTAGAAACTGTAGCTGCGGAAGGAATCACAGAAGGTAAGGGGGCCAAACCCCTTCTGCTTCCCCAGCTTCATACCCTCCAACATTTCTCTGATGAAAATAGGGACGTCCCATCCCATAATGATAATTTTACTATTTATAACCCACACTGTCAGAGACTGCCTCCAGGTCCCAGCTCACAGAAGACCAACGCTAGCCAGCGGAACTGTACAAAGTCTTTATTGAAGTTTAGTTCCCATTTTCAAACCCTAGCGTGCATCTCTACGTCTAGACCCTAGACCAGCGAAGCCTCATCTGAGTCTCCGCCCCCTGTACACCAGTTCAACACTCTAGCCTTACTCCACCTTCTGCGTTTCTCCTTCCGCCTCTGGGTCCTACTACCCCCCTGGGTGCCTTCCTTCCTGGACGCTTCGGATGCGGACCCCTCGGACTCCTCCCCCTCTCTTCGGCGGGCTTTGGGACCCGGCTCCCTCTCCGGGCTGCTTATGGTGCCACCCTCTTGTACATTTGAACTTGGCGCGCGCGCGCTGCCCCTGACCTTCCTTTTGACCGTTTCCTCGCTCTCTGATGCAGGCGTGGCTAACCCTGACTCCTGTCCTTCCGCTGACGGAGAGCTGCCTGCTCCCAATGCCTGGGGCTCCTCCCCCCTACTGCTCTCCGGTGGGGAAGCTGGTCCCGATTTCCAGCTGCTGCTCTCTGAGCCCTCTCTGGCCCCTCCCTCCTGGGGTGTTCCCCTTGGCAACCCCCTTGCTCTGATCACGGGAGCCCCTTTCTGTGAATCCTCTGATTCGCTGGAGAGACTTAGAGACCTCGGACGGCTATCATCGCTGACTTCTCCCTCGGATTCCTCTCCCTCGGTCTCTAATTCCTCCCTTCCCTGTCCCTCTGCTCCTGAACCCCTGACATCCATCCCCCCCTCGAAGCCCCCCCTTCCCCCCTCCCCTCCTTCCGGTGTGGGTACTGGGTGCTCCGTCGTAGCGGGGGTGCGTGCAGGATACAGTTCGTCCCCCATGTACTCGTCGACATCTCTCTCCTCTGCTTCCATCTCTCTGTCTCCGTGCTCGAACCCCACGTCTTCCCCCAACACGTCCATGTCCGTCTCGCCCCCCTCCCCCTCTTCGGGTGATCCCAGCCAAGGACCACTCAGCCACTTCCTGCGCCACTGCTCCTCTGGTCGATCGTCCCACCAATAAGAGCTGTCTGAGGCAGACCCCGGTGGCGAACCCACCCGGGAGCTCGGGACTGGGGCCTGTTCTTCGTCCGAGTCGAACCCCTGGAATGTGCTGGCCGAAAGAGTGGTTGTGAAGAGCCAGTCGTCGAAATACTCGGCTGGCATGGGCCTGTGTGGGAAGAGGGCATGAAACTCCTCTTTGAGCAGAGGCTCCTCCAAAGCATAGTCCGGAACCCAGCTGTTCGCAGTGGCCGGGGTACCCTCTCTGGCTAGGAGATATTCTACTCCTTCTTCCCCCCATCTCGAGTCTAAAATCTCTGTGACCTCGTTGATGTGCCCCCTCCTTGGCGACCCCCCCTGTCTGGGCCCTTCTCTGGGCGGGTCCGGTGCTGTGTCTGGCTCCTGAAATCTATGAGGTGCTTTGTAGGGCGTGAGCACTGATCTATGGAACACCGGATGCATCCTGGAACCCTCCGGAAGCGCTAACCGGAAGGCCACTGGATTGACCTGTGCCTGGACTTGGTAAGGTCCTAGCTGCTTATGTCCTAGCTTCTTCTTCGCTAACGATCTGGTCGGCACTGCTTGCGCTGCTAACCAGACCCAGTCTCCCACCTGTATGTCTTCCCCAACTCTTCTGTGTCTGTCTGCCTGCACTTTGTATGCGTGTTTTGCGAGTTCTAACTGCCTCCTGAGCTGTTCGTGGACTTCCTGCAACTCCGACGCTAAGGCTTCCGCTGCCTGTGGCTCCCCCTCCCCCACTCTCTCTAAACTCGGGAAGGTTCTGGGATGCCTCCCGTTGTTGGCAAAGAACGGCGTCACCCCCGTCGACACGTGCTTCGTATTGTTGTAAGCGAACTCAGCGAGTGGCAGGTAGTCCACCCATGTCGTGGGCTGCTGATTGGCGTAGCATCTCAGGTACTGCTGCATGATGGCGTTGACCCTCTCCGCTTGTCCGTTGGTCTGTGGGTGTCTCGCCGACGCCAAATTGACTTTGACGTTCAGAATGCCCATCAGCTTCTGCCAGAAGTTCGAGATGAACTGTCGCCCCCGGTCGGAGAGAATAGATCGTGGCAGACCGTGAACCTTGAACACGTGGTCAATGAACAGTTTGGCGGTCTGCTCTGCCGTGGCTACCTTCGCACACGGAATGAAGTGTGCCATTTTAGTAAACATGTCCACCACCACTAGCACTGCTGTCTTTCCCCTCGAACTGGGCAGATCCGTGACGAAGTCCAGGGCCACCCTCTCCCACGGTTCAGCCGGTGTTTGCAGCGGTTCCAGCAATCCCGCCGGCGGTTTGTGAACTGACTTGGCCCTTTGGCAGGTGTCACATCTCGCGACGTAATCCGCGACTTCCCACCGCATCTTGGGCCACCAAAAGTCTCTGGCTACTAGTTCGACAGTCTTTTCTTTGCCAAAGTGCCCGGCTGTGGGAGCGTCGTGTAGCTGCTGCAGAACCCTTGCGCGGAGGTCGTCTCCCGGCACGTAGAGTGCTCCCTTGTGGAGGAGCAACCCATCGCGTATCTGGAACTCGTCGGCCCTCGCTGTGCCCCTGTGCACCTCCTCCATCCTGGCCTGTGCGAAGGGGTCTTCCCGCAGCGCTCGACGGACGGCCTCCAGGTCCACGGTTGCCGACGCGCATGCCCACGCTTCCGGTGCGAAAATGTGCTTGGCCGCCGGCGGTGCCGCCTCCTCCAGGTATTGCGGCTTTCTGGACAAAGCATCCGCCATCACGTTGTTGTCGCCCGGAATGTACTCTATCTTAAAGTCGAAGTCCGCGAAGAACTCCGCCCATCTAATGTGTCGCTGGTTGAGGAACCTAGCCGTGCGCCAGTACTCCAGATTCTTGTGGTCCGTGTGGACCTGCACTGTGTGTCTGGCTCCGATAAGGAAGTGCCGCCATGCCTTGAACGCTGCATGGATGGCTAGCAACTCCCTGTCCCAGATGGTATAATTCTGCTCCGACTTGCTGAGCTTCCTCGAGTAGAAGGCGCACGGCCTCCAGTCCCCCTGCTGGTCTTGTTGCAACAGGACAGCTCCCACGGCTCTGTCTGAGGCGTCTGTCTCCACCCTCATGGGTCTGCTGGGATTCACATGCAGCAGCTGCTCCTCTGACGCGAAGAGCCGCTTGAGTCTCTGAAAGGACTGCTCCGCTTGCTCCGTCCAGATGAATTTCTTCTTCTTGGAGCTGAGCGTGTCGGTGATGGCCGCTGTCTGCATGGCAAATCCCTTGATGAACTTGCGGTAAAAGTTGGCAAAGCCAACAAACCGCTGGACTTCCTTCCGATTGCGTGGGCTTTTCCAGTCCAAAACTGCGCTAACCTTGGCGCTGTCCATGGCGAGCCCCTTGTCTGACAGCTTGTAGCCCAGGAAATCCACCTCCGTCACGTCGAACTGGCACTTCTCCAGCTTGGCGTACAGCCTGTGCTCCTTCAGTCTCTGCAGAACTTCCCTGACATCCCTCTCGTGCGCCTCGCGCGATTCTGAAAAAATCAGGATGTCGTCCAGGAAGCATACGCACTTCTTGTAAAGGAGCCCCGCCAGCACATGATGCATAAAGGCTTGGAAAGTGTGAGAGCCATTTTGCAATCCGAAGGGCATAACTCTGTATTCGTAGGTGCCCAGTGGCGTGAACATGGCCGTCTTCCACTCGTCGCCCTCGCGCATGCGAATCAGGTTGTACGCCCCACGTAGATCCAACTTGGTGAAAACGCGTCCTTTCCGCACCGTCGCGAGCAGGTCGTCTATCTTGGGCATGGGGAAAGCTGAGGGCTTGGTTTTCGAGTTTAAGATCCTGAAATCCACCACCAGCCGCCGTTGGGGCGTGTCCCGCTTCTTCACAAAGAATACTGGACTGCCTCCCACCGCTTTCGACTCCCGGATGAACCCACGCTGCAAATTGTGATCTATGAACTCCCTGAGTTCCTGCAGTTCATCCTCAGACATGGAGTACAGTTTCCCCGTTGGCAGCGTCGCCCCCGGCAGGAGGTCAATCTTGCAATCATAGGGTCTGTGAGGAGGTAGCTTGTCCGCCTCCTTCTCGCAGAAAACCTCCAAAAACTCCGCATACTTGTGGGGTACTGCTTGCAGCGTGCCCAACTGTAACTGCGGGTCCTCCTCTTCCTCCTCTGGGCTGGGTATGATGCAGTGTTCTGCACAGTAGGAGGATCCAAACGTTAGTTGGCGCTGGTACCAAGCCAACGCTGGGCTGTGCCTGTGCAGCCAACTCATGCCTAATACTACAGGCGTGTCTGACAGTTGGGTGACATTGAAGCTGATGACCTCCCGGTGATTCCCAATTTGCATCACCATCGGCGGCGTCTGCTGCACCACCTGCCCCCCTAGCAGTTCCCTGCCATCCACCGTGACAACCTTCAGGGGCAGCGTGGCTGGCAGTAAAGCTATGTTGTGTCGTTGAATGAACTCCAGTCCTATAAAGTCTGCATTACTGCCAGAGTCAATTGTGATAGGCACTTCTAAGGTGAGTCCATTGGGCAGCTGGAGCGATGCGGTGAGCTGCACCACTGGTTTGGGCGGGAGGGGGTCTGTGGGCTGCAAAATCTCCGGGGACTTCTTCACTGACTTGTCTGGCTGGGCCCCAGTGCCTCCTATTCCAGCCAGACTTCGTCGTTTCCCTGCTGTGGTTCTCTCTGCTGAGTTGTTTCCAATACTGTCACTGAGGCTGCAGTTTGCTTGCGGAGCCTCTGGGGACACTCTTTCGCCAGATGCTCCTCACTCTCACATATATAGCACTTCCTGTTCCTTCTAGGCAGCTTCGGTTTTACTGCTCCCGGTGTTAAGGCTCTATTAGCTGAGAGAGCCCTAGCACCTCCAATCTCCATCTGCTCTTCGCCCCCTCCCTGTGGAGGCGTGGACTGCGCACGCGCTGTCTCTCTAGACAAGAGGGGGGGCACCCTCCCTGGTGTGCGTCCCCAACGTCCTTCTTCTTTGCTCCATGGCCGTTCTTCCTGCCTCACCCCAATCGACAGCGCTCTTTCCACCACTTGCTGAGTGGTTGTGGGTCTCTCTCCCCGTGCCATCTCATCTTTGATCTGTGGGCTCAATCCCTCCAAAAAAAGGTCTCTAACTGGCGGAGAATCCTTATCCCAATTCAGCGCGTTGACCAATGCAAAAAACCTGGAATGATACTGCCTGACGCTGGCTTTCCCTTGTCTTAGCCCAAATATGTCCTTTCTGGCAATATCAATGTCTATGTTTGATAAGAAACAGGAATCCATCGCCTTAATGAATGCATCTGCGCTTTGGAGCGCTGGATCCTTGTCCCTCCACAGATTTCGCAGCCATGCTTTCGCGTCCCCATGCAAATGGGACAGGATGAACCCCACTTTCTCTTGCTCATCTCTAAAGTCTCTCTCCAACAGCTGCAGCGCAAACAGCACGTCTGCTCGGAAATTGGGGTACTGCTGCAAATTCCCATCAAAATGAGATACAATGCTGGCTCCTCTTTTCCCCAACCCAATCCCCTCGGATCTGGGTCCCGGTAGCCCCTGCTTCGCAAGCCCCTCTAACCTGGCTTGAAGATCTCTGCAGGCAGCCGCCGCTTCTTCCTCTCTCTTCCTGGATGCGATTATTTCAGCGCTGAGTTGTGTCACCGCTTCTTGCAGGGAAGCTATTTTCTGTTCTGTAGTCATCTCGCCTGACTTTTGTGAGCTCGCAAGGCACCAGTCTTCTGCCCTCCCTGCCTCGCTCCCGTAGCGATGCTTGAGGCGAAGAAAACCGGTGAAAATTAGAGATGAGGCTTACTGTCAGAGACTGCCTCCAGGTCCCAGCTCACAGAAGACCAACGCTAGCCAGCGGAACTGTACAAAGTCTTTATTGAAGTTTAGTTCCCATTTTCAAACCCTAGCGTGCATCTCTACGTCTAGACCCTAGACCAGCGAAGCCTCATCTGAGTCTCCGCCCCCTGTACACCAGTTCAACACTCTAGCCTTACTCCACCTTCTGCGTTTCTCCTTCCGCCTCTGGGTCCTACTACCCCCCTGGGTGCCTTCCTTCCTGGACGCTTCGGATGCGGACCCCTCGGACTCCTCCCCCTCTCTTCGGCGGGCTTTGGGACCCGGCTCCCTCTCCGGGCTGCTTATGGCGCCACCCTCTTGTACATTTGAACTTGGCGCGCGCGCGCTGCCCCTGACCTTCCTTTTGACCGTTTCCTCGCTCTCTGATGCAGGCGTGGCTAACCCTGACTCCTGTCCTTCCGCTGACGGAGAGCTGCCTGCTCCCGATGCCTGGGGCTCCTCCCCCCTACTGCTCTCCGGTGGGGAAGCTGGTCCCGATTTCCAGCTGCTGCTCTCTGAGCCCTCTCTGGCCCCTCCCTCCTGGGGTGTTCCCCTTGGCAACCCCCTTGCTCTGATCACGGGAGCCCCTTTCTGTGAATCCTCTGATTCGCTGGAGAGACTTAGAGACCTCGGACGGCTATCATCGCTGACTTCTCCCTCGGATTCCTCTCCCTCGGTCTCTAATTCCTCCCTTCCCTGTCCCTCTGCTCCTGAACCCCTGACACACACGTTTTACTGGGCAGCTTTCAACATATATAAAAACATAATAAAACATTAAAAAAGCTCTTCCCTATACAGGATTACCTTCAGATGACTCGGGGGTCGGATAACTCCATACCCTCCAATGAAAATAGGGATGTCCTAAGGAAAAGTGGGACTGCACTGGAAAAATTAGAAACTGGGACGGCTTCTCTAAATCAGGGACGTCCCTGGAAAAAGGGACTGCACTGGAAGTGAAAGATGGTGACAGTGATATACAGTCATACCTCGGGTTGCGCGTTTTTGGGTTGCGGACTGTGCCGAACCCGGAAGTACTGGAACGGGTTACTTCTGGGTTTTGGTGCTCGCACATGTGCAGAAGCACAAAATGTCACCATGTGCATGCACAGAAGCGCCAAATTGTGTCACGCGCATGTGCAGATGTGGCGCTGCGGGTTGCAAACGTGCTTCCCGCATAGATCACGTTCGCAACCCGAGGTATGACTCTACTATACGTTTTAACTGAGCACCATTTCACATAGCACAGAAATGTGAGACATGTTTCGGTGGGAAGTGAAGTGGTTTTATTTATTTATTTGGAACTCCCTCCCTAGGGAAGTTTGCCTAGAACAGCCACTCCACGTTCCTGAGCTATTATCTAACAACATGGTTTTAAATGTCATCTTACGATCTGCTCAAGGGATGAAAAATGCTTTGATCCTAAAAGAAATATTTACTTAAATTAACTTATAGCACATTTATGCTTCCCACTAACAGTATGTTTTGGGAAGCAGCGTATGAAAACAACCTCCCTCCATTAACTATAAACCTACAACATAAAATCACATAAAAATGCAGCTATAAAAATACAACAAGACAAACAAATTATTACATATATCTTGCTCTCTATTTAGAAAGTGAAGAGTTATATCTGACTTATATGTTCACATTAGTGTCATTGATGTGTTTTCAAAGCCACTTTCTTCCACTGTTGTTCACACCAGAGCAGCAGAGGTAGTTTGGGGCTCATTTGGGAAGGGGTGTCAGAGAAAGAAGGGGCTTGGAAACCTGTGAATCCAGGACCCACAGACACATCCCCCCAATGTCCTGTTTCTGGGCAATTTCCTCTTCCAGTGTCCTCTGACACACTGAGGAGGCCTCTTTCTCCATCCATGGACATTCTCTGCCACCAGCAGAGAGGGAGTTCTGCAGCATCTTATCCCTCCATCCACACCCGCCTCTACCTGCTCTCCCAATTAACCCAATATTGCTCCCTACTTCTTGTTTGTCCTTAGGGACTGTTTCTCAAGTGTGTCCCTAATATCCCACTCTCTGCACTTTCAAGAAATAATAGAAGACATTTTAGTTCCATTTTGTGTTCTGTATTGTTTTAAGCTGGGACTCTTTTTTTTTTAGCAATCCTAGTGAATCTTTAATTTTGCCTTGAGATGTGCATATGAAAAAATAAATAAGCAAAATCCAAAAAGCCATCTTAGTGGTGTGTACTGTTATCACATACCTGGTAAGTTTTATTTTTCAAAATAACTTCCACAATTTCTTTCTAACATAGTTGTGCTTTTTGCTCATTCCTGCCAACTATAAAAATTGTCTGCTCACAGAGAAGTGCATCTCCAAGATAAACTTTGCTTCATTTTAAGGCTATCAAATACCTATGATAAAAAAGTTGACATGGGTTTCCCTTAGCAGAGAAGAGGTTGATATTTCAAGTATTTTACTTAAAAAAAAAACAACCAGCAGTGCTCCCATTTCCTCCTAATTTATCTGTACTCTGCAACAATTACTCCATTTAACTTCCAGCGCTTAACATTTTTGATTCTCCTTTATTTTTGTCCATCATTAACAGAACTTTAAGCTCTGCCCTTGTGCAATGTTCATTGTCTTTTGATTTCAAGAGTTGGCAGCCATTTGGGATGAGACCTCTGTTTTCTTAGACTTGCTCCCTCTTCCCTACATAAAGTGTTGCCTGCTGGTTTGTTTTGCAGTGGGGGGGGGGGGCACAAGGCAACAAAATGGCCGGTATGGGCTGTGTGGACTGTGGGCTCTGTGGCAGAATATATTACCCCACCTAAAAAAGCAGGAAAAGAGACAGGAATACAAAATAGTGCAGGTATCCCCGCCCCGCCAATCAATAACAAAAGGACACCACACTAATAATAATATTATTTTTAAATTTATATCCTGCCCTCCACAGCCGAAGCTGGGCTCAGAGCGGCTAACAACAATAAAAGTAACACAGGTTACATAAAATCACAATCAATTAATTGAAATGCATTCTAAAATCAATTCATTCTAAAATCAATTCAAAATCAAATTAATGGCAACCATTGGGCTAGAGTTCTATGTGGATTACCGAAGGAGGTGGGGTCAGACTGTGCCTTGGCCAAAGGCCTGGTGGAGCAGCTCTGTCTTGCAGGCCCTGTGGAAAGATGTCAAGTCCCGCAGGGCCCTAGTCTCTTGTGACAGAGCGTTCCACCAGATCAGGGCCATGGCCAAAAAAGCCCTGGCTCTGGTTGAGGCCAGCCTAACCTCCCTGTGGCCCGGGACCTCCAAGATGTTTTTATTTGAAGACCGTAAGGTCCTCTGTGGGACATACCAGGAGAGGCGGTCCCGTAGGCACGAGGGTCCTAGGCCGTCTAGGGCTTTAAAGGTTAAAACCAGCACCTTGAACCTGATCCTGTACTCCACCGGAAGCCAGTGCAGCTGGTATAGCACTGGCTGAATGTGATTCTGCAGTAAGGAGTCTTGCCGCGGCATTCTGCACCCGCTGGAATTTCTGGGCCAGTCTCAAGAAAAGCTCTTTGCAACTCTCCTCTGCCCAGAACAGAAGGGAAGGAGGGTGTTCTCTGTTGACAGTCAATAAATATGAGCTTGTTTAAAGGGTTGTCTTCAATGTAGGAGAGGCTGAGCAGATGCAAAAAGCAACTGAGCAGCAAGAGTATACAGTCACGAGTATTGTGGCTTTCTGAGGGGATATTTACCGAGACCTTCCACTGGTGCCGCAGGAGGTATTGGTGACTTCTGCCTTACACAAAGCCAACTTAGTACCGTAATAAATGGTGCTTGCCTCGCCTTAAAGAGTTGTGCCTTGGCACTCTGAAGCCCTGGGATTGTAGCTGCAAAAACTCCTGGCCTCCACCTCCCTTTCTTCTTCCTCCAGAATGAGGTTCCTTGACCCCTGCGCATTAAGTGTTTCACTAAATGATGACGAAGTGCGTTGCTGGAGTTCACTTCAAGTGCCTGGGGATCTAAAATAAATACCACCATGTAATAGATTTTTATCCACTGCCTTGCTGTAATCCCTGTCTGAATCCCTTCCAAATAGCAGTCGGGCGGCTGCTCGTACAAGTCAAACATTGATTCAGCTGCCTTTCGGAAGGTATTCAGGAAAGGAGTCGGGATAATGGGATTTCTTGGCTGCATGGAGAAGGGTTAAATTCTTTTTGTGGGGCTCCATACAAGAGTCTCTCGGCCCGTTACATGCATGAGGAAGAGGAGGAGGAGGAGGAGGAGGTATTTATAGAAAGGAAAATTGCTTAAGCAGTGAAAGTGGCAACTTAAGGAGCTGTCCTGCTTTTAAAGGAGGATGCAAAGACCAGGTAGCTCAGTGCCTGGGCTGGGGAAAGCATGGAGAAAGGCATGCAAAAGAAGGTTGCAGCAAATGGGGCTACCAGATGGGTCTTAAAAGGGCAGCTCTCCCTCCCCACATATGATTCTATGGCACATCTGTTTAGAAATTAGCCATTTTGCTGCAAAGAAATATGCAGAGGCATGGATATGAATGCCCAATGTACTTTACAAGCACTCAGAAGTAAGCACCAATGAATTCAATGATGCTTACTCCCAGGACATAGGATTGCAGTCATTGTGGTACTCATAAATGGGGTATTATAATACATACTGCTGTTCTTTTGTGTGTTTGTGTCTGTTGGTCCTCCTGTCTGATTATCAGTCTATCTGTCTATCTACTTATCTACCAACCTACCTACCTACCATCAACCATGGATGGACACAGCTGCTTGCATCTTTGGACTCCCCTTGGGGTGTGGCTATGAGGCTTCTTAATTTCAAATTTTCCCACTACAACACTGACCTCCCTTATTGCCTGCAGCATCTTTCTGTGCCATACTGTGCGGCTGTCCTCGCATATTAGCCTGGGATGGACTTCTACAGGTGTAGTCACATTGATAAAATAAGACAAGGCTGAACACGAGACTGATGAATCCATCGTTTTGCAGGTTGCACCAGCCTTTTCAGATGGGCAGAGGTTCTTCATGAGCAATGTGATGGCAGACTTCATTCAGCAAAAGAAGGGAACAACCCCCTCGCTGTCACCTGCATGTTGCATTAGAACTCTGGGAGTGTGTGATGATTGCTAACGATTTTGAACGTGAGTTCAGCAGGGCAGGAACATTTGCCCTAGATTTTGTTCAGCTATGAATACAATATTGATGATTAAAATAACACCCCATTCTCCTGCCTACAGTATCAGCCCTATAACATAGCCCAATGGAGGGTGGGGATTTCTTGCAACAGTGGTCCTGGTGGTAGATGAGAGGTGGTAGATGAGAGGACTACCAAGATATGCTTGAGGGGAGAGGAGTTGCAGAATACCCTCTTATTTATGTCTGGGATGACTGCCTTCAAAAATTACCATGGCAAAATTATGGTGGCTGCCATTTCCCTTCAAGGAATTCCCTCTCCACGATACTATGCTATCACATAGCGTCTTGCTGGGGGTGTGTTTGGGTGTTGCCATCAGCCACTGGGAAGCGTGTCACTGGTAATACCCCGTGTCCCAAACATACCCCCGGTGACCCAGCTTAGCTGACTGCAAAATGGGTAGTGAAATTAAGAGGGCTCATTCGAGATCAATTTTAAGCAATTCTATTCTACAGCTTCCTTGATGCCACAACTCCTCTCAACTCTGCATCGAAAAGGGCTTTCTTCCTTACTGTTCTTCCTAGGGTGAGGTTGTTTCTGAGTTGATGGTTTTTCACACAAATTTCATGAAATGTACAGTAGCGACACTACTTCTTCGTAATACTTAAGGTGTGATCAGTCCAGCACAGCTACCCTAAGTACAGTGTAAGTAGAATGATGTGATTTGTCCCTAATTTGGATTTGACTGTTCGTGATGACTCTTTTAAAGCTCTTCTTCATAAAAGGAAGACATCTTTGTGGGCTTTTTTTTACACCGTTAACTAAATATACTGTATTTTTCATTACAGATGCCTTTTACTTGGTGTACACACATCAGCTTTGCTTGACACTATTGAGAGTGTTAACTGTTTTGAGGTGGCTGAGAAATTATGTGAATACTCTGAATTATGTGTGGCTGTTCCTGCCGTGTGGCAGGGAGATGGTACTAGAAGGATGGGTTCTCTGATTCTGATACATGATCATCAGATCTTAAGCATCCATGGGCACCTGGTTATTAGTGTGAAAACCATCCTGGCCTTTCCCCACACTATAAATACATCACTGAGGTGAACTATAAATAAAACCAGCTGAATGAGATCTGATTCATGAAGAAGCTATGAAGAGCAATGTGGTCCATGAGCTCAAGCGCAGGAAACCTAAATCCTAATGCATATTTCCTAAAGGAGAAGTGTGCAGAATCAGTGCTGTAACTAACCATTGCTGCACCCAGTACAAACCATATATTGTGAGCCCACGCCCACTATGGATGACTGTTTAAATTTTGAACCATAGCTTTTGAATTAGAATGAAGTCGGAAAAGTCGCAATAAGTGGTGCCTGGTAACATGTTGACTTGGTAAGGCTGCAAGTTTTAACTTTGCTGTTTTCATCACAATAGGACTTGCACAGCACTTATTGAGGAAAGTGTGCCAGTACTCATGCGCAGAGTGCCACTTTCACCTCACTTTAAAAACACACACCCCCTCCATCAATTATTCTATGCACATCTATGGACAAAGAAAGAAGTTCCATGCAAGAGGGCTCAACTTTGATTTTCAGGCAAGATTGACTCCATTTCTCTTATTTAGAAATTAAGCCATGCCATGTGACATGGGTTTTCCAATTCATGTATTGATTACACCTAAAACTGCATTGCCAAAAATCTAAACAAGCACACAAACTTTTAAGATGTGAGCTGCACTGGCATGGAGTTGCACAAGCTTTCCTTACCTAAGAAGCTGCTTCCTCCTCCCTCAGCCTCCCCTGCTGGAGGCAGATTCTCTCTCCTTCTCCATCCTCTGAGCTAGTTTGAGTCAGGGGGGAAGTTTAACTATTGTTATATATTTATTTATACTCCGCCTTTCCCCCCCTAACAGAGATTCAAGGCGGCTTGCAGATAAAAATGAGAACTGAAAGCATGGGGGGAGGGAAATAATTAAAATATAATTAAACATTGATAGAATTAAAAGTATATATTCTTTGCTGTTTAACAAATTCTTCCTCCTCCTCCTATGATGATGATGATGATGATGATGCCCTGCCCTTTCCCCTGACAGGGACTCAAGGTGCCTTACAGAAAGAAATGAGAACAACTAAAAACATTGGGGGGGGGAATCATTTATAGACCGTTAAACATTAATAGAATTAAAACTATCTCTATATAGGCTCTATTAAAAGCATACAGATAACTTCCACAAAAACAGTGGAGCACCAGCCCTTTCATTAGAAGCAGTCAGTTACCAAAATCCTGTTGCAACAAGAAGGACAACAAGGATAACCATCTTGCTGGATCTGCAACAACCCTTCCCTGCTCCTTCTTTGTTGTTGTTTAGTTGTTTAGTCGTGTCCATGACCCCATGGACCAGAGCACGCCAGGCGCTCCTGACTTCCACTGCCTCCCGCAGTTTGGTCAAACTCATGTTGGTAGCTTCGAGAACACTATCCAACCATCTCGTCCTCTGTCGTCCCCTTCTCCTTGTGCCCTCCATCTTTCCCAACATCAGGGTCTGCAAAGCTAGTTCCCCCTGACTCCATCTATCTCTATAGATAGAGCACAAGCTGTTGATTCTGCCAGAGTGGAATCAAGGAAGTCTATGCCTATGCATTGCCCCAGCTTATCATTTTCCTCTTCTAGAGTCCCCAGAGCTATCTTATTCTCTGGTGCTGTTTTGGCCCTTCAAAATACACCCCCCCCCAAAGTAATGAAAGTAACATGCAGCATCCCCATGAGCCCAGAATCTTGAAACAGAATGCTTCCATGTTGACCTTTGTTGACACACGCATTAGTTTGTAACATGTGCAAGCTTGGTAACAAAGAATTATTAAGTACACACATTGCCCACTTTACAGAAGGAATGTAGAAGTCACTATTCATTTTCAAAGGAGTTCCCCCTTGTGACATGCCTCGTTTTCTATTGGTGAGAATTTGGAGAATATCATAGAGGCAAAGAGTGATCTTTCCTGTTTGAGTAGATGGTGCATCTCTCCGAAGGACAGAGAGTATGTACCAGGGATTGTTAACTGAACTGAGCTTGCTGGAGGAGACCACAATGAAACCAACAGGGTGATAATGCACACATGTCTGGCTTCCTTCTCTTAAGAATCATGGTCAAGACTGAGCTGGGAAAGCTCTGGGGTCATCTCAGGAGCACGGAGGGGAAGGAACAGAGCTGTCCACTCACAGAGAGAATGAGAGGCTTTTGGCTGTTCAGCACTGGAGAAAGAAACTGACTCGCCTGGAGCTTGCAGCCTTGCTTGAAAATGATGGAGGCTGACAGATCTGGGATTAATCTAAAAGTTTCAGCTCTTTGCACACCAAATGGAAATTTGCCTGGAAACCATAGTGTGTGAGCCGAGAGTCTCGTCAGAGACTCTGCTGGGAAAAGGGGCCTCATGTTGGGGCTTCCTTGCACCCCCATTTTCCGTACCCTAATGCTTCAGTTGCCGGCATGCAGAACTAGAAGCCAAACATGAACACCTGTCTAGAAAGAAATCAAATAGCTTCCCTTTCTTTACAAGTTTGCCGACATCATTTCCTTAGCTAAATGACTTTAAAAAAGAAAAAAGAAAAAAAGAAAAAACCCTCTGTAATTAGATGTGAGGGGCTATGCTGCACAGACCATTCTTAGCATCTGCAACAGTACCTAGTTACCAGATTGCTCACAGTCCCAGCAGATGGAGGATTAAAAGGGACAATTACGATGGCAAATAATTGTGCCTGTGATGGTGATCCTGCATTTAAGGGAAAACACAAAAGTGCACCTGCAGCATCAAAAGCAGAGTTGTAATGAATCTTGCTGAGGCAGACCTGGATGTTACCCCTCTCCCTCCGCCCCACCCTGCCAAGCCAGCCCCCATTAAAACATTTTGGCCACTGTCCAAAGTCGTTGTGTGCAATTAATACCCATTAATATCAATGGGACCAAAGGAGGCATAATCATGGCTAATTTCTCGAAAGCAAGGTGCAGAATTTGAGTCTGTTTTGCGACCAGCGATGGGTGATTTGATTCAGCTCAATTTAAAACTGGCTGGGGAAGCATTCATGAAAAGCTTATCTGTTGTCCATTGAATTCTTTCCCGGCACATAATGTTAGCGCATGCACTCTGATGGGACCAAGTGCAAGCTCTGTTGAGCATCAGTTGGCTTTGGGGTGCCTGGTCTGCCGATGCTGCCTTCATGCTTAGAATCTTGTTTAGAAATCTGAGCTGGAGAAAAGTTTTGCAAAGAGACGGGTTTGTATTATGAGATTGGCATTAGGAGCTTGACAAAGACATATGCCAAATCAAAGAATAACTACAAACTTTTGCAACATCACTACTTCTTTCCCCTCTGTATTTTTTTTTTAAAATGAGTTTATTGACAGCATACGAAGGTAAGAGGATCACAAAAGAAAGCAATGTATCAACATAAAGTGACACAGAGGCTTTGCAACAGGCTTAAAGATCAATTTATTTTATGTTGCTTTTCATAGAATCATAGTATTGTCGAGTTGGAAAGGAATCTCTTAAGACAGATGGCCATCCAGCCTCTGCTTAAATACATCCAATGAACAAAGGTCCACCACCTTCCAATATAGACCATTCCACTGCCGAAAAGCTATTTACTAGGAAAAAACTTCCTGCTGTTTAGTCAGAATCTTCTTTCTTGTAACTTGAAGCCATTGTTTTGAGTCCTACTCTCCAGAGCAGGAGAAAAAAACATGCTTGCTCTATCTTTCATCTTTGAAGATGACTATCATATCTCCTTTAAGCTACACTGCAGACAGTGGGACTTGAACTAGCATGTTTAGGATTGCACTGGATTAAATTGCTCTGGATTAAAAAAAAATAGTTGTAATGATAGTTTTATATTGGTGGGGGTTGATGCCCATTGTGTCTTGTGAGACAGGGAACGGGGTCTTTGCTATGATTGTGTGAGGGTGAGATTTGCTCACCCCCTAGTTGTTTCTGGTGGTGCTGCCCCCTCCACTTATGGAATCAAGGGAATTCTCTATTGACTTGCATGGGGTGAGAAAAGCTATATCCTCACAATTGTTGGGGGGCAGAAGTGGCAGAATTGGACAATCTCAGTTACCCTTTAAGAATCATTTTACCCTAAGGGTCCTTGGTGGGCTACCAGCCATTTTTTAAAGGGGGGGAGGCTCTGCAGTTTGTTCTTTCCCCGTATGCAAGTTAATGGAGAGAGATCTCTAGTCATTACACTGCACAAGTAGGGGGGAAAACTGGCTGCTATCCTAAGTGTTTCTAGTGATGAGAAGACACCTCCCCCAAATAGACAAGTTTGGGTCTGCAGCCTCTCCCCATCACAAGCAAATGGAGCAACTTTTACACAGGAGCAGACAAAAGTGGAGGGAGGAGAAAGCAAGGCATGGATAACAGGGAATGACTATGATCAAGTGGTTACATCTTCATCTTCTTTGTTGATCACTCTATAGCAGGCTTCCTCAACCTCGGCCCTCCAGATGTTTTGAGACTACAATTCCCATCATCCCTGACCACTGGTCCTGCTAGCTAGGGATCATGGGAGTTGTAGGCCAAAAACATCTGGAGGGCCGAGGCTGAGGAAGCCTGCTCTGTAGTGAGTGTCCTTCTATGCATCCTTCTTATTGTGCATTCATGAATATTTGTGCTCAAGACAGTATCAAGGTTGTTATCCACAATCCTGCTTCCTATACTGTTTACATCTGCAATGGTTCAAGGTAGACATACTGTTTCATTTGTTGCACTAGAAGAACAATAATATGGTGACATTGGGAAAGCATTGCAAAACAACCAATACAGCAGAATGTGTGCATGGTCCAGTATAAATCCATCACAAATGCCCTACTATTATGTCAATGGCATGTTGCAGAAAACACCCTCAAGCGAACAGGAGCCTGGAGGGAGCCTATGTTAGGAAAAGGCCATGATTTGTATATGCATGTTTCTTTGATCATTGACCTAGTGAGCATGAAACTGTCACTGGAATCTGAGTATTATTATTTATTATGCAGTACCATTTACCTAGGGACGCGGGTGGCGCTGTGGGTTAAACCACAGAGCCTAGGACTTGCTGATCAGAAGGTCGGCAGTTCGAATCCCTGCCACGGGGTGAGCTCCCATTGCTTGGTCCCTGCTCCTGCCAACCCAGCAGTTTGAAAGCACATCAAAATGCAAGTAGATAAATAGTTACCGCTCCAGTGGGAAGGTAAACGGTGTTTCCATGCGCTGCTCTGGTTCACCAGAAGTGGCTTAGTCCTGCTGGCCACATGACCCGGAAGCTGTACTCCGGCTCCCTCGGCCAATAAAGCGAGATGAGCGCCACAACCCCAGAGTCGTCCACGACTGGACCTAATGGTCAGGGGTCCCTTTACCTTTACCTTACCATTTACCTGGCATATTGCAGCGTAACGTATGCAAAAAACAAAAATAAAGAAGGCAGGTCCTAATGTCATGAAAGAAGCAGCCTTTGGAATCCTGATAGATCCCACTTATGATTAAAAAGAGAGAGAGAGAAATCCCTGCTAAATGCCAACAACGCCATCAGCCGCACCCACCACAGTGCCAAAGATTAGCAAACCAGCAGAAATAACTATCATTACCATCAACCGCTCCAAGACACAGACAGCCCAGAATATTCTGTTCCAATTCAACAATACCAACACAGTCAATGTAAACATAAAAGGACTGAAAAAATCACATTGTAGTGAAGAGCCCAATCTTTTAATTTACTGTGTCATTATGGGATGTATTATTTATATGCATACAAAATATGTTTGGGCATCATTTTGTTTAGCAATGTATACCATGTAGCTGATCTGATTATTTTAAAGACAAAGGGCCACAAATAAGCTGGTGGAAAGTACCCCAGTTGTGTTGATTGGTGTGGAGCGACGCCTGTTTACGCCAGTGGAAGAGCTGGCCCACTTATGTCAATCTCTAATAGAAGCTTGTTTGTATTTCTAATAAGCCAAGACATTTTGATTGTGTAATCAGCTCTGCATTCTTCTCTCTGCCTGCGCAGGGTATAATTGTAGCTCTTGGATGATAATTGTTATTAAATTATTAAATAATGGAGGATTGGAAGGTCACTTTAAGGTTGTGCTTTGCAGACTTCTTTGGTCTCAAGCGATGAGGGAGAAAGTACCATTGAATCGAAATGGGAGTGTGTTGGTCTGCTGAGCACAAATTGCACACACAAGCAATTGTGAGTGTACCAGTGCCATTTCAAAGAAATACAGTTTGCCTCTGGAAAATGCACCTCCTTTTGACACTAGCAGCTCAGTCATTCTCGCTTCACTAATCTAGAGACTGAGTCATGCTTTTGGGAGGACACCATGATAGTTTTATCCCAGTTCCCAGGAATATTTAGAAGGCCCTGACTGCAAAACATTAGCAATCTTGCTCTGTGGTCTGGAACAAGGGACATTGCACTGTTCACTAGGCTTTATGGTCACTCCCACAAGTGACACAGAGAACATTTTTGAATAGCTAACATCTGAAAGAAATGAATGAAACTCATGAGCATCTTTGATGTAGTATGAAAAATGGCCACCCCTCACCCCCTCCATTAGAATGGGACCATTCTAAAAACAGTTCTTTGAATGCTGGTGACAACTAGTTTTACAAGCAGGACAAACAGAGGATGAGGGTAGAAATTGGTGGCCCACTGACTCACTCTCTCCCAATCCTGCAAAGTGGACTGGCAAGAAATCATCCACATATCTGGCAGTTCCTCTGCATCTAATATATAGAGTGAAAGAACATCCATTAAATCCCTCAACCCCCTTGAAAATAAGGCAAACATAACAGGAAATGCTGTACCTCACTCATGAGCAGTTGCCTGGATTTTTCTTTCTCCTGTTTTATAATATTCAAATGAAGTTCCTTTTCTCATTAATTGATGGAGAATAGTAGGAAAACACACTGAATAATTTTTTTGGGCGCAACACTATCTTGGAGCAACACAGAACTCTGACCGAGGGAAAGTCCCAGCAGGGTACATATGTAAGTTCCATTTTGAACTGTATTTTGCATCTTAAACTTCCTCGATCAAAAGTATCCCAGTAAGCCTTTGTCCCCCTAGAACAGGTGCCTAGGTTTGCTGGCCCCTTGCCTGGGATCTCTGCTCATCTGTGTCTTCATATGTCTGTTTCCATAAAGGTTGAATCTTGAAAGGCTTATTCACAAGCCTATTCCCCGAAGGAAGGCCAGTCAACTCTCTCATTCCCAACTTGTAGTAATGCTTGATTAGATTCAGACCCAGTAAGAGGAGGTCAGCATTGCTGCTTCATGCCAAGGAGAAGAAAGGAGGGAAGCAGCTCCCCCTCAGTGTGGTTCCCTTTCCTCAAACTTAATGAATGGATCCCTTTATAAACAAGTTAAAATTAAACCAATCAAATTCAGTTGCTCAGTTACTTTATAGCAGTTCATTATTTGGTACAAACGTAAGGATCTATACAGCTATACAGACCGATTACTTATGTAAATACCCTGTAGGTCACTGTGGTCTGTAGGAGAGCTTCCTCTTCAAGTTCTATAGATATCAGAAGACTGTTCCACAGTAATTGAGAGCAGGGCTTTCAATGTGGCTGCCCCTGTTCTGTGGAACAGCATTCCTGTTGAGATATGAACAGGCATCCACTATCTGTGCTTCTCAGAGACACTTGAATATATTATTGTTCTGACAAGCTTTGCCAGTTTGAGTGAATATGTCTCTGCCATGGCTGTCCACTTTTTATTGTTTTAAAGTTCACCTGTTGATTTTTGTGCAGTTTGTAACTGGTTTTTTTTGCATTTTAAAAAATACTTCGCAGCTTTCACAAAATAGTTCCATGATTCTAATCTGTGTCAACTCAGCACAATCCTAAGCATGTAAGACAGACTGAATTCAATCGGGCTTTCTCCCCAGCACACGAGTGGAGAATCTCTGGCCCACAGGATGAATTAGGCCCCCAACTGGCTCACCAGCTCATTTTGGGCAAGCCATGCTCTCCTGCCTACACCTGACATCATATAGGACATCCGGTGTGGGGCGAATGAGCATGGCTCAGCCAAAGGGGTTTGCAACCACATTGTTTTGCAAACACCGACAATCAGCTGATTGCTGGGGCTTGAATAGTTTAGGACTTGCTCTGCCCACCAACCCAGCTTGACACACTGGTTGTGTGGGAAATCAGGATTAGCCCGCCAACCCACATAGAATTGCAGCCTTGTTTCCTTGTCAGTGCCCAATTCTGTACATGTTTATTTAAACATAAGGCCCACTGAATGCAGTGGAGCATGTTTCAAAGTAAGTATGCATCAGACTGCAGCCTTAGAAGAATAAAACACGCCAAAGTTATTTTTCCTGTTTTATTATCTCTGACTCACCTGCAAATAACCTGGGTCAAATGGAGCCCCTTCAAACAAATGACGTGTGTGCTTGACACACTCCAGAGTTTTATGTTTATATTCATCTCCACTAGAAGTTGTGTTTCAACTCAGGTCAGCTGGATCTAAGTCACTCACCAAAGCCAATCTTTAATTTTTCTCACAATGATGAAACAACCCCTGATAAGATTCTGCTGCCTTGATGTTATTTCCATTGCATTGCATTCCCTGCTTGAACAAGCCTCCTCTGTGGAATATATATATCCTTCCCCCTAAGCAACTATCTTACCCCCCTCTTAGTTTGTCTTTTAATTATTATTTAAATTATTAATTGCTATTAATCCTGAATGAGTTCATGACGGGGTCTACCTTTAAACTCCTGGACCCCTGCCAAGCTGTGTATATATAATATTCCTTTCGTCATAAACCAGTCCTTGCAGCCCTTCCATAATTTATGGCTGCTTTTCTCTGAAGTACCTCAAAGTTATCTGAATCAATTCTGAGGCTGAAAAACCACACAAGATTCAGCAAAGGAAGGTGAGTGACTTCAGAGTCTCTGGCTAGAAGGAAGGGATTCTTTAGGAATGTCAAGAAAGCGATCAGAGGCCACTGGCTTCTTTGAACAATCAACATTACTGCAAGGCTACATTCAGACATGTGGATTGCTGTGTTTAATTTCCCTGGATGCAATACTTTCCCAGTTGCTAATGTTCCTCTTACACTGCAGTACCTGCTGCATTATGGAACTGTGGCTTTCTGATCAATATGCTGCCATGTCATGCTAAATCGTGAAACTATGGGAAACAAATGTATGCGGAGATACTGCCCCAAATTTTGTTTGGTGATTTTCTGGATCAGCAGCTTTGCAAACAGACTTTTTTTTCCTCCCTCCTGGAAGCAGTTAACATGAAAATGAGCCACTAAACTTCCAGTAGTTTCCACTGGATTTCCAGAAGTGACTTCTGCATCGTGTGAAAGATTGCATAAAAGGCAAAACAAAACAATTAGGTGAGGAAATGTCAAGAAAGTAGAATAAAGTGCTTTCTGAACATAGCCTGTGTTTTGGCGGCGGTAGGAATGGATAAGCATATTGAGCCTATATATTAAGATCATCTTCGGAGTCTGTCCTCCATGTGCCCCCACCATCCATGATAAAGTGACCAGTGACCAGAAAGAGAGTCTTTCATTCAGAGTACCCCATTTGTGGACTTCCCTCACCTACCTGGTACCCACATCTTTTCAGCTCTAAGCCAAAACCTGTCTAGTTTAAATTAGAGCTGAAAGATGTGGTTCTTCCCCCTGCCCATTTGATCCTCACCACAATCCTGTGAGGCAGGCTAAGCTGAGAGACAGTGACTGGCTCAGTGGCTCAAGAACACTCAGTCAGTTTCATGACCGAGTTGGGATTTGAACCCTGGTCTCTCAGGTCAAAGTCCAGGACTTTCACATTTCTTGGCATGAGGTGTTTGAGCTGTTGTTCTGTTCAGTTCCTATTTGAATTCTCCCTCTCCCTCTCTCCCTTGTATTCTTTGTAATTTGCTGGATTTTATGTAAACAACCCTGGAGGCATGTCTGAAGGATAATATATAAATTTAGTAAGTGAGTAAATCAATGCAAATGTAGGACTGTTCTGACTTCCTTGTGTAGACAGACAAGCTGTGTCTCGTCTTTCCTCTAACTGTGTGGTAGCTCTCATCAAATAGCTGTGGAAGAAACCCCCTGTCAGTGGAAGGGTGCTGCCCTGGCTATTCCCAGATCCACCTGTGGGATTTTGCGTTCACCATGTTGCACATCTCTCCTGTTTTAATGGCACTGGTATGCTAATAGGGCATCACTATCTCCTCTGAAACAGCAAGTCTGCCCATCCTCACCCCACTACTAGCAGTGAGGATGTGAGAGACATCTGCGAAGAAGCGATGGGACTGTCTAGGGCCATTTGGAGGTGGTTCGGCTATCTAGTTTGCTTACTCAAAGGAGAGGATGCTTGGCACTCTTTGTTTATAAGAATGGGGGTGGTGGAGCTGCTTTGATATCCTGTGTGAGATGTATGAGCTGATCTGGTATTGAGCATATGGTTACATGCCTAGGACTGATAGATAGAGAGAATGAGCAGTGTGTTTCTGTGTAGTGCAATTTATGGAATCTGCGTCTGCAGGGACGAATGAACTATTATTGAAATCTTGGGTTCAGAGAAGCCTGGCACCCCCCCCCCCATGTTAACAAATACAGTAACATTTAGTCTATAACTATGCAGGAGAAATAATAAAAATAGGATTCTCCTGATTCACCTTGCATCTACACTGAAGAGTCATTGGCCTTGTTAAAGGGAGGACGGGACCTGACAGCAATTCTTTACTCCAATGCCTTTCAAGTGCCCCCCCTACATAATGAATTGCTTGAAAATCGCTGCACATCAGCATCAACACCATTTTTAATTTGAATTTGCAACACTTTTCAGCAGAGTTCTGCGAATCTTTAGGCTGAGGAAGGCTCTAAAAGTTCAGCAATATCTGTGGTTCAAGACAGCCAGTGTGGTGTGGTAGGTTTAAATTTCCACACAGCCGTGAAGCTCACTAAATGGCCTCAAGTTAGCATCACAATTTCTCAGCCTAATCTACTTCACAGGGCTGTTGTGAGAATAAAGTGAGAGGACCCTATGGAGATAGCCCTGAGTTCCTTGGATGAATGCAAAGGCAGGATACCAATGTGACAAACCCCCTGCTGCAAAATGATTGCTTTCAAAGCCCTTCGCTTTGCACCCTTGGTGCTTCCTCTATCCTGCCTGCATCAGAGTGAACATGCATTGGAGGTTTTGGCTGATTGATAGGAGGTGAGATAAAATGCTTTAGCCTGGCTGTGCGGGCGCAGAAGAGTGTCTGCCTGTCACCAGGTGTTTAGACAATAAATCACTTGGATTTACTCTCCTCAGGACACTATAAGGCTGGAAGTGTAAACAATGTGGCAGTGGCAGTGATGGAACATCACAACGACATCACAATGGGGGCAGCATGTCATGTGTTGACTCTATGAGATGCATCCAAGTTGCACAGGAGTCTCCAGGTAGGGTATCAATTAGCAGGATGTTGGGGGAACTTGGAGAGAGAGGAGAAAATACCCATTCATGGGGCCACATTTTATTTCAGTTTTCACCTGCTCCAGAACGAATGCAAGGGCTGCTGATCCAATTTTGTTTTGTGCTCCTCTAAGCTCGCAAAAGTTGATAAATATTGTAGAGGCTCAAGCAAATGCATAGCATGTGTATGTTGAGAGCCTTCCTTTCCCTGGAGCCGCTGTTACTGAAGCAAATGAAACAAGAACTGTGTTAATAATCCTACTTGGCACTTTTAATCTTCAAAGAACTTTGCAGATTTTAATGAAATCACTTGCCTTTCAACAAACTCAACAAGAGAGGTGGGGGAAAATATAGAGAACATGCAGAGACCCCCCCTAGAATGAATCTGAAAGTGGAATTTGAGAGACACTGAGTCTCTTCCTTTTTTATTTTTTTACCCATAATGTTTTATTGATTTTCATACAGTTCAACACATTCAATTAAGTTTCAATACAACATTCCCTTAGCATTTTGACTTCCCATCCTTACTTCCATGATGCTTTTGTTCAGATCCTTTATCTGCTACCAAAAATACAGTACCTCCCAAACGGAGGACATAGATGATGCCTTCCTGGAACAGATGGCCAAGCATGCAAAAGGAAGGGAGATAGTAGTAATGGGGGACTTCAATTACCCGGATATTTGTTGGATGTCAAACTCAGCCAAGAGCATAAGGTCAAACAGATTCCTCACTGGCCTTGCAGACAACTTCATTGTCTAGAAAGTGGGAGAAGCAACAAGAGGAACAGCCATTTTAGATCTGGTCCTAACCAATGTTGATGACCTGGTTAGTGGGGTAGAAGTGGAAGGATCATTAGGCGCGAGTGATCATGCTCTTCTGAAGTTCACTATACAGCGGAAAGGAGCAGCCAAACATACTAGGACTCAATTTCTTGACTTTAAGAAAGCTGACTTCATAAAACTTAGGGAAGTGCTGGGTGAGATCCCATGGACAGTAATACTAAAAGGAAAGGGAGTTCATGATGGCTGGGAGTTTGTTAAGAGGGAGATAGTAAAAGCACAACTTCAGGCAATACCAATGAGACGGAAACATGGAAGGTGCCTAAAGAAGCCAGGGTGGCTGTCTAAAGAACTTTTAACTGAGTTAAGATTAAAAAAGGATGTGTACAAAAAATGGAAAAGGGGGGAAACCACCAAAGAGGAATTCAAACAAATAGCCAGCACGTGTAGACACAAAGTCAGAAAAGCTAAAGCACAGAATGAACTCAGGCTTGCTAGAGATGTTAAAAGCAACAAAAAAGGCTTTTATGGGTATGTTCGTAGCAAAAGGAAGAACAAAGAAACAGTGGGGTCACTCAGAGGAGAAGATGGTGAAATGCAAACAGGGGACACAGAAAGAGCTGAACTCCTCAATGCCTTCTTTGCCTCAGTCTTCTCCGATAAAGAAAACAATGCCCGACCTGAAGAATTTGGAGCAAATGATTCAGCAGAGGAAACAGCCCAGAATAACTAAGGAGATAGTACAAGAATACTTGGCTAGTCTAGATGTATTCAAGTCTCCAGGGCCAGATGAATTGCACCCAAGAGTATTAAAAGAACTGGCAGATGTGATCTCAGAACCACTGGCAGTCATCTTTGAGAATTCCTGGAGAACAGGCGAAGTCCCGGCAGACTGGAGGAGGGCAAATGTTGTCCCTATTTTCAAAAAGGGGAAAAGAGAGGACCCAAATAATTACCACCCAGTCAGTCTGACATCAATACCAGGGAAGATTCTGGAGCAGATCATTAAGCAAACAGTCTGTGAGCACCTAGAAAGGAATGCTGTGATCACCAATAGTCAGCATGGATTTCTGAAAAATAAGTCATGTCAGACTAACCTGATCTCATTTTTTGATAGAATTACAAGCCTGGTAGATGAAGGGAATGCAGTGGATGTAGCCTACCTTGATTTCAGCAAGGCATTTGACAAGGTGCCCCATGATATTCTTGTAAAGAAGCTGGTAAAATGCGGTCTTGACTATGCTACCACTCAGTGGATTTGTAACTGGCTGACTGACCGAACCCAAAGGGTGCTCATCAATGGTTCCTCTTCATCCTGGAGAAGAGTGACTAGTGGGGTGCCACAGGGTTCTGTCTTGGGCCCGGTCTTATTCAACATCTTTATCAACGACTTGGATGATAGACTCAAGGGCATCCTGATCAAATTTGCAGATACCAAACTGGGAGGGGTGGCTAACACCCTAGAGGACAGGATCACACTTCAAAACGACCTTGACAGATTGGAGAACTGGGCCAAAACAAACAAGATGAATTTTAACAGGGAGAAATGTAAAGTATTGCACTTGGGCAAAAAAATAAAAAAAAATGAGAGGCACAAATACAAGATGGGTGACACCTGGCTTGAGAGCAGTATATGTGAAAAGGATCTAGGAGTCTTGGTTGACCACAAACTTGACATGAGCCAACAGTGTGACGCGGCAGCTAAAAAAGCCAATGCAATTCTGGGCTGCATCAATAGGAGTATAGCATCTAGATCAAGGGAAGTAATAGTGCCACTGTATTCTGCTCTGGTCAGACCTCACCTGGAGTACTGTGTCCAGTTCTGGGCACCACAGTTCAAGAAGGACACTGACAAACTGGAACGTGTCCAGAGGAGGGCAACCAAAATGGTCAAAGGCCTGGAAACGATGCCTTATGAGGAACGGCTAAGGGAGCTGGGCATGTTTAGCCTGGAGAAGAGGAGGTTAAGGGGTGATATGATAGCCATGTTCAAATATATAGAAGGATGTCACATAGAGGAGGGAGAAAGGTTGTTTTCTGCTGCTCCAGAGAAGCGGACACGGAGCAATGGATCCAAACTACAAGAAAGAAGATTCCACCTAAACATTAGGAAGAACTTCCTGACAGTAAGAGCTGTTCAACAGTGGAATTTGCTGCCAAGGAGTGTGGTGGAGTCTCCTTCTTTGGAGGTCTTTAAGCAGAGGCTTGACAACCATATGTCAGGAGTGCTCTGATGGTGTTTCCTGCTTGGCAGGGGGTTGGACTTGATGGCCCTTGTGGTCTCTTCCAACTCTATGATTCTATGATTCTACCTTTTTCTAAAACATATATCCTACATTACATTCCTTAGTCCCACTCATTCTTTTGCTTATAGGCACTAGGTCTCTTCCAAGGGGTGCAAAGACTAGACTTCCTTGCCAAATGCTAGTTGCATTCCCTTCTCTTGGGCTACATTCACACCACATGTTTAAAGCACTATGATAGCACTTTAAACACTATGGCTTCCCCAAAGAATTCTAGCAGCTGTAGTTTATCAAGGGTGCTGAGAGTTGTTAGGAGACCCATATTCCCCTCCTAGAGCTATATTTCTCAGAGTGGTTTAACACTCATTCCCTATTCACAGTGAACTCAAGGAAGCCAGCAGTTTCATGAAGATGTTAAAAAACTGTGGGAGGTAAGATGGGCCATTGCAGGACTCCATAAGCCAAAAAAGATCAGCTGCAGTTGGAGTCTACCAACATTCCCATTCTTGGACCAATCCTCCAGGCATGATGGAAACTGCTGCAAAATAACATCCTTTCATTCCGTCCCAGCTAAGTGGAGCCTGGACAGGTGCACTACACACTACAAGTGTCCAGTAAATACGGTAAAAGAAGTACGAGTAGATGATTTATTTATTTATTTATTTATTTGCTTGCTTGCTTGCTTGCTTGCTTGCTTGTTGCAGGTCCCACTACTAGTAGTAGCAGCAGTAGTAGCCATGGCTGTGTCTGTTCATATGGCCGCTCTGCTTTTGTGCTGAGTCAGCTGAGGACATTCCAAAATTTGTTTGTTTTTTCCTCTTACGTGCAGTTCACACATCCTCCTTTGCCTCCCATAGCTCTGGCTGTGAAGGCGCAATTGTGGCCTCATTGATTGTTCACCTCCTGGAATTGTCCCACATGTGCCAGTGCAGTGTCAGAATCAATATCGCAGGCTTCGTGCAGAGACTGTGCTGGGGCCAAAAGAAGCAATGTGCTTACTGGGCAGGTTGCTGTGAGATAATATTGTGTCAGGAGGTGAGGTTGCAGTAAGAGTGGCAATAAATGTTTCTTTTCCTCAACAAGGAAAAAGAGGGGATTGGTCAGCTTCAGCTTCAGATCCTTCTAGAGATAAAATGTAACTGGAGGAACAATAATTTCAATGTACTAATGCTCCCTTAAGAGGAAGCCCTTGCAGAGCTTCACAGCCCTCACTCATTGCAGAGGTGGCAGTGGGGCAGCATTTCGCCTCAGGCGGAAAAACGTCTTGGGCTGCCCCTGCTCTCTGGCAAATAAATCTGAGCTTTACTCGCAAGTGGCTGTTCGCAGGCAGGAAGTGTAGAGTGCTATCTGGCCTCTTTCTGTGTTGTCCAGCTGCCCATCTCAACCCGTCGATTATGCTGATCCAACACTGCTGAAGGAAAGATCCAGCTATGTATGAGCAATATTCTACACCAAGGTCTGCAAAGATGTGCACCCCTCTACTCATTGCTCACTCAACCACAGCATGGTGCCACTGCACAGCTGTTCTGGGTGTTCACTGGGTAATACTGCAGCAGTGCCAGCTGGGCTGAACTGAGACAAAGATCAACATGGGAAACAAACTATGGTGGGTATCACTAACTGGAACAACTGCTTCAGAGTAATGAAGCACATTATTACTGTAATGCACAAATACAGCACAGAGGAGAAATGGTGAGGAGGACTTCCACTCAGGCTTGGCTCAGCATACCTCTCCACATCAATCAATCAATCAATCAATCAATCAATCAATCATTTTCATGGGATTGTATATTTTAATTATATTTCAATGCTTGTGTAGTAGGCTTCTAAGTTATTTGCAAGTACAAAAACCAATTTTGGCATTAAGCCATCTATAACGGATTATTTCTTTATATATTTTTTAATTGCAATGTGGTGTTGGAAACAGGAAGTCAAATGCATATAATAAATACATGTGCACGCAGCTTTCAATATGCAGCCCCATTTCATAGCTGAGAGACAGCAGGACACACCAAAATGTGGGTATCCTTGCTGAATTGGGACATCTGGAATACAGGCTTTCATTCATATAGCACTGACATATGATGGCCCTTTAGTATAAGATGAAAGCTAAGATTTTGCTTCTCCAAAATTAGGGTCCAGAGAGGAAGTGCATTTGTTATACTCTTGGAAAGTTTGCCCAAAATATGTGGAAGCCATGCAGCAATCCGGGATGGGGGAGAAATTTGGTCCGGTTCACATTTTAATGCAAATCTATCTAATTCACAGTTCCCAAAACAGTAAGCAAAATAAAATAAGCTTTGCTTTAGTACTTACACACAGCAAAGGATACCCTCCATTGAGGAACTGTTAACACTTCACTGGTATCTTTGCATATTCCTGGGAAAACTCCCATTCATGCAAGTTTTGCCTGTCTCCGCTATGTGCTTCTCCAGTGAGCATTTAGTTATATAGGAATCATGGCTACAGATTTTGTTCTATTTTTGGGCCATGTCTTTGAATGCCTTGCATTGTGGTGTACAGGAAAACAAGGGAGGCGCACACATGCTTCACATGCTGGAAATAGAAATTCCACATTTATAGGCTGCTTGTTGCTTTCTCACAGCTTCTGGCATGCTTCAGTCTGCCAGTCACAGTGAACACAGTGTCCTGGGAGTGATGATCATTGTGAACAGATGGTCCCACGAGGGACAGACAGATGGCCCAGAGACTGGAAGCTTCTAGGGATTTTGATGGAACAGAGAAATCAGGCCCTATTTCTCACTCCAGGGTTCCATGCTAGGGACAGGCTAGAGCCCACCTTCCCCACCTTGTCACCTCCAGCAACGTCTCGTCATTTGTGCTATTTAGTAGGAGCTAGTGAGTGCTGGTGCACTAGATCCCAGTGGTAGAGCAGTGCTCACCCTTCTGCTCTGCCTGTGTCTTCAGAGCAGAAGACATTTAGCGCAGGAAACAATGCAATAAGCAAGGAAAGCACTTTGACTAGGGGGGAAAACTCATTTCTTTGGGTTTCCCAGGTAGTTCACAACATTATTTCAGACTACTGCCTTAGCAGTGCAAGCCACTTAGTATTGAGACCGGAGACCCAAACCTTTCTCTTAGTCACTCCTCATCTCAAGCTACTTGTTCTCTTCCTAGGAGATTGCATGACCCACATAACTCACCAGACTTGGCATCAGATGTTGAATTCCTCATATCTCTTTGAAAAGGGGGGACATGTTTCTGGCTTTGAAAACAAGCTGGGTGGGTGAGAGCTTCTGGGATCTTAATTGGGGCATTCAAGCCATGGCAATTTAATCTCTAAGGGGTCTCCAGGGGAGAAAAGAGTCAAATGGCTCTGAGGTCACTCAGCTGCAGCACAATGCAATACTTTTGGACATCTAACTCTCTGCTGCTTTGATTGAGAATTTGGGCTCTGGCAGTCCTCACTAGGGATAGCAGGTTCTCTCGGCTTTGGTTCATTCCACTTCTCTTTTCCCCAATCTCAAATTCAGTTCACATTTGTGTAGCAACTAGTGTTAAAAAAACCACACCCCTCGTGTAAATTCTTTAACGTTTTAGTGCAATTCAGCAATTAGTATCTTGCGGAGCAGTCAGGGGGGTTGTCAAGTGAAGTAAGCAGTGGGGCAGAGCCCCCACAGTACCTACTGAATGCTTTAAGACACACATTGGTTGGAGAGCTGTATCACAACATTCAGGTAAGTGCAAATTTCAAAGGATGGCTGTGTTTCAATTCTCATATTGTTTCAGAAAGTGAAGATTTGATCGTTCTATGAACAGAATCAGATTTCTTCCCCATCTCTAGTCCTCAGCTTCTGCTGGAGGTTATGAGATCTAAGTTAAGCTAGTGCAGGGACTCCGACATGTTGGAAGAGCATTGGCTATGCCTGGGAGCTGTCCCAGGTCCTGAACTTCTGGGTCCCCTGTTGTTCCCAATCTTGTTCTCCAACTCTGTTAAGTGCAATGCAGAAGTTGCTTCTGAGTGACTCTAGCTGATAGGCAGTACCCATGAGTTCTAGTTTACTGTTCTGGAGGCATATAGCCTATCCAGAAGAGGGCACAGGGCACAGCAAATATGTACAACAGGTCTGCTGCTTCATGGCTGATGGCAGCTCTCTTTCATCTTCATTTGCCTCCTTTCTATGTCCAGCAAGAAAAGGAAAAAAAGGGGCAGGCCTCTGGTAGACAAAAGAAGGAAACAAAACGAAAAACCAATTGCAAATGTACAGAAAGAATATATAATAGAAATAAATCACAAATAACAACAAACAAGAATAGCACGTGCATCATGCGCTGGTGCAAATTGATGTAGCACACAGTAGGACATAAACAAAGCAAATGCTCAATATGCATGTACAATAATTATGAATTCACTAGTTAATATAGTGATTTTACAGAGTAATTATAAATTCACATGCTGGATATAATTGTTTGATGGATAGCCTGAAAAGATCCATTTTGAGAAATTCTTCAGCATAAACCATCCATGTATTATGAGAAGAACGACAATCAGAATCAAATATGAGGCATACATTTATTTATTTTTTGTTAAATGTGGAATTTATTCCTCCAACAATGCCAGCCACACAGCATTGTGAGTTGGGTGGTAAGACCTCAATTTTAGTGCCTCCCAAGACCTCTAGCCAGGAATATCTGCTCAGACACATGGGCATTCTTACTATTCAATCTCTTTATAAGGTGATTTTTCTTATTTCATCAGTAACTTTTTTTGGAACGATTGTTGATCAAATATTTGCCATCTTCAAGATTCAGGCATTTTTTAAAAATGTTCATTAGGGAAGCACTTAATGTTTACAATCAATCAATCAATCAATCAATCAATCAATATTGTATTAATCTGAGGCAAAATACAAGCCTATTTCACTGGTCTTTGTTGGGGTCAGTTTATAATAATTGGGCAGTTGTGCCATGACAAAATCCATATGCAGTTTGGTGTGTGTGTGTGTGTGTGAGTGTGAATGGGTTCACAATTGGCTTACAGGGCACCATATTGGCAGAGCACTATGATGAGGCCTCATAGTGACATTTACATATTTGCCCCAGGGTGACTGGACCAAGTGGCAAAACAGCTGAGGGGAACCCCTCCTCACAGACCCTTGAGATTCATGATGGAGATTCCTCAGTCTCCACCACCCTTATCAGCTACAATCATTACTCCAGGTTTTATTGTTGAACTAGAGCTGCTATCAGCCCCAGCCAGCATGGCCCATGGTCACAGATGATCAGAATTGGCACCAAAGATTTTGTGTGCACCAGTGTCTATCAAGGTTAAGACTCTACTGTCCATAAAACCTCTGCTTTACCTTGCTACTAACCCAACTGCACATTGATCTCTTAAACTGTATGCAACATAGCACTACATCTATGGTTCCATCGGGACAAAGATTTTCCTTTAGCAATGGAAACTTTCCTCTCACTTCCCCCTGCATCCCTCAAATCTGTTCTAGGTTCTACCCAACCTTCTGGAGTTCTGTCTTCAAGTACTGCCTCTTGACTCAGGAAGTAACTATTTGCACATTATCAAGGCTTCATTGTTCCTAGGTCTGCTTCTGCCTTCCTTGAAGCAGACTAGAGGGCCCTGTCACACTGTTTGGTAATTGCTGGTGTGTGTAGTGTGAATATGCAGAGCCAAACTACCAGCTAACTCAGAGTGTCCCATTGAAAGGCACAACTGCCCAGAGGGCATGGCTTGTGGAGGATGCTTGCTGTGGCCACGTGTGAATTCCACAGGATCTTAAATTTCTTTGACACTCAGCTTACATTTGTAGTTTTCTCGCTTGTTCAACTTGGCAAAAGAGACTTGCATCCTCCTTCTGGCATGTATATATGCAGACATTTTTTAATCACATAGTTGTGTTTTGTAAATCTGGCAAACATTCTCACCTTACAGCATAAAAGAACTCAGACATAAAATTTAGACTAAAAGCTGTTCTAAACCCAGTCTTCTTTCCTTTGCTTTGTCAATCCAAAGTGCATTAAAATTAAACTCCTGTGCTTCTCGAAGCTGCCTCTGTTATTATTGGAACTGATGCACATTTACTATAGCCAATCTATTTTTATTTGAACCACTTATGCTGTATGAAACCGAGCATAATAACTCGAGTCAATACAGATATATTTGTTTTTATTTAAACTTATAAGTGTGCTAAAAGCAACAAATGCTTTCCCCACTGAAAACCAATACAGATATATAATACATAGAGAAGATATGCAGCAATCAAAACAGTGGTGTCCAGTTGCTCCAGGGGCTGTTTTAAGAAACCATTGCATCTTATTTTGGACAAGTTTAGGAAACCAAAGTTAGCAGAAGCTGCATCCTGACTGCAGTGAGTGGTATCTGGAGTTGGTCCCTTTTAGTAAAGCTGCAGAACTACTCATTACTAGGAGAACTAAAACCAGCAGGGGCAATTTCATGAGATCAGCTTGGGTCTGAAGTAGGAATTCAGCTTATTACACCTTGGCAGAGAAAGACCTTCTAGAATTTGTGGAAACTGTTGTGCAGTTTACCTTATGTTCACATGAATATCCTTCCATTTAGTTAGGCCATGCATAGTGATCAGTGGTGCACATGTGAGCACACTTCCCTCCACAGCAAGTGATCCTAGATACACTGTGCAACATTCACTTTTGATAAGAAAAATACTAGTTCACTAGTTGCATATTGTTTCCTAGGTGCATTGCATAGATTCCATCCCTTTTGAAGAGAGTTGCAGGTGTGTTCTGGGATGGGGATGGAGACAGGACTTAATTGTGCATGGTTCCTCAAGTATTATTTCATTTATTTATTATATGCATTAATATTCCATTCTGAAGGTGTGGACCAAATAAATAAAACCAAAAAGAGACCATATGAAAAGTAAAACAAAAAATTGACAGTCTGTTCATTTGGTTCTCCATTTAAAATCCTCTTTTACCTTTTACCTATAGCTATTATGCTGCTCAGAGCAAAGGTCGATAACATGAGGGCCACCTCCAGATACTGTTGAAGTTCAACTCCCATTAGCCAGCATAACCAATAGTCAGAGATTATGGGAACTCCATACCTTGGGCTTAGAGAGACGCTTAATAAAACCATAGAACTGTAGAGTTGGAAGGAACCTTGGTTATCATCTAGTCCAGTGGTTCCCGGTTGGTTGACCATGGACCCCAGGGGACTGCATAACTCACTCATGGGGTCTGTGGCACCATTCACATAACAAAATACCATAGAGATATCAAAAATTTCAAAATAAGGTGGCCGTGGCTTGACTTTTGCAAAACAGGGGTGCTCAGTACTTAGCTGTTTGGGAACCACTGATAAAGCCCAACTCCCTGCGATGCAGGAATCTTACATGGTCCCCTTACATGGTCCCCCATACTGGATCCCGTGGAACTCCCTTCCATTAGAGGCTAGACTGGTCCTCTCTCTACTTTTCTGTTGCTGGCAGACAAAGACAGGTCTTTGGCCTCTAACTGCCTGTTGTGAGAGGGTCTGCTGTTGCTCTGTTTTGTTTCACGTGTGCCTTTAAATGGCTTTTCAGTGCTGATTTTTAATAGGGGAGGGAAGACGTTTATGCGTATGCATGTGTGAGGAAGTGTCAGTGAGGAAAGGCATGGTTTACGCCTCTGGAACAACCCACATTACCCTCAGTTTATAAAGATTCAGCAGCAGATTAAGTTCTGATGTTTCCACATCTCATTTGGCCTGAACCCAGCAATTGACACTGATCTCATGTGATTTTTTCTCTCAGCCCTTTAGAAGTCTGATTTCCAAGCTGTTTCCCACTCAGGTGGTGATGGGAATGCCTACTTTAGAAAGGCAGTGGAGTTTCCTAATGTGTTTTCACAGCAACTACTCATGGGTCCCTCCTGCTGTGAGTCAAGAGGTTGCCCTGCAAAGTTGGATGGCGTAAAGGCTTCCATTGCTGTGAAACTTTGCCTCTCATCTCTGCTGCTTTCACACCTCAGTGGGTCTCATTCTTCCTCATGCCTTCACCACTTATATTAGCATTTCTTTCTCAACTGAGGAGCCTGGCATTCAGATAACGCCATATTCCTTTGTCCCAAATCATTCTCCCTCTCCTTCTCTCCATGTTGCAGTGAGTAAGGAATACTCCTGTGTCAAGTTAACCATGATAGACCAGGTCTGAGCAGTACAACACGAGGAAAAGAAGGGAGACAGTGTCTGAGTTCTGGCATTAATAACACCCAAACCTCCACCAATACAAATACAGTGAGCTGCAATTAATCCTGTGGCTAGCAGGGATCCATGCCAACAAAGAGTCCCTTGGTGTCAAACTAAATCTGAATCTCACATTGACTGCATTGGGCATCGTTCTTCTTACACAGTAGCTAAGTGCTGGTGGTAGAGGATTGGGTAATGCTGGAATGGGGAAGTGGTGGCCCTCCAAATGCCATCAGATTCCAAACCCTGCCTGTCTCCATCAGCAGGGCCTATAGTTGAGGATGAGCCACAGGCTCCCCAACTCTGATGTAGGAGATGATGGGAATGACATCTGCCTGAGACCCTGGAGAGCAGCTGCCAGTCAGAGCAGACAATGTTGGGAGGTGGATGGACAAAAAGTCTGACCTGGTATGTGTTAGGATATTTCCGTTCCACCTTAAAAGGGAGCAGGCTTGTGAGTCACAGAGTCTGCGTATTTCCTGTTCACAGGATGTTTATGTTTGCTATTGCTTTCGTTTTCTCTCTCTGTGCCTGAACACGCTAGCAGGCGGTCATGGTTTTCTTTGTTCTGACCAACGTGGAATAAACTTGTAAATATGCTCTCCTGCTGTGCAACTTTTGCTGTGTGAATTCTGCTAATAGAGTGTGCACCAGCCTAAGAATGTGGCAATCTATTTCTGAGGCTTCGTGTCGCTAATTGCTGATACTGCACGTCTACGGGGGATCGATGGATGTCCGGAGTCCGGCTGGAGGCAGTGACGGTCGATGTCTCCCTGGCAGTATCCCAACAGTATGAAGCCATTTCCCATGTAATCCAAACTATTCATGACAGTAGAGCAGAACAATCAAAACTGTAGGAAACTGTAGGAAAACAGCATAATTTATGTCAGGGTAAGTTATTCTGAAGTCACATACTCCTATGACACACTCCATTTGGCAGTGAGGCTACGGCCAGCTGAACTGAGCATGGCAGAGGGAAAGCAAGCCTTTAAAATTGGGGTTGATTTACACCACCCCTTTTGCCAGGGTAGCTTCTACTAGGTTGCTAGATTATGTGACCAAGCTCAGCAGAATATGGAAGAGGGGAAGCAGGGGGGCCTGGGCCCCTACAATATTTTCATGAAGGGGGATAGGCCCCCACAAAATTCCATGGTGATCCTCAAAAGGATGTGTCAGGACAAAGATGCTTGGCCTTGCGGCGTCATTTGGAGGCTTGCCAGAGTGGCCTCCTGGAAGGCGCTCTGGTGATCTCTACCTGGGATGCATGCGAAGAAGCATCTTCACTCTGTGCATCCCTTTGGGTAAGGCAGCTGGCAGTGGGTGAGGGATGGTGGGCTGAGTTGGCCTGGCCTGGCTAGGGGGAACATGATGTCATGCTGCACCGCCATGATGTTGTGGGGTGGGGTGCATTGGTGCATTGGGGTAAGTCTTCTCCTGCGCTGCCCCCCCCATTTTTGAGACTTCCCACAGCCTAGGCTTAGTGAGCTTTAACTGGCCTATGCTGACATATCTCTGGCTGAGTTTGGACAGCATAGCCCTTGTTGGCCCAAACCCAGCCAGAGATCTATCTATTCCAAACTCCACTCCTCCTGCTGGATCTTGGGTCTGGATTGCTCCCTGATCCCCACCATGTCTTCTCTTAACTATCTTTGCCTCCTTTCCCTCTGTGTTGCAGTGACCAAACCAGTGGCGTAGCGTGGGTTGTCAGCACCCGGGGCAAGGCAAGTAATTTGCACCCCCTAACCCGTGGATTTGCGCCCCCTAACCCTAACCCCCAGATGTTGCACCCGGTGCGGGCGGCCCCCCCTGCACCCCCCACACTACGCCACTGGACCAAACAATGCTTCTTTGTCAAATTCCAGATATGGCTCTCCCCTTGAATCTTTAGGGGCAACTTTATGCTGAGTTTTCCATTACAAAAGGAGGAATATTATGTCAAATATTTACTAAAATACGAGCTTCAGCAAAGGGCATATTTTGTTGCTATACGCCCGCGCTCATTCTTCCTTTGTAAAGTCTCCTGTCCATTCTTTTCGTTTCCTGCTTCCTTAAGGGAAACAATGGTATTCCCTACAGTGCAAAAAAATCTGCTAAGTTTACCCAAGAGAGATTCTATAGCGGGGCGGGATAATGTCATCAATACTGAAAACTAAAGCTTCCTCTTCTTGTTCATGCCTGTCTTTTTAGCTCACTTTGGCTTACCCATTTACTCCCATTTTTGCAGTCCTCCCCTCCTTGCAAAAAAAGAAGAAGAAAAAAAGAGAGGATCTTTATGAAGGAGAGTATTTATTTGAAATGATGAGAGGAAGCAAACAAGATAAAAATGGAGAGATAAGTGACGAGACGGGATTTCAGTCCTGGCCTAGGTTTCAAGTGAACGATTGTCAATACTAATAACATAAACCTAACTGTGAAGGGGACCCAATACACAGTGGCTTGGGAATGCTTACAGACATCTGAAAATTTAATCAGAGGGTGCCATCAGAAATGTAGCCAGTGTGTCTGGAATTTGGGTTTAATGCATTTGTTTGAAATATTCTACATTAGCGAGGGGGGAAAGTGCAGGAGATATTTGCATGAGGTGCAGTTGCTTTGCTGTGTGGGGAGAAAAAATGTGTCTTCTGTACAATCATAGAAACAAAGGAGAGATAACTCACCTTGTGTTCCACAATAGTTGTGTATGGTCCATGTGAGAGCCAGTGTGGTGTAGTGGTTAAGAGCGGTAGTCTCATAATCTGGCGAACCGGGTTCGCGTCCCTGCTACTCCACATGCAGCTGCTGGGTGACCTTGGGCCAGTCACACTTCTTTCAAGTCTCTCAGCCCCACTCACCTCACAGAGTGTTTGTTGTGGGGGAGGAAGGGAAAGGAGAATGTTAGCCGCTTTGAGACTCCTGAAGGGTAGTGAAAGGTGGGATATCAAATCCAAACTACTACTAGTAGTAGTACTCTTCTTCTTCTTCTTCTTCTTCTTCTTCTTCTTCTTCTTCTTCTTCTTCTTCTTCTTCTTCTTCTATGATAAGTGTGGGATTTCCCACTCAGACATTGATGTGGTCCTTCCTTGACCCTCCATGAGAAGGTACTATCCATCTGTTTAACCCCTCAGCTCTGGATGGCGAAGAAAGAAAACTACTCTGAAATCTAAATGGTAACTTTGCAGCTCTAAGAATAAATAGATAAATAGATAAACTCCTCAGAAACCTAGTAGATTTCTAGGCCTGCACCCGTGAAAAAGTGTTGTTGACATTAAAGGCTCATTACCTCAAAGAGGAATAAACAGAAGTCATTTATCATCATCATTATGATGATCATCGCCATCATCATTAGCGCTGCCATCTTGAAGTCAATATCACACTTGTCGTTGGACGGAAGCAGATTTTAATGTGTGCTTATCACAATTGTACATAGCGAGGTTTTGCATGCAACAGATTACTTTGTGACATTGAAAATAAGTACATTTCATAAACAGTAATGGAGCTGAAACACAGCTTGATCCCAGCAAGGTACACAAAAATGATTAGAGCCTGAAATGGGAAATTAAGTTTCTTTTAAAACAAAGGACACAAAAGTTATTCACTGTGGTAAAGCTAAATGAGAATGTGCTTATAAAAAAATATCTCCTTCAGTGACTTTCCCCCATAATGTCTCATTGTGGCTCAGTGGATAAATTATATGGATTTGGAGGGGGGGTGGGGTGGGGAGGTTGCCCATGAAGCTCAATCAGTGGCAAGGGCCAAGAAGCAATCACTCAGAACTAGCCTACCTCACGCAAGCTGGCTGTGGGGTTAGGTGAAAACTTTAAAATGTACTATACAAAGAAGGGATAGTAACAACATGAGGAATGCATTAGCTGCAGGTGTAATGACTTTTCTTTGCCTTACGAGTATTTAGAGGGCTTGTCCTATCATTAGACAATGTGAGGCAAATGCCTCAGGCAGCAGATGCTGGGGTGCACAGTGGAAGGCAGAACTGCATCTGCTACATAGCATCTCCTGACCCGCCCTCCAAACTAGCCTGCTGCTTCAAGTGTGGCGGAAGACACAACACTTTCATCAGTGTCGAATAAAGATTCAGCTGCCAGCCCAGTCACCTTCCTTGTGTGGAAAAGCAAGAGTTAAAACCAACAATGCGTAGACAAAGATTTCATTGCAGTGTTCTGAATGAAAGCTTTGATGCATGAAGGAAGTATCAACAATAAGTGCACCTTCCTGAGTTTGCAGGCAGCCTGAAGTGGAGACAATTCGTGAGTTTGGAAAGGATATGAGGTGAAAGGGTATTGTTCCTGAATGTGCAGCCATTAGGTCCATTTTAAATATTTGTTTATTTTTATTTAACAGGATTTATACACTGCTTAATCATCAAAAGCTCTAGGTGGTTCATCGCTGCTTTTGTAGGCAGTGGGGACAGGGATAAGGAGGCAATCATGTACAGTGGTACCTCAGGTTAAGTACTTAATTCGTTCCGGAGGTCCATTCTTAACCTGAAACTGTTCTTAACCTGAAGCACCACTTTAGCTAATGGGGCCTCCTGCTGCCACCGCGCCGCTGGAGCACGATTTCTGTTCTTATCCTGAAGCAAATTTCTTAACCTGAAGCACTATTTCTGGGTTAGCGGAGTCTGTAACCTGAAGCATATGTAACCCGAGGTACCACTGTACTCCTATTCGTGTGGCATTGTGTTCAGCAGAGGTTCGTAAGTCCTCATTTGCTAATGTGTCCAACAGCATACCAGGGTATAATTCTCGACAGGGGCAACATGTCCTGTTCTACTGCCTAAGGTGATGCCCCCCCCCCGCCACTGCCCCAGCACTGCCCTACCCCGCTGCTACCTCCCTTACCTGATAAGTGTTGCAGTGCCTGTGAAGCAGTGATGCTACTGCCAATGGTTTCTAGTGAGATCTCATGAGATCTCGCCGAAATCTCATGAGATCTCATGCACTTGAGGTCTTGTGATATTTTGTCAAGATCTCAAGAGATCTTACCAGAAGCCAGCGTCACTGCCAGTGCCACTTTTCTGACCATGATGGAAGAGGTGGGGGCACTGCTTCATGGGCAGGCCAGCCCTGCTTCTTGGACATAAGTCAACTAGAGAGATGAGAGGTGAGCACTGAAGATGGGTGGAAATATTTGCACCAGTATTTCAACCCACTTATGACTATTTCTTAGGAGTACTTTGACTTTCTGGTTATCAGAAGATATAAAAATGAAAATAATAGATGCTCTTAAAATACACTGCCTTGTTGAAAAAATTGTTAGTTTGGTACATTTGTAAGTTAGCCTTTGAATCTTCTTACGTGAATCTCCCCTTGCAGATCCATAACTCTCATTATGCTTTCCTTCTAAAACCTGAATCAACATGTTCGGAAGCAGAGGATGCAAAGCTCTGTTTTGTGCAAGTCTGGTAGCAGGTAAATTTGGATTTCCCTCTAACTTCCTTTCACTTTTTGTTACGGTTGCTGTGCTGCTAGATCTTTAGTTAGAGGTATGCTGGTTCACTTCCTTATCTTACTCTCTTGACAGCACTACTTCCTGTTGGGTCTCTTCTCATTTCCTGCAGATTTGCAGAAGAATAAGAAGAAAAAGATGAAGTGAAGCAAGTCAGAAAGCAAGTGACAGGGTAGAAGTAGCTGTTTCAAGAGACACAAACGTGCTGCCACTTTTCTCTCTCTTCACACTGTTATCTATAGAGTGCAATGAAGCCCCATCAGAGACAGGAGAGACACAACTGTCAGAACAACTGCAGAGCAGGCAAAACACTTGCCATCCCTTAGAAACATTGAATCATAGAGTTGGGAGGGACCCAAGGGTCATCTAGTCCAACCCCCTGCTATGCAGGAATCTCAACTAAAGCATCCATGACAGGTGGCCATCCAATCTCTGCTTAAAAACCTCCAAGGAAGGAAAGTTGACAATGTTCCACTGTCAAGCACCTCTTAATGTCAGAAAGTTCTTCCTGATGTTCCATCAGAATCCCCTTCCTTGGACCTTGAATCCACTGGTCTGAGTCCTATCCTCCAGAGCAGGAGAAAACAAGCTTGCTCTGTCTTCATGTGACAACCCTTAAGATATTTGAAGATGGCTGTCATATCTCTTCTAAGTCTCCTCTTTTCCAGGCTAAACATACCCAGCTCCTTCAACCGTTACTCATAAGGCTTGGTTTCCAGACCCTTGATAATCTTGGTTGCCTTCCTCGGCACACGTTCCAGCTTCTCAACATCCTTCTTAAATTGTGGTGCCCAGAACTGGACACAGTATTCCAAGTGTGGTCTGACTAAGGCAGAACAGAGTGGTACTATTACATCCCTTGATCTGTACACTAGTCTTCTGTTGATGCAGCCTAGAATAGGGTTAGCTTTTTTTTGCTGCTGCATCACACTGTTGACTCATGTTAAGCTTGTGGTCCACCAAGATTTCACATGTACTACTAGTAAGCTAGGTGTCTCTCATTTATATTTGTGCATCTGGGTCTTTCTGCTTAAGTGCAGAACCTTACATTTGTCTCTATTGAAATTTATTTTGTTGGTTCACGTTTCCAATATGTTTAGGTCATATTGAATCCTGATTTTTCTCTTCTGCAGCTTTAGTTACCCCCTCCCAATCTGGCATCATCTGCAAACTTTATGAGCACCCCCTCAATTCCTTCATCCAGGCCCTTCATGAAGACGTTGAACAACAACGGGCCCAGGACAGAACCCTGCGGCACCTCACTTGTCACTTTTTCTCAGGAGGGCGAGAAACCATTAATGAGCACTGGGCACAAGATGTTGGACATAACAATATGTTGGCTGACTGGGAACAGTTATGGACCACAGGTATGAAATTTACGGCATGTAATGCCTTAAGAGAGAATATTATGAAAATGATATACAGGTGCTACATGACACCAGTCAAGCTTGCATAAATATATCATTTGCCTGATAATAAATGTTGGAAATGTAAAGAGATTGATGGTACATTCTTTCACCTTTGGTGGACGTACCCAAGGATTAAGGCTTTCTGGGAGATGATCTATAATGAAATGAAGAAGGTATTTAAATATACCTTTTTGAAGAAACCAGAGGCCTTTCTCCTGGGCATGGTCGGCCAAATGGTGTTAAAGAAGGACAGAACTTTCTTTATGTACGCTACAGCAGCAGCAAGAATACTCATCGCAAAGTATTGGAAGACACAAGATTTACCCACCAAGGAAGAATGGCAGATGAAGGTGATGGATTACATGGAATTGGTGGAAATGACTGGCAGAATCCGAGACCAGGGAGAAGAATTGGTAGAAGAAGGATGGAAGAAGTTTAAAGACTATCTACAGAAACATTGCAAAATTAAGGAATGTTAGAAGGATGCTGGAATGAAGTTATGTGGTTTTAGCAGTAATGTTATAAAGGAGTATGTAAAAATGGGTTGTCAACAGGTGAGAATGCAAAGTTACAACATATTAAGATAAATGATTAAGATAAAAACAAAGATGGAAAGGATTTGCTGAATTAACTAATTGAACTAGAATACAAAAAAGGGAGGTGTGAGGAGGTCAAGGAAAGAAGTAAATGAAAGATAAGCTATGGAAAAATTGATTTGTTTTTATTTTTTTTAATTTTTCAGTTTTTTGTAATTTTTGTTTTATTATTTTTTCTTATGTTTGTAATTTTTTGAAATTTTAATAAATATTATTATAAAAAAGAGAAACCATTAATGAGCACTTTTTGGGTTCAATCAGTCAACCAGCTACAAATCCACCTAACAGTTACCTCATCCAACCCAGAGGCAACATGCCTCCTATATCAGTTGCTGGGGATCTCAAGTGGAGAGGGTGCTGTTGTGCTCATGTCTTGCTTGTGAGCTTCTCAATGACATCTGGTTGGCCATGGTGGAAATGCAGTGCTGGACTAAATGGGCCATTGGTTAAATCCAGCAGGGTTCTTTTTATGTTCTCATGAGCTACAGCAGCCAATACTTTTTTAAAAAAAGAAAGATAGTTTAAGGTTTGAGCAGCAGAGAAAATAAAGAAAAGGTCAGGATGGTGCTGGATGGTAGTGCCAGAGTTGCAGAAGTGGAAGAGCAGCTGAATGCCTAGTATCCCTCAGGGAAACAGCAGTGATTGAAAAAGGCAACAGCAGGCAGCTCAATACGGGTGGGTTTGTTTTCATTAGCAACAATCATGATAATATTTCTCTCCATGCTCCACTGCCTTTGTCCTTTTTTCTTCTTCTTTTTCCTAGAGTGAGCATTTGGAGTCAGTGTTTCCGCTATAACTAGGTCAGGGAGCCTAAGTAGGTCACGTTGTCTTTCTAAACGTGGTAAATCTGGAAGTGAAGCGAGGAGGAATGGCCTGTAAACAAAAGACAAAGGGCTGGGCTCATGCGTATATGTGCAGGCAGGAGGGCAAACCTAGAGAGATGTGTCATTGGAGCCTGCCATCATCTACAGCTTGGGATGTTATGGAGAGAATATGGAAGATGGGAAAGGAGACAGAACATGGAAGGTGCTAAGGTGCCACATGAGCAAATCAAGGGTAGTCGGGGCAGGAACAGCATTTGCAAAGTCTGGGCCGCCTACATTGAGCCATCAAACGGAGATTCAATCTCCATGCCCAAACTAGTCAGTAAGCCAAAGCCAATGGGAAATTGGGATCCGGACGCTGGTCATTGTCCATGGGGCAGTTGTGGAGATTGGGAAGGTACTGTTGGAGATAAGCAGTGTCCAGTGCACAGCGGAATGATGAGAAGTATGAGCCAACATGCTCTATACTACTTTATTTACAGTTCAAAGCTGGTAAGTTACAGAAAAACATTTTCCATCTGCCGGAGCAGAGAAAGCGTCATCTCTCCTCTAAAGCACGGAGAGAATCACAAACTGAAACTGCAAAGAACAGTGAAAAACAGGAAACCAGTGTACGTCATATCCAGTCTCCTTTCCCGTGAGAAAACCTCCAACAGTACAGACTGTGGAATGTAAACAACCTGTCTCGTGACAAGCACTTCGCTGCACAGAGAAGAAAGCAGAAACCAACATCCTCCCCCTTTCTGTGAACATCTCTGGGCAGCGTGTTCGTACAATATCAGTACAAACCCAACTTCTGCACATAGGTACAGTGTTGATCCCTTGATACAATCTTGGACAATACATCAGCAGGAATTTCATTACCTGGCATATAGGACACCGTTACGAGTCCCTTCTGAATACGTTCCCTAGCATGTTGCAACTTCAATTGCAAGTGCTTCGTGCTTTGCTTACAACCTTCAGAATTCAGCAAAGCCAAACATGCTTTGTTGTCCTGGTAAACCTGGATTGGACGTTTGGCAGGAATTTTCATGTCTTTGCACAATTGTAACAACCATTCACAATCTTTAAGTGAATAAGACAGTGCATTCAGTTCAGCTTCACAAGTACTTAAGCTAACTGTTGTTTGCTTCTTGCATGACCAATCAAATAGACCCTGATTGTACTTATAGCAAACTCCAGACGTACTCTTCCTGTCTGTAGTGTCACTTCCAAAACTTGCATCTGCAAATATCTCAAGACCACCAGACTTCTGATTGTTAAATCTCAGTCTGTAATGCATAGTGCCTTTCAAATACCGCGCTATGCGTTTCAGAGCTTTCCAATCCTTAACAGTAGGATTGTTGACTTGTCTGCTTAGCAAATTACAGCTAACAGCAATGTCTGGTCTTGAACATCTGGCTATGAAGTTTAGCTTGCCTAGCACACTTCTGTACAGTGTAGTGTCAGAAAATGCTTCTTCAGTGTCATCTACCTGATAACCTGTTGTCATCGGTGTGTCCACAGGGTTAGCATCCATCAGGTTTAGTTTGCTTAACACATCAGCAATTTTCCGTGACTGGTGTACTAGAATGTTACCATCTTGATCTCTCTCTATTTCCAGAGATAGGTAGTTGTTTACCTCACCAAGATCTTTCATGTCAAAGTGCTCTTTTAGTTGAGCTAGGGCGTTATTGTACATTGTGACATCTTTCCAAAAGAATAAAAGATCATCAACATAAAACAAACAATACAGTTTCTTTTGCCCCTCCTCTTTGACAAATACACATGGATCAGCTTTCCCTTGCTGAAAACCTAGAGAAAACAATACTTCAGTGAGTTTTGTGTGCCAACACCGTGCACTTTGTTTGAGACCATAAAGGGACTTTTTCAGAGCACAAACAAATCCCTGTTTTACCTGTACGCCATCAGGTGGAAGCATATAAAGTGATTCACCTAGAGATCCGTACAGAAAAGCTGTATTCACATCATGGTGACTAATGTGTAGATTTTCTTCTGCAGCTAGCTTGAGCATAAGCCTAATGCTCTCATACCTCACTGTGGGTGAGTAGGTCTCGTGATAGTCTTCACCTGGTACCTGTGCAAATCCTCTGGCTACCAATCTGGCTTTGTGTCTGACTATCTTGCCATTTTGATCAGTCTTCGCTTTGAAGACCCATTTGCTTCCAAGCAATTTCATTCCTGGAACTACTGGAACAAGTTCCCATGTTTTGTTCCTTTCCAAGGAATCAAGCTCAGCCTTCATGGCATTTAACCATGGCTCAGCTTCCTTTGAATCCAAATCCTGGATTTCTTGGAAACTTGAAGGTTCAAAAACCTTCTTAGAGCTTTTAACAGCTGTTACTGCTATTTTGGCAAACTCATCAGCAAATCTCTTTGGAGGTCTGCCTTTTGTGGCTCTCTGTGACCTTCGAATTAGCCTTAAGTCTTCAACATTCTCCTCCTTCTTAGGAGAAAAACGACCTATTGTGAACAATGGTTCCTCCAATTCTTGATCAGAGCTTTCAGAGGGTCGCATAGAGGCTTTCGCACTCTTGAAATCCTCTGAATCATCCGATTCAGTTTCAGACTCAGAATCAGAACCTTCATCAGTGGGTGTGGGTTGTTGTGGTTGCTTTTGACTATCCTCAGTCTCATCACTGTCATCAGGATAACATTGGAAAATTCCCACATTCTCCCCCCACTTGGCATTGTACTCAACACTTCTTGTGAGCTTAATTTCCTTAGAGTCAGTCATCATTATTCTGTAAGACCCTTTCTGATAACCTAGAAAGATACCATGCAATCCACGCTTGTCTAACTTGGAGTTTTGTGGTGAGTGAACCCACATGTCCGAACCAAAAATTTTCATGTGTTTGATGTATGGCTTCTTGCCAAACATCTTCTCATAGGGGGTACAACCAATCGCTGAAGATAACCTGCGATTATAACTGTAAGTGAAACATGAGAGAGCTTCGGCCCAATAACTCTCTGGAAGATTTGCATCATGCAGCAAGGTTTTTAACCCTTGAAGCAATGTTTGATTTGCTCGTTCCGCAAGTCCATTCTGCCATGGCGAGCGAGGACTAGACAAATCGTGTTGAATTCCTTTCTCAGCCAGAAAAGCTTCAAACTGCTGAGAAGTGAATTCTCCCCCCCGGTCAGAGAAAAGAGTCTTTATCTTCTTACCATGCACATTTCCCAACCAAGCACAGAATTCCTTGAACTTAGGAAAAGCCTCTGATTTCTGCTTGAGATTGTACACAAAAATATACCTGGAAAATGCATCAATAAGAACCATGAAGTACCTATTCCCACCCAAAGAGGGCGCTAGTGGTCCAACCAAATCAGCATAAATAATTTGGTATGGTTCTGTAGCTTGCCTACTAGACACCTTACCTTTCACAGCCATTTTCACCTTGTTTGCTGCGCATGCCTTGCACTTCATGTGGTACCTGCAGGGTTTAATAGTCATACCTTCAACCAAGGCAGGCATTTTAGATACTGCCTCAAAATGCAAATGACCAAATTTTCGATGAAAATCGTGAATACATTCTGCATGCAAACTTTTGTTAGAACCTGCAATGCAACAAGTGTCATCTTGCACAACATCATCATAATACAAAAGAAACAAACGATCAACAAATTCAGCATACAATTGATAATCATTTTTCTTGGTGATGATGCATCTATTGTTTTTAAAGGAAACGTCAATTTTCTTCTCAATCAGCTGTCCAACGCTGAGCAGATTATGTTTCGCATCCGGCACATAAAGAACATCCTGTATCGATAAGTCCAAACTGTGAAGAACAACAGTTCCGTAGCCTTTACTGGGGATTGTGTGGTCATCCGCCTGGTGAATTGCACCTTCCTGCGGTGTAAAAGACACGAACAGTCGCTTATCGTTGCACATGTGATGCGTTGCAGCTGAATCAACAACGAAGAAAGATCTAGACTTCTTCTGGACCTCTGCAACCTCTGCAACCTCTGCAACCTTTGGAGCGTAGCGTGAGACCATTGCCTTGTGCTGCGTTGTCCTGGACACCGGACCTTTGCCTTTGCTCTGGCCTTTTCCACGCGATGAGCTTCCACTGCGCTGCTCTGTCTTGGCCCTGGGATTTCTGCATTCCCTCTTCATATGGCCTAGACGTCCACACGAGTAGCATTTCACTGCCTTCAAAGCTTTGGCGCCATCTGGTGGTTCCACTGCACTATGGGATGACGTCTGTGAAGACTCCCCATTTCCCATGCAGCCAGCACCCCGCTGATCTGCTTCATTCTGAATCATGGCAGTATCACAAGCTACTGTGAGTTGAGCATTTGGCTGATCAGTGGTATCAAATTCCCCACTTGCTTCATCCAGCCTTCTGCAGCTAGCCATCATGACTTCTTTAAATCAAGCTGCTTTATACATGCTGCGTCTGTGTACAGCTGCTTCAATCCAAAGGCAATCTCAAAACAGCCTCTGCCTTGCCTGTGCTGCTCTTCTGTTTATTTGCTTTGCTTATCTGCAGCTGCTTCAAACTGCATTCCAAAAGCAAGTTCAAAAGCGAAAGTCCCCAAGTGCTTTCTCTACTGCCCTAAATTCTTGCTGCGTCACATCTGCAGCTGCTGTGAAACTGCAGCATTTGTAAAAGTTACTTTCACTTTCCCAGCCATCCAAGCCACTACGCTTGTGCCGTGGAAAACGGCTTTAAAAGTTCAAAGTCCAGCCATAAAGCCATTAATTAGAAGCTGGCAGGCTGCCCGGAGCAGTAGCACATACCTTCATCAATCATTTTGACGCGCAGAGCAGATACCGTGCGTTCCGTCTCTCTGCCGCTGTTCCGATGCTTTGCCGGCACTTCGTCTCTTGCTCCTTTGTTCCTTTGCCAGGAGCCCGACTTCTGAAGTCCATCCTCAAAATACTGCGTTTTTCTGGGCCCGGAACCAAATGTTGGAGATAAGCAGTGTCCAGTGCACAGCGGAATGATGAGAAGTATGAGCCAACATGCTCTATACTACTTTATTTACAGTTCAAAGCCGGTAAGTTACAGAAAAACATTTTCCCTCTGCCGGAGCAGAGAAAGCGTCATCTCTCCTCTAAAGCACGGAGAGAATCACAAACTGAAACTGCAAAGAACAGTGAAAAACAGGAAACAAGTGTACGTCATATCCAGTCTCCTTTCCCGTGAGAAAACCTCCAACAGTACAGACTGTGGAATGTAAACAACCTGTCTCGTGACAAGCACTTCGCTGCACAGAGAAGAAAGCAGAAACCAACAGGTACAGGGGGAAGACTGGTACTACTGACACCCAGGTGAATAATTCACATTCGGGTCAGAATATTGGAGAGATAAAGCAGATGTCCAGAAAGGAAGGATCATGGCTCAGTGGTAGAGAGCCTCTGCTTTACATGCAGAAGGTCCCAGGTTCAGTTACCTGCATTTCCAGGTGGGCTGTGAGAAACCCCAGCCTGAAAACGGGCTGCTAATTAGTGTGGACAATACTGCACTGTATAGGCCAGTGGTCTGAATTGGTATAAGAAAGCTTCCTATGCATACAGAAGAGCCATTGTAATGCTGGAATAAGAACAAAAGGACAGCAGTAGGAGCTTCAGGAGGAACAATGAGAGGAAACCTCAAAATTATTATTCTGCAGTATTTTTACTGGGAACAGCCAATCAGTGCCCAGACTGCAGCCAATTCTGTAGTGCTTTCTGTTCTCGCATCATATGCCTGTAAAGTATGAGTAACATACCCCTTCATGCAACCCTGCATCTGATAGGGACAAAGAGCTGGTAACCAACCAAACTTTCTTTAAGGTTTTCATCAGGCAATCTCTAATGCTCCCAAAACATTGGAAATGAGAAGCATTTCAGAACGCAATGTTGTATATGACTCCGAAAATATCCAGTCCAAGGGCTTCTGTTTGTCCTATGCTTTCTAGACATGGCTCTGAGCGCTTTTCTGTTCCTCCTGCCACATTCCCCGGGAAAACATGCTCTTTAGTGCTGATTTGGAGCAAACATCAGTCTGTGAAAAACCCGATTGACATTTGCTACAATTCAGCAGTAGTGAGTGGGTTTTCCCTTGGGAAAGTGGTGGGACAAGTCTGGAGAAGTCCGAAGTTACTGAAGTCCTGGCAAAAATTGGCCTCACTGGGAAACAGGTGTGGGTAGGTGGGAGTATCAAAGGAGACACTCAGCACTGGAGTGTTCATTATACAGTATACAGTGTATTGTCATTCTCAGCTAGGGAAAGGGGGAAAAGCCAATTCATATTTAAAGCTGAATCTACCTCATCTGCACTTTCAGAAACAATAGGCAATTTATTTATTTTTTTGCAATGCAGTTTTCCAGCCATGTAATGTATACAAAATATGTACAGTCATACCTCATGTTACGTTTTTTCAGGTTACGTTCCGTGGTGACCTGGAAGTACCGGAAAGGGTTACTTCTGGGTTTTGCCACTCGCGCATGCACAGAAGCACTAAATCGTGCTTCGTGCATGCACACAAGTGCCAAATCACGCCGTGCACCTGCACAAATATGGTGCTTCAGGTTGTGGGCTTTTCATGTTGCAAATGGGCCTCGAGAATGGATCCCGTTCACAACCAGACGTACCACTGTATATTAAAGTAAAGCAGGGGTGGGGGAACTTTGGCTCCATGAGATAGATTATTATCAGGATTGGCCTTGCAGGACAAATTTGACAGGTGAGTGGGACCACTCAGTCTCTCAATGATATGATTTCATGTGATTGACAGAGGAATGGGGCTGCCCACCCGGCAAATGCACAGTATTCCAGATTTCCCCCTCCCCCGTTAAGCTCCCAATTGCAACATTTTAAAAGGGAATGTGGGGAAACTTGTAAAGGCTTTATGACAACCTCCATGCTCACATTTCAGCCTGAAATATGAGTGAAGGGACTGTGGTTGAGTCAAATAGAGTTTTTTGAGAAGTACATTAAGGTAGCAACCCCACTGCCCTTTCAGCTGAAATGGAGTGCTGGGGATGCCTTAAAGCATTTCTGAAAAATGATTCTCAAAAGAGGATGAGGCCAATCTTCCTTTGAGTGAGTAGGTGGCAGTGGGTGGGGTGGTCAAGTTTCCCCAACCCCACTGCTGCAGCCCACTTACTTAAAGGGTGGGTGCTGTCTGAAGCAGCTAGTCACTTCTCCTTGGGAAGCAGAGTGGGATGGATGCTTCAAAAAGCATGCCTGAGAACTGCTTTTAGGCAGCCCCAGGTCTTCTGTTTCAGCTGAAGCAGGATCATGGGCACTGCCTTACATCACTTCTCAAAAGCACTGTTTGAAACAGCTTGTGTGCTTCTTCCACCCACTTGGTGAAGTGCACAGGCTGCTTTAAACAGCGATTTTGAGAAGCATTTTAATCCCCTCTCATCAAATGATGAGTGAGGATTGAATCCTGCTGCCTTGACTGTGTGATCCTGCTTGCTGCTGGGAACAGGTCATATAGCCAAGGCAGGATGAAACTGTGTTCTCCTGTTCATGGGCTTGTGTGGGTGGATGTAGTTTGGGGAACATGGCCCAGGCAGGTCAGGATAGGATAACATTGCATATAATACTGAAAATAACATTCAAAAATGTATTATATTAGAGAAAACATAAATATTAGGCAAGCTTTGCAAAAATGTGTAAAACAAAAATTGCATGCAACAATTTGTATATTAGGACAAATTCACAGTAAAAGGCTGATAAATTTTCATGTGGAATTTTTTAAAAATCACAAACTGATGTGGAAATGTGGAGAACTGAACTTAAAATTGGAAAAATGACAAACTGAGAGAAAGTGAAATTGATAAGTTTGCCCATTCCTATTCTCAGCTATAAAAAATTCTTTATTTAGAGCACACACATATCCCAGTTTGCATGGCATGTGTACAATGTAGGCATGAACGGTAGTTTGTTTTAACACCAACTGCTGCAGTTTTTTTTTATTACTTGTGTTAAGATTGCGGGGTTTTTTCTGGCTTAGAGACAATACTTTAGAGGTGGATTCTGCTGACCATATGTGTCTAGGCTATCATTGTAAACTGTCAGAAGACGAAGAGCTAGAAGATGAACTAACAATCCAAAAGGAAGAATGTGACAGGCTTTAACAAAAAAAATTTTTTTTTTGCATGTCCCACATTATAAGACAAACCATTCATTGTATCTGGAAAATTCATCCCCCACAATGTTTAATGCCTGCTGTTCGTTAGATCTGACAGTGATTCCTGCCAGAAAGAAAGAGTTGTATGAGTCTGATGTGAAAAAATAGCTGCTTTGACACAAAGGGAGGGGTTTCTCCCACATTTATAGCATTTTTTTGTCTTGTGTCCCCATCTTCTATGTTTATGGCACATTAGGGCCTTGGCAAGTTGAAAATTATGCATAGGCCACCTCCTTTGACTGCCCTGAAGGAGCTCCTAAAACTAATGTTCCATGTAAATGATTCCCGTTGCTCCATCTGTGGCTCCTTGATGCTCCTATCACAATGACAGTTAATGACTCTCCTTTTCTGAGTGGCAAGGGGGCAAAAACATTGCTTACTGTGCCAACAAATGTTATATTTATGCCCATGCTCTTCTTTTTGTACGACAACTCTAGAATTCTAGATGTCTTGGGGAAATGATTCTAACTTGGCAATGCATGAACCTCAGGTAATGGATTCATCAGCTAGATTCTAAAGCTTTGGGATGCATGCATTGGCCTGCACTGGTGCTAGTAAAAACCAGTGGTCTGCAGTGTTGTACACAAGCAGAATCTAAGAACTTGCACATTTGTGGAGCAAGGAATGTGTGATCTGAGAACCGCTGTAACAATGTTCACCCGAACATGCCCCTTCACACTTTCCTGGTCAGCATAAGAAACCTTTGTCTGAAAAGGTCACTGCTGGATTAGGGCACCGGCAAAGTAAGGACACAAGAAAGAAAGAAAGAAAGAAAGAAAGAAAGAAAGAAAGAAAGAAAGAAAGAAAGAAAGAAAGAAAGAAAGAAAGAGGAAGGTAGGTAGGAAGGAAGGAAGGAAGGGGAAAGGATTAAAAAAAAATTGAAGCAGTCACCATGGGAAAAAACAGGACTTTCTTATACACCAGTACATACTTTCCCCACATTTTGTGTTCTTCTTTTGTTGCTTATCCCCATCTAAACCAGCGGCATCCTAACTAATGTAGATTGAAATAATGTGAGAAAATCAGATCCTGCCATGAGTCACACATGACACATGTGTAGATGCATTTCATCATACATATAAGTTTTATGTCATTTTGAAAAGTACATTCTTATTTTCTGGTTTTTGTTTTGAATTACACAAGAGGGGGCACACCATAATCTTTTCTGTACTTAGGGACTCTAAAGGTCTTAATCCAGCCCTGAAGAAGATATCATAAAATGCCCATCTGATCAGAAGTTGCATCAGATCACCCAGGCTGTTTCATTACAAGGTGCCTCTAAACGCCTGACATGCCAAAAACGCATATGATTTGGGAGATCTTTGATCAGATCATTTAAAATAACAACTTAAAAACAGCTAGGGGTGTTTAGGAATCAAATTGCCTCCTTGGGCAGTGTAGTTTCTGGGGCCTATGCAGTGCCCAGGGGCAGTTCAAATAAGCCCTCCAGATATCCAAATAGGTATCCACATGTACTTGACAAATATGTTTGAATATAGCCAGGGCACTGAGGTCATCAGACCCTTGCATAAGATATGGGAGGTATTTATCCTTCCAGGTTTGAAGTATAAGTCTCTTGGTCAGTATAAGGGCTCATAATGGCTACTTTAAAATTTTGCACCCACCACAAACTCCACTGGAATTGGTTCCACTCAGCAATTTCCAAGTGGAGCCAATCTCTGCTGAAAGTGGACCTACTTTTGGCAGGAATCTTTGTGGCCTTGGCTTGGATTCAAACCATTTCTGGGGATGGGGAGAAAGAATTGGGGGTGTGTGCCTATGATACTTCCTTTGATGATGAACTACCTGCCATCATATAACGTCAGGTGATCAACAGGTGGATAGCCAAGCCCAGCTGAAAAACTGGTCCAAAGAAGATGGGTCAGTTCTGAATTGAGCCCACTGGTTGGATCCAGTCCATCACCCTGTCTTATCCTAGGACTGCTAATTTTAGTCAGGGGTCTTTGGTGAGCGACCACCTGCTAACTACATACTTATTAACATTTGAACTCTAAAAGGTGAGTGAAACAAGACAGGGATGACTGTAGGCAGATGGGTGACAGCTGCCATCCAAAATAATGTACCTTTTGCTTTGGCGCTGCCCCTTCAGTTTCTTCCTTGTCCTTTCGTGGGTACAAGCACAGCCAGGTCCTGGTGAGTGACAACACAAGGTTCCCCCCCCCCAAGGGTCAGACGCCTGAATTGCTTTAAAGGTCACATGAATGTGCTACGTGCCCTTGAGGCATCCCTGACTTTTTCAAACTTGAAAATTCCTGAGCCAATTGATTGCTCAGGAGCCAATGTATTGTTTTGTAAACTATATCCCCTTTCATTAAAAATCAAAAAACCCACACCAATTTTAGTCAATTGCAGCAATTGTCAAGATTAAGGGGAATAAGGGGTTAAATAATTGTCTTCTGAGCATACACCAACAACCCCTGTCTTTGAGCGCCCAGCTTAATGAATGCAGAGTGCGCAGGTGCAAAATTTGATGCATACATTTGTAATATCCTTGTCCTGAAGCTCTCCCTGGAATACATCTGGGCATTATGATCTGGGGAAATTGGTATTCTGAATTTGTCATTTTTGAACTTCATCAGGATCACCATGGGGAAGAACATCAGTAAAGAGGAAATTTGTGCTGCCCTTTTCTATACTTCGTAATTGTGGCATTAAGGCTTCAGGCCATTCATTCCATCAGCACTCAATCCACTTCATAAGGGAAGTTGCACTCACCACTGCCAGCGAACAGAAAGGAGAGTTGAAGGCAGAGTTGATAGAGAAATCATTTGATTTCATTCCTGATCACAGTAAGAAATGCTGAAGCTCAGATGCCTCCGTCTCCATTGGCTCCGAGCACTCTCAGCCTTAATTAAAGTTAACAAAAGCTGAAACTGCTTGCCCTTTTTTGAAAACTGAGCAACAGCAAAGGTGTCCTGGCTGCTATTAAATATACTATGCTGGTGCCCTTCGGATGCTTTGGGTTACAGCTCCCATCAACCCCAGCTTGTATTTCCAATGGTCAAGGATGATGGGAGTTGTAGTCCAACAATATTTAGAGGGTGCTAAGTTTGGGGTGGCTATTCTTTGTATGAAAACCATAGGCATATCTACCTCACAAGGCTGATTAAGTTTATTTGAAAGTAATAGTTTAACTTCTGCAGTTTTAGAAGGAACCAACAACTTTATGAGTCAGTTAATTCAACGACAGTAGAAATACAAAAAACAAAACAAAATATCAGTAGCATAAATTGAGACAACTGATAAAATTAAAACAACATAAGAGAAAGGAGGCTGCTTTGGTAAGAATCTGCTCTGATCAAGAATACATGTTCCAAGAAGCTACAAACACTCCTCATTGTCATACTGAGGCTTGAATTAGATGTCCTTTGAAATGTTGCACCAGCACATCAGCCTTTTAAAGGAATCTGAAAAGACCCATGCAATCAGCTGCACTTATATAATTGTGGGCCTTTATATCAGGGGTGGACAAGCTTTGGCCTTCCAAGTGCTGCTGGACCACAACTCCCATCATCCCTGACCACCAGCCACAACTAGCTGGGAATGGTGGATATTGAGAGTCCAACAACTTCGGGAAGGTGGGGACACTGCTTAACCATGCCTGCTTTATCTGTTCAGAAGTGCCTGGCACTGCCCAAGAGTTTGAAGAAACCAATAAATATTGAGATTTATAAACGGACAGTGTGGTCTGTTAGGTTTAGTCCTCTACACAGCTCTCTCCCAAACCAGAGCTCTGGCTGCCCTGTGGGAAACCTGACCTGATCTAGTCTCAAATAAATTTGGGGTGGGGCTGATTTTTAATTGGGTTTTGAAAAACTCTATATGGTCAGGAGTAGGGTGTGGGAAGGCGGCACTGCATCTCCACCCCCCCACCACACTGCAGAGAGTAGGAGGGTTCAGTCTTGTTTGGTGTTGCCTGCAGGAAACATGCTGACAAAGCAGACCACAGCAGGTTTATCTCTCTTTCTCTCTCCCCAAAAGTCCTGGGGTTAAGTCTCCTCTTCCAGCCTTTGCAGACTTGGCCAACTCCTTTTCAATCTTGCTGGGATCTGCCTCCCCAACACATTTTCTGAAGGCATCACATGGTGAAGAAGACCCCTGCAGCTAGCCTTCTCAGTGACTGATCCCAGACTTTGGAACGCCCATCCCAGGCATAGGCAAACTCGGCCCTCCAGATGTTTTGAGACTACAACTCCCATCATCCCTAGCTAACAGGACCAGTGGTCAGGGATGATGGGAGCTGTAGCCCCAAAACATCTGGAAAGCCGAGTTTGCCTATGCCTGCCCCATCCTAATGAGACTCGCTCCTTCTTGTCCTTCTGCCAGCAGGTGAAGACCCTTTTAACGTCATTTTAATTTTTTTGCAAGCTGCTTTGAGTCCTTGTCTGGGGAAAAGGTGGGATATAAATAAATATAATGATGATAATAACTATTATTCTTATTTTTATTAAACCCTCTGCTCAACAGTTGATGATTGGAGGGTTCAATTTTGCTCATTTTGACTGTGCCCATGTGCTGGGCACTGGCATATACAAAGTGCAACACAAGGAAGTTTGAAAGCCCTCTGTTTTAAAACAATGGCAGACATTTGAGTAAAGCAGGGGTGAAGGGACACTGTAAGGAAATGGATGGTTTTAAACAATGGCAGAGAGCCATTGTGGTGTAATGGTTAGACTGTTGGATGGATTATGACCTGGGAGATTAGGGTTCAAATCTCTGCTCAAGTTCAATGGGTGTTCATTGGCCATTTACCATATCTTAGCTTAGCCTACCTCACAGGGTTGTTGTGATAATGGAATGGGGAGGAGAAGAACCATGAATAGCGCCTTGAGCTCCTTGGAAGATAAAGGTGGTATATAAATGCAACAAATAAATAAATAAAATTTGAGTGGAGCAAGCAAGCGAGCCACAGAGGGGGAAATGGTGGCTTTAAACAGCAGCAGAGGTTTGAGTAAAGCAGAGTTGGAGAGACACTGAAAGGAAAATAGTAGCTGTTTTAAACAATGGCAGAGGTTTGAGTAGAGTGAGCAGGAGGAACTCTTGAGGCAGACAAAGTGCTGGTTTAAAATAAGGTTTGAGGGTGAGAAGGGAGTTGGGAAAGGCTCTGTTGTGTTAGCTTTTTGGTGTTAGCTTTTGTGTTGTACCCATCTCTGCTATTTCTCCTTGTTACTAACCTCAGTGCTTCTCTCTTCTGAATCCATTCAGATCTCTCCTGTTGTTTTAATCACCACCTTCTGACTCTCCATGAATCTCCTTTCTCACCACGCCACAGCTGCTGCTGCTGTGAAACCTGCCTTCTATTTTGCTCCCCTAGCCCACCCTGCAAACCCAGGATTGTGATGAGGCATTACAAATCCTCCAACAGGGGGCTATGTGATGACACCCTTACATTTTCATTATATGTAAGACTAGCGCTATGGAATCTGCCCATGGAAAAACCCCTCCACCAACATGGTTATCATGTTCAATGGATATTATTATTAATAATAATTTATTATTTATACCTCGCCTGTCTAGCTGGGTTTCCCCAGCCACTCTGGGCGGCTTCCAACAGAATATTTGTCAGGGGCTCAGGAGCAGAGGCACAGGAGAGGGAGGAAATGGAGAGCGAGGGGGAGGAATCCGAGGGGAGCGTAAGCGATGACAGTGGTCCGAGGAATTCCCTGAGTTTCTCCAGCGAATCGGAAGATTAACAGAAGGGGGCGCCCATGGCCAGAGCAAGGGGGGTGCCTAGGGGGACACCCCAGGAAGAAGGGGCCAGAGGGGACTCAGAGAGCAGCAGTTGGAAATCAGGACCAGCTTCCCCACCAGAGCGCAGTGGGGGGGAGGAGTCCCAGGTATCGGGATCAGGCTGCTCACCACCAGCGAGAGGAGATGAGTCAGGATTGACCACGCCTCCATCGGAGAGCGCGGAAACAGTCGAGAGGAAGGTTGGAGGCTGGGCGTGTGCGCCAAGTTCAAATGTACAGGCGAGCGGCACAGCAGGTAGCCCGGATAGGGAGCCAGGTCCTAAAGCCCGCCGGAAGGAGGGACAAGAGTCAGGGGGGTCAGCGTCAGAAGAGTCCAGAAAGAAGGAGACCCCGGGGGGCAGAAGGACCCAGAGGAGGAAAGAACAACGGAAGAGGTGGAGTAAGGCTAGAGTCTTAAACTGGTGTACAGGGGGCGGAGACTCAGACGGAGCTTCGCCGGTCTAGGTTCTAGACGTAGAGCTGCACGCTGCGGCTTGTAAATGGAAACTGAAATTCAATAAAGACTTTTGTACATTACAACCGGCTAGCGTTGGTCCTCTGTGAGCTGGGACCTGGAGGCAGCCCAGACAATATTAATAAAAAAGCGATAAAACATCAAACATTAAAAACTTCCCTAAACAGGGCTGCTTTCAGATGTCTTCTAAACATCAAATTGTTTATTTCTTTGACATCTGATGGGAAGGTGTTCCACAGGGTGGGTGCCACTACTGAGAAGGCCCTCTGCCTGGTTCCCTGTAACCTCACTTCTCACACTGAGGGAACTGCCAGAAGGCCCTCAGAGCTGGACCTCAGTATCCGGGCTGAACAATGGGGGTGGATACGCTGCTTCAGGTATACTGGACCGAGGCCATTTAGGCTTTAAAGGTCAGCACCAACACTTTGAATTGTGCTCAGAAACGTACTGGGAGCCAATGTAGGTCTTTCAGGACCGGTGTTATATGGTCTCGGTGGCCACTCCCAGTCACTAGTCTAGCTGCCGCATTCTGGATTAGTTGTTAAAGAAGTGCCTAGCTATTCAGAAAACAATATAGGACAAAAGTTGTTACTGGATACTGCCTGACTTAATTTTATTTATTTATTCAACTTACCTGTTACCCAATAACAATAATTCTCTGGGAAATGCACGAAAAACAATTGAAGCAATTTTAAAACTCCAAAACCCACACAAGTAAAATTCTATATGGCAGCAGTAATGCTAAAAACAATCATTTTAAATCAGAGAAGAAATCTAAAAATCATGGCAAACAGCAATTAACCTAAGGTGTAGGAAGTTCCACTAAATAAATAACCATGTGAAAACACAGTGTGGAGAATTGCTGTGTATATGGCTGTCAGTTGATGTTTTGTGCTTTGAAGTGGATTTCTATGGCAATGTCAGGGCACAACTGTCAAAGTCTAAGGCCTTGTGCTGTTCATATGTTGCAAGACTGCTTAGTGGTGGCTTCTTGGTGACAGGTTCTGAAAGGGGAGAAACAGGCAATCACTTTTAATATTAATAGGCAGGGTTGGGATCAGTAAATTTTGATTGGTCCGGGGGGGAAAAAGAGAGACTCTGATTAGCTGTATATTCAAGCCAGTGAAGAAGAGGCAGTTAACTGTCAGTTGGGAGATAACTGTCAGTTGGAAAACAAAGTTGGGGAAGTCAGTTGACAAGGGAGGTGTGAGGCAGAGGCCAGAGAAAGATGAGGTGAAAGTGGAAAGATGAGGCCCGAATATTAAGCTGTTCATTCCCAGTGCATAAACAATACTTTGCTGGTAAAGATCGGAAAAAAGGAAGCAGGTGGCTGAGTTAGGCTAGGAGAAGCCTAATGTCTTACCACAACCAGATTTTTTAAATTAGCCAAACTGTACAAGCAGCCGGATGTCCAGGTGACGAAGCTATGGGATCATAAGCAGACTGTCCTTAGTAGTTGCAATGGGTTGTGAGTTAATTCAGCTGTGGTTTAGAGAATTTGGCTTGAAGTAAAAGCTGTTTAACTGTGGGAGGCAGTGGAAAACAGGAGTGCCTGGAGTGCTCTGGTCCATGGGGTCATAGAATCATAGAATCATAGAGTTGGAAGAGACCACAAGGGCCATCAAGTCCAACCCCCTGCCAAGCAGGAAACACCATCAGAGCACTCCTGACATATGGTTGTCAAGCCTCTGCTTAAAGACCTCCAAAGAAGGAGACTCCACCACACTCCTTGGCAGCAAATTCCACTGTCGAACAGCTCTTACTGTCAGGAAGTTCTTCCTAATGTTTAGATGGAATCTTCTTTCTTGTAGTTTGGATCCATTGCTTCGTGTCCGCTTCTCTGGAGCAGCAGAAAACAACCTTTCTCCCTCCTCTATGTGACATCCTTTTATATATTTGAACATGGCTATCATATCACCCCTTAACCTCCTCTTCTCGAGGCTAAACATGCCCAGCTCCCTTAGCTGTTCCTCATAAGGCATCATTTCCAGGCCTTTGACCATTTTGGTTGCCCTCCTCTGGACACGTTCCAGTTTGGCAGTGTCCTTCTTGAACTGTGGTGCCCAGAACTGGACACAGTACTCACGAAGTCACGAAGAGTTGGACACGACTAAATGGCTAAACCAGTGTTTCCCAACCTTGTGCCTCCAGCTGTTTTTGAACTACAATTCCCATCATCCCTGACTAGCAAGACCAGTGGCAAGGGATGGTGGGAATTGTAGTCCAAAAACAGCTGGAGGCACAAGGTTGGGAAACACTGGGCTAAACAACAAAAAAAGCTGTTTAGAGGCTGGTGTCAGCAACATTGTCTCTCAGTCTGTAGAAACTGCCATAAAGTGCATGCAAGACACCAGTTTGAATATCAGTATTGCCTTAAATACACAAAACCCTTTAATAAACAATATTCTCAACAGGTCATACTATATCCAGTGCTGGTGTCCATCTCATGCTTAAGCCTATTGCACCAAGCTATGAGGAGGATTTTAAAAGGAATGAGCAACTGTGGAAAAGGGTCACCTTGAGGAACTGAATTATTGTGGCAGGGAGATCCATGGAACCCAAAATATAAAATTTAGAAAGCACGAATACTCAAACTTTATAAAAAGTAAGATAGTTTTCCTGTACATGGTGGGACTCGTCTCTCCCCCCCCTGATAATGCCAGAGATTTTAAAAGTGGGGCTTAAAAGATCAGTGAAACTGAAGAAACTCTTCTCAGGTACTGAAAAGACATTAAAAGGGGGTGCCAGGCAAAACAGTCTGGAGGAAGCATTCCATAAATGGGGGTCACTTCTAAAAAAAACCCTTTTGTCTTGTGGCCACCCATATTATCTCAGCTTGTGAGAATCTTCTGTTGGTGATCTCAGGGTTCAAGTAGATTCGCCATGTTCCCAAGTTGTAAAAAAATATTTAAAGGTCAGAATCAGCACCTTGGATAGGACTAGAAACATTGCAGGAGCCAATGAAGATGAAAAAAATGCTGGCATAATATTACTGGAGTGTCTAGTTCCAGTTAGTACTCTTGAAGCCACATTCTATGCCAAATGAATTTTCTGGACCATTTTTAAAGATAGTCCCCACCTACAATGCTTTGCAACAATCTAACTGTAAAAAGTCTCCACTGTTCTCACATCATTTTACTGGTGCTTCTGGCCTATGATGAAAGCGGATTATGCATTCTCCCTCTGCATCTCTGCTACTTTGTTCATTGTCTCTCAACTATGCTTCTAGAGCAAAAGCACCAATTTGCACCACCAATCAAATGTGTTCCCTGAAAGGAAAGGCGCCAATGAGAAAGAGCAGTTGCTTTCATTTTCATCCTGATCTCTGTGGAGCAATAATGGAGTAAATAAAATATGTTTCCCCACTCGGAGAAAAAGAGTTGTAAAGTAGAAAGCCAAAGTAAATATACTATACAGGGACAAATAAAAGGTGTCTGTGAGAAACAATTAATTGGCATGTTACTAGCACATGGGGATTTTAGTTTCAAATCTCTTCTTCATGTTTATATAGTCATTCTGATGCTAAATCTCACCTTCAAAAATCATGCCCGGAAGAGCTTAGATGCTAAATGTTACCTTCCTTAATGACCAGCCTGGCTGGATGAGGCTCTCCAAATTGTGCTGCTATGCTGCAGAGGTTCACTTCATGGTGATTAGATGAATGCCTGGGAGGAGAGGAATGTTTTCACTTGGTGCCTAAATAGCTCCCTGGGGAATGCACTCCTCAAATTGGGAGCCACCACAGAAAAGGCAAGTTCTCATGTTGCCACCCTCTGGACCTCTCAAGGAGGAGGCACCTGATGAAGGGTCTCAGATGATGATTTCAGGGTCTGTGTTGGTTCATATGTGGAGAGGTGATCCTTGAGGTTCCAGTTCTTCATCCATAAAATGAGAATAAAGACACCTATATCAGGATTATTGTGAGGAAGAAAGAAGTTATATACCAGCCTGTCAAGTAGAAGCGTTGAAATAACACAAAGAGGCAGGCCAGGTTTAGGTTACACGATTGTAGTTAACGTCAGGATACACCCTGGGGCCCAGGCAGCCCCTGGGATGAGACGAACCTCTCTGGGCGTCCTCCTGGTGTTGCACAGTTCTGGGATGTCCATAAATCATCAGTCCTGGCATGCTCCAGTGACACGCAGCAAATGTCTACATGCATACTCACTCAGCGGAGATCAGCAGAAACGAAGTGGAGAATTGTGTCCTCATTGTGAGCTTTTATTTAGCAATATTTACAGGACAAACAGTCAGGACAAACAGTCAGGGTGTTCTCTCACTTCAGCTCTGAGAGAGAACAGAAAGTAAAAAGTACACAAACACAGAAAGCGGAAGAGACAAGGCTAACTTCCGTTCTCAGGCTTTTCCAAGCCTAGAAAATAAACACAGGCAAGTGATGTAACAATCACACACCCAGCAACGGAGGACTGATATACTAACAGTTCTATCACATGGAGAGTGATTGAGCTTTTATAAAGGTATGTCATGAGATGTGCCAGATTCTGCAACATATGAACTGTATTGTAGCATAATGAAACTGTCTGCAATACAATTTGAGGAAAGAAAAGGGAATTACCTAGGATGGTGATTAACTAGAATATCAGCAATGATAAATATTTATCAATTTTATTCACTGGGTTTCTAAAATCCAATTAAGGCCAAAACCTAGTTGATATTTTGTTCATCACCTTTTCTGTGGCTCTCAACTGCGTAACTTCAGAAATATTAACACAAATGTGACTGCATGGATATAGGTAATCTTCAAGAGGATTAGACCTTTTCTGAAGTATAAGAGCCCTTCAAATGCTGTGGCAACTTAGGAAAGCTTCAAAGTCACACATTTTCTAAATGGAAAGTAGGTGCAGCAATGACTACTATATATAAGGGGTCCAGAGTGGCAATTGCAAACACATACACATTGCATATATGTATGGCTTTTCTGTCTGTAAATATGGTCTCTGTTCACTGGGAAGTGCCATCTTCTGAGCACACATGTACACAGTAAAACACACAAATTTGTGTGGGTGGGTGGATGACTGTTACACATGTTTTTTTATGTGCTTAGCAGAAAGTTTTCAACAGCCCAACTGGCTCTCATGGCCATATACCAGCCATGTATGTCGTCTTGTCAGTGGGACTGATAAACCGCCCATTTTTGCTACCTGGCTGGAATTGCAAAACCAGGGGTTTATCCAGCACAAGCCACATGGCTGGTAGGCAGATTTCAGCTCATATAACTCAAATTTATAACTTCTGAGTTGTCTTTCTTGCTCTTATAGCTTTAGAATGGAATTGTCTTCAAGCGGAACCTCCTTTACAGTCTCGGTTTACCACTTGCGTACTTTATGAAGTATCTCCTGCTCTCCGATGTTTTTACTGATTCTTTTAGTAGGTCCTAAGGGTGGAATAACTGGGAATTTGCCAGGGTTTTAATACTGGAAAAGGACTCACCCCTCTGATAGTCCTTCACGTCTTACTTTCCACAGATTCTCTAAGCAAGTCAGAAGGATATCAAGAGACCTCTCAGTTTGCACACTCCACCTTTTCCACATGGGGGTCCATTGGGCTAACGTATCTGAGGAACCCCCAAATCCTGGTTCTTGAACTGTCCTTTAGGGTGAGGAAAGAAATATGGCACTTTCTGCCGCTTCTATCAAATCTCTTGACATGGAAGATGCAGCCTGTTCATACTATGTCTGCTTGGGTTATGCTTTTATTTAGGATTAAGAAGAAAGGAGAGATATTCTATTGTGGTCCTCCATGCCAACATTTTAAAAGTCACTTATCTCCCTTTACTTTATTATTAAAAATGAAGTTCCATGAAATGTATATGCAACAATATTTTATAGCTCTATAACTATCTTGACAGCTTCCACAACCTCACCTATAATGCTATATTGGCATTTCCTTTTGCATATAAGCTTTACTATAGACCAGCCATTTTCATCCTCCATATAATATTAGAGGTAGGTTGCAATTATCCTCCAGATTCTTTCTAATTTCTGATGAATTACCTGTAGTTGGTCTGTCCAGTGAGCACATGTCAGTTCAACATCCAGCAGTAAAGCATCTGCTTTGCATGCAGAAGATCTCAGGTTCAATCTCCAGCATCTTTACATAGGTCTGGGGGAGACCCCTGCCTGAAACCCTGCAGAGCTGCTGCCAGCCAGTGTAGACAGTACTGAACTAGATGGATCAATGGTCTGAACTTGGTATATGGCAGCTTCATATGAAACAGTTCACTCCTATGCAAAGTTAAACTCACTGTTTTCAATGAGCTTTGGCATGTCTAACTGCCTAGGGCTGTAAAGGTTCCTGATTGCAAATGATCTCAGCACTGGACTAGCTAGCTTGCTTTAACCTGTTTGAAGAGAATATCCATGGCAACCTGTGTGATGTCATAAGTCTTTGTGCTGGAAACACCAAAGAAGGGCCTTGCCAAGTACACAGGCAACTAAAACAGGTGATGTCAATAAGCTGCCAATAGTTAAACTAAGGAAGGAATATTGCAGGTGAGCTAGATGGACCAGTGGTCTGGCTTAATATAAGTCATGTCCTATGCACCTTCAGCAAAACTTCAGCAAAAGGACTTGCCAATTTACTTTAATGAAGGGAGAAGCTCCTGTCTCTCCATTCTGTGGCTACGAACGAGGAAGCCCTTGCAGACGTAAACATTTCTTGTGTGCACTGGAACCCAGTAAATGGAGATAACTGTGGGATTGTGATGACTGATTCATAGGATGTTTGCAGCCCCAAAGTACAGCAATTACCTGTTGGTAACCAAGGGGGAAAATGTTGTTTGTATAAACACACAGGAAGCCTGCTGCTTGGGTTTACAGTACTTTTGTCCACAGATGTATCACTGTACCATGATTTAGGTAATATTAAAAATACACACATAGCAAAGTCTTAAAGAGGTCACAGATCAATTATGCCTTGGTCTGCTTTCTTCTGAACTAAGTCAGGATGGGCAGGTAACCTAGATCTGAGATAGAAATCTATAGTAGGGGCTTAGGTTCCTATAGCGAACTAATGCAACATCATACTGCAGAGCCATTTGCAATATCTCTGTGATGCAGCCGAGCCAGCATATAATGTGGAGTAAATGTTGTTTAGTAAAAGAAAGAACACTGATAAATGTCTGGCCATTAAGGTCAGCCCATGGAGAATGAAACAAGAAACTGCTGTGAAGAGGGAAATAGAGGCGAGGGAGGAGGGAAAAGTTTAAAATTCAGCACCATGGACAGTAGCACTCACATTTTGGTATAATGGAGTTTGCACAAAGCTTAATTTTCAGTCTTACATGCTGAAGCACCATAATACAACAGTTATTTTAAGCCTCTTGGAGCTTTTCTAAACTCTTTGTGTGCCGAGTGCTTGCCACACGCCCACCTGTTTTCAATGATTTGGGCGGGGGGGGGGGTAGAGAAATGGAAAGAATTCTTTGCAAGAGCACTCAACAAAATGACAGGTTTAATAATCTGCACTTAGACAGCACTTTTCATCCAAGGGTCTCAGAGATCTTTATAAATATTCATGCACTTTATACATATTTTCAGCCAATGTACCCTCCCTTTCCTCCATCCCAAACAAGTAAATATAACCCAATTCCCCTTTTGCAGATCTGGAAAGGCAGACTTGAAATTCAGGGAAAGTGAAATTTAAAGTGCAACCCTCTGTATATCTATTGAGAAGTATGTCCCATTGAGTTCAGTGGGACACTTGCTCACAGGCAAACGTATACAGGATTGCATCCTCAGAGTGACCAAGCAATTCTTGTGGAGTCACAAAAAAGAGTCAGCTATAAAGATAGGAACAGAAATAGGGTGGGAGATAAGAAAATAGGCTTTTTCTTTTTACCAGTAGTTGGCAATCATTGGGACATAGGGTCATGTAGTGTGTAATACTGTGGCTTTTGTGTAATGTCAGCAATAAATGCACAGTTTTATCAGTAACTCTTTATAGCAGACTTTAATGTGCAGCTTTGCAATCTTGTAGTTCTAGGTTGCATAGGAAGCTGCTATATACAGGGGCAGATTATTTGTTCATCTAGCTTGGCATCTACTCTGACTGGCAGTGGCTGTACCAGGTTTCAGGCAGAGGTCTTTCTCATTTCTGCTCCCTGATCCTTTTAAACTGCATATATCATGGACTGAACTGGGCATGTTTTGCATGCAAAGTGTGTGCTGTGCCACTAAGCTGTCTTTCCCCATAGCTTCATTGCCTTCCAGTCTCTTTCCAAGCTCAATTCAAAGTGCTTTTCATTAGTTTTAAATCCCTAAACAGCTTATAGCCAGGATACTTAAAGGACCATCACCTCCTACATTAGCCTGCTGGTCCACGCAATGAGCTAGGAGACCCTAATATATGCACTGCTGTCATCTGATGTTTCGGAGTTGGGAACACATGAAAGGGTATTCTCTGTTGTTGCACCCTTCCCTGGGGGATCCTTGGTGATTTATGTTTCATCAGGTCATTGACCTGATTGATAATTGACCCTGGCTCCTTTATGCACTGACTGATCCATTTATCTGTTATGCTTATGTTTTCTAAGAGAGCACGGCATAAGCGGTAAGACTGTCACACAATTAAATAGTTGGTTAAACACATTAGTCAAATTGATCAACAGATTAAACTTGTACAAATCTGCATGTGCATAAGTCCCATGATTTGTAAATAAAATGCTTTCTGAATCAATCTACTCAGAAGTAAGCCCAACTAATTTCAATGGGACTACAAGGTAATCTGCAGAACTGCAAGTATACTCAGAGTGTTCTTTTCCCTTGGTGGTCAGACAGAATAATCACCATCCTTTCTTCTTTCCAGGCTGACTCCTCCAAAAGCAAGACAAGGACCAGCAATGGTACTCGCACACACAAAAGCTCTAAGCCTCCATGCCTGCAACTAAGCCATGCTCCCAGTTCTGTCAAGCAACTGAGGAGTGGGCGGAAGAGAGAGGAAAATGGAAGATACCAAGATGAGAGTGGGGGAAATGGAAAAGGCTTCTTCTAAGAAGATATCCAATTAATTTGGAGAGATTTGTAATCATTTCGAACAAGCAAAAGTAATCATTTAGACCAGATGTTTTGGACTGTAACTCCCATTAGCTCCAACCAGGATGTCTGTGCTGGCTGGGGATGATAGGAGTTGTAGTCCGAGACATCTGGAGAGCATCAGGATGGCAAAGCCATTTGATCAATTGATTAAACATCACAGCCCTAATGATAATTTATCCCGTTCCTTTGCTGGTAATATTGTGATTAGGATATATCAATTCAGCACTAAGAAAAACCTGTTTAGACATGCACTCACAGCCTTGTTGACTTAATCCTAGAAATTCCTAAGAACAGATTATTATTAATTAGAAGTTATCGACAGCCTCTTTATTCCAAATGGTATCTTTAAATTAAGCCAGTTTCAGAATACCTAACTCTCTGGTGGGCTATATTTTCTATCTCCTTCAGTATCAGGATAAATTCCCAAGGGAGAAATAGAATTGTTTCTTACAGTGAACAGGACAGGAAAGGACGGCACTCAGAGACAGTGGCACTGTTTAATCAGATGCAATACACTTCTAACTTACTTTGAAAAGGTGCACAGCTTTGCACAATTCACTATCTCTAAAACCTTAGTTCCCCATCTGGAAAATGAGACTAAAAGTGACCTGCATTACTATTTTGTTATAAAGTCAAGCAGGCCACAAGCCACTGGGAAGTTGTTCTGCACAAAGTCCCCTTCCAAAAACATTGTACGATGACATTGTGCAGCTCCTATTTATTTCAATGAAATTTGCACAGAGGAGTCCCTGGTGGATTGTGCCCATGGGGTGTGTGTGTTATGCACATTAAAAAGTGTCATGGGCCTGGAAAGGATGTGAAAGCCACATAAATGCATCCTCGGGGCAAAATGGCAGAACAACGAAAGCTTTGATGGATTTATGCTGTGAAACAAACTCTTTAACATTCACTGTTCTTCACAAAAGCTACCCTTCAACGTGGACTTTGTCTCTGCTGCCTTGCCTAAGGCAGGCTGCCCAGCTTTTATCCATTAATGTTCATTGCAGAATCTCAACCCCTTTAAGAAGTGGCAGCGAGCTTGTAAATCCTGCCATCCGATGAGCTGTGCTGTTGCAGTGTGTCAACTCAATGTGTGGAAGGGAAAACAGATGTGCTAAGTAGAGGGTGGGTTTGTCTCTCTCCTTGTTTACTGTGTGGTTTATCTCCTCTTCAGTCTTCCTCTTTCTGTTTAAATATTCGATGTCATTTTGTTTATTTCTGTGACAAATGATTTGGGGTTTCATTTCCAGAAACAGAAAAGTGTCAGCAATGCCAGCATTGTTGGGGCATCTGTTCCTTGCTATTAATTAGTTCCTTTCCCTGTTTGCTTGCCTGCTTGCTTGCTTGCCTCCTAAAAACAGAGGTGCCTACATCACGTAACTGTCATTTATTTGTAGCAGCAGATCCATTTCCTTGAGACTGTCTCTCTGGCTGCTTTTCAGTGCCTACTTGTGTCCAGTCTCAGTGAAAAGTTTGTGGAATTTGAAGCCACAAGATGTGATGGTGGTCAGAAGCTTAAAAATGCACTTCGATAGATGCACAGAGGATAACCAAGCAATCTGCTGGTTGGGAATCTGAAAGCCCTGGGCTTCATCCTGGTCCACCAACAATAGTTCTGTAGCACCCAAACCATTGGAACATAGGAAGCTGCAGTGTACTGAGTGAGAATATTGGTCCACCTAACTCAGTGTCATCTCGTAGCAGCTCTCCAGTATTTCAGACAGGGATTCCCTCCCTGGCTTACGGATACTGAACCTGGGACCTTCTCAAAGCAAAGTAGATGCTCTATAACTTAAGTACAGTCCTTACCCAATTGTTTTTGGGATGACACAAAAAGCGTGCTAGGGGCTGTGATTATGTTCCTACTTCATTCCTTCCCACTGGAATTAGTTAGAAGGAAATTACTTACACAAGGGCAGGCTTGTGGCATGTTTTGGGTGACCTCATGGAATGCAGAGCAGGTAGGATTTGATGTAGGTGTGCTCCTCCCCTGTGCCATCTATGCCCACTCACATTGCTTCCCTATTTTCAGGGATTTGGAGGGTGGCCTAGCCGGCAGAGCCTTTGTGTAGCATACAGAGACAATTTTGCAGGTGGGGTGGGTTTGAACTCCAGAAGTTCTCTGCCTTATCCTAACACCCTTCACTTGATGGAGCATTGAATGTAGGATTGCATCCTAAGGCCATCAATGACTACTAGCCATAATATAGCGCCTCCAGGTTTGGGGGAGGTATAGCCATCAATACAGCTTGCAACAGGAGAAGAAGGTGGTTGTCTTCATGTCCAGCTTGTGAACTTTCTAGATGAATCTGACTGGCCAGTATCAGAAACAGGGTGCTGGATTAAATGAACCTTTAGTCCACCCTAGCAGGGTTCTTCTTATGTACAAAGGAAAGTCATTACTGTAACTGGCTTTAAATAAGGCTGGAGCAGTGTTTTTTCAAAGCTTGATTTCTTGTTAATGATTAAAGTAATTACCCCAGTTTATGAACACTTCTAGGGCTTTCAGCTGGCAAGTGGTCATCATCTTGAAGATAATAAAACCCAATTTGTTTGCTTATTAAAAGCATTTATATCCTGTCTTTCCATCCCCAAAAGGGCTCTCTAGGCAATTAACAACCACCTTAAAATATACCATAAAATTTAAAAAAAGAAACCTGAAACAGTAGCATTAATACCAAATTATCAGCAACAGGCAAAATGTAAACAATTTAATATAAAATTATCCAGACTAATGCATGTCTGAGTAGCAGCATCTGTCCTCTAAAGCAGGGGTGGCAAACCATTTTACACTCAAGGGCTGAATTCCCTTCTGGAAAGCCTTCCAAGGGCCACACACCACAGGCAATAGTGAGAGTAATGAATGTAAATTTACCTTTGTGCAGTGGGGTAGTTTCTATCCACACGTACATATCCCTCTCTCCTCATCCAGACAAGTAAGAGGCATTAACAGAGTTCAATGACACATTCTAGCCAGGCAAGAACACTTTGGGTTCCCTACCCCTACTCTAAAGACATCGAGGGAGAACATTAACTAGGCTTCCTGTGGCAAGGAATTGCATAGCTACCTGAAGCTTTGTGAGACACAAAGCAGGGCTTCCACTAAGCCACTGACCTAAGCGGTCAGGCCAACTTAAAGTTATCGGCACCAGCATTTATTGACACCAGACAAGAATTCCATTCTATGGCCACATTCACACCACACCTTTAAAGCACTATGATACCACTTTAAGCAGTTGTGGCTTCCCCCAAAATAGTTCTGGGAGCTGTAGTTTATTAACGGTGCTGAGAATTGTTACGAGATACATTTTCCCTAAAAACCCTAATTCAGGATTGGGGAGCCTGGGTGTCAGTGGACACCAGTGTCACTGGACTACAACTCCCTTAACCCCTAGCTATTGGCAATGATGGCTGGGGTTTATGGGAGTTGTAGTCAAAAAAAGTCTGGCAGGGCATGTGTTCTCCAACCCTGCACAAAACAGACTGGGTTCTGGGTATGTTAAGGACAATTTTTTCTTATATGAAACTGCCTGACAACTCTGTCCTGCCATTTCTCTGCCCTTCTCAGCAGGTATGCACAAGAGACAGAGCCCTTTCTGCTATGACGCCCAAACAATGGAATAGTTTTCCCAAAGAGGTACACCTAGCCCTGCCTTCCTCTTCTTGACAGACAGTGTGTTGTCCCAGCGAGCTCCTTAGAAATGCTGCCATACTAAATATTGTATACTGAATCTGCTGTAATTTATTATTTTATGTTGTTTTTACGGTGTTTGGACTGTGCATATTGTAAGATACCTTGGCTATATTGTGTGCAGAAAGGTGAGATGCAAATCACTGGAAGGAAGGAACAATGGGCGGAGGCAAGGCAGTAGGACAGAGCTAGGTGAGAATCAGTATTACATCTTGTGTAAATGTCCCCCATTTCCCACCCTGTCCTTCAAGACCTTATTCCACATCCAAACATGCAACCCCAATGTATTTTGTGGACCTTTTGCTTAAGGGGATTATAAAAATACCACTCAGGCCTTTTCAAGTGAGGCATCCTCTACTAACCAAGTGTGAGTTTCTCAGCTCTTTGTGGGGTATGGTAGAAACTACGCTACAAGCAAGCATTAGTCATATGGAATCCCTTCCTACTCTACCTACAGAGCAGATTTTACTGAGGGCTAGTAAAGACAATTGCACGTAAAGAAAAAGAACAAACCTTCTGGCATTAACAGCTGCAGAACTGAGTCAGTGGAATCACACAGAAACACACTTTTTTTAAAAAACAACACAGTCCCACACTGTTATATAAGTTGCTGAAGGCTACAAATGTTAACCAGAAAGTTGAGGGGCTCTAGGATATTACATTAAAATTCAAACGTTTATACTCATGAGGACAAAGTATCTGATTAGGAGATGTCCATGTGGAAGATTCATTAATGACTAAGAGATTCATTTTACTAGGGTTCATCCACACTTCCACTTGTGCCCTGCCTAGAAAGCACTGGTCCGAGAAGCTTTCCTCTTGATGCACATTTTCTAGGTCTGAGTTCGAGTGGTTTTCCCTTTGCCCCGCTCCTTTCCAAAGGAAAACCCATTCTTTAGTGATAGATCATAACAAATGGCCATCTGGGAGAAATCCAAATTGCTGCTTGCTCCAATTGAGTGGTAAAGAGTGGTATTCCCCAGGGGAAGACGTGGGTGTTGCTGTGGTCTCAACCACTGAGCCACTTGGGTTTGCTGATCGGAAGGTTGGCAGTTTGAATCCACACAATGGGGTGAGCTCCCATTGCTCTGTCCCAGCTTCTGCCAACCTAGCAGTTTGAAAGCATACCAGTGCAAGTAGATAAATAGGTACCACTGCGGAGGGGAAGGTAAATGGCGTTTCCATGTACTCTGGCACTCGTTACCTTGTTCCGTTGCACCAGTAGCAGCTTAGTCATGCTGGCCACATGACCCGGAAAGCTGTGGATAAACGCCAGCTCCCTCGGCCTGAAAAGTGAGATGAGTGCTGAACCCCATAGTTGCCTTTGACTGGACTTTACCATCCAGTGGTCCTTTCCTTTTCCCTTTCCCCAGGGGGGAAGCAGCAGAACAAGAGGAATAAGCACCTACTCTTAATAGCAGACTTGGAGAAGAGCAAGGCCAGAATAGATGACGGAGACCACATGTTTACTAACATACAAGCTATGTGTAATGTAGTCAGTGCCAGCCTTAGCCATTTTGCTGCCTGAGGAAAAGGACAAGACAATGCTCTCCCATTCCACAGAGGAGGCAGTATGTCTCTAAATACCAGTTGCTGGAAATCACAGTGGGAAGACTGCTTAGGTCTTGACTTTGGGCTCCCCATAGGCTGCTGTGAGAACAGGATGCTGGGCTAGGTGAGCCACTGGCCTGATCCAGAAAGGCCGCTCTTACATTCATATACGATTGCACTATATGTGTCTATGTGGGCAAATGAGATCAAGGACAGTGAGAGCAAAGAGGAAGGGAAGATGTACAAAGAAGAAGAGGCCAAGTTCCAAAGAGTATCAAAGGAATACAGATATTTAGTAATATTAGCATATTGCATGTGTTGCTGGGATGGGGCAGTAAATTGTTCGGCTGCACCATACATGCATTTCAAAGCAAATAATGATTACATAGGATTCAAAGGCAATGAGACCAAGGACAAAATGAAGGCAAAGGAGGAGGGAAATAATTTTGAGAAGATCAAAGGAACACAATTGTGTCAATCAAAAACTGCAAGACTTAATAAAAATCAGGGATACGTTTTGAACACAATATTAGGTCAGTTGTTTTGGCTCAACTTTATAAAAAACTCATTCTTTACTAGGTAAAGATTCATAGCATAAGTGGCTTAAATCTGCCATAAAGGTCATTGCAAGCTGATTTAGGGTGATATTCATTGCTAGTCTTACTTAGATCCCCTGAAATAAATGGACATGGGCAAATTTAGGTTCATTAATTTCAGTGAGTCTATTCTGAGTAGGACTTAGTTGAATATCACCCATAATATTCCATGTCTGTGGATTTTATGCAAATTTAATAAAGTGTTTTGTTTAACAATGAAGATATCCGGATGCTAACTTCATCCACCCAGTTGGCAGATGGAAAACATAGCAAAGGAAATTTAAACTGGGCTGATTATTCAAAAAACCATCCTTTATGGATGGATGCATTTGTCAGTGTCAGTTTCTCTCGGTTTCTCATTTTTCCAGTCTTAAGTTTTTCCTCTCCTCCAATTTCTGCACACTTCGTTTTTTAAAACATGAAAATTCATGTGGGTGGTATGCAACTAAGCTTTCCTCAAAATAGACCCATTGAAATCAGTGGACATGATTAGGTTCATGAGATTAATTTCAGTGGGTCTACACTGAGTAAAACTTGGTTGAAGGCCACCCTGTGCTTTTTCGTGTGCATTGCTCATTTTTTGTATGCATTTTTGCCCGTAATTTCCCTCTAATAAAATGCAGCCCTATATGTTATTTTCACCAATGTGCAAAACTTTACATACACTTTCCCCAGATATAGAAGTTGTCATATGTATGCTCTGATTGAAGAAGTGCACTGCAAAATTCAGAGGTGTGAATTTCAAAGGAGGGCGGTGTTCCGATTTGCATATTGGGTCAGGAAGTGTTAACTTGGTAGGTTTGCATTAAAATGCACACTAAACAAATGTATCCCCCCCCCATCTCTAAAACCCATCAGATTCAGCAGGTGACTGTGGAATAGCTTAAGAGGAAAGCCAGGTTGTTTAGGGATTTAAAACGGATTCTGCAGCACTGCAGGAAGGAGCTCCGCATGACCATGTAGAACATGGACAAAACATGAGGAGACAGATCTCCATTTAAGAAAACAGTTGCTCTTTCCTCTGATGCCACTGGTATTAAGGATAGTAAGGCAACTATAGGACCAAACTATATCTGGTTGTTTGTTTGTTTTTTAATTTAAGTGCTCTTAAATTTTTCTTTGATGGTTTCAGCTCTTCTGACTGCTCCACCATTTGGCAAGCCCACACTGACTGCTTTGCAGATGCCGCAGTGACGTTGTCCACAAATGCTTTGTAGACTCTATGGAAACATATCACTAGCCCTCAGCAATGGCAGCCATCAGCCAATCAGATTGTTATTGGAGCCCAATGTTCTCAGCCTTGAGGAGCATCTATTTATTGGACTGTTCCATCTGAGTGAAAGGAGGGGAACACATGTTTCATATTAATCTTCATTTCAACTAAGTTGTTTTAGCTCATGCTTTATTATGGCACTTTGTAACAATGCATCAGTAACAGCAGCCCCGGGGCAGTGCTTGCGTGCAGCAGGCTGAGTGTCTAAACTGCTCTCGAGACAGTCTCTAATCACACACAATGAGGCACTCCCTGGTGCACCATATGAATTTATAATAGCAATTTATATGATGCCCTGAAGCATGATTTGTATTTGGTCTGGGATGCTGGGGTTGGTTTGGGAGGGGAACTGCTTACATTGTCCTTTCTTTCACCACATTTATATGGTGCCTTTAAAGCACAGAGGGCAAAAACCTAAACATACACTCCTGCATTAGTTGGAATTTCGGTCAAGTCTTTTATTTCTAGTGTGTAAGCACCAAACTGGACAAAAAGCTATTTTTACAATTAGCAATTGCAAGTAACAGATCTTTAAAAGATAAATGGCAGGTGTGGGGGATGGATCTGGATTGGTATCCTGAAGTGATTGGGGGCTTAATCCTTCCCCTTGCTGCACTCCCAGTTCAAAGCCAGTTTCCCAGCTCTCCTATTTGCGTTGGAGGAAAAGCTCCCATCTATGCCAATGGGAGCTTTTCTTCCAATGGAAATAGCAGGTCCTGGGCAGCCTGATTCAGATCAAGAGCACAGTAGGGCTTAAAGGGGTAAAGCCTTCCCTACTCTGCAATGGGTGCCCTGCACCTACTATTTATAAAGCCATTCTTTTACAATTAGTATTCTTTTAAAATTGGTATCTTTCTAATTTGGCCTTAGGGACATAGGAAGTTGCCCAGGGCCGGCCCACACTTGAGGTGAGGTGAGACAACTGCCTCCTAAGAGAATTAAGATAATTTCAGCAAGTGTAGCTTGGCCTGGGAAGACAAACAAAGTAAACTTTCCATTAAGTTTAGCCTGCACAGGGCTTGCTATGTTTAGGCTAGTTAACATTGAAATTGTAACTTCAGTAGCGGCTTGAACTTCAGGGCCCGGAGGGGCCCCAGAAGCAACTTTAGTGCAATTGCTTTAAAAAATTGGGACTAGTAGATCCAATTTGAGTCACATTGATTTGAATCAAATTGATTAATTTTTAGTTGTATATATTTCAACAATCCCAAAGTTTGAGAGTCAGTAGCACAGGTGTTGTAAAAGTGTGTTGAACTGTCATGAAACAATCCCATTGAAGAAGAGAACAGTGGTTGTCCAGAACTTCTTGCTGGTTGCGAAGGGGCCCCTATGACAGTTCAGTCTTCAGGCCCCCAGAAATGTAGGTCTGCCACTGGGGAGAGGAGACACCAACTTGTCCTCAGGCAGAAACATGTCCTTGACTGATCCTCTAAAGGTCTTTATCGAAAGAGGATCCTTTTTGAATGCTTGCAAAGGATGTCAGGATGACCAAGGGGGAAAGAGGACAGGGCTCCAGTGTCTTTGACACTTGTACTCTTTTCAACTACAGTGGCATCTCGGGTTACATAGGCTTCAGGTTACAGACTCTGATAACCCAGAAATAGTGCTTCAGGTTAAGAACTTTGCTTCAGGATGAGAACAGAAATCGTGCTCCAGCGGCGCGGCGGCAGCAGGAGGCCCCATTAGCTAAAGTGGTGCTTCAGGTTAAGAACAGTTTCAGGTTAAGAACGGACCTCCAGAACAAATTAAGTACTTAACCAGAAGTACCACTGTAGTTTGTAATCCTTTTTGTAAGTATAGGTTATCTCACTGCATAGCTTCACCTGTTGCAATGTGAACTTCTATACACAGTTACTATAGACACACAAATTCTTATCTCCTTTGCATCGCTTCTCATCTAAAGAGTGCCATCTTTTAGAAAAAAGCAACATCTGTTCCTTTTCTGCTTGCCATGCTGTTATTGCACGCACAGAGCCTCTGTCAGAGAAACCAAAAGCAGCCCTATCTGAAAGCTCAGCTTGCTTGGTTTCAACAGGTTCTCCAGAGATTTGGATTTACTATGGTACCACCAATTAATAAATGATAACTTTCACAGATGTAGTCCCCCCCCCCCCAATTATAATTCTGGGTGAAGCAGCCAGTGATTCCTACTATACAGCTGTTAAAAACCTGTGTGCTCTGCCACATGAATTTAGGAATCTTATGTCTCCCAGCCTTGTTCTTTCCATATAATTCCACCACTACCCTCTCTGCTCCAGGCCTGGCCTGAGGCCTTATTGTCCCTCTGGCTTTCTCACACGTTAACCACCCTGCCGGCTTAAAATAGGATTGCCAGGCTCAATATTAGACAGAGCTGCTGGGTCTCCAATATTTCTATAAAAGGAGAACAGTCCAGCTGACCAATCCTGGGAGAATCTAGGACTAATCAATCCTCATGCTAAAGAAGCTGCATCTTGTCACTAACTTCTGAGAGGTTGGTGAGAAAAGGAAGTAGGAATCTAACCTGTGGTCCTCTACAGTTTCAGAAGGATGTCTCTCTGGGAGGGTTTATTTCTTACTCGCCAGATCTCCTACCAAAAGCTTGCTCATTACTTTCTGGCATTTTAGTGGTTCATCATAAAGTACTTGCCTACTGTGGCTTTGTGGTTTTCCCCTCTGAAGCTGAGTCATCCCTATGGGATAGTAGCTACTTTCCATCCCTTGCTAGAATTCTCTAGATCTTGTAGTCCCACAGCCTCCACCCTACCTCTGGGTAAACTGAGAAACCTCTGAACAGAAAAAGAACAGAGACGGGGAATCTGAGGCCCTCCATTTGTTGCTGGATTCCAGCTCCATCCCCATCCAATATGACAATGGCCACTGAAGACAGGAGCTGTAATTCAGCGGCATCTGGAGCAGAGGCAGATTTAGGGCACCATGACGGGTTCTCCTTTACAGGGTGCCAAGCCGAGGGGGCTGCCTTCCCGCCTCCTTTCCAAAGCCTAATTAGCACTTGCCCAGCTTTGAGAAGGAGGTGGGACGGCTCTAGGACCCTGCCAGAGCCCTTGCACCTCCTTCCCAAAGCCCAGCACCTCACTTACCTGGCTTGGGAAGGCAGCGCAAGGGCTCTGGGGGCATCAAATTTTGGTCTGCCCCTGCCTGAAGGAGCATATGTTCCCCCAGGTTATCTTCTTGGTCTTCAGTCAAATATGGCCTGACTATGGAGAAAGGAGAAGGCAGGCAGGCACTCTTGGTTGTCTTTTCTTACAGATGTCAAGTGCTAGGCAACTGAAACTGCCACACATATCTTGTGGTGCCTAAGGTACGCTGCATCCCATGGTGGTAATACATTAATTTGAGGGTGGCCATAGCTAAGTGGAAGAGCATCTGATGCTTTCTATGCAGATTCAATCTCCAGCATCCCCATGAAGGGCTGGGACAGACTCCTGCCTGAAACCCTGCAGAGCTGCTACCAGTCATTATAGACAGTTACTCAGCTAGATGGACCAATGCTCTGGATTTGGTATGTGGCACCTTCCCATGTAGCAGTTCACTCCTGCACTGAGTTAAGCACAACTAACTCATTTGTTTCAATGGGCTTTGCCACGTCTAACTGATCAGGGATGTAAAGGTTCCTAGTCCCAAAGGATGTCATATAGCTCTGGGTTAACTAGCTCAGTGTTTCCCAACCTTGGGTCTCCAGCTGTTTTTGGACTACAGTTCCCATCATCCCTCACCACTGGTCTTGCCAGCTAGGGATGATGGGAGTTGTAGTCCAAAACCAGCTGGAGACCCAAGGTTGGGAAACACTGAACTAGCTTGCTTCAACCTGTTTGCCAGAGAATATCCATGGCAGCCTTCTGTGATGTCATAAGTCTTTGTGCTGCAAAGAGCAAAGGATGGTCTTGCCAAGAACACAGGCAAGTGAAACAGGTGGTGTCGGTTAAGGAAGGGATATTGGAGGAAGCTGTCTTATCCCAAGTCAGACTATACATCCATCCAGCAAATACTATCTACTGGCAGTGGCTCTCCAGGGTCCCAGATACAGGTATTTCACATCATCTGTACCTCCACCTTTTTTAAATGGAAGTTGCCAGGGATTAGGTGGAGGAACTTCTGTGTACAATGTACATGCTGTATCACTCAGCTATGGCCCCAGCCCTCAGTTAATGGAGCATGAGAACGGAATGTAACATTTTGAGGATCCTAGGTAACTTCTCCTGAAGACCATCTGAAATACAGTTGGTTCACCTTCTTGGCGTCACCTGTGGCATTTTCCCATGAATGAACATTGATCACCTTTTAAACTGCAAAAAGAGAAATCAACCCAGGCTTTAAAATCCAGGCAGCACTGAAGTTGTGGTTAGCATCTGCCTGTGTCAGGAGACAGTGGAGAACTGCTCCTTCGGGAGTGAAGTCAAACTGTTGGAGAGTTACAGCACCTGCTGTGGGTGTGGAGACTGATATGGGAGAGACATGTTTTGTTGCAGCTGGGGCAGATGAAGGAGTCTGGTTGGGCTGCTGCAGATGTACCATTGCATTTCTTCTCTCTGTGTTCCTCCCAGTGGTCACTCATCTTCTGGTCACTGCTGTGGATACACAACCTGACTGATTGTCTCCAGGAGCTGCGGTCGTCTGCAAGGGATTCCCACAGGGTGGGGTTAATGTTGCCAGCCTTCATGTCATGTTTGCAGAAGTATGCCTGTCTCTTTAAGGAACTTATAAAAGTGCTCGAAGAAGCAGACCGATATGGAGCTGAACAGAAGGATAATAGCGGCAGGAAAGTAGCCAGGGGGGAGAAGAAAAGAGATATTAAGGGCCATTTGGAGACTTGTCATTTTTGCATTCTTATAAATGCAGGTGTTTTTTTTTAAGTCCGCCCCCCCCCCCAGTCCTGCAGGGAGTGGTGGGGATAGATAGAACATTTTATGTATGTATCTGTTTATTTAACTTTTATTTCACACTTCTCTTCCAAAATGGAACTCAGGGCAATATACACATGGTTCCTAGGTGATCACCAATCCAGTCACTGACCAGAGCCACATCTGCTTGGCTTCCACAAGGATTGGTCTCACATTCCTCCAGTTCATATCCTGGGACATACAGGCAATCTTGCTGGGTGAGAGCAGTGCTTTTTTTTTCACCCCAAGAAAAATAGGTGCTGGAACTCACCATGAAGTTGTTACAGTAAGTCGCAGGGTGACTCAAGGCAGCCCTGAACAGGTCAAATAAGTGCGCCCCTGCCTTCCTCATTCTCTTAGATGACTAGGGCCCTCGTGCAAACCTGCGTGTGTACAACAGTAGACACCTGGCTGGGAAGCTTAAAGCCCACTGCCACTACATGGGATACGGATTGAAGAAAAGGAAATACAAATTGCTCCTGCCCTATAGAACCTTGCTCTAAGATGCCCTAGAGTGGCTCTGTTGCTAATATAGGCCCTGCATCCCCTGAACTTAGGAGTTCTTAAGCATATTGAACATTACAGGTGAAAACACATACTAAATCTGCACCATGGAAAACTCTTGTGAGCCAGTGTTGAGAGCAGCAGATCTCTTTCTAGGATGTACTGTGTCTCCCAAACTCAGAGATGCTGCGCCAAAACAGGGTCAAGTTAAATGGCTTGAATTCACAGCCTCCGACTGTGATGTCATGAGCACATGATCAAAAGTCCATTGTAAGCACAAGTAAGGGATTATGACAGGCACATATGTACCAGACATATGTTACTTGTATGGAGTGTGGAGTATGCAGGTGTCCAATTTCTTTCTGTGTCCATAAGGTTCTGCGTAGCAGCAAGACTTACGTCTAAGGGGGGAGGGGGACCTGAGTGTCAGTACAGTTATAGCCAGGATAAAGTGACACCTTTAAAAGCAGTGAGAAATACAGAGGGTGATGCCACACCAAGGAAAGTAAAATGCCTGTGCTGGGTGGCAAATTTAGAGACCATTAAAAGCCAACTGCCAGCCATTAAGATGAGAGCCTTCAATTGGGTGCCCAATCAGAGCACACACCAAGGGTGAGCCATGTTCCCTCTGAGGTAATTGGTCAGGGGCTGCATGACTGTAGCAGTGGGCTGAGCTGTGCCAGAGCCCCAAGTTAGTGGGGTCAGAGGTAAACTGGGTGGTGTCTATTAAGAGTTTTGAAACTATGTACAGTGGTACCTCAGGTTACAGACGCTTCAGGTTACAGACTCCGCTAACCCAGAAATAGTACCTCGGGTTAAGAACTTTGCTTCAGGATGAGAACAGAAATCGTGCTCCAGTGGCGCGGCAGCAGCAGGAAGCCCCATTAGCTAAAGTGGTCCTTCAGGTTAAGAACAGTTTCAGGTTTTTAACGGACCTCCAGAACAAATTAAGTACTTAACCCGAGGTACCACTGTATGTTACACTTGGGTTGTCCTGCCCCACCAGGAATGCTACTAAAGGAGCACTATCATCTTTATCTCCTCTGGTGGTACCTCAGTCATTCACAAACTAAATAGCCATGTTCTTTCCAGAAAGCAGAGCAGCTCTGGGCTAAAAGCCCCCTGACAGATATTTGTCTTCTGGTGATTTCTCCTTGTGCTCTCTCCTTTCACCTTTCCCTCCATATCTCCCCCTGTGCACCCAATAAATTGTTCTAGGGGTTTCTCCAACCCTCTAGATTAGATCTGGGGACAATGTGTGTTGAGGGGGGGAGGGGGAAAGCCCCACTATGCAAGCAGGAATCCTTGTAGTATCAGGAAACAGTAGATGAATGCAGCCCAATGACTGTGAGCCTAACGGGTCCAATGATTGTGAGCCTAATGGGAAATATACACGTGAAGTGGTGTGCCCAGCAGTAGCTTGAGCCAGTAGTCAGTTCCGATTACAAATGAACCAATGCACCCCTGCAGTATTTTCACATGTGCATTTACATTCTTGCAGGCATATGCATCATTCAATGCCAGTCGCACTCACGCACAAACACGCACACACACCATTTCCATAATCAAGACCCCCATGGGTTTGTTTTCAGGTGCCGTCTCACATACAGATGCAGGTATATTGATAATCCTTCCTATTATATCCCAAACAAAATGTTGCATTATCAAATAGCATCGTTTATGCCATGCAAAGTTTTTTTTTGTGTGTGTAGCTATTAAACAAATGCAATTGAGTGCGCTGGGAGGAGGTGGAAATGGATTGCAAATCAGGGGTAAAGAGATACAGCCTGTGAGTCGGCCAGAATAATTTCTGAACTGGACCTCCTGCTGGAGTGAAAAATGACGTTTACAGGAGAGAGGCTTAGAACTAATCTTCTGAAATGCTGGTAAAGTGAATTCTTTCCAGGCTCTGCTGTGATTGCTCTTTCTCTGTCTCTGTTATTCCTTATTATTGTAATGAGTTCTGCTCTCTGAAGTGGGTAAGGTCACCATCCAGATAAGATCAGTTTCAGCTGCCACAACGGAGATGATCCGATCACAATTTGGACCTGCCACTTCTAAATTCACCTTGGGTATTAGCTTCTGGAAAGGAGATACTAAAAGTGCTAACTTGACAAAAGTGGGTGGGAAGGCAAAAAAAAAAGGGAAAAAAAGTATGGACAATAAATAACCCAGGTACCCTTGTTCTGTGACTTGAGCATTATCATTAGAAAACCTAGATATAACAAATAATCTGGAACACCTTGCTTTCCATTTCACAAAGACGTTTGGCAGTGTTAATGCTCTATCAGTGATTCAATGGATGATGTTTTAGAAACAAAAAGGCCAACTTTCAGAATACTAGAGGGAGCCATTTTCTAATGGGACTGGACCAAATGCAACCCAGGACACCATCTGAAGCGCCCACCTCAAAATATCTGTGACTTGTAGTAGTATCTCATTCCTTCCTTCTGCCGTTTCATTTTCAAATGTGGAAATGGTTGGTTTCTAGTTCAAGACACATACAAAGTTCAGCTAGGGATCTGTGAGGACAGAATGACATGCTATTATTTGAGCCACACATGGGGTTCCCAACTTCCCAATCCTGAATTTGTCTTGCAATGCTAGTAAGAACATGAGAAGAGCCATCTGGGTGAAGCCAATGGCCTATCTAGTCCAGCATCCTGGTCTCACAGTGGCCAACCAGATGCCTGTGGGAGACCTGCAAGCAGGCTTTCAGCCCAAGCGCTCTCTCCCCTCCCGAGGTATTCAGAAGGTATTCAGAAGGATTACTGCCTCTGATTGTGGAGGCAGAGCATAGCTAGCACAGGTTGTAGCAGTTGATAACCTTATCCTTCACAAATTTGTTTTAACCTCTTTTGAAGCCATCTAATTTGGTGGCCATCACTGCCTCCTGTGGGAGCAAATTCCAAAGTTTAACAATGTGCTGCGTATCAAAGAAATTCTTTAATTCGTCTGTACTGAATCTTCCAACATCCAGCTTCATTGAATGGTCATGAGTTCCAGTGTCATGAGAGGGGAAGAAAAACTTTTCTGTATCCATTTTTTCCATGTTGTGTATCATTTTCTGAATGTCATGTCATGACTTGTCTTTTTTCTCAACTAAAAAGTCCCATATGCTGTGACCTTTCCTCATAGGGGACTAGCTCCATCCCCTTGATTATTCTGATTGCCCTTTTCAGAACCGTTTCCAGCTTTGCGATATCCTTTTTGAAACGAGGCGACCAGAACTGTATGTTGCACCATAGCTTTGTGAAATGGCTTTATGATATTGGCCGTTTCATTTTCTTCTCTCCCCCCCCAAATAATCTTTATTAGTTTTTCAATTAGATACTCCACATACACATATTGTATTGCATTTTACTTTACACTTGCTCTTCAGAGCTGCCTTCCCTCCTTCCTTCTTCTGGTTTTTTATATCACATATATTTTTCTCACATTATTTTCTTCCATTTTGTATATTGTTATTCATTTTCCATATTTGTCCATAGTGTATCTATAAACAAATAAGTCCTCGTGGTTATACAATTCTTGTTGTCTGTCTGTATGCATTTACAACTACTGCTAGTTATATTAGTTTCCTTATACATTTTGCTTCTTATTATTTTCATTATCCATCACTTTTCTTAATCTTTCCCGTTATAGGGGACTAGCTCCATCCCCTTGATTATTTTGATTGCCCTATTCAGAACTGTTTCCAGCTCTACAATATCCTTTTTGAAACGAGGCAACCAGAACTGTATGTTGCACCATAGTGTTGTGAAATGGCATTATGATATTGGCAGTTTCATTTTCAATGCAGGGAAGAGGTAACTGGTGCAGTTGAAGGTAATTCACTCTGCATCCCATTTCCGCTTGCCAAGGTCCCTTTTGTCACCCTGTTCCAGAACTCCCATTAAGACAGAAGGGGGCGGGGAACTTACAAGAGAGACACAAGGCTTACAAGAGAGAGCAACGCATGAGGAGAGGTAAGCACATGCACCCACCCACCTATTTCCCCCCAACACCTACACAAATGTCAACTCCTTTACTGGCATTATCTTGGGGGGAAATGGATTTGGCCACATTTATTTGCTGCAGCAGTGTGGATTCCCACCATTTTCAATTGGCACCATATTTTTTTCCCTTCAATTATTCTTAGGGCTAAGTCCCATAAAGTTTACTTGTAGTTTCACAGTCAAAAGCAGGAGTAAGATGACGTGAAAACTGTGCACATCTATATATTTTTATCCCCAATGTACTGTATCCACTGAAAAGTAAACATAGGCTGCTTCAGTGTTATAGTGACCCCTCAACTGTTAAGCAGTTTGTTAAGGATTTCCCATATGTAGATATATGAATTTCCAAGGAGGAGAAAATAATGTGGGAGGGGAATCCTGGGAATTTCAGGTTTTCATTTAAAAGCTATTTTAACTAAGGGGGTGGGGGAGAGAAAGCAATTTTGTTCCTTTCAGCTCTGTGAAGAAAAGGTTGAAAACATGATGGCAACACTTCTAAGAGGTAGGTAACTAAAACACCCCCAATGAATTATGTCTTCAGAGTCGTGATTTTGAAGGGCTGACTCATTATTTCATTTCAAATGTATCTACTTAGTGATACCCAGGTTTCGGTCATTGACGGAAAGATTCAGAATGTGGGAGAAGGCTTTTCATGGCTAATATGTCAAAAATTGGTTCATTAAAACTGAAATCCTATTCAAGGCAGAGAGTCAAAGAAATGTGGTTGATGTTGAGGGGGGGGATGTCATTAAAGTTTGATAGAAGGTTCTCTCCTCTGAACAGAAAACAGACTGTTCCTTAATGCTCTCTGCTTTACAGGAGAAGTGGAAGTTAAGAACAAAAGCCCACGCGTATTGTTCCATTTGGGGGACGTAATGGGGAGGGGACGTAATGGGGAGGAACCTAGAGTGTGTATGTAATGCTTTCTCACTGTTACTAGTAAAGAAAAGTCCCGTCCCCCCAACTTCAGTCTCCAGAATGTAAATCTATTAAATAGTGTACATTTAAATTACGATACTATTGATATTTCTGATTTTTTCTTGATTGAACAAAGGTTGTTTCCTTCTTCAGATGAGCTGACTACAGCACTTTTTGTAACGTTCCTCACTTTCTAAAAACACTTCGAAGTCTGCTCTGAGGCAGATGATATGGCTTTGTGAATGGTTCAAGGGCTAGTCAATGAGTTCTTTGAACAGCCCTTCTCTGAGAAGGTTGGGGGCGGGGCAGTTGCTTCAGGACTGATACAACAGCTACTCCAATCAGCACTATGAACACTGGGCTTCTGCTCAACTTTGGAAAATCTGTGTCAAAAATGCTGCGAGTCCCTCAAAGCCATGTAACCCCCTTTCTCTGCCATCTCCTTATTGTTCTTTTCTACCCACCTTTTAGGGCAAGCTGTCACAAGATACAACAATAGCATAAATAATAGTATCAGATAAAATTATATATAGGAAGCCAGGAATAAGATAAATGCAAAGCCTGAAGGAAGGAGCTTTAGGGTTTGTTTAAAGGTCACATGAGAAGAGAGTAAGCAGAGTTCTCCAGCGAGGGAATACACAAAGGTCAGCCACTACTGAAAAGGCCCTGTCCTTAGCACCTACCAACTTGATTGGCCTAGAGAACAGGGCATCTGAGGCTGATTTTAGGGCCTGAGCAGGCTTATAGGGGGGTGGTCAGTCCTCCCCCCACTGAGCCAGTTCCAAGCCATGTGGGGCTTTAAAATTTAGCACCAGCACTTTAAACTAAGTCTGGAAACAAATACAATAGCCAGTGCAAATTGGTTCAAAAGTTGTGAAACATGAGCAAACCATCTGGTCCCCACAAGCATTCTGGCAGCGGAGTATTCTACCTCCTGAAACTTCCAAACTGTCTTTTGTTGTAGTACTAAGTAGGGGGAGTTACACTACTTTAGTCTGGATGCAACCAATGTTAGTGTGTAACTGAGTCTAAGTCCAAGTATGAGTCCAAGTCTGCTATCTCTAGCTAGATTGCATATTGTGAACCAGCCTAAGATGATAAAAGCAATCCTAGGCATCTGTGTACTTGATTCTTCAAAGGAAGAGCAGCCCTGTGCCCAGCTGGTGGCAAAACTTCTGGCTAGATCAGCAGGGCTCCCCAACCAACAGCATTTCTGTCTTATCTATATGAGATTTTGATTTATTTGGCCCCACCCACACCACAGAGCTGCCCTCAGGCACCAGTTTATAATTTCCACTGCTCCCTGAGATCAGTAGATGGAAACCTTCCTTCCTTTGTGGAAAATAAATTTACATGGTCCTGTAAGAGTACCGTTTTTCTGTGTAAAAGCAGCGCTGATTTTTCCATGTATTCTGGAAGCTGGCTTTGTGCAAAGCAGCACTGATAACAGTCAAAGAGGCTAATGAAAACTGCCACATGCAAAAAAAAAGTGTCATGTAAACAGAAGTGTTTCTTTCCCTTGTTTCCCTGCTTTTATCCATTAAAAGTGCAAGACTTCTCCTGCAGTATTTTCCCCAGGCTTCTGGTACTGAGACTCCAAACTCTTCTTCCATCTCTGTGTTTACAAGCTGGCAGCAATTTCTGCCTTCTGCACAATGGCAGTGGCTTCCAAATGCTGGGTGGTTAAGAGACCCAGCGCTTGATATCCTGACACATGTGCACATATGGTGTATTGAGGATAGTGCAGCACAAAGGATGCAGTGAGAAGTGGTAACTTTGCGGTCAAGAGATCAGTCTGAGAATTGGGTTCTGAATCCCAATAAATTCCCCCTTCATGTGAACTGGCAGAGATCTGCAGCTCAAAATATTATTTTTAACCCTAAACCCCTCGCTTTATTTTTACATTTGTTTCCATCTTTTGTTCCCACACAAATGGGCATTTAAGCCCACTCCTTGTCAGAGCTGAACCGTGGACAACTGACAAAAGGGAGTTGAGAATCAAGGGTCAGTCATGGTAGAGAACCACTAAAGAGTAAGGAGTATCATTGCCGAGGCAAAAACTGAGGCTGAACAGGAAGTTCTATTTATAGCTCTTCATGGTGTGAGGAGATCCAATGGGCTGGAAATATTGTATCTCTGCTAGGGAATACTCCTGCTAGAGTAGTATTATAACCCTATGGGGCAGCTGTGTGCAGAGCTGTGCTTCCCAATTCCAGCTTATACTATAGAACAGGCATGGCCAAACTTGGCCCTCCAGCTGTTTTGGGACTACAACTCCCATCATCCCTAGCTAACAGGACCAGTGGTCAGGGACGATGGGAACTGTAGTCCCAAAAACACCTGGAGGGCCAAGTTTGGCCATGCCTGCTATAGAATGAAGGAAGGACTACTTTCCTGCCTTTCCGTGTGTGGACGCCATAACAACACTTTAGAAACGTGTTGCTACGCTGGAGACACTTATTCATAAATATTACTATGCAGTGTTCTTAAAAAAAAAAAGAGAGGAAAACCTGTTACCCACTTTTGTATATTATCAATGAAGGTGGTTACAAGTCCCAGAGAATGGTGTCAAATGTTTATTCTCCATTATACCCTTTTATTTTCCACATCTGTTCACTGCCCACTTCATGTTGCGAAAATAAATAAATAAATAAAAACGTGCCGGTCTTTTGGACAGCATGACCATTGGGATAGATCCAAATATAACAAGCAAGTAACCTGGGAGAAGAGTCAGTGGAAGAGGATTGGAAGAAGTTTAAAGACTATCTGCAGAAACATTGTAAGATCTATGAATGTTAAAATCATGTTGGATATAAAAATAATATGGCATTAGTGACAAAGTTAGAAAGAATATGCAAAAATGAACTAAAAATAAAAAGGGCAAAGACTAGAGTTATATTATGTCAAATTTAAACAATATGGTATAAGTGATTAAGTTATAAGGAGAAAGATCGGAGACATAATAGGCTGAATTATATAATTACCAATGAGATTTGAAAGAGGGTAAGGATTTGCTAAACTTGATTGGGCAAAGGGGAACACAAAAAAAGGAGGTGTGAGGAAGTCAAGAAAGAGGGTTAAATAAGTGTGAAGTTAAAAATTGGATTTTTTTCTTTTTTATGTTTTTATTATCTTTTTTGATGACTTTTTTGTGTATTTTCTGTTTTCTGTATTTTCTTTGCATTTTTGGCTATGTTGGTTTTTTCTTTTTTCTGTTTGTTGTATGTATGTATTTGCCTTTCTTATAAATATTCTATAAAAAAAAACCAAATACAGTATAACAAGCAAGTAAGGCAGACCACCCTGACTTTGTTGAAGTTTGATGAGGGAGCCTTTTTCTCTAGCACCTGAATTCTTGTTTGTAGATTGTGCCCCTTCCTATTCACCGTTTTCAGCTTGCAAAAATCCCTTCTGCATCCTCTCTTTTTGGCAGGCATCTATTATATGGATAAATCACCAATAAAGTCACTATGGAGTTTTCAGAAGCTCCACCTGTGGGAAGGCTGAGAGCTGCTTTGAAGTGTCATTTAGGGAGGCTGTGTGTCTGATACACTTCTTGGCGGCAACTGCACATCAACAGTGGGCAAAGCGATCTATCAGTTCTGCACACTGTAACTCTTATTTATTGAGTAGCATGAGATACCTTGACGCTGTAAACAAAAGAGAAGGTTCTCAGTTCTCTCTTAAGATTCAGGAAAGAGGAATGGGAAGATGTGTTTCCATTTATCTACATGGTAAATGCTTGTCACTAACATCTAGGCAGTGTATGCAGATTGCAGAAAAATACAGGGTCTGTCCACAAGAGACAGCCAATTTGTCATAAAGTTACAGTCAATTTTTGACTGTAAGCCTTAGGTACAGAACTGGGTTCTTCTTTTGTTCTTTATCCCAGGTGCAGACTTGAGTCTGATAAAAGGACATTTCATTATGTATTTTGCAGAGAAGTGAGTGTGCCTGAGAACTGATTGACACCTGTCGGTGCATTGCCTGAGTTAGTGCCTCTTTGAGTACACAACACTTGATGACTCGCATCTGCATTTTGTGAATTGACTGTGATGATACAAGAGGTCTAAGCACGGCTCTTTTGCATACACAAGCCACCACTTGGTTGTGGCAGCCATCAAATAGCAAACATGCATGTTTAAATTGTTCCTAGGTGGTAGGTGCATATGGAAATTCACCTCATGGAAGTCTAGGGCAGGCATAGGCAAACTTGGCCCTCTAGATGTTTTGGGACTACAACTCTCATCATCCCTAGCTAACAGGACCAGTGGTCGGGGATGATGGGAATTGTAGTCCCAAAACAGCTGGAGGGCCAACTTTGGCCATGCCTGCTATAGAATGAAGGAAGAACTACTTTCCTGCCTTTGAGTGTGCTGACCCCCCATAACAACACTTTAGAAACATGTTGCTACACTGAAGACACTTATTCATAAATATTAATAGGCAGTGTTCTCAAAAAAGAGAGTAGTCCCAAAACATCTGGAGGGCTGAGTTTGCCCATGCTTGGTCTAGGGTGATCACAAACATTTGACCAAGCCAGAGTTTATTCCAAGCTGCCTTGGCCCTGCACTGAATAGTTAATGGTGCCCCCTCCCAGGTACACAAATGTTCTATGCCTTGGAACTTTTTCAAAGAAAAGGAAAGATGAGGGGGGAGGGAAGGAGAATGAAACTGCAAGTGGGAGGAAGGAAAAATGAGAAAGAAAACCACAGTGATGAAGGAAAAGTGGAGCTATTTTGCAAGAAATGGAGGGGCAAGGAAGACTCAGATATACAATTATTATAGGACTGAAAATATTAAAATTAATATGTATTTTCTTTTTCATTTTCTTATATTCCCCTATGTATTTTTTTAAAAAAAGAAACCGCTTAGTTCTTCAATAAGAACTCCATATCAGCGTTAAAGCTTAGTTTCCACTTCACAATTCTTCATACTGCACGAAACATCTCCAGCTGCACCCTGCAGGACACTATGGCTGTGCTAAAAATTTAAGGCAAAGGAGTGCTTTGGAGAGGTGCAAAATGTCTCCCTAAGACAGGGACTGTTAACCTTTTTTTGGATAGAGGGTTGCATTCAGAACATCCTCCAGGTGCTAAATGCCAGCAGTGGGTGTGGCCAAAAGTGGGCATGGAGGCATTTGCATAAACATCATAGTGATGCTGGTGTAAGCAGTAATGGATAGGTATTCAGGCTGGAGGTGCACTGGCTGTACCAGTGGAAAACCAGTGGGATTCTTCAATGTGCATTTGTGGCAAGTTTCTGTTTTGTTTCAGCAAGACTCCTGCTTGACCTCTTTGAAGGAAGATCATGTGAGCATATGTTTTGTTCCTAGCTATTTTTAAGAGGCTGCTGATATTTAGAAGGATGACTTGTTCACTAGGCTGCAAGTTTTCCCACACAAGAAGAAATTGCTTTTTTTAATAAAAAAGAATTAGTCTATAGTATACTTTACTACTATATGAATTGTAAAAATCCAGTAAGCACTCTGAAGTATAGCAGGCACCAACCTTTGTTGCGTTTCAGTGTCTGATAAGACTTAGGCTGCATTTAGTCTTTGCCATATCTGCTTGGCAGTAAGTCGTATTGAATTCAGTAGGGCTAGGGATGGGGTAGAAATTTAAAAGTGAACCTACCCAATTTCCATTTTCTAAACAGTACAAGAGCTGAAGCATTGCCCTCTTTCAAAAATTCATAGTTTTCTGAATTTTGCAATGCAGTTCTCCAGCCAAGTAATGTGTACAAACAGACATATGCTAGGGTAAATGCATATATTAGTGAAAACAACTTACAAAAAAACCCTTACAAATATAAGGGAATATTGCTTTGCAAAAATGTGCATATTAAGCAAAATTGCATACAAATATATGTATATTAAGAGAAATTTACACTAAAATGCTGGTGAATTTTCATGAGGACTTCTTTTTAAATCACAAACTGATGTGGAAATGTGGAGAATCATATTTAAGATGGGGAAAACAAGAAATCGAGAGAAGCTGATTTATCGATCCTTAAATGGGACTTACTTCCAGGTAAATGAAGTGACCTCATTTACCTGGGAGTAAGCCCCACACAATTAAGTAGAACTGTCTTCTGTTATAATTGCACTATTATTTAGCCAAGCATTGCTTAACTTAATACCTGTCTTTTATTGATAGGTTTTCTTTGTCCCCCCATGTGGTATTTATGATTTTTACTTGTTGCTTCTTATCGTAGCCCTGAAATTTGATAATGAAGGGTGATGTATATAATTTTTGCAAACAAACAAACAAACAAACAAACAAACAAACAGTGAGTCCTGTCTGTTTGGTATTATTTCTGTTTTATATGGTGTTTTGCTTTTTTACTTAATCGTTTTAAGCTGCCTAGAAAACTTCATGCTATGTAGCGGCATCCACAAATAATGAAATAAAAAAATGTAGGAAGTGTGTGTACAAGGAGAAGGGTGTTTCTGTAAGGACACTGCTAGGTGCCTTTTTGGTTGTTGGCTGGGATCCAAAGAACTGCGAAAACCAATCACATGCAGCTAACAGAGCTGGGGTCTCTCAAATAGTTGCCCTCCTCCATGCCCCAGAGCGAAGACATTTTGAAATTGAGGAAACTTTCAAAATAAGTTTGTGTTATTGCTGTGCCCTCCTCTACCTATGCCCACCTCTCAGGAGCAAGAGGGAACTTTAATTCTAATCATCAATCCCTATTATCTGGTAAAGGGTTTCTCAAGCCCTACTGGATCCCTATATGTGCCTTATAGAGTTCCCAGCACTGGGGGTCCAATACCTTAAGCAATCTCCCGTCAACTGGTATTCTGGTTCTACCATATAAACACTAACATCACTGGCTTTCTCACAACCTCAGAGCTTAGTCAAACATGAGATGTGGTGTGAACAAACAAAACTTTATTACTACAGTGGAAGCTGAATGTAGCAGGTAATTTAATAGTGTCTGGATACTTGGTATTTTATAACATGTGCTTATACTTCTATTCCGATCTCTCCTATCCTACTTCTCAGCTCCCACACCAATCAGCCTTTCGTTTCCCTCTCCAAAATCCCAACTGTCTTCAGCTGACACACAAGCACCCCTATTCTGTCACACCCCACCGATATAAGACAATGTTTCACCAAATCTCCTGCCCTCCTTTGCACTCACCCTACTTTATATTATAAATACCCCCCCTACACAACATTCACATTATATCACATAAAATACAAACCTGTACAATTCAGTTACAATAGCAACCACCACAGAGATGACATGAGGGACAACAAGGGGGGGGGAGGTAAAAAACACCACCACCACAGGACATACCCAAGTCTTTGGCCATGCTTCAAATAGCTCTTTGGATCATAGTAATTTAAAATATTTTAAGGACAGCTTTCTCCCAAATGATGCTGCCCATCTAAAACTGAAAGTCTAGCTCCTTCTCTTGTGTCCGCCATCTTCAGAGTTTAGGCCAGTAAAGAGGAACCTGTGACCTTCCACATATTGTTGAACTCCAGCTCCCAGGAGGCCCAGTCAACATGGCCAAGGGTAAGGGATGATGGGAGCAGTAGTCCAGCCACATCTGGAGGGCTGCAGGTTCCTCATCCCTGTTACAAGCAGACAGGTATGTAGGAAAAGACTTTTTGGGGCCATTACAGATGATCACTTGAACTCTTCCCTGTGGGATACATGTTCATTTTGTTCTCTCATTTGCCTCTTGGAGCTGTCTGTGTTTTTATTTAACAAAATTTATAGACCAAAAAAAGAAAAAAGAAAAAAAAACTATTTCAGGTTGCATAAACCTGTTTTTATTTTGGAGAACTACTAAGGATGAGACAGAAGGGTTAGTTGGCACAGTGCTCCTCTTTGCTCTTCTGGTTTAATTCTTTTTATTCTCTGTTTTAGTTTTGTGAATTTATTCTTTTTATTGCATTTCATTGATTTTTAAGTGTATTTGATATTTGTTCTTGGTATCTGCCTTGGCTGTCCTTACAAACAAACAAACCCTGGAATATTAGGGCTGCGAACAGATATTTTACCTACGAATAAGTTGCATTAAACTCAATGGGAATTACTTTCGAGTAGACAGGAATAGAATTTTCCTATATGTTTAAAATGTAAAATAAAATATAAATACAGTCTAATCTAAGGTGGGTGGCAACAAAAACACCATTGCCACACAAATAGATGGCAAAAAAGGAAAGAAATCGATCCTCAAATGCATATTTAGGTTAAATGTGGGTCCCAAGTCTGAAATAGTTAATGACTATCTGGTCTACTATTATTTGACAACCACAAATACAATGCTTGCGTGTGAGTTAGAGGAACTGAATGGGAACAGAAAGTGAAACTGCTCGTTCTAATTTCTCAATCCTCTGAAAAGCAAAAGCACCGTGTTGTCCCTTCCTAACGGACTATTAGATCCTCGTTTGTCATTTCCTACAATAGACAGCCGTGTGAAAATAACTACGTGAAAGAAGCACATAAAACATCCAGCAGAAAGGAAGATATTATAGCAGCACGTTTGTTTAACTACTTTTTTTGATCCTTACCCACACAAAAAAACACCTTGACATGAAACCCTTCCGTCTTTCCACAAGGCTGTTGTATTCCTAAATGGGAAAGGCTGGCGGTGTGTGATCTATCAGTGGTGAACTTTAAGTGCCTGCCTAGTTCCCAGCGTGAGTAAGCCACTCTTAATAGCCGGAGCGCCATTCTTCCCCCAGATTTTCCTCCTCTGCAAAGACAAAATCCAGACAGTTGTGTTTGCATTTCGTGAGTGTTGGGGGCCCAGTTACGAAGCAGCTTGCAGAACTGATAGATAAATGGATAGAATACACACACATATAAACAAACAAACAAACACACACTACACCTCTCTCTCTCTCTCTCTCTCTCTCTCTCTCTCTCTCTCTCTCTCTCTCTCTCTCTCTCTCTATATATATATATATATATAAAAGAGCCTTGAGCCACATCAGTCAAAAGAACTGAGAGAATGCAACAAAACAAGGCAAACATTTTTATTTTTATCAAAATCCCTACAGGATATAGAAAGAGATGAAGGCGAAGGTATCATTCCTTGCCTAACCCACCCTCCGCTGCTATGAGAGCCCGTTCCCTCGCCTCCTGCTTAATTTCTGGAGAAGCCAATTGGCTTAAACGCCCCCCCCCCTCGATTTGACCGTAGCTTTTCCCCAGAGAAGGAGCCGCGCGCGTTATCTGCCTTCCCCAGTTGGAGTTTGCGGCGTGAGAAAGCGGGGCTGGCGAGCACCTGCCTCTTAGTCATCCCTGGGCTTGAGGATGTCCCCAGATTACATCTTCTCAGCTGTTTGCAAAACAGCGCTGGGAGGAGCGCGAGCCCCGAATTACACACAGCCGCGGCTGTCCCTTTAAATGCCGGGGTCTGCGCGCCGGAGAGGGGAGGGGCCGGCTCCGGAGTGCGTGAAATTCCTGGGCTCCTCCGACAGTCTCAGGCAGAGCGCTCCGCTCTACGCATCTCTCCTCGCACGCAACTCGCGGAGAGAGGGGCTGAGGCGCGCCAAAGCTTTCCCTCGCTGCCTGCATCGCGCGTTCCCTCAGCCCGCGTTTTTGCGCCTCCGACAACGCCCTCCCGCTCCCGCCTCGCGCTTCCCCTCCCACCACACTCTCTCGCTGAGAGAGAGAGAGAGAGGCAAGAGACACCCCTGGATTTCTTAGCGGCCCCCCAAAGAAGGAAACAAACAAAGAGTTGGTTAAACAACCCCACTCGCTTCTCAACTACCAAGGTAAGACTTTTTTCGGTGGCGGCGGGCGGGAGAGAGAAGGACATGGTTCCCTAGGATGGAATACAACGCCTCGCTGCCCACGACGGACGGAGAATTTCAGCGCGCCCACTCGAGAGATTCCCCCCGCTTCGGAAGGTGTTAGGTGCTCCAAGTTCTCACCAGAGAGAGCTGTGAATGAAGAATAGAGCGGGTCTTCACAAGAAAAGAAAAGAAAAAAACTCCCCAAAGCCTGCCCAAAACGCCTACCCTCAATATTATAGAGATTTATTATGATGGACAGGATTTTGTAAAGTTATTTCTCCCCTCATACTGGATTTTCTCATCCCCAGAAAGTAATTTTTACGTGTGCCTGAGCGTGAGGAAAACTGCACATCTTCTCCAAATACTACCTCCTCTTCTTTTTTTAAAGGTGACAAGCACAAACTCCAAACCTTGACCAGTACCTTTAACTCGATTCATTTCGATGATCAGTTGCACTGAGCACTTGACTTTAAAATAAAATGGTTATTTTGAGGGAAAGAGGCAGTGCTGGGTTAAACTGTGGCAGGGATCTCTTTAAGAAACCAAAATATTTTTTTGGTAAGAATATTAGATCTTCTTTAGGTTCTTAACCCCCACCCCAACCAGATGTGAAGGATCTCTTCCCCCCCCCCCATACTACTTTGGATCTATTACAAGAATCTTACTTCCCCGCCTTCCATTTGTTTATATTAATGATTTAGTACTTCTCTTTGCCTGAAAACTTCCACTACGAGCAAGTGCTGTGAGCTTCCAGGCAAGGAGTGACCTTAAAGGTTGGTTGGATGATTTCTTGATGCAAAATAAATAAATTAAAAATGTGTGCGAAATAACCAGGTTTTTTAAATAAAAAAAAATCACCCCCCCAACATCCAAACCTTCAGTTAATTTCCCATTTTAAACCATGAAGGACAGTGATGTAATTCCCTTTCCAATGGGTTCCAGCTCTAGTGCTGCGTGCAAGTGTCATGGTCTTTTGTTTACATTTACAATTTATTTTATTTTTATGATGAGGAAACAAAATCTCTGAAATTATTTTGTTTCAACAACACCAAACCAAAGCACATTTTTCTTTCCTCCCACAAAAGTGAATTTTATTCGCTCCGTTGTTTTTTGCAATTTTGGTTAAAATAAATTAAAGAATGCGTAGGTAATAAAAGACCTCAAAGGCAGAATAACCAACCCCCCCCCAGAAACCATTTTTGAAATGCCAGGGTCCCCCTCCCCACCTAACAACCTCTCATTCTTCATTTCTTCTTTGGCCTGAATATTCAAAATTTCGATGAAAATAGCTTCTCCCCCCCCTTCCCCAACCAATTCATTTTTATTCTTCTTCAATTGTAGCATGAGATTTTTTCCAGTGTCAAATGCTCAGATCCCCGAGAGAATTTTTTCCTTCCCCCTATGACCGCTAACCAGTATTTGTGCCATGGTATATTTTGGGGACTGGATTTTGCGGGGGTGAACTCCTAACTAGTCTAGCGAAAAGTCAGAGAGAGAAGGATGTTATCTGGGTGGAGAAAAGAAGATGCCAAGGAAAGCTTGTCTCTTCACCGTGTAGAATCGGCCATTAAATATACCATGAGACGCCGGGGTGTTGTCGCTCTCATTTTAAGTTAAAATGGTCCACGGTACCCAGTTCTACAAGTTTATCTAAAGGCTGGTGAAAAGCCCCCCTTTCCCCCCCTCCACGAGAGATGACGGTTACCATTTTAGTTTGCTGCCTTTCTGTATGTATGTGCTTCTGTGCCCCATTATTATGGGCATCGATGGAATTATTTTCCATAGCGCTCTCCTCTCTATTGTGGGAAAGGGGAGACGTCTCGGGGTTTTACCTAAGAACACCAAAATATCGGTGATACTTAAAACAACTGGGGCTGTATTAATTGATTCAATGAAATATAAACAAGAGTCTTGGCCAGTGAGGTTGCTCCTTCTGGAGCTTTCGGGGGATCTCTTGGTGGAGGAGTATGCTTTGGGAGCAAAATATGTGTATTCCTTATCATCCTTTATATGACAACAACGGGGGGTGGGGTGGGGTGGGGGGAAACGGAGGGGAGAGGGATGTCTGTGGAACAATGTCACGTCAGTAAATAAATAAATTAAAATTTGAAGCCCCCACATTTGATTTCATCATGCCGGTGATGATGGCTCCTTGATGGAGCTGATACCCGATGATATCACCGTTCTCCATGGCTCTCCTACCCTGGCCTCATTTTACACTGCGTTTCCACTGAACATGTTGGCGTGCTGCTGCTTATATAAGGGCAAGAACGAATTCAAGCGGATTAGTGCTTGGGATTTTGAGATCGGCTATCCAGATTGAGTTGTGGGTTTTTCGTTTCCCAATTTTTTTTCATTGTTGTTGGTTTTTTCGGTAAATTTTTATTTATGATTGTCGTTCTTGATGGGTGGGGAAAAGGGTTGGGGGGGAGAATGGGAGGGAATCAGAAAAAATCATGGTGCGTGCTGTGGGAGATTGAGGTGATGCGGGGGAGCTGCTTGAATAATGTCTGTGATGTGTTCTCTTCTATTTTTTTTTTTAATAGCCACCATTATCTCTAAAAACACATTATTCTTTAGGCCAGAGCTAAAAAAAAAAAAAAAAAAAGAATGGGAGGGGATATCTTTAGTGAGGGGTTTTGATCAGCGGGTTATTAGACCCACTGCTGCAAAACCAAGATACAGAAATCTGTCTGTACTAATGCTGGTAGGGGAGACTGGAGAGCAAAGAAGGTATATTAAGTGGGGATGGGGGGGACGGAAGACGGACTGTAATTTTTGGGATTAGACTCAGGGCTGTATGGTCTTCATAAGCCCCTTCCTCATTTTCTGCCATTTCCTCCCCTGTTTTTCTATCCACACACCCTTTCTCCTCCTCTCACCTCCCCCCCCCCCGTAGGCTTTTTGGCTCTTGACGAGAAAATTCTGTATTACCTCTTGATGGCTCTGCGGCTTTTTTTTTTTTTTGCTTTTTTTGGGTGTGTGCATGTGTATTACAACCATAGCACAATGACCTTTGCTTTGTGCCCCACATATCTGGGCTCCCGATGCATGTGTGGATCACGGTTAATATCCGAGATCTGCACGATAGGCCGTGGTTTTAATTCTATGTCTTGCATTTTGAAATTATATCTACGTGTTGGGTTGGGGGAGAGCCGATAGGCGTTGTTCGGGAACTGGAAAATACAGCAAATGCCGAAACGCACACCTATGCATTTAGCCGCCTGCTCCTTCTGCTCTGTCCCCCCCCCCGGGCATGTTGTCATACGATTCGCATGTTGAAAAGGAGGGTATGTAACAAAGGTAGAAGGGGTCTGGAGAAGAGAAGGCGGGTGGGTGTCTTTGTGTTGTGGCGGAATAGACTCGGCGATGGGTAATAACATTTTTTTGGTCAAGTAAATGCCTGGTGATAATGATTCGGTTTAACCACCCGTGAAATACATGCTTGCGACATATTGGAATAAAGGTTACTCCAGGCAGCTGTGGAGGAGGAAAGCGTACTCCAGGGAAGATGCAGCCTGCAACACTGGAGAGTATATGGCATGCATGCAGGCACCCAATGGCGCCCTCCCCTCACAAAGGCCAGATACTTGTGTGTCCAAGCTGGAGGGCATTGCAATACAAAGGGAGAGGGATGTGGGAGTCATGTCACATCCAGGACCGAGCTACTGTCTCCAGGCCTGTCCTCGTTCGCTGTCCCTCCAGATACTTCCTCCCCAGCTTCTCTGTGCTTCTGATCAGACATAGCAGGGATGTAATTGATCCCGTGTACTTCTGTGCTGAAGGCTGCGTACTCATATGAGACCGGAGGGCATCGAATCATGGGTGACATTTGTATGTGTGTTGCAGGAGGGTGCAGAAGAAACTTGCCTTTCACCATTAGAATGTGTGGTGGGGTGGGGGGAGAGAGAAAGAGGGAGAAATGGCTTTTTCTGGTCTCAAGAAAGCATTGCAACCTCCTTCCAGTTACGCCCTATCTTTCCCCTTTTTTCTTTTTTGTCAGCCGCTTTCTAGCCCTGCTGATGTTGCGTGGGTGAATTTTTGCTAGGCAGTGGGTGGAGAGCGTGCCTGGAAGTGTGGGGAAGGGCACAGCAGCGAAGGAAAGCTGGGTGCAAAGGGTTGACACGATGCCTTGACCCTTTGAAATCCCTTTTCTCCCTTTTTAGAAAAGGCCTTCCTCCTTGAGGCAAACCTATTTTCTTACCATCATTAGATGGGTGTGTTATAGTGCGGTTAGCAAATCTGGTAGAAAGGAACGATCTCTAATGGCTTCCGTCATCTCGGCAGACAGTTTCCCCTTGCTTTCTGCATGTGGCTGAATTTGGCTGCAGTGTTCAAAGGTCTCCATATTTTCTGCTTTACTAGCTGGTAACAGAAATGGGCTGAATAAGGTGCTTGTAGTGCAATGTCTTCATCTTCCATTTGCTTTTCCTTGCTCTCCTTTTCCTCGCTGACCTTGAGGAATTCTACCAAATGAGAACCGCAGAAACCGAGATGCAAGGCTTATGGGGCATCTGATTTGCACAGTTTTCATAGACAAATACTGGGAAGTGACAAGGCTCCTTGGTTTTTGCTTCTCAGATGTGCCCAGGTCCAACCTTTTAGAGCTGAGCTGAGAAAGTTTATTCTTTCGAGCCCATTTAGTAACTGGCAGGTTGTATTGCTGCTCTCACCAAGGCAGTATGTGATAGTGCAGTGACCAGCTAAGCAACAGGTAGGGGGTGCTACACTTGTTAAATTGAAACTCCCACCCTGAGAAAGTAATATCGTTCTCTTGAGTTTTTGGTTATTACTTTCCCATACCCGTGATGGTTATTTTGTACTCATCCATGGAGCAGAGATTGAACAGTAAGTTTTTTAAAATGAAGATGAAGGGAATGTCAAGTTATGCTGCAACTTTAAAAGTCTCTTTGAAGCCGACAAAATGTTGCATTCCTACACCTCTCACTGTTTAGCTGTTTGGATGCAAGATCGAGAAACACTGCTTGATTTTTGTGTAATTCGCTTAGCTGTTTGGCTAAAGATTCTTTCCCATTGAACGTGACAATTCCGACATGAAAATCAAAATATGTGAAAATTCTGCTTGGCTTCAATAATTTTCAAGGCATTTTAGGGCAGGGGCAAGGTAATAGCCTTAATTAAATTATTATTATTATTATTATTATTATTATTATTATTATTATTATTATTATTATTATTAAAAGGATAACTGTGTCCCAGTGGCCTGTCCCATCTCTGTCCTTGAATCAACTTAATTCTGGTGTGAGATTGGAACTCAGGTCTCTTGGCCTCTTAGCCCTTGGCCACTTCTGATATTTCTGCCGCAAAACATCCCCATGATTCAAATCCTATGATGTGGAAGGAAGTCCTGTTAAAATGAATGGGACTGACTTTTGGGGGGAAAAGGTTGTGGATTGAAGTGCTAAATGCTAGCGCCTGAGTTTGGCTTTTCTCTTTTAGATCAGAGGTGGGGGACCTGCAGACTTGTACTTATTGCTTGACTAGAACTCCCGTCAGCTTCTGCCAGCATAGCCATTGGCCGGGTCACCTGGGGCTGATGGCAGTTAGAGTCCAAGAATACCTGGAGGGTCACAGGTTCACCATCCCAGGTTTAGATATATTTTCTACCACCAAATAATGTGCATACTCCACTGGTTCTTTTCATGTAATATATAGCATAGCATTAGCCAGAAAGCAGATTCCAGGGCTTTGCATGACCATGATCAAAATCTGTAAGTGGCTATTCCTTCTCCTTGATTCCTGTAGAATTAAGCTGTCTCATTTTGGTGAACATTGGGCTTCCTGTTTGTGCCACCCCTCAGATTCTGGTTTATGTGTTTCGCTCTCTCTGTTTGTGTGTGTCTTAATATAGGGAGTTATTTTTCCTCATTATTTTTTTCTTCCTCCCCGTCCTCCTGGCAAGCAGCTTTGCATAGTCTACTGCACTTTAGGTGGAAGTTTGGAAGTTGGCAGATGCAGGAGATGCTGTATCAGGGCGTAGAAAGCAACAACCCCAAACAGCCAAGGTCAAAAACTGTCTTAGGGTGAGTTAGCTCTTTTTCATTAAAAAACAACAACAACTATTCAAACCCATATGCTTACTCAAGGCACCTTTATGTGCTTAGTCATTTTTAACCAGCAAAAAGAAGTTACTGGAATTACCTCTCTGAGCATCTCTGATGCAGAAAGTTGAGGGGCTTATAAAAAGTAACTCAAAGATTGTTTATGCTAAGGTCTCGGCGATAACAATATAGTTATTGACATGCAATAAGTTTGACGTGCAAAAGGCTTTTGCAACTAAGCCTTGATCTGGAAGGAGTGTTGTCAGTGTACTGAATGTGTTTGGCAGACAAGTGAGCACTCCTTTTCGGTGGCTCCTTTTTCCTCCCCCTGGTTCCAAGTTCAAAGTGCCCCTTATTCCACTTTCCATTTTTAAAATCACCTGCATTTTGAAAATCAACCACAACACAATTTCTGTGGACTGGCTGAGTCCTGAGAGCTGATCTCCGTGTTCGGAGTAATCACATATACAGTCTTGCTGGGACTCTCCACTTTAGACTGTAAACAGGGGATTGCATAGTTAAATGTTGCCATTTAAAGAAAACAAGCATATTGGAGAGAACCATCCTGGCCTGTCATCTGCCACTGAGCTGATTTTCTATATGCAGGGTTGTTGTTTAAATGGGGGAATATTCAGATGTGCAACTCCCAGTTTAAAGTAATAGTTCTAACAGAGCTGTAGCAGGTGATTGCTCTGAATTTGTGAAGGTGGCATTTCAATACAGCGAGCTTAGGGTGGATAAACAGAACTCTGTAATTGTTATTTTGTAAGTGGAGAATGGAGTTGGTCCTAGACATTATTAGGATCCATAAATCAGGTTAGATGCATCTTCTTCTCTTGGTCTTGATTCCTGTCTCTTTGCAATCCCCACTGTAGATTTCTGTCCCCTCTGCCCTAATCTCTTCATCTTGCTGCTCTACCTTTGGGTGTTTCCAAACTGACACTGCTTTCAGGTGGGATTCAATCACATACCAGAAAATTCAGGTCTCACCATTATTGTGTTTTGGGAGGTCTTGTGCAACAGACCTGCTTCTCCAAGATCAGAGTTTTTGCAATAAGGAAAGTGACAGAAAATGCACTGGGAAGTGCGAGAGAACACCTTCTTTGATGCAACATCGTCTAGTCTCCCCTCAAGCAAATTTGGATGAATACTCAATAAATAGGTCTTCTGGAAGCATCCTTTTTCTGGGACACTTAATTGCAGAACATAGTCGGTGTCTACAGTTCCCTTTGCAGGGCTTGCATGCAGTGCCAATGCTGTGTTTGTCTAGTGGATGAGCTGGTCCTAGGACAATGTGTGCTTGGAGAGAGAGAAGACTGCAAGAGAATGGGATGACTATGCACTGGCAGTTGGTACAATGAACTAAGGTGATGCATGGATGTTCATACACTAGGGATATACCCCCCAAATTTTAACTTTATATTAATATTTTATACCTCTGTGGTCTGGTGCTGCAGTACCCAGGCCATCCCTTCCAGTTTCCCTTGCCTGTCTCATCTCCCATCCCTAACTTCATCATGGGAGATACATGGCTGGTTTCCTCTTTCCCACCCAACTGCCTCCTTGCCCCAGTTTTCATCTCTTCTCCTTTGGCCTCCGTCTTGGAGAGAAAAGGATGCTTCTCACCCAGGAGATAGGGCTGCATCCCCTTATGGCCTTGATTTGAGCTGCCACCTTCTCTTCCTTAGTATGTTGTTGTGCCTAGTTGTGTATTCCTTTGCTTCCCATGGGCAGCAGGGGCTCGACCACCAAATCAGGGCAGGGCAATCTTATCCTTTTCTCAAGGATTAAATTTATTCATGGCAACAGGGATCAGCCCAAGAAACCTGTGTGTGTTGCTCCCCTGTGGCAGGTCAAACGTTCTTTGTTTTCTCTTGTTAGCATTGAGGGTGGACTTCCTTGTTCCCGATTCCCACAGCCTCATTGTATTTATATACACTGTGTCCAGGTGATGGTGTTGCAGCTCAGCTCCTGTCTTTCTCCAGATCCCTTTCCAGTGCCCTTGATGAGGAGGGAAGGCTCATTCTGGAATGCAATTTGCCTGTGTCACTTCTGGCTTTCCTGCTGTCATCCATCATATTACAGGAGCTAATTAACACCAGGAGCCTTCAATCCCCAGGAACAAAGTGGTGGGCTATCTGAATCTCATGGAAGATGCCAGTTTCTCATCTGGTAACTAGCACAGTCTGATACCATGAGAGGATGGAAGACAGGCGCCCTCCATTTTTCCAGCTGCACCGGGATGTGGGTGCATTTTTCGGTTTGGCAGGGAGGGGCATTCGACTCCCAGAATTGTTCCTTGCAATGCCCTTGATGCTGCCGCAGCATCTCCTGCATCCAAGCAAATTTCCAGCAGCAGGATGCGAGCTTTAGGGGTGGACAAGAATAACAATTGGCGAGGAGCAATAAGTGTAATTTGGGAGCCTGCCATAACCCGGGCCTGCACACTTTCTGCTCCACCAAGCCAAACTCAATCTGATAGCCATGTGTGGCAGCCTACCAGAGTCCTGATCTAATCTCCTGTTTCTGATGCATGCGTTGGCCTGAAAAAAAAGGCATTGTTCCTCCAGCCCTTCATGGGCCACCATTCATATCTGGTGGTGAGATGCAAGTTCATCTTGGTGAGATGCAAGTTGTTCGGCTCTGTGTAAGTCCCTTTGTTGGTGTCTGGCAGTCCCTTCTGGCCCCAGACCGCTGGTGAGGCCCTCCAGGAACTATAGATAGGCATTTGTAGCAAAGTTGCCAGCTAACACAAGTAGTCATTATTTTGACCATGTACACCACCTTGAGCTCCTTGGAATATAGAGGTGCTATATAAATGTAATAAATAAAACAGATAATAAATCTGCAGAGCCTCCTGGACTGGTGGACTTTGCTGATAAAAGTCCAAGTTTCAGGCTCTTCTTTTTAGAGAGAGGGAGGCAATGGAGTTGCAAGTACTTTGGACATGATCACAGGTAAGAGCAATAGTATGCTACTCATTGTATGGAACTCAACAGTTTGAAAAGCATATTCCAGGTGACTGGGGGTGATGTGGTAGATGCTGTATATTTGGACTTCCAATATGTTTCTGATAAAATCCTTTGCCAAAGGCCCTTGAGTAAAACTTAGCAGTTATGGATCCTCTTATATACTGGAACCTGGGAACTGGGAAAAGAGAGTAGGACTAAATGGATAGTTCTCAACAAGAGCTTGTTGAGGAACACAAGAAGTGGTGGTATTGCCATTCATCTGTTTTGGGACTAGGATGAGCAAATATCTCAATTCAAGACAGTCAAAAGGAAGCATTCTTCAAGACAGTCAAAAGGAAGCATTCTTCACACAGCACATAGTCATCTCATGGAATTTGCTGCCACAACATGCAATGACAGCTGCCAATTTAGATGACTTTAAAGGGGGTTTAGATAAACTCATGCTGGATAAAGCAATCAGTGGTTACACATCATGATTTTATTTTATTTAAACTTATACCCCAATTTTCAGCATGTTGGGAGGTTTTACCTCATTGTGAAGCAGCAGCTTAAAACCTTCTTCTGTGGGCCTAACACTAGCTGCACCAATTTGGATGTGTCTGGAGATATTATCATTCCAACTTAGCATGACTGTTCCCAAGTGTGAGGAACAGGTTTTTATCTATGTTTATAAATGGTTGGAGGCCATTTTGAAGCAAGATGGTGAGCAAAGCCATTCCTAAGTGAAAAGATTTTAAACCAAATTTGGCATGAAATCAGTTTGCATGACAGTTCCTGAGATGGAGCAATGGACTTTTGGTTTATATTTGGATACTGTTGGCTGTCATTTTGAAGCAGACCGAACTATTCAAAACTGCACTGATTTGGACCGCACTGCAAATAATGTCGCCCAATTTGACAGTGGTTCCTGAAATGGAGGAGTGGGCTTTGGTCTATATTTGGATACCATTGGACTCCAGTTTGAATCAAGATAGTGGGCTGAACCTGTCAAAACTGAAATGATATTAACCAAATTTGGCAAGAAATGAAAAGGGCTGCACACCAGATTCCGCCAAAGCCCAAACAAAGCCAGGCCAATTTGCTCTGATCTGGACTTTGAATCACATCAAGACAACCCCTGATCACCCTGGGTTGGGCTGCCTGGAGGAATCTGGGTTTGTTAATGTGTGGGTTGCTGGGAGGCAAGTCAGGCAGCCTCTACCAAGGGCAACCCATGGCTGTTGTAAGAGGGCTTTCAAACAGCCCTGTGCTGCATTTTGACTTTGTATGCATGTTCCCAGCAGGGGAACACATGTATGCAGTCCATAAGTGCAACTGAACCCTTCACCTGCTAGCTGCAGGGGTTTGCTTTACCAGCATGGTACCCACAGGTAATGTGCTTGGAAAGTAGACCATAGCAGGATTCCAAAGGAAATAGCTGAAACTGCAGAGGTCCCAAGGTGGGAAGAGGAGATTGGGGTGGAGGAGAGGAATAGAGAAGACCTGTCTCCTGTTCCTGTGCTGAGCCAGTGCCAGAAGACAGTTGGTCTCTCACTGTCAGTTATGTGCTTCCCCCATCCCACCCCACCATTGATGATGACTGCTGATGAAGGAGCAAGTTGAGGGATGGTCAGAAAGGTGAGTCTGCTAAATGGCAGCCACAGAGTTGCAGGTGTTGGTGGCAGGGACAGCTAGGGCTGAACCACACCATGATGGGACCACTGGAGGAAACTATGCAGGAGCAGGGCAGCAGATTGTGGAGGCCAAGGAAGCTTGTCGAGCCCATGCAGCAGCACTGCAGGAACTGTGTGCCAAGGGTGCAGCTCTACTGGCTGAAGGGGTCTGCTGGTTTGCCAGCATGTTTCCTACAGGGAATGCATGGGTGAAACAGCACCCAGTAGGATCCAACCCTTCTCCCTGCGATTCAATTGGGAAGAGAGGAAAAGGAGAATCAGTGTCTTTTCCCTGTTTTTCCACTCCTGAGCTTATAGGGCTTTAAAAACCTTAATTAAACATTGATTCAAGGCTGGATGCAGGTCAGGTTTTCCCCAGGTCAAGGTCCTGGAATGTAGATGTGTGGTGCTGTACACAGCCCTGAAACTAGCAAATTACACTTTCCATTTTAAAATCTCAGTATGTTTTTGTTTCTTAGAATTTGTCAGCAACACCAGGCACTTTCAGCTATAACTAGCAAAATGTAAATATTTATAATAAATTAAATAGTAATAATAATAATGTCATTATTACTTGTACCCTGCCCATCTGACTGGGTAGCTCCAGCCACTCTGGGTGGCTTCCAACATGTATAAAAACATTATACATTAAAAAGCTTCCCTATATAGGGCTGCCTTCAGATGTCTTCTAAAGTTTATATAGTTACTCATCTCCTTGACATCCAATGGGAGGGTGTTCCACAGGATGAGTTCTACTACCGAGAATGGCAGTAATCCAAGTGGGGGGGATAAGCAGGGCATGTACCACTCTAGTGAGACAGTGTGCAAAACTCGCTCAAATGTAGCTGGACAGTCATTTCAGATATACTATCCTAGAATCAATTCTTCACATAACTAAAAAAATGTAAGCAATGAGCAGGCATCTGATCTCACTGGCCTGACATTTTGGTGCCTTGGCTAAGACCATTGAAATGACACCCTACCACAGTAAAATATTATTATTGTTGTTATTTAAATAAAATAACTGATAGTGTTGCTTCTTAATTATGTCCAAAGTATGCTGCCTCAGGCAGGCTGCCCAAATGTAGCCAAGTGGCTGAGCTCTACCCTACCACTAGGCAGAATAAAGCAGCCTGCTTCAAGCCGATTTGGGCATTGTTAAAATAGGAATAGCACCTCCTCCAATCTGTTCTGGAAGCTGTGTCCGTAGCAGTTCTTCTTTTCCTCCTTTTTTTTTTTACTGTTGTCCTGGAAATAATTGTCATACTTTTCCTGGAAATTTGCCTCCTCCCACCTCCTGAAATTGTACGCTATTTTTATTTTTGCTAATGGGCAACAGGTTTGCATGCATGCTTCACCCATATTCAAACCAATTAATTTGTGTAAAAGAGGGAGTCTGTCAAGCAAAACTAGTCTGAGTCTTGACTTAACCTATGCTAGAAGGCAGAATAAACTTGGTGACTTGGTGAATGTGCAGAGGTGCCAACTTCCAAGGGACTGTTTTTTTAAGAATGGCCCTACCTTCTTGCTCACCCCAGGAAGAGGAAGGCAAGAAGCTGCCACATTGGCAGGATGGGACATGAACCTGTAGTCATCTTTCTCTTGGTAGCAGTGGTGGCAGCAAGGATGGTTAGATACAAACCTGCCGGAGGGGTGGGCGGTGGGAGTGAAGTCTTCCTCACGCTATGGCAAAATATATAGATCTGACACTGACGTTTGGATCCTTATGTATCCACAACTGCTCCACCTATGCAGAAGATGTAGGTGTTAGAAAACATTGAGAGAAAAAAGTAAGGGGGGGGGGCTCTCTTAAAAAGCCCGATGAAGACAGCTTGTTTAGTGGCTGTGGAATGTTGACTGTATACATGATGATGGAAAACTGTCCCAAGTGGAATCAAATGGAGTGCAATGGAAGAGGGCTTTGCTACCTGTCTGGAACCCTGAGCAGGAATACCACACAGTGCAACATTACACTTGTTGCACTGTAAATTTCTTAGTCTGTGTTCTGGCCTTTTGCCCCACAAGCCGGAGGCAACTCTTCTTGTTGAGCAAACTGCAATGTTTGGAACCCAAGCTTCTGGTTTTGTTCTAAAGACTGCATAACTCAAGGCCCATCACTTTCTTTGTGTGCCCATTTGTTACGTGGGTGAGGTGGCTATTATTGTTATGTGCAGCAAGCTCAGCTCCTTTGATGGATGGCCCCGCATCAGGAGTAGGCCTGAGGTTGATTGGATTCTTTTTCACACAAATGCACCCTGAACAGTATGTGTCTGTGACCTCAGAGTGTGCCCGCTCAAATTCAATTTGTTTTTGGCAAATATGCTGTGGTGCATTTATAGTTTTATCAGTTCCTTCTTGATTTCTGTTGGGCTGTGGCTTTGCAAACAAAGACAACCACGACGGTCTATACATATTGGCTTCAGAGAGACTTAACTGATGAAGTTCAATGTGAGGCTGCTTCTGAGGTTACATTTTTGTTTGTTAAATTTCTACACTGCCCTTCATCCTAGAATCATGGAGTGGCATACAATTTCTCTACGTAGCTAAATAGCTACAGCATAGCTATAAAGATACACACATCTGCCTTTTTGAAATGATCAGGTGCTGGTATAAGATCAATAACGCAAGTCAGAACTACAACAAAAGTTAGCAGAATGGAATACTACTTTCTGGATTCCAACCAATCCATTCAATCTGACACAGTTGCCTGTCAAAAAAGTAAGCATTACATGACCACTTTGCATGCTCAGTCCTATTTTTGTGGGGGGAGTTTCCCCCGTAGTTGTAGTATTCCTGCAGACTTTGGGGCTCCTTTAAACTTAGTGATACCTTTGTCTTGTATGTGGGGGTCTCTACTTTGGCTCCATAAGTAACAGCACTCACCTTCTAGTGAACCATTCTCCATTTCTCTGACCAGGTCCATACCTGCTTAATTTCCACAGAAGCTCTAGGGCAAGAGTGGAAGCCTCTTTTCAGCCTGAGGGTCCCATTCCTTTGTGAAAACCTTTCAGGGCTCAGTTGTAGGTGGGGCCACAATTTTCCAGTTATGACATAACTATCCCAAGTCACAATGCGGCTTTAGAGCTCAGCGATCAACAATCAACATGGTTTTCTCACTGCGCCAGCTGCAGAAGAAATGCTGCGAGCAAAGGTAACTCTTGTACATCACCTTCATGTATCTGATGAAGATATTTGATCCTGTCATCTGAAAAGGACTCTTCACACCGCCCAGCAAGATAGGAAGCTTCACAAGATGATTGTGTCCTTCCACAAGAACATGTGCGGCACCGTCCAGTATGATGGCTCATCCTCAGACGGCTTCTGTATAAAGAGCCGTGTGAAACAGAGCTGTATTCTTGCCCCAACTCTTTGGCATATTCTTCTCCCTGCTGATCTCCTGTGCCTTCAGCTGGATTGAAGACAGTGTGTAATTCCATTCAAGGAGCAATGGGGACTGTTCAACCTGGCACATGTCCTCACTAAAACAAAAGTGTGACGGGTCCTTATCTGAGAGATGTTGTTTGCAGATGACAGCCTTGACTCTGAGGAAGCTCTACAGAGACTTATCAACCATTTTGCCCAAGCCTGCAGGGAGTTTTGACCAACATCCTAGGTCAGGACGTCACCAGCACTCCACGCATCAGCGTTGGTGACAACACGCTTGAGGTGGTAGATCATAGAATCATAGAATCATAGAGTTGGAAGAGACCACAAGGGCCATCGAGTCCAACCCCCTGCCAAGCAGGAAACACCATCAGAGCACTCTTGACATATGGTTGTCAAGCCTCTGCTTAAAGACCTCCAAAGAAGGAGACTCCACCACACTCCTTGGCAGCAAATTCCACTGTCGAACAGCTCTTACTGTCAGGAAGTTCTTCCTAATGTTTAGGTGGAATCTTCTTTCTTGTAGTTCGGATCCATTGCTCCATGTCCGCTTCTCTGGAGCAGCAGAAAACAACCTTTCTCCCTCCTCTATGTGACATCCTTTTATATATTTGAACATGGCTATCATATCACCCCTTAACCTCCTCTTCTCCAGGCTAAACATTCCCAGTTCCCTTAGCCGTTCCTCATAAGGCATCGTTTCCAGGCCTTTGACCATTTTGGTTGCCCTCCTCTGGAGGTCAAAATGATTTCATCTACCAGGGCTCCACCATAATCAGCAGCATCTCCACTGATGCTGAGCTGGACAAGCATATTGGCAAGGCAACTACAACAATGACTTGCTTCTCTAGGCTTGCGTGTTGAGTACACTGCTTTATGGAAGTGAGTGGTCTGCAATTTACAACCACCAGGAGCGATGCCTCAATGCCTTCCACATGCATTGTGTCAGGAAGATTTTGGACATCACATGGCAGGACAGAGTCTCAAACAAAGGTGTGTTCTCTCAAGCCCACATTCTCAGCATTTTCTCACTCCTGTCTTAGTGACGTGTATGCTGGCTTGGTCATGTCTACAGAATGGACGATGGCAGGATCTCCAAGGACATGCTCTACGGGCAGGTTTCTTCAGGCACTAGGCCCGTTGGCAGACCAGCTGCATTACAAAGATGTCTGCAAATGTGGCTTGAAGGCTGGCAACATCAGCCCTGCTATGTGGGGATCCCTTGTAGATGACCACAGTGGCTGGAGACAGTCATTCAGGTTGTGCATCCATAGCCATGACCAGAGAAGGAATGGCCGCTGGAAGGAGTGTTGAGAGAAGAAACTCAATGGTGCATCTGCAGCAGCACAACCAGACGCCTTTATCTGCCCCAGCTGCAACAAAACATGTATTTCCTGCATCAGTCTCTAAAGCTACAAGAAGGCACACTCCTTCATTGTCTCCCAAGAGAGACTGATGCCAACAACTACTTATGTGCTAAATAATTTCACCTTTTGTCAGCATCAGTTTTTGAAACCAGCTTTCATGTTCAGGTGGGCAATTGGCTGAAATTGTAATTTTTTAAAAATAAAATACTTTAGGCAGGTTATTTACTTTAACCTTTCCTCTCCCCACTCTCTCCCAGCATAGTTGCACATACAACAGTCGCCAGAATCCTAGGCCTCATTTGCACTATACATTTAAAGCACTATACATTTAAAGCAGTATCATACTACTTTTAAACAGTCATCAATTTCCCCAAAGAATCCTGGGAACTGTAATTTGCTAAATGTGCTGAGAGTTGTTTGGAGACCCCTGTTTCCCTCCCAGAGCTGCAATTCTCAGAGTGTCAATCCCTCTTCTCATGGGACTCAGGGGCCTTCTTTGGACGAAACATGCATACACTTTTCATTGTCACTCAGTTTTAAGGGTAAACAAGGCCCCACAGGCCTTAAATATAGCTGTATGGACTTTGCTCAGGCCACACACCTGCACCAGATCATCTTTGTGCATTTTTTCCTGGTTGGAATGTGTCCTTTAACTTTAATGATTCTTCTTGCTTGCCTGGATGAACAATAGAGAAGGATGTCCAAGTGTAAATAAACCACCTTGACTCTATAAAGGTGCAATTTACATGACAGTGGTACCTCAGGTTACAGACGCTAAAGGTTCGCTAACCCAGAAATAGTACCTCGGGTTAAGTACTTTGCTTCAGGATGAGAACAGAAATCGCATGGCGGCGGCGGCAACAATGGCAGCAGCGGAAGGCCCCATTAGCTAAAGTGGTACCTCAGATTAAGAACAGTTTCAGGTTAAGAACAGACCTCCGAAACGAATTAAGTTCTTAACCCGAGGTACCACTGTAGTTGCTCTACCCACTTTTGCCTCTGGGGGGCCTCTAGGTGGCTCCCCCAGGAGGGAATCTGGCCATCTAGCTGAAATATGTTCCCCATCCTTGTCCTAGAACATGACAAGGTACAGGGAAATCTGAGCAGGTATGTATGCCTGTGACTTTGAAACCGTAGGACACCTTTTCTCCCACCCACTTGGAAATTTCCCATAGAACTGATCTGCTTTTAGAAGGGGGGGGGGATAATTTTCTATGATGGCACAGTGACCGGATTTCTGCATTCGCCGCAGCACTTCTTGCTTATGGGATATTTATGGCTAGGTGACTAAAAGAATGTCTCTAATAGCTATCTAAGGGATCTTATTATTCCCAGAAGGATGGAATGAGTTTTGAATCGCTGTGTTGGATTCCGCAAGTACTTCTGCCTCCCTCGCTAGGCAATGATATACCATAGCGTGCTTTCAATATTAGTGCAATTGATTGGTATTTCACTTCTAATGCTGCCAATAAATTACCTTGTTGGTCTACGATTGTTGGGAAAGGGCTTTTTAAAAAAACACACACAAAAACCTGCTTGTGATTCTGCTGTTTTTTATGTGGTGAGGTGACTCACCATGATAGGACAGTGGCTATTAATAATGCTTTACGTTCCATATCTGTTGCTCTGTGCCTCTCATGTTCAGGAGAGAAAGAAAGCAGGAAAGGTGCTGCCTTTTTACGGGTTCTGTTTCTGTTGCTTGAAAGAGCAGGAAAAGCCCTGGAGTTTGCCTTCTCCTGTGCCAGGGGAAAAGTACTCACATAGAAACCATCTCAAAAGGAGGGTATGCGGGGTTTGGGGAAGCACCTAACAAAAAAAAAACAACCCCCCCCAAAAAAGTGGCATGTGTGAAGGAAGAAGCAAGCCTGAATGTAGTTCTAACAAGTACTAATTTTATATGTGAAGCGTGCTCATGTGTTTTGACCGTCAGATGCCAAGGCAGCCTTGTATCAGGAAGTTGCTAATGTTAGATGTTTTATTATGCTTTTATATGTGCTGGAAGCTACCCAGAGTGTGTATGGGGGTGGGGGTGGTAATAATAAAAATAAAAATAAATAGCTGCAGGGACCAAGGGTGTTCATGTACCTTATTTTGGTACACTGGCTCAAACAAGTCATTTATGGACATGCTGTTGCCTTTCTTATTGGATAACAGGTTTGAGTCCTAAATTGTCAAAAAAGCCAGAAGATTAACTAAGAAGCAAATTTCTACTCCGCACATGAAAGAATTCTCATTTCTAAACAGAGTGACTTCTGCATGTGATCTATTCTTTTCTCTAAATCTAAGGAATGGGACAATTTTGAATCTTAACTTGATTAGGACAAAGATGCAGCCAATAAACTTGGAGAAGATGGTGTGTGTGTGTGGTTTATCTAGCATGACAGTGAACTGTCACGTGTGCCTGTTGCCATCTTTGGTTGATTGTGCCTTTTACTTTGTGTGCTGTTATTATGTAAGTAATCTTGAGTTAATTTTGTATTTAAAAAACAACAACTAGTGAGTTCAGTCAACAACAGCAAAAGTTCCAGGCATAAGGGGCAGCACAGGGGGATAGGCAGAGTTGTTTCAGTGAGCAGGAGATGCTGTGTTTGCATGTGGAATTATCTCCAAATGAAGTAGTTTTGTAGACATTGATTCTGGGATTTCAGGTATTTCAGGTAAATCCACTTACCCCCTTTTAGAGATGCCCAGCGCCTCCCTTCCCGCTGACAATGCAGGGCTGGGCATCAGGGTCTGCTCCCTGCCGGAACGCGAGCTTTGGCTTGCGCTCCCAGCATGAAATTCTGCTCTGCATCAGCCTGCCAAATTGGCCAATGGCAGGCTTAAGGAAGCAATCACACGTCTCTCAGCAGCGATGGAGCAAGCGGATTGGGCACCTGGGGCGCTGCTCATGCCCGGCACCCAGGAGCGGTGCGAGCTGGGGCAGGATGCTCCGCAGGGCCACCGAGGAGTCTGCCTGCATATTCCCACTCAGCTGCCCTAAAGCTGAGGGGGTAGTGGTGGTGGCAGGTGGACTGGATAGGGATAGCGCGGAGCCTGCAGCCACCCAAACCACCGCATCACTCCCAGGAGAGACACATGGCTTGAGCACGCTGCAGGCCCTGCTGTGAATGCTGCCTGGCATTTTGTCACTCCCCCTCAGTGGTAATACCCACGGTGGTCCGTCCCCATCACACTCCTGTCCCTCATGTCTGCTCCCGGGGGATTTAAAACAGCCCCTGCCAGCCTCCGACGCCCAGCTGTTCTTTGTTGGATCCATCCATCCACTCTGGTTATTTTGCATTTACTCATTGAATTGACCTTGCTATGGCTGCGGTGGTCGCCGTATTAGTGAGGCCAGGTAGGAATTTGCCTACCAAGCGAATTGGCTATGACCTGGAGGTTTTGCCTACCCCATAGCAATCATCACAACTTTGGCGGTTTTGGCATTGGGTGATCTTAGCTTTGGTTGGAAGGGGGGGGTGTACCCTCGCCTTCCCCTCATAAATAGGGTATCTCGTTAAAGGGATCCATGATGGAGTTTCTTCTGTCCATTTGCCCAGACAGGGGGCTTGGGTCTAAGCGCTCCTAGAGGCGGGGATCCCTGCAGGAATCCCCCTATTTGATGTAAGTCATAGGAATCCCCGCTGCCGGGTTGACCCTGATGTCATTTCTGGTAGGCATCCTGGAAATAAATGTTTACCCAATGCCTATGCCAAACCACTTCATCTGTTGTTAATAAAGTTGTGGCCTCATTTGATCCCATTCAACTGTGTGGTCTCCTTTATTGGTAGCTCACCTGAGCGGGGGTGGGGTGGGGGAATGCGCAGCCTGGGCATGCAGTCTTGTTAAGGAGTACTCAGTTACTGGTTAACCTCCCCCCCAAAAAAAAAACCATTGCAAATTTATTTGGTACTTATTGGCGGCAGCAATAATGTTTATGTTGGCACACTGGGTGTAGCAGTATGGTTAAAAAGGCTTTGGGACCTTGGTATTATCAGGAACAATACTAATTGTAACAGATGCAAAACCACAGACAGCCTCTGGTAGGACCAGTTGTTCCATTTTTATCACTTCCTGGAATGAACACAGTTGCATAGCTTGAAGTTTAAAGAGATTTTAGACTCGTGCAGAAGTTAGCAACATTTTCCTCAATAACAGGAGCTTTCTTGGAAAATTCTGATAAAATGTCAATTATAAATAAGGAGGAAAATCTGAACACCTGGTGATTTTTTGGGTGGTGGTAGGGTAACAACGCTTTTAAAGCAGCACTCTTAATAATCACAGATCAGGACAGGAGGAATTGCATTAAGTTGCTTATGCAAGTTGCAAGGTATTTCAACAAGGTGTTCTAATATCACCTTTTCAGTCTAAAAAGTGTCACTAGACTGTGTTGTTTATGTTGGACGGTTGAACGTTGTCCGCTGTGTTCAGGCTCCACACAGGTGTCAATAGCAGCAGATTCTTGGTGGGACTGTGAATACAGGCCTGCAGCAGGGTTTTTACTACTCTGAGTTGTACCTAAGACATTAGTGCACAGTAGCTTACAGTGTGTGGAGACAATGCACGAGCGCTTTCCACACATTACTCTGAACAGAAGGGAGTAGCATTTTACCTGCTTGTGGCCTCTGGTCCCGTGCTGTGTACAGATTTGGTGGAGGGCTCTTCCTTACCTACTGCTGCACATGAACTAGGCTTGCAACCAGTGATCATAAACAAGTGGAATACTGTTCCCCCTTGTCTACCTATTCAAATGAACATGTGAAAAGTGCTACAGGGAATGAAGGCAACTGTTGAATGTCCCATACCCCAATAGCTGCTACTCCTCAAAGATAATACTAGGTGACCTGATTTCAAAATTAAGGCAGCCTTTATCTATTCATATAACAAAGATGCAGATCAATGCCCTTCATTTATTCTGGAGCGGCTGCTGGTACCCATCCAGACCCTGATTGGGCTTTTGCCCCTTGCTTACGTCTGTGAAACAAGCCCAGAAATTCGCAGTGAATGGCTGATAAGTGATATGTGAAAGTTGTCTTAAACTTCTATCTCTACCTTGTTCCTCTGAACTCTGCCCACCACTCTGTGAATACTAACACTGGCCTATAAATTATCCAGCAGGGCTCTGGCACTTAAGCGGCTGGTGTTTTCAGTGGCGTGCATGCATAATCGATCCAGGAGCCTGCCTCTGCTTTTAGCAGAGGCATTTGCAGAAACCTTGGGCTTTCAAAGCTTCCAGCCGTAGACTGCCCATATGAGGTCCCCCCCCCTTCATCTTTCCCTGCCATCTCTTTCCGTCCAAACCCTGCATCACTCCCACACCTTTTTCAAAGGGCTGAGTTATCGCCGCTGCACACAGAGGAGGGAGATTTTCACAAAGGGCGACATGGAGGCAACTGACCAGTTTGCAAAGAGACATCTCCTCGTGTGCTGGATTCTATCCATCTTGCTCCATCACTTTTTGGAATCTGCTTCTTGTGCTTCCCATCAATTTCTCCCTTAACATGTGAAGCATCTTTCTCTGCTATTTTTGGACTTCCTTGGAGAGCTGTCACTGCCCGCATGAAGCGCCGTGCATCCTCTGGCTTTTATAGGTTGTGGTACAGTGCACAGAGTGGTGGGCTTCTAAGAATGCATCAGGTTTTCCACTTGTTGAGCTGGATTTTGGTACTGCTGAAAGAAAGCCCTTGGGTTGCTGTGGAAAGTTACTGTGTTTTCGTTTTGAGGCTTTGGATTAGGATGAGACGATCAGCTGGCTCAAGACTAGGAACCGGTACTGGTATTAAATAAATTGTTCAGACCTTTGTTTAATTCTTTCCTGATAGTTCTCTGTAACTTGACTCATCCCTTTGCATGGTAAATGATGGTGATTTTCATGAGGAATATAAACTAGGACCATGCTTGTAGTAGGGTCTTTTTCTTTTGTGGATAAATATAATTCTCAGTACACATTTTGTTAAGGATGCTATTCTGTTTTTTCTAGTCAATCACAAAGATGTAAGTTTCCACCCTTGATTCCTACCTTCCTCGACAGTTTTTCTTTTGCAATTATACTTTCCTAAGTATTAAATATTTCCCTTCTTGCAAATAAAATAGGAATCCTGACTGATGTGCTTTACCAAGGAAATTGTGCATCTGGCTGTATACAAAGTGCTGTCAAACATACTGAGTAAACAAACTAAAAGGAAGACAATTTTCCTCTACTTTTTCAATTTTAGTTGTTTTGAGTGTTGTGTGTGAGATAATGTGATAGAAAATAATGCAGCTGAAATAGAGGTTTGTTGCTGCTTTTGTTGGGCTTTTTTTTTTTTTAACAAAAAACCCACCAAAAATTCAACCTGATCTCCCTTCTGTTGAATTCCAGAATAAAATTGTTGGTGGCAAATTGAACTTGATTAAAGGTAAAGGTAAAGAGATCCCTGACCATTAGGTCCAGTCGCGGACAACTCTGGGGTTGCAGAGCTCATCTCGCTTTACTGGCCGAGGGAGCCGGCATTTGTCTGCAGACAGCTTCCGGGTCATGTGGCCAGCATGACTAAGCTGCTTCTGGCGAACCAGAGCAGCGCATGGAAACACCATTTACCTTCCCACCAGAGCAGTACCTATTTATCTGCTTGCACTTTGACGTGCTTTTGAACTTCTAGATTGGCAGGAGCTGGGACAGAGCAATGGGAGCTCACCCAGTCACAGGGATTTGAACCGCCGACCTTCTGATCGGCAAGCCTTAGGCTCTGTGGTTTAGACCACAGCGCCACCCGCATCCCTTTTGAACTTGATTAGCTAATGACAATTTGCATTTTGTGTAAGTAGGTTTCCAGTTTTGAGAGCGTGTGTGTTTCTACGTATCTAGGTGATTAAAGATGCATTTTTAAAAGTGGGTGCAAAGATTAGTCTCGGTGCAGTATTAAGAACATATGTTCATAATCTTCGGTGCATATATGGTTCCTGAGTTAGTGTACATAACATTCTGTGAGGCTCATCAAAAGTGACCATAGCCTGATTTAGAAGTAAAGGGGAATTGTGATTTGTTATGTAAATGAGATGTGCTGAGCTTTGGGTTTGTGCAAATTTCCTCTCCTCATTTTGTGCACTATGAAGAAGAGACTGAAAGCATCTACTGGTTTTAAATTTACAACAGTTAATTGTGGCAGTGTTAGAAACATTTTTCTGTGAACCGCCATGAAACCCCCAGGTATAGGGCTGTATATAAATTAATTAAATAAATAAAAATAAATAAATAGAAACTGATATGTGAAAACTAAGAGCTAAATGGCACCTTAAACAGGTTATAGGCACCACAAAGGAATATCTGGGCGTACTTTTTTAAAATAACAGCAATACAAAGCTGAAAATGAATGAACTGCAGCTAAAATCTTGTTTAAATGGTCGAGTACTCTACTACTCTGAAGACTGCAAAAAACAAACAGGGCCATCTTATTCATAGGCACTAGGGGGGTGCGGGGCACCTGGGCACTGGGCTTTCAAGGGGCGCTAGGCCGAGAGTCCAGGGCCTGAGAGTTGAGTCCGAGGAAGAGCCTGCCCGTCGGTCGGAGGCCCGCAGTGGGCTCTTCTACTGTGGGTGGCTCTACACCACGAGTTTGGGGGTGACTGAGCCAGCAAGACACTGAGGCGGCTGGCTGACTCCGCCTTCCTGCGCGCCTGGGGCTGGGAAACCTGGGTTTCAGATTTGGGCTTGTTCTTGCATGCTGTTTTTTGTAAAGAACCCACAGTTCCTTGGATTTGGCTGTAGCTTTCCAGTCAATATCACTTTCACATACGTTTATTCATAAATCTGTCCCATCTGGTTTCTGCATTAATCTGCATTTTTTAACCCCCCCCCACTTGTTTAAATTAGCATTTTAATCTCAGTGTACACATTTCTAAATATATTTTATCTTAAACACACACACACATTTTGAGCTGAGAGCTGTGTTGCAAAATTTGGAGAGGTGGAATAATGACATTGCAATCTTTTATTAATTGAAAGGTGCAAATTTGATTGGTTCACTTAAAGATACAGAAATTCTCTACCATCTCTTCCAAGGCTTTGTTCTAGCGTCTCTTGAAACATAGAATTGTGTACTTGTTGCTTAGAAAACCGCAAATATTCTACCTTTGTTAGGCCAGTAAAATCTCATTTGCCTCCATGATATCTTTCTTCCAGAACAGTTTGACTCAAAGGTCAGGCCCTGAATTAGTGTTTAAACAAAGGCATTAGTCACTTTTACTGATCGTTGAAAGACTAAAGCTAATGCAATTGTATGATTGAATGTGTAGAGCTAGAGATTCCAAATGGAAACACTTGGGATCTGCTGTTTCCTCATTGACTGCACATGCCTTTGTTCTCTTTGCCTTTCTTTCTCCTCCTGTAAAATAGGTACACTGAAGCAGTAGGCTGAGGGGAAGAATTAATAGCTAAGAATGCTTGAGTGGTGCTTCAGTGACAGTCAAGAGCCAATGACTTTGTCCTCTGTGCTTTGTCTCTTACAAAAAATGGAAGAGTATTGCACCGTGGGGAACAAAGGCACAGAGAACAGGGAGCAAAAGTAAGCAGGCTGCTTGGTGTGTACTGTGTTGCTGCAACATAGAGGCAAAAGCTAAATATGTCCCCCCCCCCATTAACATTTAAGAGCAACCTCCTTTGCTTGGAATGTGTGACTGATAAATGCAGAAACAGCATATGTATGTAATGTAAAACAGGTTCAAGCTAACATAGTGCTGTTCATTAATTCCAATGGTTCTATAAGTTTAAAGCAGCCCAGTGTGTTCAGTACTTTATAATGCTGAAATGTCTTTCATGATGGAACAAACATATATTTACTGGTGTGTGGGGTTTGCATGCATTCTTAAGGCTGGTTGTGAAATGGGCTTCAGTTGTTGCTGCTGAGCATACTTGGTATTTATTTATTTATTACAAAATATTTGTATACACTACAATTTTATTTTAAAATATCAAAGCGGTTTAAAAACAATCCCTGCTCAGTTCTTGGCACCTTTGTTTAACCTAAGGGCAGATGTCATCTCTTCTTCATCATCAGTTCCCCATCTTTAAAGACTATTTTTTATTAATTTCATTGTGCTTTATTTTGCTGCATTACAATCCTGTTCTAAAAAGTTGGTGTTGGTGGGGAGAGTCTTCTTCAGCTTAAATGGTAAGCAACAGCCACACACGAATTAAGTTGCCACACAGGGACAGAGCTGCTCCGGGGATGAATTTAAAGTGCCTTCTATGTGGTGCTTGTTCTGTGCTTTGGTCCTGGAAAGACTATGTACTGTAGTTTGTAGATTTAACCCCTCATTGTGTGCTGTCACACACAAGCAGAGGAACAGAGCCCTCATTCTACTCATGTATCTCAGTTACTTGTTATTTTTCAGATATATGGGGGGGTGGGGGCGGTGTAACTCAGTCAAGTGACATTTTGAGTGGGACCCAACAGTTCAGCTCCATTCTTCCTTCGATGTGCTAGTGCCCTCCTTGTTGAGCAACATGTGATGACTGCTGCAGAATTGGGGAAGTTCCCAACTCAAATCTTGCCTTGGACATAAACTCTGAGTGGCCGTTTGCACAAGTTCCCTTTGCTTGGCCCCAGCACCTTATGGAGATAATACACTTCTGCCATTGTAAGGATTACTGCAATAATGTAAAGGAAGTCTTTTGAACACTTTGCTAAGTACTCTTATCAGAATACTTGTCCTTAAAGCAGACAGAGCACTTCTCAAAAAAATAATAATGAAAAAAAATGCTGAGGTCTCTTTCCTCCCTCCTCCCCCCTCCCACTTTCTCCTGCTGTGTTTTGTTTACAGAACTTGTTCCATTATAGCTGTCAAAGTAAATTTCTTTATTCACTCCTTTGGACAAATCTGTTAAAGGCTCATTTGGTTAGTGCATGCTCTTGTCACCTCAGGAGACCCATGATGAAGTGGATCAGAGGTTCCAAACAAAGTAAGTTTGCTGACCTTAGCTTGTCCCTAGAGAGCCTTTTTGTCCCCATCACAAGGCATTTCACAGTTTGCCTTGAATTGCAATCTCTGCTCAGGGGAGGTGAATGAATTGGAACAGCAGGGGGCTGTTGTGAATTAGGATTGATGTGTATTAGCAGTACTGGGGGAAGGAGCAACCAGGTATTCAACAAAAAGCAGAGGGATTTGCAGCTCAGAGCAGAAGTGCAAGAGTCCTCTTGGCTGCCCTAGATTTCCAAACAACTTGAGAAATCCTTAAAAAAAATAGTGGAGTGAGTGCTCCCTTCAGTTGTGTGCTGTTTTTGACTTGCAGTGGTGCTTGCAGTTGACAGAGGTGAGCTGACTTTAGTTTTGTGTGGTCTACTTAGTTTTACTGGTCTCCTTGTAGACAGATGGTTGTTTAAAATGGCAAAGCTCGTATTTAGGATCCCTTTAACAGCGAAGGCATACACAATTTTCTATTGAGTGTTTCTGAGTATGTACTCTTCCTTAAGAATGTAAGAAGTACCTTATTAATTCTACGTAGTTCAGTCTGTTTTGCCAAAATCCTCAGTGGTGGAGCACATCCTTTGCATGCAAACTGTTTTGGATTCTATTCCTGGAATCTTCAGGTAGGACTGGGAAAGACCGCTGGAAAGACACTCCAAGTCACTTCAGAGGAGACTGAGCTAAATGGACCAGTAGTCTGACTCAGCAGAGGTGAGGAACAATATCCAGTCAGCAAACAGGATCCTGAGTTCCCACACCCCTTGTGGGCTATTTTGACAGCTGGGAAGGGTGGCCCACCTGTCACAGTGACATCAGATGACCCACAGTAACACTTTTCCTTTGTGTGTGTGGCTCAAGTTGCAGATGCAGAACAAATATATCTTGCACCACTGGCTTGAATTCAAGCTGATGATTGAAAGGAAGAATTGGGAGTGTGCTTGAAAGTCCACTCCCAGTTCTTCCTCATTTTAGTGGCTGCTTGAAATTCCAAGTCTGGGTTTTGTTTTCAGTGCCTGGTATCCCATATGTTGCCAAGTGCGGTGAAAGTAGGTGCAGTCTGCCCAAAATGGCGCCCACAGATCAGAGGCTCCCCACTTTGGGAGTATAGAGTCACATGTTTTGATTGTAAACACTCAATTGGAAATTAACTAGCAGATCTTGGTCTGCTATCTGCCCACCATTGAGTTATGACAATGCACTGGAACTAGACTTCAGTTAAACACGCAGTCCACCTCTTCCTTCACTAGAAGTTTGGTTGTGCAACAGTTGATTTATGAACTTACTTTGTAACTCAGAGGTGAGGAAGCCTTGAGGGCTGAATGCAGCTACCCAGGCCTCTCTGAATGGCAGCTGGGACTCTTCCCAAGTTCTTATTCTTCATCAGCCTTGCTCCATGACATTCTCAAATATATTTGCTTGGCTGGGGTGTGCCCTTGAATGGCAGAAATGCTTCTCACTTGCCAGGATGGAGAGAGATGAGCATACAAACCTGTTGTTGTTTTTAAATGTGTGGCTGAGACTATAGCCCACTGCACAAGTTAAGAGTTGTATCTCTGGCCCCTGCCCACTTGACTTCAGTCCCACCCATCAATGACATGTGGCTTCTGGAAGGTTGCCCATGTTGAATATATAGCTATCAGGCTGCTGTAACCTACAAGCAAGTGGGATGATGGCTGGCTGCCCATTACCACCATCTGGAACAAGATGCTTGGAAATCAACAGAGCTTAATTTGGGCCCTGGTTTACTGATGCCTTAGCACCAGTTTTTAATGCTCTCATATATTCCTATTATATATATTATATGTAAGTGCCTCCTGAGTGTACGCAGAATGCATTTTCTTCATCACTGAATAATTGCAGAGCACCATCACACAATGGAGATCAGAGGACTTCCAGATGAGAGAGTGGTGCGTCATAATAATAGTTGTGGGGGACAATTTTAATCAGCATGGCAGCATGCAGGAAGGGGAGGAGCAGCCCTTCCCTCTCCAGGATTCAGCCATGACTCTCACAAAAATAGCCCCCTGCACTGCTATTTGCTTGGGGGGCGGGGAGAGACTCCCACTGCTGCTTTTCGTCAGAATTTTGGCTGGAGAGGCCCTCCCTTTCCTGAGTGCGGCAGTCAGAATGAAAATTGCCTCCATTCCTACTACTAACTCTAAAATCCATGATGTGTTTTTTAGTAATGGATTTAGCACTTTAAGTAGTTTGGCCCTAAGCCTGGACGCTAGGTTACCCAGGACGAATCCCCTGTTAAGCCCTATATCATGCCTGTCCACTTCACATACTCTCTAGAATTTCCCTCCCCCAGGTATTTTAGGCCACTCAAGCTTTCCATGTCTAGCTCCTATCCTGAAACTTTGCTTTGACCATCTGTTCATTCTAACAGTTTTATTCCTGATGGTTTTCCGTGCTCTTTTGAACCAGGACCTTCAATATAGCTACACCAGGATCAATTGGCGTGCCTCTCAGTAGGGGAACAACAGGAGGAAACTCAGTAGGGGAACATAGAATCATAGAGTTGGAAGAGTCCACAAGGGCCATTGAGTCCAACTCCCTGCCAAGCAGGAAACACCATCAGAGCACTCCTGACATATGGTTGTCAAGCCTCTGCTTAAAGACCTCCAAAGAAGGAGACTCCACCACACTCCTTGGCAGCAAATTCCACTGTTGAACAGCTCTTACTGTCAGGAAGTTCTTCCTAATGTTTAGGTGGAATCTTCAACAGGAGCCATTGTCCACATGTCCTGCTTACAGCATTCCCGAAGTCAGTCTTGTTGGAAACAGGATGCTGGGCCAGACGGGCCTTTGGTCTAGATCAGGCATGGCCAAACATGGCCCTCCAGATGTTTTGGGACTACAACTCCCACCATACCTAGCTAACAGGACCAGTGGTCAGGGATGATGGGAATTGTAGTCCCAAAACATCTGTAGGGCCAAGTTTGTCCATGCCTGGTCTAGATGGTATTACAACACAGTGAAGATAAGGGGGCTTTAAACCTTTGCTCTCCATTCTGTTTCTGATCTGGGTCAGGAGCAAGCTTGGTTTCTCCTGCTCCAGAGGGTAGGACTTGAACCAATGGTTTCAAGTTACAAGAAAGGAGATTCCGACTAAACATCAGGAAAAAAAACTTTCTGACAGTAAGAGCTGTTCAACAGTGGCATGGTCTCACTTAGGAGGTTGTGGACTCTCCTTCCTTGGAGTTTTTTAAGCAGAGGTTGGATATCTGTCATAGATCCTTTAGCTGAGATTCCTGCATTCAGGGGGTCGGACTAGATGGCCCTTCTAACTCTATGAAGATCAGGCCAATAACTCCATATGCCCAAGAATTCCATCGGTGATGGTCTCTGGTTTGACTCTCTTGGCACCCTATATTAGCGCCCTCGTAATGGTGTTGAAAGATGCACCACTATATTCAGAGTGTTTAGTTTTCCTGGAAGTTCTATTTTTCTTTCTCCCCAGAAATGCCTGCAGTCCTTACATTGGACGTGTCTAGAAGGCCTGCACAATTTGTGACACACCAAGCTGAAGTCCCTGGCAGGCAGGAAAAAAACCCTGGAATTTGGTTGGCCACCATACATGGCTGGTAGGCTGCATTAAGCTGAGTAGGTCACAAAACTGCACAGGCGTGGAGGTAGGTGGGAGTTGTGGAGTGCTTGGCCAATAAGCAGCATGCCTGGGTTTTTAAATGAGAGATGAAGAAGGGGGAAAGGGATAGAATCATGTGCTTATAGAACATCTGTGGTGTGACTGTCTTTAATCCTTGTGCTGTAAAGGTTAATGCAAATGTTGAAGATGTATGCAAAAGGAGGGCCTCTGCTACTTCAGGAAAAGACTCTTTAGCAGAAAAGTAATTATTGATCGGGACGCGGGTGGCGCTGTGGGTAAAAGCCTCAGCGCCTAGGGCTTGCCGATCGAAAGGTCGGCGGTTCGAATCCCCGCAGCAGGGTGCGCTCCCGTTGCTCGGTCCCAGCGCCTGCCAACCTAGCAGTTCGAAAGCACCCCCGGGTGCAAGTAGATAAATAGGGACCGCTTACTAGCGGGAAGGTAAACGGCGTTTCCATGTGCAGCTCTGGCTCGCCAGAGCAGCAATGTCACGCTGGCCACGTGACCTGGAAGTGTCTCCGGACAGCGCTGGCCCCTGGCCTCTTAAGTGAGATGGGCGCACAACCCCAGAGTCTGTCAAGACTGGCCCATACGGGCAGGGGTACCTTTACCTTTACCTTAATTATTGATCAATGGCTCCCTATCCACTAAAGGTCTCTTATCGACCTATTTCCTATTGCAGTTCAGCTGCTCTGCTTTTAATCAGTTAATTCACAGATAAACTTCTCCACGAAGGGAGTGCGGTTGCCAATTCTTCTCCCTCCTGCCCGCCCCAACTTGTGGACTAAATAACGTCTTCATGAGAAACTTCCGTAGGGTTGGTGCCTCTGAATCTACTGCCAATGATACTGCCAAGAAGAAATTATTTTTCATTAGCCTTGAAGACCTCTTACTTGAAGGGTTGCTATATACTCACGGTTTTTCCACATGGAAATTGCTTATGTTTAGGAAGAAACGCAACACCCACATGCAAATTATCATGTGGGCTAATTGCACACATGCATGTGCTTTTCTGTGGACACTGATGATCTTAGTACTTGTAATGGCAAAATGGAGCAGGGTAGATTTCTGAAATGACTTAAGGAAAACTTTCAGTAATCTATCCAGAACTGGGCAATATTGTTACATTATAAGCAACAACCATCTGCCCTGAGATCTGTGGATGAATGGTGGTATACAAATTTAATAAAGAATAAAATAATAACTTTTAGCCTTAATTTTAGATAGTTTTTTTTTCAAACAAAAGAGTGGATAACACTTCCCCCCCTCTCTTAAATTTGGCTCAGAATGAATTAAACAACCTGCCTGCCCTCAGATCAGGAGATAGCCATTCTTACTTTGAACTAATACAAGCTAATTCAGCCCACTGCAACATGGAACCGCCCCCCAACCGGGAACCTCTAAACTGTACCTTAACACCCATGAGCCTCCAACTTCCCTGAGTTGTAAGGGAACGAATTAAGTTCGTAACTAGAGGTACCACTGTATTTGCAATGGGTGACTAGTTCTGCTGTATCTGTGTACTGTTGCATGCTTGTAGGCTCTGTTCAGACCTTCAGATGAACATGTGGAGGTTGGTGGCAGAGATAGTAGAGGTGATCATGATTACCACTCCACTTCGTGCGTTCATAGAACGTGTGAAAAGGTACATTGTATATGTTTTCCTCTAAGCCCCATGATTCATACTATGGAACTGTATTGCTAACTTTAGTAGTAACAGAGCTAGTGGTTTGTGGATTGACACCTTAATCTGTTATTTGTATGCCTTTTATGGCAGTATTCAATGGTAAAGAATACCAGCACCTCTCTTTTTGCTGCTTTTGGCAGCCATTTTGTTCTAGCACACGTGGCACGTTTATCAATATGAGTATTGGCACCTCATTTTTTTAAATAAAAAAACCCATATATATCTTCTCCTGCTCAGTACAGCCTCTGCTGGAAAGGCGGAGTGAAGGGGGAGCCCATCGTTCCACGTAACTACTTCCACTGTCAAAGTGCTCTTTTGCAGTTTTTGCAACTGTTCATCCAAAATATACCATTAGATCTAGTCTTGCCCTTTGGCAGAGGACAAGTCTTTGTCCTTGTCTTTAATGTGATAGCCTTTCAAGTGTGCTATTGTGTGCCCTCTTCTCTTCTCCAGGCTAAACATACCCAGTTCCTTCAACCTGTCCTCATAAGACTTGCCTTCTGTCTTAATTGCCCTCTTTTGAACCTGTTCCAATTTGTCTGTTTCCATCTCATCAGTGCAGTGGCCAGAACTGGACACAGTATCCTAGATGAGGTCTTAACTAGTTTTGTACATGTTTTTTTTTAAAATTAAAAATAGCAACAACAAGGCAAGATTACTGAGTGCAAATATTACATCACATATTGTGCTTTGCTAGTTGCAGTGACCACGGGCTTCTCCTAGATTTAATGCAAGAGCCTTTAATTTAATAAATCGTTTTTACTATGAATGCTATAGAAAATTAGAAAAAAATTCCATATTCGTTCCCACATTCAGTTGTAAAAAATAAATAAATCACGGTACATATTGCTTAATATTAGGATGGTTTCTTTTTTGCTTCCCCACCCCCATAAAGGACTTCTGCATCAGAGTCTGTGTGCGTCAAGCTACAACTGACCTTTTAAACCAAGCAAGCTTGCATGTTCTCAACATGAAGGGACAGCAGACAAGCTTCTGGCTTGAGGCAGAAGATGCTGAAGAAAGCCACATATAAATATCACTTGCAAGTACATGACTTTGCACTGTGAACGAGGGAGGAAAAACAAACCTTTGCTTGCTTTGTCAATATTCGTGACATGTCAGTGAAAAATCCTTTGTTGCTGCCACTTCTACAGAGAGCGAGGAGGAAATACATCTTAATATTTTAGTTATGGAATATAAATTACTCCAGGCCTATTCCTTTTTCTTAGTAGTTTGCAAAGCGTTTTATGGGCTGTAGTTTTCAAAGAGCGAGCCGGGTTCAAGTTTATATTTTCCTTTAGGAGTTGTAGGAGTTAGTTCTCCCCCACCTTCACCCCACCGGACCCCCATCACCTTTTTCAGAAATTCTCCCAGGGAAAGGAAGGGATTGAATACTTCTTGGATTAAACGGTGGATCCGCTACAAGGATCAATAATGGTGTCTTGAATTTGAACTTGGCTCCCAGATTTAGTCTTAGTTTTCACAGAGATATTAAACCTGTGGCTGCATTCAAATGTGGGCATTATTGTGTTCATTTCCCTGGTATGTGCTAGGCCTTCCGTTTCGGTGTTGCATTATGGAACTGTAGCTTTTTGATCAATATACTGCCATATTTTGCTAATTTTTTAATGGTGCAAATTTTAAACATGGAAGTTTTTAAACTGTTTTTATCAATTAAGCCTTGATCCAGCCAAAGCTGAGCACTTTGAGACGTTGCTTTGGATGGGAGAAAGCTAAGCACCTGCTTCACAGTCACACACACATATATAGAGATGTATAGCAGTGCTTGATGTGGCTGATCTGTTTACTGAGCAATAATAAGAATACAAACCCTTAGACTAGGTTATGGAAGGGTTTGGATTCAGTCCCTCTGCTCAGCTCTGCCTACTGAGCCTGGCCTCCCGTTACCAGTTGACATAAGTTTCACTTTGCCACTGCCGACCTCTCTCTCCTGCTTATTGGCCAGCTGACCCCAAAATGGGGAATTCCAGGGGATGAGCTGGCCTGGAATCTGCTGGATCGCAACCTGATCCTGCTGCCACCGGAGGCACTGGACTTGAATCCAGTCTAATTGCTGCACCTGCCTGGAGCTATTGCAGGGATCAGGCAGAATTTTTCTCCACTTCCATCTTAGTCACTGTGTGCAGCTGGATTGTGAATATGGTGGTGTCTCCACCTTGCCAGGAAGCTCTGTGTGGTTTGGAGTTAGGACTGCACCCTAGCCCCAACCCTTTTACATTGCTGTCCAACATGTTTGAGTACAATGGGACTTAAAAAGGTAAAGGGACCCCTGACCATTAGGTCCAGTCGTGACCGACTCTGGGGTTGTGGCGCTCATCTCGCTTTATTGGCATGACTAAGCCACTTCTGGCGTACCAGAGCAGCACACAGAAACGCCGTTTACCTTCCCGCCGGAGTGGTACCTATTTATCTACTTGCACTTTGATGTGCTTTCGAACTGCTAGGTTGGCAGGAGCTGGGACCAAGCGACCGGAGCTCACCCCGTTGCGGAGATTTGAACCGCCGATCTTCTGATTGGCAAGTCCTAGGCTCTGTGGTTTAACCCACAGCGCCACCCGCGTCCCATACAATGGGACTTACATCCAGGTAAAAGTATACAGAATGCAGCCTTCTTCAGTGAAGGCCCATTTTAATTGGGGAGGCTAATATTTTTAAAGGGCCACTTTAACTGTGTAGATTGTTTTGGGTTATGACGTATTAATACAATGGGGAATGAAAAAGAAAGTAAGGGGCTGGGCTAGATGACCCTCAGTGCCCCTTCCAACCCTACATTTCTATCATCCTAAAGCTCTCTCCTAAGTTTACATTGGGAACATTTTTAAAAAGCTATCCCACACTTCTTTCAGCATCTCAAATAGTCATGGATGCTTCCAAGCATTATTTAATATGCTGATAGCCATGTAGCATTGTGGTATTTTAGTGGTACTGTTCCCAGGTAAGTGTACACAAGATTACAGCCCTGGTTTTTCCAGTGACCAGACTTAGTGCTGTAAAGGTACAAGAAAATTAAATTAGAACCACATGCTGGTTATCCATCAGAATACCCAGTACAGTTTTTCCATGTGGAAAACTGTACTGGGTATTCTGATGGATAACCAGCATGTGGTTCAAATGATAAATCTATCATTTATTTCACTGCAGCAGTATGTCAGAGAATTTAAATGTTCCAAAATTCTGGAAATTTAAAATTATTGTTCCCACCATTCCAATAATTCTGTCTACTCATAGGTGTTTGCATTCTGTGCTATATAACTTTCATGGCATTCATAGACGAGTTCTGTGTCTTCACAAGGAAACTGAGTTACGGCTGCAGAGGGAGGGATAGGTATAGCATTCTTTGACTCTTGCACTCTTAAGTGGTCATCATTAACATTGACTCTTCCATTGGGCATACAGGATGAATAATGGAATAGGCTTGTAGGGTGTCCTTATCTTTAAGCTTCGAGAAACAATACACGAGTCTTTCAAATGTGGTTAAAGGAACATAGGAAAATGCTTTATATTTAGTCAGACCATTGGTCCATCTAACTTAGCATTGTCTACTCTGACTAGTAGCAGTTCTACAGGTTTCAGGCAAGGGTCTTTCCCAGTCCCACTTGGAGATGTTGAAGGTTGAACCTGTAATCTGGGACCTTCTGTGTGCAAGCAGATGCTCTGCTACTGAGCTATGTCCTTCCCCAAGTGTGGGATAAAGTGTATTTTTCATAATGGGTAAAAGGAGATTAAAAGGTGAAGGGCTGGCAGTTCTGCCCGTTTTTCTAACATGGACCCTTTGATCCGTCAGTGTCTTCCTTTTTAAGATTTCCCATGAATATCTTGTTCTGTCATCCCTCTTGCACAGGGATTTGCTCTTCCTAGCCTATGTTTTGGATATCAGGGCTTGACTCTTTCTTCCTTCTTCTGCCTCCTATAACATCCAGCTTTTCAGAAACAATAATTTGATAAGCCCACTCCAGAGCACATTGAATCTACCTATGGCTGTGCTTAATTAAAGCATAGGAACGTAGAGGAGATAACACGTTAGGTCTTCACGCAATAAACGAGTTGTGCCATTTCACCATCTGTTTCCTTTAAGATGTTAATTGCTTCCTTGTATTTGTTTTAATTAGGAAGGAATCTTGATTAAAGAGGAATACAGAAGGGAAAAGTAAAGGAGGAATAAAAGGTTGTGAGGAGAGGGAATGTGAGCTATTGAGATGGGCAGGAATAATGTGGACACTGCTCAAGACAGTGATTCCCTCTTTTCAACAAGTGTTTTGCTATCTAAGGGTGCGCAAATCTGCCTCTCATTTTGTAGCACTTTTGCATCTTTTTAGCCATAATTCTGTTTTTTTGTACTTAATCTGCAAATTCTAGGGGTTGTGTCAAGGTAGCCAGTCCCCCACCCCCAAATTATTCACTTGAAGATGGGGAATTGGTGGCAGCCTTCATGGTCCCAATTTGAGAGTTCCAATTTGATGCCTGAAATGTTTTTGGAGGGAAGCGGGGGGCAGGGTTGATGCATCTTGTTTTGTTGCTTGAGGCAAAATGAGAAGTGCTACCCTCCAAGTGTCATCCCAGTGTCTCCTCTGCGACACCAGAATGAGCAACAATTTCTGGTGAATTCTCGTGCACTGTGCAAGATATCATGTGATTTCGGTGAGATCACGCTGGAAATCGGTGCCAGTGCAGGTGGTGGGATGCCTGCAGGGGTGCTACCTAAGGTAGCAGTTTCAACCTGCCTAATGGCTAGTCCGGCCCTGAGAAGGGGACATTTGCCTTTGCAGCTGGGAAGATGGAGTTGCAGCCTTGCATTTCCTTTTTCGTTCAATTCTTTTTCTATTTCTTTTAAAACATGTTTTGCCATCAGGTTTAGTGACATGGGCACAGCAGCAGAACTCTGAAGGCTGCCACCATTTCTTCTAAACTGTGCATTGGTGTCCTTTCAGAAGCACTTTTTGAAGTGTTTTTTTCAAAATAAGATAAAAGGCAAGAAAGGGGTTTCAGGTTCCCACTGAGAATAAATCCACTGGCAATTCTATCCTTACTTTGGCTGTATTCAGATGCTAGATCTACTGTGATTCAAATAATGCATGCCAGCGCTGTCTCCCAACACCCATGTCCTTGCCTGTTCCACTTCTGATCTCTGCATTTAGAACACTTTCTGAAACAGGGAACCTTGACTGAGGATGATTCTAGGCACATTCTCCTGAATCCCTGAGACTTCTGTGCTAAATGCACAAAGGTTAGCAAGGGAGCAGCGGAGATACCACACATTGCCCCCACTCCATGCCTTCTCAAAGTGGGTGGCAACCAGTAGGATGCTTTCAAAGGGAAACTGCAGTGTCTTTGATGCTGTAACTTCCTCCCTGCCAATGCATTGCATTTTCCATGTCTGAATGTAACACGAACAGTCCAGCTTTATTGTAACTAATCCTTAGCTTCTTTTGTGCCACCCCACCTCCCAGAGCTCTGTCTGGAAGGCTTTCACTTTTTCTGCTGGCATCTCAAGATCAAAGCTTTCTCTGATGACTGATAGCTGGGCTTTTAGACTAATGTCAGAAATGTTTGGACTAGAGGAGTGATACATTTTTAAAAATTAAACATGCTCTCCACTATACTGTGTCTTGGCGGGGGGGGGGGAAGTTTGGGCAAGGAGCACAGGAACTTTTAATTGGATTTATCCAATTTACCTTTCCTCTCAATTCCCCCCCCCCATCTCTCTTCTCCCCTCTCTCCCCCCACACTTTCTAAACCCTCCTGAGAATGGTGTCTGATTTCCCAAGCAAGTGTAAAAGTAATTACAGTCAAACATGGCTTTTAGAAAGGGGAAGCAGCTAATTTTCTTTTTCTGGGGTATTGGTATTGTGGTTCTATCTTGATAACCACACATCATGAAGGCAGAAGTGCAAAGTGGGGATATTGAAGTCACACAGGAAAAAAAAGTCCAAACTCTTAACAGCACAGAGTATCAAAGTGCCTTTTTTCATTTTACAAGAGACTACCGTTGAAGCAAGTCATAAATAACTTGTTAGTACGATGTCTTTTCTTGGGAATTGATGGGGTGGGGAACGGGTCATGCGGTCCAATGTTTTAATACCAGTTGGTAGGAATCACTGGCAGTGGATTGCTTCTGCACTCAAGGTCTGCTTCCAGGTTTCCTACAGGCATCTGCTTGGCTACTGCAAAAACTGAGCACTAGACTAGATGAGCTTCTAGATTGATGCAGTAGGGCTCTTCATACATTCAAGTATATTACTTAGCTGACCTCCAGCATAGTTGCCACAAGAGGTAAAAACAGTGGGATTTTTATGGCTCTTCTGGCAGGAGTGGAACAGGCTATTGGCCTGGCTGTGGCACAGAGCAGGGGTAACCAACTCTCACCATTCCTAGCTGTTAGCCATGCCATTGAGGCTGATGGGAGTTGCAGCCCAACAACATCAAGAGGATACCACAGAGCTTTCCAAACATTTCAGGTTGGTGACACACTTATTTGGACATGCATCATTTCGTGACATGGCAGTTCAGTTTTACTAGCAAACCAGAGGTTAAACTAGTCCCTTATAATAGCTTTCGTGCAACACACGTACATGCTGCAGCCAACACAATGTGTTGCGACACACAGTTTGGAAACCTCTGGAATACCATGTTGGCTACCTTTGGGGTAGTTTGCACTTCTCCCTTCTTCTCTCATGTTCCAGTGCTGCCTGCCTACCCACACCAAGTTATGCAGGGATTATATACACTAGTGAGCATTTGAGTGGTGCTATCTCTTACTTGACTTGCCACTTCTATAGGCTATGCCTATTGCTGTTTGCCTGGGGGTTTGATCCACATCTCAGTAAGCTGCTAGAATGACTGAAGCACTGCACTGGTTGTATGATGGACATCAGCATTTGAAGGGAATGGGAGGGATGGTGTATACAGTCCCAGCTGTGCGGTCATCTTTAATTTTTGTTTTATAATACTACTTCTGCTTCTGTGTCTTTAATAGTAGAGTTACACAAAGACTCAAGGAGAGAGAGGACACCAGACAAGCTTCACCTTCTTAAACTCAATGTGTTGGGCTGTGGTTAAACATTCAGAAATAACAATTTATTTATTTAAAGCATTGTTTTTTCTTTATCCTGTTCTTCAGTGGTGGGGTAGTGGTAAACAGGCCAAGAGGCTGGAAGGGTAAAGTTAGGAAACAGCGGGCATGAACAGTGTCAAAAATACATAATGTACAAATGGTTTTTCCCCCCATGCAATTATATTGTATAAAACATGTGAATAAGATAATAGGGTAAAGCGATCGGAATCTTCAAAGATTCTTGAAAGAAAGTCCAAGAACCTGCAAGGTAATTCATTTGGTAGCTAGTCCTTTAGCCATTTCAGGAGATCTTCATTAAGAGCTGATTTGGATACAAAAATGAGGCAATCCCTGTAACATATGAGAGTGAAGAAGACTGATGAACTCTCTGCCTGAGCTTGGGTCCTGCTCAACATATAAAGTGTATTTGTTTCAACTGTGGTTTTGCATGCATTCAAAATACAAATCATTCCAAAATTCCCTGTCATTGATATAAAAAAATGAAACCCAAGGACAGTAAAGTGGAGTACATTCTAAAGAGCTATGACTTAAACCCCAAGGTTAAATAATAACGGAAACAGTTTGCAGGATACAGGCCCATGGGGTTCATTCTCTCCTGGGCTGACCTGTTCTGCTTCCTTGCATTTTAGCTTAAAAAATGTAACACATTACTTCTCAAAATATATTGCCCCTTGCTATCCTACTCTTTGAATTGTCTGGTCCTGAGAAGCCAGCACTCCTGCCCATCACAAGTGACACCAGCTGATTGACAGGCGGATGTACTTTTTGGGGAAATAGCCTTGTGGGACAAATTGGACGCTGCTGGCAGGCCAAGAATGGCCTATGGGCCAGAGGATTCCCCACTGCTGTTCTAGTGCTGCAGAATATGAATCGTCTAGTTCCTGTGCCTTTTACTGTATGAGAAACCAGGACTCATCATGCAGCCACCACATTCTTCCCTTGCAACCATCTGACCAGTAATATTTGGCCTTTGGCTTGTTTTTTAACAATCCAAAGAACTTGCCCATCTTTGAGTCTGAATGCTTGATATCCATTTGACTGATGGATGAACTTGTTTTTGTAGAACATTTTAAAGCAAGGATCAGAAACGGCAGCTAAAAAACACCAAATAAAACCATCTATGGAGGCCATTGCAATCCTTATTATCACTTCTGAGCTAACATTTTGATCCTATAAATATAAAAGTCATATGCAATTTTGGGTTGATTGCTGGCTAATTATTTAAATTTGTACAAACTTGCTTTATTCCTTTGCTGCTAAGACATGCCTCCCGCCAGTAAGATTTGTACAAGGAGGAAAAGGAGCAAAGAATTGCATATGTGAGACAGGTGAATGAATCATTTTAATAGGCTTTTATTTTCTTCATCTTCCTTTAGGAACATGAAGGAAAATACGGAGTGCTGCAAGGCAAATTTTAACCCAGTGTACGATATCTGGATAGCTATGCCCTTTTTCAGCGTGTATGCACCCTGTGTGTGGATGCCATTTTGGGGCACACACCAAGTTCCCGTTCCTGCTCCTGCATTACTTTCATAGCCGGAAGTTCCTAAATGTGCAGATAAAGCCAGAGCAAAAACCAGGAGTTCCATTTGCTTTAATATTGTGTGCAACTGAGTATCCTTTTCAGGCACTGAAGCTGTGTTCAGGCATTCACTTCAGCATGTGAGGTGTTAAACTTTTGAGGGGTTCATGCACAAGCCCTGCCCGCAATGTCCCAGTTACATGGGCTGCACTTTGAACCCCTCTGTGTTCGGTACAAGGTGCGGAAAGGTTCTGTAGGTGTGTGCTTGCAAAAACTCTCCCTGTGATTGAGGATCCTGATAAGACAGGTGTTTCAGGAAGATAATAGAGAAAAGGTGAAATATATGACTTCTTGTGAAAAGATAGGATAACATTGAGGGCTTGCAGTTGATAAATGGTATTGTGGTTCTAAAAGTAATGCCTGATCCTTCCTGGTGGGGAAATGTTGACAGAAAGCGGCCCCTCCCCTCCCCGTCTCCTTTGCTAGATGGAACTTTCAGGAGTGGTTCTTCTTCCTCCGCGTCTTAAACAATAATGTTAATGTTTCATAGAAAGACTTGAGTTCACCTTTAGCTTTGGACTGATTTCAAAGTATTTCACAGACACAATTAAATTTTACAACACCCACTATGATGGTATTATAATCCTTGCTTTGCAGATGGAGAATTAACTTGCCTGAGACCGTGCAGTGAGTCAGTGTGGAAAGAGCTGCTTCTCATGAGCTCCCACAGAGTTATTCTAGCCACCAATACCTTCCACAAAGGTCTGTGCCCACTAAGCTAGCCTGCTGCCCTGAGATGTACTGGGAGATTATATCTAGTAAGATTCATCTGCCACTCTGGTTGACCTCTGAACATGGAATGAGGGGAAGTGTCATCTTGCTTTTCAGCTCAAGTAGCAAAATGTATTGGGCTGGCCATACTCTCCATCATTTCATAGGAGAAAACAGGGCCATAACTGTAAGATTCCTATTGTTATATTAAAGACCACTGCCTGAAACCAGTGCATGCTGTTGGAAGCGCTGTTCTGCTTGTTGTATGTTAAACACATCTATGCAATGGGCTTTCCTCCACAGATTTGAAAGTGAATAGGTTACTTGGATTGAAGATGGGGAAAACAAATGCCCATTAGAAGTGGCCTGGTGGTGTGGTAGCAGTGTCATTGCCACATACCAGGATGGTTAGGGAAAAGTTGTTGTTTAGTCGTTTAGTCGTGTCCGACTCTTCGTGACCCCATGGACCAGAGAACGCCAGGCACCTCTGTCCTCTACTGCCTCCCGCAGTTTGGTCAAACTCATGCTGGTTAGGGAAAAGTAGTGATTCTGAAATAGTTTGGGCACACTGATGGAAATACTGGATTGGCTCCGGTGGTGTGATTTTATGCTGTGAACTTCCCTGAGACCAGGAGGTATAGGGCGAGTATGCAAATTTAATAAATAATAAAAATAATTTATGAACATGTGCACTAGAGGCAAGCCATATCCTCTTCCAGTCAATGATATGACTGCTCGAGGTGAGCGGCTGTAGGTGAGAGAAAATGCTGCCACAAGCTACCTAGTAAATTTCTAAGAGTCCAGATTTCAACTGGGGTCCTTTACACATAAGTACCTTAGGCTGCAATCCTAAATTATAATTGCTTGGGTAGTGAGTTCCATTTAACACAGGAAGAGTTATTTCTGAGTAGACATGTATATATGACTGTTCTGTTAGATCACAATCTTCAATACTCTTCCTAGGAAGTATACCTATTGAATACACTGTATGTATGTATGCATGTGTGAAGTGCCTTGCACTCCAAGGTCCCAAGGGTGGGTTACAACAATGTAAAATACAACATTAACTTCTGAATAAACTTGCATAAAATTAACTTTTTAGCTGCTGGGCTCTGCTAGCTGCACTAAGCATCTTCTAGGCCAGATATAGCCAATGAGGTGCCCTCCAAATGCTATTGTTATTGACAACAATGCCCATTATCCTTGTCCACATGCTGGCAAGGCTTATGGGAGCTGTAGGGCACCATATTAACTTCCCCTTCCATAGACAGAGTAACGATGAATTCTTGGGAGAATTTTTATTTCCATATCATTCCTCTAATTAAAAAAATTGTTATCCTGGAGTACATGCATATATGTTAAAGAGGATATGCATAAAAAGTAACATGCTATTCTCCATGACTTGGCCTAAGCACTACAAACAGTTTTCAGTAATAATTATTTCTCATGCAGGTTTCCAAAGTATCCTTCAACAGAAGCACATCTAATCATCTACTCTGCAGTGCTGGTCTTTGTCAGCCCGCAAAGTGTATTTTAGAGAATTGAAGAGATACATTAAAATGGAGGGAACATGGTGATAAAGCTTTACATAATGACTGGCATTGCTAAGATGCCAAGTGAGTGACATTTCTTTCTAACGAATCACATATGAGCATGGGGTCACAGGGAACTGCAATCATACAGTGGACTTGATTGATTGATTGATTAGAATCTGATCTACTGGGATGCAAAAGAGTATGGGCTAACCAGGACTAGATTGTGCCAAGTCATTCTCTAGTTCTCCTTTTGGTACCACAGTGAAGAACAGACTGAAAGAACTGGGCCCATCTAAAGGGCAGGGGGGAAAGATGAAGAGAGAAAATGACTGCCTACCTCAGTTCAGCTAGTGGAGTCAGGCAGCTTTCCCCAAGCTTCTGCCAGATATTTTGGACTACAACTCCCATCATCCTGGGCTATTGATTATGCTGGCTTTGGCTTATGAGAGTTGTAATCCAAAACATCAGGAGGGCATCAGGTTGGGGAAAGCTGTGGTGGAGAGGGGACACACATTGTGTGCTAAAGAAGTTTACTACTACTAATTAATTTTTTTAAGATAGTGTTGCAATCTAAAGAAAAATTCTAATTATATAAGCATAAATTCCTTTAAAAAACATTGTAGTATGGGAGAAAAATAACATAAATGTATTATTAACCCATTTGAGGTCCATACAGTCAAGAATGCCCCCCCCTTGAGCATGAAAGATTGTTATGACTAAGATTCCATGCAAGACTTCTTTCAGCTACTTTATATTTCAGACATCTTAGCAATAGAAAATTAGACGTTAACAGTGGTTTTTGGGCACCGTAACGATTCTCAGTGGATGTGTATTTATTTAAAAGTATTTATTTTACTACTTTTTATTTACAAAGCAAATACCAATTCAGTTCACACCATAAAAACATCCCAACTAATCAGTAAAATAACTTCACAATAACTGAGGCATCAGGCAAAGTCTGGTTAAATGCATGTGTCTTAATGTTGACATGATAAAAACAGTTGGTGCCTGCCTGCACTCAACTGAGAGAGCATTCCACAAGGTAGGCACAACAACAGAGAAGGCCATCCTCTCCAGAAAAACCTCTTTAGGTCATGGCATGGTCACATAATAGTTGTTTCCTGATATTATCAAACCTGTTTGAAAGGAGTACCTTGAAGAGGCTTGGTGGATGGATGTTACTAGAGAGTGGGCAGAAGGTAGACTAGAACCCACTGGTGAACTACTGCTGTTTCCAGTGGGCCTCTTAGAATCTGAAAGTTGTTGGGATCTTTGGAAAGAAAATTGTAACTGGGTGGACCTTGATGTGATTGAGGAAGCCACTATTTAAGTTATTAAGCAAAAGCTAATGCACATGGTGGTTTAACACACATTAATTGCACTGCAAGAGTGAAGATTTCCTGAGTTTGTATTGCCACTTTGCAAATTGAAAAGGCCCTGGTAGATCATACAGATTCTAGTGTGGTTTTTTTTTTTTTTAAACAACAGAAGACAACTGAGACTGAAGTCAGTCTACCCAGGTTTAATTGATTGGTAATGGTCAGACTAGATAGTTATCAGTGAACATAACCAACTAATTTACATTACCACGGCAAGCATATTTGGTGGAAGTTTGTATATGGCCAACCTGAGACTGATGACGTGGAAGCACATTAATAGTGCTAATAAAGCACATTAGTGTCTTAAGTGTTAACATTTCTTTGTACTCTCAGTAGTTGCTCCCTATAAGATACTGAAGTACGGTACCTTCGCATGACAACAGATTTTTCAGTCACTGCTAATCTTTGAAAGGCAGATTGGAACTTGTGCCTTAGAGAGAAACATCTCTGTCATTTATTACCACTCTCCTGAGATCCCTATTGCCCTTGAGCTCTCCTAAAACAATCTGTAGGCTGTGGAGTTAGGAGTTAAAAAAAAAAAAAAAGTACCACAGAGGAGCTGTTCAGAGAGAGGATGCCTAAATTTGGTGTTATGTGATATTAAATGACTGGCTTCAGCCACCTACATCTCAGATGCAGCAGTAAATATGGTAACTGCAATTGTTTGGCTTCTGACAGCACAATCTTATATATGCCTACTCAGAAGGATAGTGGCACAAGATCCCCGTGAGTTCCATTTCTAGGGTCCATTGGGGAAGGGCTGTAGCTCAGTGGTAGAGCAGCTGTGCTGCATGCAAAAAGCTCCAGGTTCAATCCCCGGCAGCTCCCAGTAGGGTTGGGAGAGAATCTTGTTTGAAACCCTGGGAGTTGCTGCCATTCAGTGTTCTGAACTAGATGAAACAGTATAAAACAGCTTTCTGTGTTTCTGTGGCTGCTCTGCACTCCTTGTTCCTTCTTTTTTTCCTGCTAGCTCTGTCTCCTTCCCAGTCCAGCTCCCTTCTGCTACTATACTTGAACAACCTCCATTTCCCCTGTTTACCCGTTCACTTTTTCCTCCTTTAAAGAACAGAACTGCATATTACACATGACATAGGAATCCAGGTTTCTGTGGCTAACACATGCCAAATTTACTTCAGCCCATCATGGTATTTCAGCACTCCAGTCCTGCCAGTGGCAGGGACCACATATAGGGAAAATGCACAAACACAGTGCAGCATTGTGGCAACATGGCTCAGTGTAACTAATGTAATGGGGGAAAGAGGGCGTATTTGACACCTGGTGCTGCCCATGCATCCCATAATATGCAGTTGCACTGTAAGCTTTACCCTTTGAGACCCACTTGCTTAGTAAGCCTTTTTCATTGCCAGCCTATTTTTCATAATTCACTCCTCCATTGCTGGACTCTGTTCTTTCTACAAACTTGTCAAGCCTTTTTTTGTGTCATCTAATATAGATAAAAGCATTTGGAGGAGAATGCTGTAAAGTGTACAGCACCTAGCACACTCGTGAAACTAAATAAAATTTTCAGCAGCAGCTTTTCTTTCTCTTATTTTATACGAATTTGGTTCCTTGTTTCCAGGCTGGCTGGTCTGGGATTTTGAATTCACAGCCCAGTCATTCAGAATGTCAATTGTCTTCCAGGGCACTGCACTGTGTGTCCCTGTGCAGGGGATTCTTTAAAAGACTGGCTGACTTTTAAAGGGATACTGGCAGGATAAAAATATCTCCCCTCCCTTCATCAGTATATTAAAACTGACAACAGTTTTCACCTGCTAAAATAAGTTGGAAATGGCTTTTGCTATTGCTTTGGCACCTTGATCTTAAACATTTTTGCCACTGTATCTCCCTCTGATATTGGTATAATTAATTGTACTTCAGGTCTAGCATAATCTCATTTTTTAAACATTACATTAGTTGTAGCTTTTTTGGAATGCCCCATCCTATGTGCAAATGTGATTTCGCTTTAATATGAAGTGCAAAGATGTGTGTTTCACCCTCATTTATTTGTTAAACTTCCAGTCGGAGGACTAGGATTTAATGAATGGAAAATTGTAGCTAGGTAGTGGATAAATCATTTTGATCTAACCAAATAAAATATACAGATAGGTTTTTTGGTTTTGTTTTCTAGCACCCTGATCTTAAATATACTTACTGGGCAATACATTATCCTGGCTTCAGTGGAGTTGCTTCAAAATGTGTATATTCAGAACTGCATGCTTAAAATAAAATATAAAATTCTGGAGAACTGTAAGGAGTTTGGAGCACATGTTGGGCAGCCCTTAAGCGTCAATAAAAAGAAGACACGGATTTGCATAAAGTTTGTACAGTGGTACCTCGGGTTAAGTACTTAATTCGTTCCGGAGGTCCGTTCTTAACCTGAAACTGTTCTTAACCTGAAGCACCACTTTAGCTAATGGGGCCTCCTGCTGCTTCCGCGCCGCCGGAGCACAATTTCTGTTCTCATCCTGAAGCAAAGTTCTTAACCCAAGGTACTATATCTGGGTTAGCGGAATCTGCAACCTGAAGCGTATGTAACCCGAGGTACCACTGTATATGCTAATTTATGTGTACAGATGTAAATTGTAATTATTTCAGTTATAATATGAATATAATACATCTTACCATAGTTTTACCATGGCTGTTAGAGGCTCTAGATCACAATTGTGCTTTAAAATAGACATTAGTAAGTAGCAGTATCTGTTCTTTGGGAAGAGGGATTGGTTGTTAAGAGCAACTTGGAAATGGTGGTTCAGCAAGGGGAATAGGGGTCTCAGTCAGTGGTCCTAGCAAACCACAGTTCCCAGGATTGTTGGATGGAAGCCATAACTATTTAAAGGGATATGATAGGCCACTGCAGGACCATACATTTATTCCTCAGCCACTCTGGGTGGCTCCCAACCGAATATTAAAAACACAATACAACATTAAACATTAAAAACTTCCCTAAACAGGGCTGCCTTCAGATGTCTTTTAAAAGTAAGATACATTTAAAGCACTAAGTGTCTAGCCTAGATTATCTCCCAAGAAACATAGTAAACTGTATTTCAACAGGTCAGACTATTTGTCCATCTAGCTGAGGATTGTCCACTGGCTGGCATTGACTCTGGGAGAGGTCTTCCATGTTATTTCATGAGTTCCTCAGGGACTGGCAAGATGCTGACAAGTGTGGACCAGGGGAACGTGGGGCCGGAGTCTGACTCAGGAGAAGGGGGCAGCGATTTTGAGGACCTGTACCAGCCAGGAGACTGAACCTTGTGTGTCCCTTGCCCATGTGGTTGTGTTACTCGCATAACTTTCTCAGTGGCATAGGATCACACTGAAGGAATAAGTTTCACCAGCGTGCCTGTATTTTATTGTATTTTATTTTTGGTGTGTGTGTAAGCATCTCTTTCCACCAAGGCATTCTATCCAAAGTTCTGTGTCAACATGCCTCCTTTCATCCTCCTATTCTGTGGTCCTATAATTGTCTTTTGCCTAGCTGGGTGTACAGTCATTAACAACCAGCAGTGTTGTAGGCTCGTGCCATGAAAGGCTTCACTTGTTCATTTCTGCACAGCAAACACCTGCTGACAGCACAGGGGCAGACCACGACAACCCTCCCTCTCCAGCCTGTTGGCAGCCCTGCTGCAAGTTTCTGATTCATTTGTGACCCATTTCACTTAGATCCAATAGTGCTACTGCAATGTCCTTCTCTCTCTCTCTTTCGCACCAGAACCTTAGTTCTTTGACCCAGCTGAACCATTTCAGCTACCAGGCAACAATCACCTGCCTTGTTAATTCTGCTACATTATCAATGTTTTTATGCACTCTGTATGAGAACTCATGGTTCCTATTGTAATCAGTACTTTTATCTTTGGAGTATCTAGGATTAAGGACAGCAGATTATCTAGGATTAAACACAGCATCTCCTGCACTGGTGCCATTCCTACCATCATTACCATTGCTAGGAGTGGCTGGAGCAGACTGAAGGGACCTCCTCACTGCATCAGTCTCACTGTCCACTGTGGTGCTCTAATGCAGGCACCCCCAAACTTGGCCTTCCAGCTGTTTTGGGACTACAATTCCCACCATCCCTGACCACTGGCCCTGTTAGCTAGGGATGATGGGAGTTGTAGTCCCAAAACAGCTGGAGGGCCGAGTTTGGGGGTGCCTGCTCTAATGCAACTTAAGGCGGCCAGGTTATAACTAGAAGTTCATGTGTGTGCCTCCTTAATAAAGGGGTGGGGAAACCTCTTGCCCTCCAAAAGTTGCTAGACTGCAACTCCCATCATCCTTAGATGGAGCATCTCCCTTATGAGAAAGGTTACAGTGTTGGATGCTTTTTGGTTTAGAAAAAAAGCACATAAGAAGTGATAGAATTCTGTTACAATTGATTTTGACAGCTTGATGACTAAGCTCTTTAGCAACGAAACATCTGATTACTGGAATGACCTCCGAGCACTGAACCACTGGTATTTCACAAGTGAACTCTTTATTTACTGTGTTTGCAATTGTTTAAGATAAAACCTATTTGGGAAAGAAACTATTTCCCCCCCATTTTTATGGACATTTCTTCTTTGTTTGCAGATAGTTGCCTAGGTGATATGATCTTGTGTGAATTGCAGGGGGGCAGAGTGCGGTAGCGTTCATGTCAAGCTTGCAGGCTCCCAACAGGTATATAGCTGGCCACTGTAAGAACAGGATGCATGACTGAATGGGTTATTGGCCTGATCCAGCAGGCTCGATTTATGTGCTTAGGTTGTTGTTGGCCATGCTGATTGGGGCTGGAGGGAACTGGAGTCCAACAAACACCTGGAAGGCCAAATATTCTCCACCCCTACTCTAAGAGGCAAAATGTGATTCAGCAGCTGCTTCTTCCACCCCATTCCTTTTATAGCCTGTGTTAAAGCAAATGCTTTGCCCAACCAAAGGCAGGAGAGATTGATGGGTATGAGAGTAGTGAGGTTGGAGAAGCCATTGACTGGATTGTCATTCAGTACCATAGGGAGATGCACCTAATCTTCACCTGGTGACCAGGTAACCCTGGTGCCACTTGTGGTTAGTTTCATGGTGTGGAGTGTGGGCAGAGCCACTTCTGTGGCTAAGATTACTTTAAAATGTGATTACGCATATTCTCCATGAATTTGTTTATTGATGGCTATTGGCAATGATAGCTGGAAGCAACATCCATGTTCACAGATTAGTCTGTCTTTGAATATCAGACACTGGAGATAAATGATTAGAAGGCTCTTGGCTTTCAAGGCCTGTGATTAATCTTTTGAGAGGTATTGGGAAGATCATAGTGGGTAAAGAAGATGCTCAACCAGTAGAGGACTTCTGATCCACTAGAGTGCTTCTTGTGTTCTAACTCTGCAAGCAGGGTTTACTATAAGGAGAGGGAGATTTCATTGGGAACAAATAGCTACTATACACAGTAGTAGGAAGTCGTAAGCTGTTAGTGAGTAGGAAGTGAAGAGGGAGTTGTAAGGGTTTCTTGCATTTGAGATGCTGCAGCATATTATGGGCCTCACTGCAATAAATCCCTTGGTAGGTTTAAAAGCACTTGACAAAAATAGGGCTCATTATCTCCATGGGAAACTGCGACATAGAGAGAGGAACAGCTGATTTTGAGAGGAGCTGATGTTTCACATCTTACAACTGTAACTCACATCAAGCTGAGCCAGGCTGCATCCTATGATGTTGACCGGTGGGGAGCAGTTCATACAGGACTACCACAGCATGGCAGCTGTGTTCACAGTGCCTGCAGCTGAGCAGAATTTGATCCACACCAGACGGAAGCCAACATAAGTCTGAATCCCGTTTTCCTTTTGGATGGCCCAGAAAAAAAGGGACTTGGACACAAGCATTACAAACAGTGCCACCAACTCTTCGAAGCAGGGAAGTGTGATAAGGTGCAGCTCTGAACAGCTTGGTACCATGTTAAGAACAGTTCAACATGAAAGTTACTGGAGTCTGTAGTGACTAGGGATGATGAACAGAATCCAGGAATTCTATTCTTGCAGGATTGTGTTACTTTATGCCTTTAAATATTTTTCTTTTCTGTTGAGGGGCGCATTCCACCAGGGACAATCTGTTGGGGGGCCACATGCCTGTGATGGGCAAGGTTTAGGTGACAGACACTGTAGATGGCAATATTTGGTTTGCATATAGTCCATTTCAAGTTCTAATGGGAGATGGTTTTGGTGCAGTTGCCAGGGCATTGGGCTAGGGGCTGGGGAAACTGGGTTCAAATCACGAACCTTACTGGGTCACCTTGGACCAGTCATTATCTCTCAACCTTACCAATCTCACAGGGTTGTTGTGAGGATAGAATGGAGGGAGGACTATGCATACAACCCCAAGCTCCTTGGAGAAAGGCAGAATGTAAATGTAATAAGTGAAGGGCTGGGATCTGAAGACTGTGACTTTGGTGACACAACAACCCAGCTGACTTACACTCTGCACCACTGTGGTAGCTTGCTAGAAGATGGAACGACTGGCCTGCTTTTTTGCTGCTCTTTGCCATCACTATTTTGGATGGCAAGACAGCATTGTAGCTACCAGCTCAGCAAGGGCTGGGTGATTCAGGCGAGCAATGGGGTTCCACCTGAGCCTATAAATGTTGCTTCTGACTCTTGTCATGTATTGTAGTCACTGTCCGAGTTCCTCTTAAGGCTTAATTGGCATGCTTTATATTAGCCAATACTAATGGGCTTCCTGAACACCACACATTTAAATCACATTTGATACCAGGCAGCTACCTTCACTGTATATCTTTCAGCACCTGCTAAAATATTATTGTTTTAGACAAGTGTGCCCATATATGTAGAATGTTGACATGTGTTTCAACCTGTTTTTAGCATATTGCTGTTTTTAATTGTTTTTGAATGTTTTAAATAGCTGTTTTGAACTTTTTCTATCAAAACGTTGCTTTATTTCCTATTGTAAACTGCTCTGAGATTGCCGGGTTCTTTTACAAACAAGTGTTTCATATATATATATATATATATATATATATATATGTGTGTGTGTGTGTGTGTGTGTGTGTGCGCGCGCGCACATACATAAATTTGAAGCATTTTTAAAGCACATCACTTCTCCCAGATAATCCTGGGAACTGTAGCTTGTCAAGGATGCTGGGAATTAGCTCTGCAATGGGTGCAAACAGCAATTCCTGGGACCTTTTGAGGGATGCCGCATGCTGTAAATGTATGTTGTGTTTGTAGCCACCACAGCTGAAAGACCCTCATGTACAACATCTCTGCAAGGTAGGCTAATAGTAGTATCAGATAGGAGAAATGGGGCCTGAGACAAAAGGGAGATTGGTTTGCCTAAGGTTCCCTTAGAGAGTTCATGGCCGAGGGGAGGTTTGAAGAGGAGGTCTCTTCCACTTTTCCAGCGGTTAAGCTCTGCCAGGAAACCTTAGGTTCTGCCTTGATGACAGCATAGCAGCAGCAAAAAGCCAAGCTCTCTGCCCCCCTCCTTTTCCAAGCTAGTCCTTGTTATTGGTGAGTTTGTAGTAATGGGTGTAATTAACACACTGGGGGTCATTTCTGTGTCCTGCAAAGGAACAGAATGAGCCACCTGAGCAGCCCTAGTCATGATTGCTCTGCAGGGTTATTTTCCTATCCCTTAAAAAACACTTTTTTATTTTTTGCTTTGTGCTTGAGTTTTCATTCTCTCCTTCCTCCTCTTTGTGTTAAGAAAGCTGGAGAGCAGAAATGGCCTGTAAATCGCATTCATGCTGAGCTCAGGCTAGGTAGGCTGGTTAAAGGTCACTCTTGGACTATATATAGCTTCTTTTAGGCAAGGAGGTTGTGGGAAGGGGGGAGGTAGGGCAGAATATTGCGTGTGATTTGGGGTGTGGGTGGCGGGACACACAAGGATTGTGTGAGCTTTCCCTCCGATTTCCCCCACCCCCGTTTTCCCACCACAGCAGATCCAAAGAGCTCAGGTTTGGAACTGAATCAGTTTAATAATCCCAGGGGAAAGGAACCTTGAAGGGTGATTATCACCATTATAAAATATTAACTTTTGAACAGCCAGATGGCTTCCCAGCCTGAGTGTTTCTGAAGGGTCTGGCTGTGCTGCCACAGCCATGCAGCTGGTATTAAGTAATGTGGCTTTGCCATTTTGCTTGCCTTCCCCCCTCCCCACGTGGAGCCACTGGTGGCATTTCAACTCTGGGCTCCACCTGACTGACACATTGGCTATGGGGCTTTCAGCATCCCCGAAATCCTGCTCTACATTTTGTACTGTTAACTCTTTGAAGAAATTGAGTTTTAAAGCTCACTTTCTTTTTAAGAAAGAGAGGAAAGGAATGGTCACCTTCAGGAAGGCAAAGTAAAGTAAAGATGGAAGAGGAGGAGGGCACAAGCTTAGTATTTGATCCTATGGGCCAAATAGGGTTTACTTTTTTGTGGGGGAGAGAGTAGGATTTGAGTTTGATTTGGTTTGCACGTAGAGTTGCCGTTGAAAGCACAGCTGTGGTGGGTGCTTGGGATAAAGCTCAGTCAGTAGAGCATTAGACTCTTAATATCAGGGTCGTGGGTTTGAGCCCCACATTGGGCAAAAGATGCCTGCATTCCATGGCTCAGAGATGGGGAAATTGTTTGCTGTGCCTCTAAGCAACATAGGTTTTCTTGCCTGCACTTTATCCCTTCATTCTTAGTCAGAATTTGTTTAGGAGCAGCCTAGTAGTTAGTATCCTCCCAACCTAGCAGTTCGAAAGCACATCAAAATGCAAGTAGATAAATAAGTACCACTCTGGCGGGAAGGTAAACGGCGTTTCCGTGCACTGCTCTGGTTCGCCAGAAGCGGCTTAGTCATGCTGGCCACATGACCTGGAAGCTGTCTGTGGACAAATGCCAGCTCTCTCGGTCAGTAAAGCAAGATGAGCGCCGCAACCCTGAGTCGTCGGTGACTGGACGTAATGGTCAGGGGTCCCTTTACCTTTAGTAGTTGGTATACTGTAGAGGGAAGTGAAGGGCAAATGGAGCTCGCCAACCTGGGAAGGTAGCTCATCTAGGAGAAGGAAAGCTCTGATCTTAAACCTCCGCTGTCTTGTGAGATATCTTCAGGCAAAGTAAAGTCTAAGGAGTAAACCCTGCACAAATCTGGAGTGCAGTCACTAAGGATGCCTCCTTCTGGCAACTCCTACAGCTAAGTGTATTGCTCTGCTTTCCTTTGGACCACATCGGTGAGGCTGGGGTGTGTGTGCGTCTTGTCGTCTGGGCAGCTTGGGACCTCCATATACACTGCCCAGACTTGCACCCTGGGGACATCACTTCAGTGCTGCTAATGCAGCAGTTTGTCTTCAACCCCCCCCCCAGAGGTGCAGTCCATTGTCTCTCGAGACAGATGCCAACAGCAGTATGGAAGAATTCCTGTTCTAGAAGATGCCTCTTGTAGGTACCCAGCCTGCATATATTAGGGGGCAATATGCATAAAGATGAATATATTGGTGAAAATAATATACAAAAGGCTTTATATTAGCAGAAATTGCTTGCAAAATTGGGTCCATTGGTCAAAACTGCATACAGAGATGTGTTTATGGGGAGAAATTCACACTAAAACAGTGAATAATGTTAATGTTTAACCCCCCCCCCAAAAAAACTGCAAGTTGCTGCAAAATGTGAGTAATTGAATTTAAGATTGGAAAAACAAGACGCTGAAATATCCTTACATCTCTACCCACTTCTGTTTTAGGACATACGTAGTTCATGCAGGTCATGCATATTGGGCACCATTGCTGTACTGTGAAAACTAAGAATGCTTCCTAGAAAGTGCTCAAATTTTATCTGCCTTTGCCTGTTGCAGAGGAAGATATTTGGGGGGGGGCAGGGGTGCCAACTTGAATAAAATATTGGGTGGGGGGGAGGTAAGCCTTGCCCTGCATAATCGATCACATGACACTGTGTACCCACACCATTTCAGTGGCAATACCCATCAACTTTGGGGGTCCTGGACCCCTCAAATATTTTATTGGAGTGCTGAGGCCCCCGCACCCCTAGGAATTGGCTCCTATGTTTGGTGGTTTGTAAGCTGCCTTTCAGGCAGGAACTGAAAACCTCCAATGTTTGATTGACGTCAACCAATATGCTCAGTGATCAAGAATCTCAACTGAAGATCCCCTGATTGAACCCTGGTACATAGTTCAAACAAATTACGGGATCAGTTCCTGTCATCTCATTTTGACAATGTCTTTGGGAAGATCCTAAACTGGTTGGCTTTTTAAAAATAGAGATATGTGAGAGGCTGGTGGCAGCTTTGCCTCTGTCTCAGTTTAAAGTCCATGTTGTTCTTCCTGCATGTGGAACTGCTCAAAGCAACACTTAAAATATATACACCCCTGAGCAATTAGCAGCGGGGGAAGTGGCTCATGAAGTAGAGGAAGCAGGCAGGGGAGATTGACAAATCCAGACTATGAAATCTTTTTGAACAATTGGGTAAATACCCACATGTCAGCATGGCAACCAGCTCCCTGTCTCCAGAGCAGTCTGTCATGTGGCTAGACATTTGCAAAGATATTAACCCTACATAAAAAGTGTGCCAGTGGGTAATTATGGAAATTAACTTGCAATTAGATAATGTCACTCATACACTTTGCTCTCCACACAGTGTGGATAAGCCTTGGAGAGCTGTTCTGCAACAAAGGTGGGGTCTCCCTGCTCAGAGCTCTAAAGGAGATGGATCTGATTTAGTCCCAAGCTTCTTCTGTGACCTGGGCAAGGTGTCCATTGTTTTGTGGAAACTGAGGCAGAGAACTCTCTGCTATGGTTGTTCTAGCAATCAATCCAGGGAAATGTTTCCCAGCCTCTCCTGAAATATTAGGCACACACTTTCATCCCTGCGAGTGGGAAGTTTGAATAGAGCAAGTGGTGTGTTTCCGGCCAAGGGTTCCCTAAGCAGAGAATGCTGAGCCATCAGTTTACATCACAGGTTCCATGCTTTGCCTCCCATACTGTTCAGAAATCCAAATCCAGGGAGGCAAGAGTGTATCAAGGCTCAAAAATACCTTGTGATTTGTTATCTCTCCTTGACCTCGTTTTGCATGTGGTTCATGATGACCTGGTAGATTAGTGGAAATAATTTTTCTGGTTCCTTAAGGTAAATTAAACTAAGCTAAATTTGTTAAATACATACGAAATGCTACTTTTCTGGGCAGGGTTTGTCACAAGCAGGCCACATAGATGGAAACTGAAGATAGCACAGTGCCCTCCCCTGGTTAAGAGGGCAACTGTTTTTCTGTCGAGGGCCATATTCACTCAGGAATAATTTGTTTGGGGCCACATACCACTGGTGCTTGGGGCCAGACATCCTGCCCAAGGTGGGTGGGATCACTTGTCCATCACTTGTGGGATCACTTATCCATGTCCTCCCTCCCTCCCTTCATCTTCCTCCCCAGCCAGGGGTGGGGCAGGTCATTCTTGCCGGAGGTCTGAACTATTCACTTGCAGAGCTCTTTTGATATCAGGTGGAGGTCTGCATGTGGCCCACTCCTGCTTTAAGGCATTCTGCTCCCCCTCTAGACATAATTAAAATAGGGCTGCACTCCTCCTCCTCCCCACTTAATTTGCACTTGGCCACAGATGTGTTGCCAAAAATAGAGGAAACACAACAACAAAAATGAGGACACAGATTTGCATATGCTAATTTTTGTTTAGATGCAGATTTGGAAATAGTTACTATAATTTAAATAGAAGTACATCTCACCAAAGTGAGGAAGACCGACCAATTGACCTGTGTGCTCTGCTCCGTCTGCTGTCCGGATCGCTAATGGTGGATGCGCAACTTCAATCTTCCTCTGTCCCTTTAAACCAGACTTGTATGGAATGGCCCTTCAGAAAGAGAGAATGTCTTGAGGTGGAAGACTGACAGCCCTCCAGAGAGTAGGCTGTCCTCTGTAAAGTAAGACACATACTCACCCTAAGTTTATTGCTTCTAGACACTGGGCTGTGTTCAGTTGTGTCCCTCGCACTGATGCAAAACTCTTTCATCCATCAGAGCCTTCCATTAGCCAAATTGGGAGGGAAGCAATATTTGACCAACCCCTCTTCCCCTGTGCCACCTCCCAAGGTGTTTGGCAGTTTTCTTCAACTCCCTGGATCAGACTTCAGGTGTGTGTGTTAGAGAGGGAGGAGCAGGGATTGTTTGCAGCAGTGGGGAGGGAGAATCAGCAAAAAATGGGAATGTTCTGTTAGATAAAAGGGCTTCCTGTTAGTATGAAACCTGTTCAAGTTCTTGTTCAGGCTTTAAAGCTGGTTGACATGGGTGGAGTTGGAGAAGGCCTCGTTTTCCCCAATGAGTAGTTCTGAAAGACAAGCACTTTAAACATGGGGGTAAATATACTGAAGAAATGGGACAACCTTCCCCTTTCATTTTATTCAGGAGACATTTATTCAGTTAGCATACCACATTCTGGGATTAAGTAATGATAGGGTTTGGTGAAGCACAGAGCGTATGAATCTTGCTTGTCTTGAATTTTGCATTCGTGTTCTTCCTTTATACCTAACTGGAGATGTAATCCTCTTATTCTATTCCCTGCATTTCTTTCCCTGTTAATGTCTTCTGCAATGGTAGCCAATGTAATTCTCTCCAGATGTTGTGGACTACAGTGCCCACCATCAATGACAGTAAGCTATCCTCACTGGAAGTTGTAGTCCACACATCTGGGTGGCACCACCTTGGCTATGTCTGGTCTGCTGGGTGTTTTTTTTTTTTAAATGTGCATCATGGAAGAAAGTTTGAGCACTGCAGTGGACATGGTTGACAACTGGTAATGGAGTTGCAGGATGGGAAGGAGACATTATGATCTCTATTCATATCCTGGGCAAGCTTCCTCAGATTCTGTGAGCAAGGAACTTTCCCAAAGAATTGTGTCTGGTTCCTACATTGCAGTTTTTCCTGTACCAGGTTATGGCATTTCTATTTTCTCAAAAAAATAAAATAAAAATCCTACCAGTAGCACCTTAGACACCAACTAAGTTTGTTATTGGTATGAGCTTTTGTGTGCATGCACACTTCTTCAGATACTTCAGATTCCTCAGATATTTTCTCAGGCATTTTAATTTTTGTGAAGTCTTGGCCTGGTAGACAGTTTTAGCTGTGCCTAATGTTATTGTCAATATGATGGCTTTATATAGTCTTTTTTATTATGTTAGTGAACCTGGAATCTATTGGGTGGAGGGTGGTATACAAATATTTCAAGTGGATAAAATAAATAGCTCCCACTGAAGTGGTAAGCCTGTGTCTCAGCTGTACTGCTTTAGGCTGCAAGTGGAGGCTCGCTTTGGATGCATGAGGAATTCAATTTTTGACGATTCCTATAAGGGACACAGGTGGCACTGTGGTCGAAACCTCTGAGCCTAGGGCTTGGCAATCAGAAGGTTGGCGGTTCGAATCCCCACGACTGGGTGAGCCCCTGTTGTTCGGTCCCAGCTCCTGTCCACCTAGCAGTTCGAAAGCAAGTCAAAGTGCAAGTAGATAAATAGGTACTGCTCCGGCAGGAAGGTAAATGGTGTTTCCGTTCGCTGCTCTGGTTCGCCAGAAGTGGCTTAGTCATGCTGGCCACATGACCTGTCTGCAGATAAACGCCAGCTCCCTCGGCCTATAGAGCAAGATGAGCGTCGCAACCCCAGAGTCGTCAGCGACTAGACCTAATGGTCAGGGGTACCTTTACATTTACCTATAAGGAATTGCCTGGTCCACACCTCTCAGTAAAGTATGGAATTCAGCTATTCACAAGTTTTTGCATTTCTACAAAAGCAAAAATGGCAATTTAACTGGTAGAGTACTGATTTATACAAGTATATTTTGAGAGAATACACACATTAAAATACATATTTAAATATGTACATTGAAGGATGTTGTTGTTGTTGTTATTGCAGATTAATGTGGGAAGGCAGTGAATTTTGTAAAAGATGTACAACTATCACAGAGCAGAAATAGCCAGATACATGCCCTTAACTGTGGTTGGGGACTCGCCTGTTTGAATGCATCCCAGAAACAGCAGATTGTGTGAGCTGTCATGTGCCGTCTGAAGGGCTACATTTTAGATGCAGATTCGGCACCTCTGAGAGAGCGAGGACATAAGAAGTTCCAGAACATGACACCTGACATGATGGTTTGCCAGAATTGCTGCTTCTTGATCATGCTCAAAAGACAGGACTCTCCCTTCCTGGGAAAGTTGGATGGTTGCTGACAATGGATGTCTTTCACTGTATGACTGAGTACTTTGTTTTGTCCAGTTCTAGTCACCGAATCCGGCAAATGCAATCTCCCTGCAAAAGAAGCAACTAGTAACTTTCTTTAAGTAGATCTGTTCTGTTTAGCGTGTTCACTGCACTCTCCTAAATGCTGTGTGCCCGGGAAACCTTGCTATGGCATCTATTACTTATTTAGTTCATTTATATCCCACCTTTTTATCCAAGGAGCTCAAGGTGGTGTACGTGCTTCTCCCCCTCATCATTTAATCCCCATAACAATCCTGTGAGGTAGTGAGAGGCAGTGACTAGCCCAAGGTCTCCCAGTGAGCTTCATTGCTGAGTAGGGATTTGAAGCCTGCTCTCCCAGGTCCTACTCAAACATTCTGACCACTATACCATGTTGGATCATACCATCAAGTTGGATGGGAACATGAATATACCCGCCATCTATGATTCAGATTATTGTGCTCCAAAAACAGAAAAGAAGTGTGCTGTAATAAAATGCCTGCTTTTCAGGGATCCAGGGATGTGCTGTCATTTCAAGGCCTTGCACATCAGAACAGTGCAAGCCAAGATTTATACATTGTGGAATATGGTATTATTGATTGTACATACATTAGCCAATACTACCTAGAGTCTATGCACACTGTAACTGAGGGCTTATCCACACGCCTGCTTCTGCCGTGCCTAGAAAGCCTGGCTCCAAGCGGTTTTCCACTTGACCCACACTTTCTAGGCGTGAGAGTGAGTGGTTTCTCCCTTGCCCCCTCGTTGGTTTTAAAAGTAGCGATGCCATTGAAATACGGAACCATCTGGTTTGTAAGGCTTGCTTCCATTGCAAAGTGAGCTCAATTTCTCCCTAAATTTCTTATGCTGCTTGGATTATTACTGGAACCAGTGTTGCCTCTCCAGCATCTAGAATGATGCCATAGCAGTGTTCTAAGAGACAGGGAGCATGAGAGACATGACATATATCCTTGGCTTGGAGATGGGCACACTGAAAAGTACATGACCCATGGCCTTTTTTATACACCTGTAAGGAATGCTCACATGTCTGTTGCCACCAGATTCTTTGGTGTTTTGTGGTCAGCAGTTAACTCCTCTCAGATGAAGCTGGAAATGGAGTTCCTGGATCCTGAAATGGACACCTGCCAGTGCTTTTTTAGTGTTTGGTACCAAAAGCTTGTGATGAAACTTTTTACATCCCTATACTAAGGCCAAAACTTCCTTTTCCATCTGTGCATACTGGCACTCTTTTTCTGTAAGGGATCAAAATCATGTGCCACTCGTTTCCAAGAATCATTGTATTCTTGTTCCAGTTCCCTCCTTTGTTGCGTCAGTGGACAATTTAGATTTTCTTTTATTATCAAAATATTTTAGAACAGAAGTTGTTTGGGTTAATTGCACTGGCTTTTCAAAGTTCTTTTTCAAATTTTCATTCGCTGTCCGCTATTCATTATTTTTTAGCGTGGCTTGTAAACTGACTCTTGCCAAGCTTGATATTAATTTTTCCAGAAGATTCACAGTTTTCTTCATAATTCCTCCTCTTTTGATGATATACTATTGATATATTATCTGTTTCAAATATTTACATACCATCAAATTGCAAAAGGTTCTGCACAGTAAAGGTTAAATCCATAAAATGTACAAACAAAGCATTGATTGATTGATTGACTGACTGACTAACTAACTGACTGACTTTATATACCACTCTATACCTGCAGGTCTCAGAATAACATCAAAATATGAAACCACAAAATACATAATCAAAATAAAAACAACCCAATAACCCCTCCCCCCAAAAATCCACATTTTAAAAGGGCATAGGATGTAAATAAAATCAACCATAACAAATCAAGCATCTTATAAAATCAAAACAGCAGAATGAAACCAAAGTATCACCAGAAACAGGAAATAACAACAGTTACCTTTTCAACTAAATATCTAGTTTCTTGAACTTTAAACTGTCCTTTCTGCTTAAGTCAGCTTTGCACTTGCAACTGTAGCCCAGTCTAGTGCTGGATATATTCCTCCATCTTTTAATGTGCATTTATCTATTTTTGACCTAAATGAATGTATCAGCAATACATTTGTATTTTCCATGCCTTCAACTATTTAGTGTGGGTAAAGGCTGGGAATCAGTGGCAGAGCCACTTTACCTGCAGGTGGTCCTGGCTTTCAATACCTGGCATCTGCAGGTAGGGCTGGGGAAGCCCCCTGCCTGAAAGTTTCCAGACAGTCCTGAGAGAGGTATGCCAGTGGTGCTTCACCAGCATAAGGCAGCTTCTATTTTTTTAAATAAAGATATTAAAAGTGCATACAAGTGATTTCTATCATGTGGAAGTTAACAAAATCTATATTGTTGATAAATATTGCATTCCAGCAGCGTCAACAAATTACTTCCATGCCTCATGTTCAGCTCCAACAGATAGTTAACTTTCCCTTTTAATATATTTGCTGAATTCCTTTGGATCTAGACAAAATCATAAGAGTCCTCCCCCCCATTATGTGAATACCCATACTTTTGAAAATTATTTTCAAAGATACCAAATGGTCAAGTTCTTCATTTAAAGTCTAGCTGAATCATTTTAAATGATGAATAATAGACTGATTTTTGGAGAGCCAGTGGACCATTTGTCCATGCCCTCGGAAATATCTTGATTTTGTTGTTCGATACAGGTGCACTGTGACCTTTCTGCTGAACATTCTTATCTTCCTTCGCATCATAACCTGCTGCCTACTTGTGAATTTTGCGACTTTAAATGAATCTCTTCCAAGATAACGGCATCTCTGCCCGGGAGCTTCAGCTCTTTAGGGGCCTTCAGGTGCAAATTAACTAAGATTGTGCAAAAGAGCACAGTTTAACGATTCATTGATTCTAGAGTTTGACAGGGGCTAGTCAGAGGAGAAGAGAATTCATCTGTTTTATCCATTGCTATCAGAGATTGTAGCAGTGAGTCATTGCAATCACCTTAGGCTACATAGAGAAAGGCACAGATTTTTGACAGAAAACTGGCACTTTGTATCACCTGCTAGCAGAGAATTCCTCAGATAATTTGTAGCACCAGTCATCTCCACCCACTTATGATCCTGGGATACTAGGAAAGAGTAGGGGGATGAGTTCATTTCTTCCACTGAATATACATGAACCATAACTTTCATTGCCTTTGGTTACCCCAGTCACTTTAATAGATTAGAGGTCATCCCCTTCTCCCAGACTCATCTTGCAGAAGAGATCCAAATGCTAGCAACATACCCTCCATTATGTTGAGTCCCCAAACCGGGCTGCACATCTTCCTGGCCATGCTCCTGCATGAGTCACATGACTCGTGTGAGATTATGGTACCCCAAAGATGTTATTTTGGGTGGGGGGCTGTGCTCTCATGTGGAAATATAGGATGTCCCGGCACTTGTGGGGTATGTAGCAATTGCCATGAGCCCTTCTGGAAATGTAAGGTGTCACCTTGTGCATCCGCCTAAATAAGAACATAAGAAGAGCCTGCAGGATCAGGTCAATAGCTCATGTAGTCCAGCATGCAGTTCTCACAGTGACCACCTGTGGGAAACCATCAAGCTTGATCCACAAATCTTCATTGGCTGAGAAGCAAAATGGCCACCAATCCACTCTTAACACAGGAGGTTACATGGCTCAACTTTTAAGCCAATTATTTACTGCTGAGGGGTGGGCAATGTAACAACCCTCTTTTGGGCAAGGTTTTTGTTTCCTTACAATTTCTCTGGGCATTCTATTGCAGGATCTTTAATTTGTGCTGCAAGGCCTGATATTTCCATTTTATTTTGGGCTGAAGATGAGAGTGCTTTCAGGCATGCCATCCTTTTATTGCCCTCATCACCCCCAGAGAAACTCAACCTGTGACTTTCTTGGAGAAGAGAGACTTTTTTTTTAAAAAAATGCTAGTTCAACAGCAATTGAGTTATGTCATCACTTCAAGTTCTAAGGGCCTTTGAATTGCAGGAGCATATTTCTGGTGAATGTACAATTTATTATATTTCTATTCCCATCTCATCAATAATTCCAGGCCTGGGCCTTCTCTCGCCTCTCCTGGTTATCTTCTTCTGCACAAATCACAAGCTGGTTTTAGTATGACCACTGGGGAGCCAGGAGGAGAATGGTAAACAGAGGATGTTCCACTGTAACTTTGCAAGACCCAAGAGGGAATAAAGGTTTCTCAGTGCCTCCAGTTTTTCGCCGCTTCCGTCCGTCAGAACCAAGCTGTTAGCAATTAAAAGGAATTATCTTCCCCCTGGTTTTGATTTGATTGCATTTGCGTTTATAGCAGTTTAGCTAACAAGCTGCAGGCAGACTGCCGCAGGAAGTATCTTACGCTGGGCAGTGAATGTTCACATCGTTTTTTGCTTTCAGGTTCTATTGTCACACTGATTTTAATTTTTGTTTTCATTTGGCTTGTTTTAAGTGTTGGTTAAGGTACAGTGTGGGAGCGTTACATCTTCCATTTTGGGCCTAGTTTACCATCCACAATAATATATCTCTATCTCTATGTCTCACAGCGATCCCACTCTAGCAGTTGTGCTCTAGGAATAGTGAAAGAACTTGACATCAACTCTGGCCTAGCCTTCTGAGAATGGCAGACAAAATTCTGATAAACCACTGCTGACCTCTTGGAAATGTTAGGATAAGAGTGTCTACCCCATCTGTTTTTAGTGTGATGTCTATACAGTGAACAGCTTGTGTCATCTGCTCCTCATCTCATGCCAAGAACCAGCCAGTGTAAGATTGTTCTGTATGGTAATCCAGTATTAGGATTTGAAAAGCTGGTAAATTACAGATCCTATTTTCTGCTCCTCCTCAAACCTGCCAGATATTGCACTTGTTCTGTCTTAGATAATCCAAATTTTAGACCCTAGCTCTGCCGCACTTGGTTAGAATGGGAGGGGTTGTAGCTCTGATTTGGTCCTGCATTTTATTCCTGATATCACATTCCTTAGACCAGGCATAGGCAAACTTGGCCCTCCAGATGTTTTGGGACTATAACTCCCATCAACCCTAGCTAACAGGAACAGTGGTCAGGGATGATGGGAGTTGTAGTCCCAAGACATCTGGAGGGCTGAATTTGCCTATGCCTGCCTTAGACCTTGGAGAACTGCTGTCAGTCAGAGTAGACAACACTGTGCTGCTAGGATGAGAAGTTGTATATTCTGGAAGTGTATACTCGACCAGGCTAAGCCTCCTAGAGCAAAATATACATCAGGAGGTTTGGTTTCTCAGAATCAAGTATACATTACTTCTGGTACATCAGCCACCATAGCTGCTAGAGGGCTGTGAAAATTTGTGTCCTGGGTCTATTTTAGACTCATCTACTCATATGCCATAGGGATGCGGGTGGCACTGTGGGTTAAACCACAGGGCCTAGGACTTGCCGATCAGAAGGTCGGCGGTTTGAATCCCCGCGACGGGGTGAGCTCGGTCCCTGCTCCTGCCAACCTAGCAGTTCGAAAGCACGTCAAAGTGCAAGTAGATAAATAGGTACCGCTCCGGCGGGAAGGTAAACAGCGTTTCTGTGCACTGCTCTGGTTCGCTAGAAGCAGCATAGTCATGCTGGCCACATGACCCGGAAGCTGTACGCCGGCTCACTTGGCCAATAAAGTGAGATGAGCGCTGCAACCCCAGAGTCGGTCACGACTGGATCTAATGGTCAGGGGTCCCTTTACTACCTTTACCTTACCCATATGCCATCTGAAACCAAAGGGGCACTTTGGTTGCCAAATGTGAATTTTTTCCAGTTCACCAATTGGTTTCAACTGGATTTTACCCATCTACCTCTGAACACACTGGCACAAGACTTACTGTAGCAGTAGATACACACAGACACCCTTGTCTACAATAGACTGAGTTTGGCTAGGGAGCACAAAATGCTTGGTTGACTTCTGCAGTACTAACAACTATCACACGATTCCCCAACCTTCTGCCCACCAGGTATGGTTGGATTCTAAATGCTGTCAGCCCTAGGCAGCATGGCCAATGATCAGGGATGAAGGGAAGGGAGGAGACACTGCTATTTAATATCTAAGGGTTTGTTCACACACCCAGCCCTAGTGTGAAAGTCATACACATCAAGCGTGAGCCTCTGGTTCACATGCCCTCCCATAGTGTGCATATTCCTTCTGATGTTAACTGCATTTATTCATGGAAATCTGGGGCTACTTACCTGTAGGGCAGGTCCCAGAAAGTATTGATTCTTTGTACAGTGTGGGAGGATCACAAGCTTTGGGCTCACTGCTCCACTGTACCTTAAGTGCAACCTATCCACCAGGGCAGATTCATGCAGGGAACAACAAATGAGATAACTCAAAACATGATGCCCCACTGTATGGAAACTTGATACCATTTTGCAGTGCTTTTGGGTAAAAAATGAGGTACTGTATTTGATGGGAAGGAACCAGAAATATAATTATGCTCAGTGTAGATCCACTATAGTCTACATTTATGAGAGCTGAACAGTCTAGTAGTCCTTAAGGGAGACTTTGTATTGTGCATGCAACACAGTGTCTGGGTGTTGGCAAGATAGGTTCTTTTCAGCCAGTAGTGTCTGTGAAACACTAGCATCTTCAGTAGTAGTAAATCACTGAAAATTTTGGATTAATCCTGTGTCCTCTCCAAAGGGAATTTAAAGCAAGAAAGTAATAATAAAAAAACCACTTTCAGTGACTGAATTGCTGTCTCTGCCGTGTGCTGTCATTTTGCTCTGGAGTCTATCAAATTAAAGATTGAAGCTGGCATAGAAGTTGTATATTTGATGGGATTTACAGGGAGGATTTTTTATGGAGCTTCTAGGAGCTGTTTGGATATCCTACAGTGGAGGTCTGCAAGGCACATGTAGCATGCCTAGCAGTACCTGATTTTCTGTAAGCTTTCTGAGATTATTGGATAGCTCATCAATTTTCACTAGGCCCTGGAAGTTCATAGAAGTGATCTTATGAACATGGTTTTTACATGGCTGGGAACATCATTTGAAGTTCATTTATGTCTTTCCTAGACAAGGTGGACTTGGCTTCTGGACCCTCTGCCATCGTTGAGAAGTGTGGTGCACATTCCACCACCGTGGGGAGGTGCAGCGGGACCCCCTGATTTGTAGGGAGGCATACCCTCTGCTGCTGTAGGGTGATATGGCGAGACCCTCTGCCATTGCGGGGAGGCCCAGCAGCGCTCTCTGCCGCTGCAGATATATATCATGATATATCGAGATATAGTGATATTCAGCTGGTGATATATCATGATATTGAAAACCAGATATTGCCCAGCCCTAATCACTAAATGACTTAGGACCAGATTATGGACCAGTTGCTCTGGTATAGGACTGGCTAACAATTAAGATAAATGGCACAGCCCTTGCTTGGAAGAACCAGCAAGTGAGCATTAGACAAAGGGCCTTTTCTCTGCTGGTGCTGCATCTCTGGAATGCCCTACCATTAGAAATTGGTCAGGCTTCTTCTTAGTGTCTTGAAAGACACTTTGAAGAAGCTGCTCTTTATTCTAGTGTAACACCTAGTTTTATTTCTGCCAGTATTTTAATGGCCTGGTTTAGACACATCACTTCAGCCAGATCATGACTAGGTGTGAATTAGTGAGTTTGTAGGCACTTGCAGCCAAAATGGCTCCTACCCTGGTCCTGCTGCTGTTATGTTACCCAGAGCTAAGGCACGGCTTGACTTAGCATTATATCTGAACCTTGCTTGTGATTTGCCCTGCTCCAGTTGAGCTGTAGCCAAAGTTTGCTCTTGGCTTACCACTCATGATTTGTCTGTGTGATACAAACTGTGAGTCTGAGCTCAGATGTAATGCTAAGTCAAGCCATGTCTTAGCTCTCACTGGCATCGCAGCAGGGGGGTGGGGAGGAAAGCAGCTGTGATATTTGCAGCATTGCTTGCAAACTGGGCCAATATGTGACATATTTTATCCTGCCTGCTGTTAGATTTAAAAAAAAAATGTTAATTGTTGTATTTCCCCCCTTTTACTGCTTTTTAAAAAATATGGTCAGTTGTAGCTGTACTTTTTATTTATAATATATGGTTTTATTGTGTTGCATGCTGCTCTGAGTATTTTTAGCTGAAGAGTGGGCTATATATTAGTGATATTATATTAGTGGCTGAATGTGAGTTCCTTGGTTTAAGAACAGTCCTGTTTAAGAACGATTTGGTTTACGAACTCCACAAAACCGGAAAAAGTGTCCTGGTTTGAGAACTTTACCTCGGACTAAGAACGGAATCCGAACGGTGGAAGGGCACTGGTGGCGGGAGGCCTCATTAGGGAAAGTGTGCCTCGGTTTAAGAATGGCTTCAGTTTAAGAATGGACTTCTGGAATGGATTAAGTTTGTAACCCGAGGTACCACTGTAAATAAGTTTGTTTTGGCCTGTTACAGGCAAGATGAGTGGAATTAACCCTTTTACTCTTTTCTTCCATTGTCTCTCTAGGGCCTGATTGCCAAGAAGTGAAGAATTAGGGGCTGGATCATCTTCGGTACACAATGAAGATTGACTTTGGTTTTTCTGTCCAAGGTGTCACATGTTTGATGAGTTCACTATCTGCCATGCTTTGCTGCCATCCCCATTGCTTCTAAGAAACCAGAGTTTGGAGACAGGCCATTGACTCTCCCTCCACCCTTCACCGAAGACAGCTGGGGTCAGCAACGCAAGGCCACAGCAGGAAACCTCAACCTTTGAAAACAAAACACACCCACCTTCTGAATCCCTCACACCATTTCCTCTCCTTCTAGGATAAAGGCCTCTGGATCCTCCTAAGGGATAGCTGAGATCTTTCCTTGGCAAGGAGAACTTGCCTCTCCAGTCAAGTCTTTCCTCTCTTGTGGAGTTAAACGGCTGTAGTGCCTATTACCAGAGACATCCTCTCTGTGTGAGTGGCTTTAATTTTGTTTTTCTCGTAAGGGAGAAAAAAAGAAAGCTTCTTTCAAAAATGGGCTTTACCTTCCGCTCTGCCTCTTTCACCCTGAAGCTGAGCTTGGTGTTGGGCTCCTTGCTCAGCCTCTGTCTTGGACTAGAGTTCATGGGGCTCCCCAGCCAGTGGGCCCGTTACCTCCGCTGGGATGCAAGCACAAGGAGTGACCTCAGCTTCCAGCTGAAGACCAACGTCTCAGCTGGGCTGCTTCTCTACTTTGACGATGGCGGTGTCTGTGACTTCCTCTGTTTGTCCCTGGTGGATGGGCGCATTCAGCTCCGGTTCAGCGTGGACTGTGCTGAGGCCACAGTTGTCACGGATAAGCAGGTCAATGACAGCAACCTGCACTTCTTGATGGTTAGCCGCAACCACCTCCGGACTGTTCTTGTGCTGGACGGGGAAGCCAAACCTGGCGAAGTGCGCCCTCAGCGCCAGTACATGAATATTGTCAGCGACCTCTTTGTGGGAGGTGTCCCATCAGACATCCGCCCTGCTGCCTTGACCCTCGACAGTGTCCTGAGTGAGCCACCGTTTAAAGGATTTATCTTGGACCTGAAATACGGCAATTCAGAACCCCAACTCTTGGGCCACCAAGGGGTCCGCCTGGACATGGAAGGGCTATGTACAGAGAACCCTTGCGAGAATGGTGGAACTTGCTTTCTCCTGGATGGCGAGCCACAGTGCGATTGCTCAGCCACTGGATACATTGGGAAACTCTGTTCTGAAGGTAAGAGATCATTCATTCTTCTCCTGGGTTTTTGCTGTAACCATATAGCAGTCCAGTGGTCATTGGCCTCATTTATTACTGTCTGTATTAGGATTTCCAAAGACCTAGTGCTCTTCAGAATGATATACGGGAATCCCATTGTTAGACAGCCATATTAAACCAGAAATCAAAATAGTATAGGAACTGCCAGCATTATAACCTGAGTCTGTATTCATTTTATTGTTGCACATTCACAGCTTGGTTATTAAGGATTCTCCTGTGTTCTGTGCTTTTGGCAGAATTGTAGAATTCATTACTCTTACCCACCCCACCAGGGCCTGCAACTACCATCTGCCTTTAAAAAAAATAGAAATATGGACAAATGGTTAGTTAATGGAAAAAGAAATTCCCCTATACCTCCTCCATTTGAGATATGCCGTAATAGTTGCAGCACAGATCTCCTTTATGTGGCCAAGGGAGAATGGAAAAAGTAAGTATATGGGCATTGGGACAGAGATGGCAAAGCTCGAGTGCTTTGTTGAAATTATCCTATCTGCAATATTTTGAATGACGTTTAGGTGTGCGCATGCTGATTGATCTGACCAGGCTGAAGGTGATGGAACAGTTCTGGTGGGAGAGATGGATAAAATGCCAAAATATCATTGGCTTTGTTACTTCGAATGCAGTATCGAGGCTCAGTGTTTTGAGATGGGGAAGGACTTTTGGCGCACCCCAATTCTGCAACCCTGTTTTTTGTCCTGTTCAAATCTTCCACTAATATAGAAGCGCTCAGAGGAAGGAAGCACTCACCACCACTATATACGCCATAACATTTAGCACAAGGAGTTCTGCAACAAGCTAAAAAACATAGGAAACCTGACAATGTATGAAACAAACATCAAGGAAATGATTTAATTGATTGTGCCCTTTTGCCTCTGTTTGTTTTTGGTATTTGAGTTGTTTGATTAGTTTTGGGAAACGGTTCTCTTTCTCTCCACCCACCTCTGACTTCCTCCCTCTTCATGATTTCTGACGAAGGCTCAGCCTTACACTTACTTTGTTACGAGCTGTGACTGTGTATCCTCACTTTGGCGTTGCCGGAGGCTGTGCAAGAAGGAAGGTAAAAGAAGGGGTTCAACACTTCCCTCACCCAGAGACAGATGAAAACACATGCCACAAAAGCTATTCAGGAGGAAATGAAAGCCAAGTGATGAATTTCTCCTTGAGTCATGCCAGTAAGTTGCTGTCGGGTGAAATAATCCCCATTTCCTTTAGCTGGATGAAGACTCGGATCCAGATGACTTTGGCTGTTTTCTAATAATTTGCCTGCTCGTTACCTTGCCCTGCTTGTTTCAGTGCTGGAAGAAATAATTTCTTTGATTCTGGTGTGCTGGACCGTCATATTTCTGATTTCCCTATTATTATTATTATCATCATCGTGATTATTAATGGCTTTACTTTTCAACAGGGTGGCATCAGCATTAATCCAACCCTCGCTTTGGACCATTAACCAGTTTTTACACCATTTGCCAACCTTTGGATTTCCGCCTCCTTTTGCAGATGGTCACTGGCTTTTGCTGGGAGCTGATGAGCCCCGATCAATAGCTCCTGTTTTAATAGCTAAATGCAACGTGTACCTTTTTAAATAATGAGTTCTCTTGACAGAGTTCAGGCCATTACTTGGCTATTGATTGATACCTGTGTCTGCAGATGGCAAAACCACAACAAGCTCATTATTCTGTGGATGGGGGAAAAAGATATATAAATAAATACTTAGCAGAACCCCACTGATAGTGGAGTTCCATTTACAGTATCCCAGATTCATTAATGTGAACAGCAGTTCCAGTTAGTAAACCTCAGAGCACAGTAAAATCTCCTAAATAAATACTTGGAGAAATTTTGCAAAGTGCATCACATGTACAGGTGACCGGTTCAGTCAGAGACCATTTGGAGACTGGTGCAGTCAGTTTTGAAAACAACAACAACAACTTAGGGTCATAACTGTGCATGGTAGTGATCTGTTGAATGTGACATAAAAGCCACTACAGGAGCTATAGTGGAAGATAGTGCAAGTTTGGTGCTCGTTTCTGTGTTTTTTGCTTCCAGAAATAATTTGTTTGCAAATAATATGGAAATAAGTGCTGAATGTTCACTGTATTCCACTATCTCCCAATATAGTTCTGAAACTGGCTATAATGGAACTGGATAGAATGTGGAAATTAACAGTTAGGGAAATTGAACATATGTGTATGATGGTGTGTGTTTGCAAACACAGGTTTATCTTCACTTGACCATGTTTTATATTTACGCATACATTCCCATGCATATGTAACATGTGTGTTTGTGATGTCTGGTTTGGCCCCCTGTATCCCCGTCAGAATTGGACTATCCCCAAAGATCACCTCATTCAACCCCAGTGCCTTCCATTGTAAGATTTTAATTTGGGTAGGCCTGTCACATAAACTGTAACCACAGCAGGCATGAGGGTCTTGTATCTCCTGCCAGTTCAGTTCGCAGAAGAGGGGTTTCCAGTTTGCACAGTTTTAAGGAGATGCACTTCCCAAGCCGCACATCTGGCCCTGAGACATTATTTGGGTTTTGCAGGTGGAGCTGAATGGAAATTCTGTTAAGCGCTTGTGTCGAACTCCTCTGGTGGCAGCAGAACCGTGGAGGCAGCATTGCTGCCAGCTTCACAAAGGGACCTCTCAAAAGCCTCTTGCCTCCCACAGGGGCTGTTTCTAAACGCAGCCTGAATAGGGGCCTGATTGCACCTCTTTCCTTGATTACAGAGCAAGATTTCCTGGGGATGCTGCCTCCTGAATGACAGAGAAGCTTGCCACTCTGTAATTATCACACTTTTAACTGCAGAGTGAACAGATTTCTCAGAACCCTCCCTCCCTTTAAAAAATACAGGTTACTGTAGGGCTTACCTTCCACCTGAGCCTTTGGCTTGGCCGTGGCTTCCTGTTCCAGATGGGTTTGGATGGCAGCTGCTTGCTTCTCTCTTGCAGGCATGCAGTGCCCTGTTGCCACCTCCCCTCAGTTTCACGACACTAATAACCACTTTGGCATTTTTCCAGGAGCCTGATGGCTGCTCTTAATTTGCATACATTTTGTAATCAAAAAACAAATGAACATGACCATAATATTTGCCTCCACTTGCATCTTCCTTGATGAGTGAATATAAATTGCTTGTTGTTAAGAATTCACCACTGGTAAACAGCCACTGCATTTGTCTGCTTCTTGCCCTCTTGTTAGAGGTTGAGGGCAGACCAATGTCTTCCCCTTCTGGTTGTGATTTGAACAGCTTGGACTTAATTCTCCTGTGGAAAATGGCACTGAAGAATGTTCCTAGTAACCCAGGACTGTACAGTAAATGGAAGCAGGGTGACATAGGCCCTTCAGAGCAATATCAATTATTTTGATCCATGGTGCTGTTTTTTGTGTGTGCCTCACTTAGGGGCGATTCAAACAACCACTTCCTTCTTGTTGTTGTTTTAAATGAGATGGTGACATTATTGTCTAAATGGTCCCAGCTCCCAGTTTAGCAGATGGCTGCAAATGAGAAATGGGGAGCTGAGCAAATGAGAAATGGGGCCCAATAATTTCCCACCTGGGGTGGCAAAACATCACCCCGGATGTTGGGTGGAGGAAGGCCATAGAACAGTTGTATGAACCAGCTCCAATTAAACCCCTTTTATACTTCCATTCATTCTTCCTAGAGCAAATTTATTTTGCACATTTTGAGGCTGTTTTCCAATCATGTCTTAATTTGATGGTGATCCAGATGGTCACCAGAGAAACAAGACAAACTAATTAATGGCTGCAAAGTGCTTCCAGGCTGCACAGTGCAGCATAAGCACAGTTTGTTGTCATTAATAATAATAGTAAATATCAGAGAGGAAGGAGATCTGCAGCCTTTCTGTCTGGTCCTGAAAGTTGTTCTAATTTATGGCTGATAATTTATGAGGATATAGCACCCTCTCTTAAAACAAAATAGCATGCATTTTGTCTTAGGTACATAGTGCGTGGCAATGGAAGGAGATGGGGGGAGGGAAATCCCACACTGAGAAGGGAGAGACTACATGGCCAGTAGAACCAGCATGTTCCTCAGAAGTTACTTTGCTGGGTCTTACATGTGTGATAGATTTGGAGGGTGTTTTACCATCCTAGTCTGTTTGCAAAGTTCAGAGCATATTCTATCTTGAACTCTGGACAGGTTTCTCTGTTATATGAGCAATGTTAGGCACTGTCATCCATCATACTAGTAAATGATTGTGGACTTCAGATGAACTGTTCCGTGGCATGCTTGCTGTGTGGGCAAGAGATCGCCTTTCTTATGTCACTGGTGAAGATGACTCAAAGGGTTGGTATGCATCTCATCCTTGTGATTCTTTGTGTTGGGAAACTCACCCTAGGCTGAGAAACCGGAGGTGTGGTGCAGAGAAGGAAGTGCATTCTCCAAATTCATGGCATTCATCTTGCTTCCCACTTACGCTGTGGATCTCAGTGTCTTGGCTGGCAGAAAATGCAGTTTCTAAACTCCTGGGAAGGTAGTTAAAAAAATGATATTTCATCAGGGATTCTGGTGAGCAGTGGGAACCTCACAATTTATAGCACTGTAAGTATCTCATAGAAGAGACTGGGGATGAACAATCCCTAAAGCATCCAAGAGAAGACCTACATTTCACCTCTGTTCCAACAGCACATTGTCCAGGGAAAAGGTGACTATGCATCCTGTGATATTACTGATGATCTTTCTTCTGAGTCAGTCTCCCTTTCCGCTCTTGCCTTTTGGTGTTGGCCATCCCTTTGGTCATGACTGATAACCCCGCTGGAGGAAACCAGTAGGGTTTTTAGAGTTCTGCTGCTGTCTGGTGACAGCAACATGGGCTAGAGTGGAATTGCACTGTCCTCCCACAATCCTTCATTGCAGACACATCCACTCCATTCTTAGAAGTGCTTCGTGTTTGGGAACTGCCTGAGGCATCAGATTGGGCTATGAATGGGAAGGGAAATATGCTGAGATGGAGGGAGCAGAGGTTTTAATATTGTTTTTAAGGAATAGCAAATGGAGATGTTCTATGGCTCTGCTTACCATGCGATTTGATTGTTTAAAAGATCCTAATACAACCTGTTGTGTTTCCTGCTTTATTTTTTTATGTGCATCTTGCTGTAGGCACTTGGAGTACAAACACAGAAGAGCAGTGTATAAATAAATTATTATCAACAGCCCCAGTGAAGACCTGTTTAAGACAACTGTATACCAGCACAATAAAAGCACTTTGTGCAGTAACTTTTCAAAAAAAAAAAAATCCTCATGAGAATTGATTAGCATTTGCTACAGTAGAACCATGTCAATGACCTTTGTTCTTTAGTTGTGGCTGATAGGAGTTGGAGTCCATTAATACCTTAATGATGCTCAATTGACTACACCTGTTGTAGTTCGACTTACATGATTTTGAGGATGGGAAAGTCAGATGGTCTTCATCTATCAAAGGAGCTGCCATTGGCATGGCAGGGAAGTTTTGCCCGGGGTGTGTGTGTATGTGATCAGATTGCGGTCCTGGAATGCCTACTTACAGAAACTGAGTAGTTGTGTTTGACTCCTGAAGTGCCTGTACTCAATTTCTCAAGAAATGCATGCTTATGTTTCTTTGCTTCTTTTGAAATATTGATCATAGTTTTCAGGTTATTGTTCAGTGCTTTCAACACTTAAAATTCCCTCAGTTACTTTTGGGCAATTGCACAAGTTCCTATATTCCGCCTCCCCTCTACTTTCTTCTTGGCAACATAATTTCAAACATTTCCATAGTCTATTTTAGTCCATTATTCTACTTTGTACTGTTATTTATGCCTATTGAATCAGATGAGACATCTTTCCCCTCCTAAACCAGGTTTGTTCTCCTTCATTTTGAGGATTATGTGAGCACCTTTCTTTGCTCTTTTGATTTCAGTCAGTTTTGAAATACAAATCTTACTTTAAGCTAGATTTATTCCCTTTCTGTCCCTGCCCCCTTTCTTAAGCGTAACAATGTAACTTTGTTAATACTTGTGTTTGTGAAATTCTGTCCGTCTCCCTAAAACTGAATGGATCTGGACTTGAAAACACACGGTCTAAAGCAACCCTCTCCAACTTGATGCCCTCCAGACTTTTTGGGCTCCCAACTCATAACAGCCTCAGCCAGAATAGTCAATAGTCAGGAGTGATGGGAGTTGTAATCCAAAATATCTGGAAGGCACCAGGCTAATGGGGAAGGCTGGGCTAAAGGCTATGAAGATGAACAAATTCAAAGAGGGTTAAGGTGTGGAGTTGGCACACTGATTGCATTTCTTGGCTATCTATGCCAATTTCTCTGCTCTCCTGCCCTCCTTATCCATTTACTGAGAGAGGCTATGCTTCCTTCCAGGCTAAATTAAAAATTCAGGAACCGAGGGTTTGATGAATGATCAGGTCAACACAGGCAGCTTTTGTTTTGCTTCACTTATTCAAACCAACAAATAGCACAAGCCAGGCCTAGCTTAGTCACTCCATTCCATATTTTTTTAAAAAGGAAAAACTGATCAATAAACCTAAACAAAAAAGATTATATTGATATATGGCTGTCTTCTCGAATCTCACAAAGTGAGCAAGATGCAGTTGGTACACAGATGCAGATGGTACATGCCCTCATCAACCTCTGGTGCCCTCTAGAGATTTTGAACTACAAATCACATCCTTCCCAGGTAGCACAACAGTAGCCCAAAACATTTTTTGGGTGGGGAAGATGTAGTGATGGCCACCAACTTCAAAAGCTTTAAAAGAGGGTTCGACAAATTCACTGAGGATATCAATGGCTTCTAGCTATGGTGGCTGTGTCCTGCCTCCAGTATCAGAGGAGATACACAGCTGAATTACACGTATATTAAGAAAATGCTGTTGCACTCATGTGCTGCTTGAGGGCTTCCCATAGCATCTGGTTAGCCACTGTGAGAGCAAGATGCTGGGCTAGATGTGTCTTTGATCTCGCTCAGTGGGGCTTTTACATTCTAATTTGAAAAGCACCAGGTAGGTAAAGGCACCCTACTTGTCACTCCCCCCCCCCGGGGGAGTGACAAGGAATGACAAGGATGCATTTGTGAGCACTCTTTGAGTTTGGTCCGTCAACCAGCTACAAATCTACCTAACAGTTATCTCGTCCAGTCCACATTTTACCAGCTTTCTCACAAAATTATCATGGGGGACTGGTTTTCCAAACGACAGAGCCTAGGGCTTGCCAATCAGAAGGTTGGTGGTTCGAATCCCCGCGACGTGGTGAGCTCCTGTTGCTCGGTCCCTGCTCCTGCCAACCTAGCAGTTCGAAAGCACGTCAAAGTGCAAGTAGATAAATAGGTACCACTCCGGTGGGAAGGTAAATGGTGTTTCTGTGCGCTGCTCTGGTTCACCAGAAGTGGCTTAGTCATGCTGGCCACATGACCCGGAAGCTGTATGCCGGCTCCCTCGGCAAATAAACCAAGATGAGCGCCGCAACCCCAGAGTCGTCCGCAACTGGACCTAATGGTCAGGGGTCCCTTTACCTTTAAGCAATTATACGGCAGTTATGCATGAATAATTCACCTTCGTTTGGGGAAATATCTTGAGTGAGCAGACTTTGGGGGGCTATTTCATATGAGCACTCGCCCTACCTTGTTCACTGACTTTTTCAGAGGGTCTTATTCTTAAATGGATCTTGTTCTTAAAACCAGCTGTCATTTGTATTAAGCAGAGGCTGTCACCGTCTATCATGTCACAAATTAAAAGGACAATTTCCCGTAAAGTAAAATACCTCCCCCCGCAATGCACTCATTTGCCCCACACTGCCTTCAGGGTTGCCCAGAAAAGAACCTTGGTGTCCGGAGAAGTTTCTTAAAGCTAAGCCTTGGTGATCCTTGGTTTAGATTCAAAGCAGCTTGCAATGAAAGTGAAGTATGATGATTTGCATGTACCTACACCTGAAAAGTGTTGTTTTCTGCTGTTCGAGAATGGCTTGATTTTTTCCCCGAAGTAGCAATTCATTCCACATCTTGGTAATCTTGGACTCTGGGCAAATAAATGGATGGGCGATATGGACTGTATATAACAAGCCTTTGAGAGGTCTCTCCCTGTCATTGCACCCAAGATTGCACCCTCATTTTCTGTAATAGCTTAGTAACCAGACCCTGCTGAGGAGAGATGTGTACCTGAGATTTCTGCTTGCCACCATTGTTAAACCTAGTTACATGTATAATGGAGGCTTGTAGGAAATGAAGTCGTTACTCTAAATGGCCCATGGGAACATAGAGTGACCGGCCAGGAGCTATATGGTTATTGTGAGGTCACAGTCACACACAGTGTTTTCTTTAAACAGTCATATTAAAGTGCCTGTTCTTTGTTTGAATGCCAGTCAGCTCAAAACCTGTAGAGAAAGCTAAACTCATTGCACGGGGGGAAGCATTTGCTTGCCTCCCCCTATTTTAGATGTGGTTGAAGTAATGTTGACCTGAAGCTTTCAGCCCTGGTTTGTTTTTGTTTTGCATTTTTGGAATGGGTGAAAGCCAGGCTTGAAGATTTGTGTGTGTGAGAGAGAGATCTTCAAGGGTTCTGTTTATTTCTTTAATTTCTTTTTTTTTGCAAAGGGAGGGAGATGCTTACTGTAATAAATACAAGGCAGCAGAGGTTAGCATTAGTCTTCCTTTTAATAGTTACAGACACTGTTCTTAACCGATAATGGCCCAGTAGCAATATTGTTTCTAGGCAAATTCTTGGTTTTAAAAAAGGAAATATGGCGGCTTGCAGTGACCAGATTTTTGTAATAGTTAAAAGGAAGACTGATGCAACCTTTGTGAGAAATTGCAGCCAAATATAACTAGCAAGCTTAGGGCTAGTTAATGCACGAATGGGTTAAAACCACAGAATTTTATTGCTAGACTCAGTTAGGTCACGCCCCCTCATCTTTGGTGAATGAGGAGTTGTATCTGAAGAAGTGTGCATGCACACGAAAGCTCATACCAAGAACTAACTTAGTTGGTCTTTAAGGTGCTACTGGAAGGAATTTTTTTGTTTTGACTATGGCAGACCAACACGGCTACCTATCTGTAACTGAAGTTTCTTTGTTCACTCTCTTTCATCATGTCCTGATGACCAGGAAACATGTCTGGGCTTGGTACTGCTTCAAGTCTAGGCCACATGCACAAAAATACGTTTTTAGCCCAATAATTTTGTTCTTCTTGCTGCTGCATGAAATAACTCATGAATCTGACCTTTGATAGTAGTAAGTAAAGCATTTAAATTTACTAACGGTGTGGTCTATACATTGTGAGAGGGGTAGAAATGGGAAAGTGCTATTAGCAGACTAAACAGGATATTAAAAGGGTCTAGCAGCCTGTATTCCTAAGGCTTCACTGTTGCTGAACTTTTAAGCCCTGCTGGAGCTCTCCAACTGGAGAGTGTGTTTAGCTCTGTGCTTTGAATCTAGGGATCCAGCCAAGTCCATGTAATTACCCTATATGGGTAATCTACATTTATTTTCTTCCCCCAACAACCTTCTGATATGCCATATCTAGTATGGCAAGGTCCTCTTTGAACAAATGAAGTAAGAAATGTATCCAACTTCCCCAAAGTTGCAGACAGTGCTTCCCTGGCATTTGCAGGAAATGACCATGAAAAATGTGCTATTGCTCAACCTTAATTTGAAGTAACGGCTACATTATATAGAATCAGAGATGGAAGGGACCCTAAGGATTATCTAGTCCAACCCCCCCTGCAATGCAGCAGTATGCAGCTATCACATACAGGGATCAAACCTGCAACCTTGGCATTATCAGCACCACACTCTAACCAACTGAGCTATCCAGGTGTTGCATTATATAGAATGCATGGTGACAGGAGTGGGAAGTTTATGATCCTGAAACCCCACTATATTTTGAGTTAACTCAGCTTTGCAAATGTGCAGCTATGTCTCCAGAGTCTGCTGCTTAAAATGGTTGAGAACTATCCTTTTGGTCTCTAGGGCTAGATTAATGGCAGATGTCACACGGACCTGTAACTTGCTTCTGTTGTGCTAATGCTGGTCAACAAACTTGTTATCTTGTTTTCCAAGCTTTTAACAGCTTAGCTGAGGCCATATCATGAGAAGTCCATATATATCACTGTTCACTTGATTGTATGTTTATAATCATCTTCCAATTAAACAGTTTTGGCGTAAAATACTCCTGGGTTTACCTGGAAATTCACGGGTAATGAGCCCCTTCTTAAAATCTTTCCAGGTTGCTGAGGTTGCTACAGTTGTTAAAGGGCCTTTTAAATTTAACGATAGCTGTTGTATCAGAGTTTGGGAGAGATCCAGCTTCCTGTGCTTCTCCCTTTACACTTTTGGAAGAGTGGAATATGTTGTTTCAGGTGAATTTCTCCCTGTCACACAGGTGGGCATAGGATTATTCCCTAGTCTTTGCTGGTGGCATCCCTGATCTTCAGGCTTGTTAATTCTGATGTGCTTTGAAATATATAAAAAAAGATTTAACAACATGCACCAGCAGAAAACAAAGCAGACAAATGGAAATTGATTTAAGATATAATTAAAATCAAATGACATTTTGTGTTCCACCGTGGAGAGGATGGTATACTAAATATTACCTCCCTGTGTGAATATTTAACTAGCTGCTGACTTGTGTTGCTCCCCCTCAACAATAGTTTTGACATTGGCGAGAGTTGATGAATAATTTTGAGCCATTTGTGACATGTAGGAGTGAAAGGAAGGAAATGTGCTCCCTCCCCACTATTATATTTATTTTGCTATTCCATATTTTCTCTGTACTTTGCCACCCCAGAGAGAACTGGCTGTTCTGCTGAAGGACTTGGATGAAGAGAATGAAAACTGGGAACAAATAAAGAAGATGGTTAAATTGACAACTTAAGATGTAAATTATGGTTCTTGTCACTTCGAAACATTTCCCCTCAATCTACTCAGCTGTGCCCACCCCCATTTCAGGAGAGAGCTGGGAAAAACCCCTTGCTTCAGTAATTCTGACAAATTCATATTTGCTCCAAAAATAGCAAATTGAAATATTTCCATGAAGTCAGATGTTTTACTGTGCATTCCCTCAGGATGGGATGGATCTGCCTAGTCTCTCATTTTGTTCCAGGAGTTGGTGCTAACAATGGCCTGCTTCCCATCTCGCCCACTTCCCTTCATTTCTAAAGCTGAATGCCTCCCCTCTGCTTTTCTGTACATTTCCTAGTAAGAGATGGCTGCTAGCTGTTGAACTAATGTGAGGCAGTGTGATGGGAACGAAATAAATCCAGACAGGAATTTAATGATTATGGGCATGAGGTTTTCTGTAGAGCTCTGCCCAAATATTGTCCAGTTGTGCTGGTTTCTACCTGAAAATAGAATTTGGGTGGTGTAGAAATTTCTCCAGGGGAGGGGGAAATGTTTTGCAATGTTTTACCTTTTTAAAAAGCTTGTTTGGCATCATTTTCTCTTGCTGAAGCTGTTGTTTCTTCCATCCCTGGAGTAAGTCACGTAGGTAATCTCATACAGTCAGGGGTTCCATGGTGAAGAGGTTGACATCATAACGTTATGCAGCCAGTCAGATTTAGCTGCATGGTGACATCACTGAGGGCCAGAGAGGGCAGCTGAGCATATAGTGAAATATGGGCAGTGTGGATGACTAAGAGCAGCTGGGGGGAAAGGAGCTAAGAATAGGAAGAGTTTGTCAGGGCTTGAGAAAACATTGGCAAAAGAATATGTAGTTTTGGTTCAAGTCTAGTTTAATTTCACTCCATATTAAGGATGTATAAGAAGCTTCTTGTTATATTTCCCCCCCCAAAGTTCTGTAGTATGCTCTCCAATAATAGAAGATGCTTTACATTTCTTTGTTCATCTGGTCTGTGAACCAGACATTTTTGGACTTCACCTCCCACCATCCCAGACAAAATTGGCCATGCTGGCTGGAGCTGATGGAAGTTGGAGTCCAACAACATCTGGAGGACACTATGTTGACCACTGCTGGTTGATACCTAGAGTGGGAAGTACTGATTTTACCAAGGCCAGCTGTTGAAGCCATGCCAGAACTGTGACTGGAATTCAAGTTTCCGAGGTCTAAGTCCATCCTTTTGTGATCTGGACTGTATTGACAATGACGTGAACTGAACTGTTTCTCTTAAGAAGCATATTTAAAAATAACCCCCCTCTTTGCCCCCAGAGTTATATGGATTAAAAATATATAGGTTTCCAGCAGATGCATTACTGCCACCACAGGGGTGATTGCTCTTGTTCTCGAATCCTGCTTGCAGGTTTCCCACAGGCAACTGGTTGGCCCCAGAGACCAGGATGGTGGATTGGATGGGCCATTGATCTGATCTAACAGGTTCTTCTTATGTTCTTTCTTTCCATAATTAGCGTAGCTAGATTGTCATTTGAGTTTCCCATATAGGACTGGAGATGCCCCAGCTAACCCCACGAACTTCTGATTCTTCAGTGCTGGGGCCAAATTAAATGGAGTTATATGAGGGTGAATTTGTGCATGTTTAAACAATAGGAGCTCTTGGCACACTGCCAATTATGAGGAAGGAAGAGCTAGTGGCTGTTGAACACTTTCCTGTTCATAGGAGCCAACTCCTAGCAGCCAAGGTCCATTCAACCCTCCCGATAAAATATTTGAGGGCCCTACCCCAAGTTCATGGACATTGCCATTCAAATGGTGCATGTGTGTGTCTTGTGATCAATTATGCAGAGGGGGGCTTACTTCCCCAACTGTATTTTATTCAAGTTGGCAGCCCTGTTCCTGTTCCATTGTTTTCCAGCTCAAAATTGTGCCCTCCGTTTTGTTTTTCTCCCCACAAGGGAAAAAGATACAGGGCCCCCATATATTTTCTTCTGCTGTTATGGAAGCAGCTTGTGCATGGCATGGCAGCCCTGTACCATTTTTACAGGAAAGAAGCAATCAGTGCTTGCTTGCTGCTCCTCCAATCTAGATTTGGGCATCCAAGGCTGCTTTTCAGTTTTTAAAAAAACATGAATAGGAAGTAAGAGCCACTGAGCACAAGTGTTGCATCAAGTTGTGCCCTCCCTTTATAGCTCTTAAGAATGAGCAAAAATGCAAATTCTAATCCATCAGCAGAAAGTTCTTGCCAGTGGACAGAATTGCACAAATCATATGTAGCATTGTTTCAAATGCCCTAATTAGCATCCAGCAGTTTTGACTGATAGAAGTGCGTTTGTCTGGAAAGGATGATTATACTGTAGAAAAAGAGAGAGAAAGAGTGTGCGTCATATTTATGTATGACCATTAACATTCCCATAGTTTTTAAACTGGGTGGACAGATCTTGTTTCAGCATATGGAGTCGTCCCCCCCCCCCACTACTGTGTTTTGCTGCCTCCAGTGCTGGCCGTTGGATCACAGCATAACTTCCAGATCCCTCTCTGCCGCTGAGGTAAAAAGTGTCCTTCCATTGTGATGTTCCTCATTACGTCTTGACCCTGACCCCTAATGCCGAAAAATGGGAGGCTGATCTAAGGAAGAGGAGGAGGGTGATGACAGGATGATGTGACGAGAAGGCAAAACTGTCAGAACAATCCCAGCTGGCCGCGGAAAAAGCCTCTTGGTTGTGACTGGCAAGGCCGGCTTTCGCGTGCCAGCCATGGGAGGTGAAAATATCTCTCTCTGAGGCAGGGGGTTAGAAAGGGGGGGGAGGGGCTTAGAAAACAAAACATAACATACAATGAAAGCATATATTTCCCCAGTTCCCTGGATCTGATTTACCAGTTCCTTAAAGGAGTGAAAGCATGCCATTCAGATGGCTTACTGCATTCAGGGCTGGCCCAAGACATTTTGCTGCCTGAGGCTTCTTCCACCATACCTGAGGGTGGTATAGAAGCACATATAGCTCTGTCTGTATGGCATATACTATACCTCTCTGTCTTCCAGCAGAGGGAAACAACTGCAGGGCTCAGGAGGGCTGCTCCACACAGCTCCCAGAATCTGCTTAAGGCAGCAGCCTTGCTTTGCCCAATGCCAGTTTTCATGTAACAGGGCTGCAGGAGATCAGATGCCCCTCAAAGAACCGTTACAAGATTGTAAAATGACCTTGATAGGTGAGTTCAACAGTATTCTGATTTAAGCAGTGGCCAGCTAGATGCTGCTGGGTGATGAAATGGCTGCCAATAATGATGGCATGGCAACAACAATGCCCACAGTTATGCAAAGGATGTACAAAATCCTGCTTGATCTTCCTCATCTAGTGAAATCATTGATTGGATCTAGGGAAGCAGGATTCTGTTCCCACTGCCTCTGCCCAATCATTGTAACATATATATATGTTTGCCTGTGTCGCTGTTGATTTGTGCCTCTGAGTCAATGGAACAACATCCAGTTTTAACCAGGCTGGTGTGTGTGTGTGTGTGTGTGTGTGTGTGTGTGTTTGTGTGTTTGGAGCCCTTTTTAGGATCCCGTAGGAGCTCTGAGGGGGCATATGACTGGCTCTGTTCACTCCTATTTTCATTGATTGGCTTACCCCAAATTCCCAGATGAGGAAGTGAGTGTTGCCAACTGAACAGTCTATCTTTTGCTATAGCTTAGTTACACTTAAGGAGTCTTAATCCATTTTTTGCTTGACTCAGGGGGCACACGACTGCAGAGCATACGGACCTCTGTTTTAATAATTCACAGCCTGCCTCTAAGCACTCCATCAGCACAATTTAGTGGAGCTTTCACTAGCAAAGTGCTGTGAAGATTTGAACACGTATTCCATGCATAGAAAAGTATTCTAGCCCCCATGTTTCATGTAATGGGGTCCCATGTTGGGTCCCCATGTGGCAGATTATATAAATTGAGGCTCTTGCTGTCACTGCTGAACATTTATGGCCATCTTTACATTATACTCCCTGTATGGAGAGAGTAGTGTCTTACCAGTGACCCTCTGTATGTTGTTGGCTTTCTCCAGCCACCAGAACCAGTATAGGGATGGGGGCTGATGGATGTCACCTCACTCAACAAGTCATTCCCCAGGGAAAGTGCTACAATAGAAAAGTCCTAGCCCTAGCTGACACCAACTTTTCCCCCTGAGGTTGAGGGTTTTGGAGCAGGACCTCATATAAAGATCAGAGCATGTGCAGAGGAAACATCTGGAAATAGGCAGCACCCAGGTACCTAGGTTAAGAGAGTCTTTTAACGTTAAACAAGCACATTGAATTGAGCCTGGAGACTAATCAAGCCAGCGCAAATTGTGCAGAGCCAGAGTGATAAACGCAGAGTGCAAGCATTTTTAAAATCTTTCCTCAGGTAAGCTTATCGGTGTATCTCTTGGCCTAACTCTCATCACAGGAGGGTCTGTGAGAATAAAAAAAAATTTTTTTTACACAATTCATAGTTTACTGAACTGACTTAGTATACTGAACAGACTAGATTAAGTTTGATAGGTTTGGGCAGATCCACCTGGAAAATGGAAGATCAGGGAATAAGTTGTGTTCCACACATTGCTAGAAATGGTCAATGAGCTGCTGTTGGCAGAAAGTAAGTAATCACATTGTTTACCTTCTTCACATGATTTATGGTGAGGGAGCAGCTACATCCTGTAGCAGCACTGCCATAAATTGGACCTATGGGTCACATATCACATTGTCATGGTCTGGGACATAGGTGGCAGCAGTCCAGACCTGACACACTGGGACCAAGGTATGGATGGTAACAATGGTAGCAGTTAAATGGAGGACGGAAACTCAATGAGGCTGGAACACAGGAACAGAAACTGGAACAGGAGAAGGAACTGGAGCACCAAAGCAGGAACAGGGACTGGCAGCAACAGGGTATAAATCCTGTTGCTGTGGCAAAGAGCCAGGGGAAAATGCTGGCCTTATATTCCCCTCTTGAGTTTGCCTCCAGGTGCTGCACATCTGATCTGGCCATACCTGCCAGGCTGCACCCGACTCCCCCAAGACAAACAGCAAGGGCCTGGTTCTGCAACTCCTCACTGCGTTCAGGGCCTGGCCCCTGCAAATACTCATGGTACTCACTTTTCCAATGCAATTTGTAATTGGTAAAGATACCCAAATACAAACCACATATGTGTTACATAAGTTATGATTTGTACAGTTTGTATAAATTGGCTGTTTTCTCCTGCAAAAATACACTTGGTGCTTTCCTAGTTAATCATTTCTTCTCTGTCTTAATTTAACTTCTTTATTTTATTGAATACATTTCTATCCAGGCTTTCTGCCCAGTTGTAGGTCTTCCAGGCAGCTCTGCAGAAGTCGCCATGTATTTCCTAATCAAATTACACAATTTTATTGTACGAATCTAAATTTTATGGAAAGTGACAGGCAGGGAGAAGGAACCTTTTCCATGGTATATTCTTTGTAGGAAGAGGCAAGAAAAGATGGGTAAGCTGTGATTATTAGTGAGTGATATTCATTGGCCTAAAGCTTAGAGGCATGAGTGCTCAGAGGACCTCAGTAGAATGAGTATTGAGATCCCAGCTTTGATCTCTGAGACCACATTGCCCAGAGCTCACCTGTCACTAAAGTCTTCTTCAAATGTTCTGAACTCTTACATTGTGTTCATCTGTGACTGGAGGTGCCGGAGTAGATAGAAATTCAGTTTTTCTAAAATTGTGGGGAGTAGATGTGTGGCAAAACAGCATTCTTCCTACATCTCAGTTTGAGTTGCAGAGTTGGTGCTCATTACCCTTTAGGGCACCTTTTGATGAGTCTTCTTTTCTGTAAAGATAAATTACCAAATGGTCCTGGCTGAATCCCTCAGGAAACAAACTGCCTAGTTTTGAGTTCTTCTAAATAAATGGCTATAATGTGTGTGGGGGCATTTGGGAGCAGAGATAGGCAGTGATAGCTTCCTCCCTTCTTTCTTTGGGCTTCTGCCTCCATCCAGCTCACGTTGTTCAGAAATTAAGGGCATTATGTGCTACTAATAAAATGAATTAGATTAGATGATGATGCTACTTCTGGGTAGACTATAAAGAGTACTGGGATAATAAAATGATGCTGTGTAAAGTCCTGAGCTAAAAGTCAGTATTTGCATGCGTGCATTCATGCAATGCTGTGCAATGTCTTCCCTCTAGAGCAGTTCCCCCAAACCTGGTAACTATTGGCCATGTTGCCTAGGGATGATGGGAGTTGTTGTCTGTCGACACCTGGAGGATATCAAGTTGGGGAAGGCTGCTTTAGAAGGTTTCTCCTCTTCCCCTGCCACCACCCAGCATTCAAATCGTTGCATCTTTTCCTAGGGTATATGTATCAGGAATAAGCACTATCTGTGATGAGTAGAAACCATCGTTCTCCAAGGCACCAGTGTGGCCTCTGCCACCCCTCTCTGCAGGCCCCTCAGGGTTGCAGCTTTCCTTAGCAAGGATTCTGAGAAGTGGGACTTCCCACTCTTGGTTCTTATGAAAATGCCTAGGCGGCATAATTTAGAAAGCAGCAGAATGAAAAATCCTCTCTCATGCAAAACTAGGTTGGCAGCAGAGGGAGGGAGGAGAGATTTCAGCCTTGCAATCCCCCATTCCCCCTCCTTCCACACTTAGCCTCACATCCCCTCTGGGTGAGGCTGGACGGGAGTAGACAGCCCTGACAGTCATCTGGTGGGATTGAAGGGTCTTCGCTCCATGCCACCTCCCTCCCCAAGCGACGGCACTTCCTCTCCAGCTCCAGCTGTGCTTCTCCAGATTACTCTAGGGGAGTATTAGCATCCTTTAATAACTCTGGCAGACTTACCAAGGGATTTGTTTTATTAATTTGAAGGCTGGGTACAGCAAATAGGTTAGAGCTCTAGCCAATTCACGGACTTTACCAGATCTTCCTTTGCTTAATCATCACTTCTGCGCTTCTCAAACTCACCCTCTCTCAGCTCTGCTCTTTGTATGACTATTTACCTCCAGAGTGTTCAGTGTTATGCAGAGCATGGCAGAATTGCACAGCAGTCTCTCCCGCGGGAGCTCAGCTAAGAGTCACTTCATGGCTTGCCGTGTGTTCCCAATCCTGGCCTTTGTTCCAGCAGCATACCACTGTTAGCAGGAGCGCAACCTGCCCATACATTAGCATTCCTCCAAGATGGGGTGGAGAGAGTGAAGGATAAGCAGCACACTACGCAATACAATCTGCCAATTGAAACATCTGATTGTGGTCTTATGCCGGCTACAGGCAGTGTACACTTGACGTTTTATTCTAGAATCAATGGAGACAGATAGCTCAGTTGGTTAGAGCATGGTGCTGGTAACACCAAGGTTGCAGGTTTGATCCCTGTATAGGACAGCTGCATATTCCTGCACTGCAGGGGGTTGGACTAGATGATCCTCAGTGTCCCTTTCAGCTCTACAGTTCTATGGTACTTGTAGTCCACACACACCCAATCTAGATCTATTGCATTTTTGTGCATGCCTGAAAAGCTTCCTAAGAGACTGGTTCCATTCTGAAAATGAAATTGAATATGGATTCTGCATTAACCCACGGTGCGTCCATTTGAGAACAGATCATTTATTTACTTTACTTGTTAAATTTGTAAACCACCCTTCATCCAAAGATCTCAGGGCAGTTCACAACATTAGAATACAATATAAAAATACAAAATGCGTAATAAAAGCAAAAGCAAAACAAAACAATCACCCCCCCACCACCTCACCCAAACACATTTAAAAGGTTATATAGGATGTTAATCAGCCCAAGACCTGGGTTGCTGTTTTTATTTTTACTATATTTTAATATTTTGTTAGAAGCCACCCAGAGTGGCTGGGGATATCTAGCCAGATGGGCGGGGGTATAAATAATAATAATAATAATAATAATAATAATAATAATAATAATAATAATGTATTTTGTGGTTTTATATCTTGATTTTATTCTGTGATCCGCCCTGAGACAACTGGGTATAGGGTGGTGTATAAATTTAATAAATAATAATAATAATTATTTTTTTGCCTGGCACCAAAAGGTGTATACTGGAGGCACCAGCTGTACCTCCCTCGGCATTATTACAATTTATATCCTGCCTTCCAAAGTGAGTTACAACAAATAAAATGGTCTAAAACAACTTAAAATTACAAATATAAGGCGAGTCCTAAAAATATACACCTCAGGAGTCCAAAGTGAAGAGGCGCAACTTCAGCTTTCACCGAAAGTTGTATATTGAAGGTGCCAGATGCACCTTTGTGAGAAGACAGTTCCACAACTGGTACTGGGTTGTGTTTGCATCCATACCTGCATAATGATGCTGTGATCGCTGTCACCACTTTCTTCTTCCTCATTCATCTATGATGTGTCACTTAATCAAGGGGAGGGTTTTCAAATGTCTGTCAAGTAACCACACCCACCCTTGTGGACGGCAGCATCTAGAATCAACAGCATGTTGAATCATAGAATCATAGAGTTGGAAGAGACCACAAGGGCCATCGAGTCCAACCCCCTGCCAAGCAGGAAACACCATCAGAGCACTCCTGACATATGGTTGTCAAGCCTCTGCTTAAAGACCTCCAAAGAAGGGGACTCCACCACTCTCCTTGGCAGCAAATTCCACTGTCGAACAGCTCTTACTGTCAGGAAGTTCTTCCTAATGTTTAGGTGGAATCTTCTTTCTTGTAGTTTGGATCCATTGCTCCGTGTCCACTTCTCTGGAGCAGCAGAAAACAACCTTTCTCCCTCCTCTATGTGACATCCTTTTATATATTTGAACATGGCTATCATATCACCGCTTAACCTCCTCTTCTCCAGGCTAAACATGCCCAGCTCCTTTAGCCGTTCCTCATAAGGCATCGTTTCCAGGCCTTTGACCATTTTGGTTGCCCTCCTCTGGACACGTTCCAGTTTGTCAGTGTCCTTCTTGAACTGTGGTGCCCAGAACTGGACACAGTACTCCAGGTGAGGTCTGACCAGAGCAGAATACAGTGGCACTATTACTTCCCTTGATCTAGATGCTATACTCCTATTGATGCAGCCCAGAATTGCATTGGCTTTTTTAGCTGCCGCGTCATGTCAAGTTTGTGGTCAACCAAGACTCCTAGATCCTTTTCACATGTACTGCTCTCAAGCCAGGTGTCACCCATCTTGTATTTGTGCCTCTCATTTTTTTGCCCAAGTGCAATACTTTACATTTCTCCCTGTTAAAATTCACCTTGTTTGTTTTGGCCCAGTTCTCTAATCTGTCAAGGTCGTTTTGAAATGTCATCCTGTCCTCTGGGGTGTTAGCCACCCCTCCCAGTTTGGTGTCATCTGCAAATTTGATCAGGATGCCCTTGAGTCCATCATCCAAGTCGTTGATAAAGATGTTGAAGAAGACCGGGCCCAAGACAGAACCCTGTGGCACCCCACTAGTCACTCTTCTCCAGGATGAAGAGGAACCATTGATGAGCACCCTTTGGGTTCAGTCAGTCAGCCAGTTACAAATCCACTGAGTGGTAGCATAGTCAAGACCGCATTTTACCAGCTTCTTTACCAGAATATCATGGGGCACCTTGTCAAATGCCTTGCTGAAATCAAGGTAGGCTACATCCACTGCGTTCCCTTCATCTACCAGGCTTGTAATTCTGTCAAAAAACAAGATCAGGTTAGTCTGACATGACTTATTTTTCAGAAATCCATGCTGACTATTGGTGATCACAGCATTCCTTTCTAGGTGCTCACAGTTTGCTTAATGATCTGCTCCAGAATCTTCCCTGGTATTGATGTCAGACTGACTGGGTGGTAATTATTTGGGTCCTCTCTTTTGCCCCTTTTTGAAAATAGGGACAACATTTGCCTCCTCCAGTCTGCCGGGACTTCGCCTGTTCTCCAGGAATTCTCAAAGATGACTGCCAGTGGTTCTGAGATCACATCTGCCAGTTCTTTTAATACTCTTGGATGCAGTTCATCTATCCTGGAGACTTGAATACATCTAAACTAGCCAAGTATTATTGTACTATCTCCTTAGTTATCTCCTTACTATCTCCTTAGTTATTCTGGGCTGTGTTTCCTCTGCTGAATGTTGAGGATGAGCATGAAAAATTCAGGGTCGTGAAAAGCTATGTTTTGTTTTTATAAACGAGTAAGTTTCTCCTCAGCCACAGTTTATCTGTGATAGCGTGGGGTATTATTACCCATTCCATACCTTTTACACTCCAAAACGGTGAGTGCGCAGAGTCAGCCAGGAACTAAGGGTGCAACTAGATATGAGGCAGGAGATCTCTGATTAAGATTTGTAATGTATGCTTTAAAGAAAGAAAGAAAAAGAAAGAAATATTAGGGGAGATGGAACTGGATCAGAATCGTTGTCCTGCTGGAAATGCCCCCATACTGGTTTCTCAAATAATAATGGCATGCCAAACTCCTATGTTTCCCTGTGGGGAAACATACAAGTTCCAGCTACCTATATGTTTTCCTTATGTGGCAAACAAAAGCTTTCACCATTATGTTTGTTGCATGCTGATGATGTCACTATGCGTGGTGGCTCCACCCACACATTTTAGAACATTAGAGCATCAGGATTCTAATGTGTTTGGGAAGCTTCCGTGAGAGTAGGAGGCTCCCCATTACTGGATGGTTGACTGCAACAGCAGCTGGAAGAAGCTTCAAAATGACAGAGGCAGAGCAAAGGTATCTTGCTTGCAATTCCTTTTGACAACAGTAACACCTGAATAGGGCTACTGGGGGAGTTGTGATCAGATCTGGTTTTTGGAGGGTGGTGGGAGTCTGGATCAGCTAAAAGTTCTTCAAAGTTCGCTGCACCATTTTATCTGTAAAAAATGCTCCCTTGAAGCTCCTGATTGCCTCATGGTGGTGGGGAAAGGAGCCTGTGTGATGATGATTCAAAAATAGCAGCTTTGAACACAGTTCAGATTGGGGAACATGGCATGGGCCAAAGGGTAAAAAATACCTCATTGACCCATGCTGTTAGTGCTGCTCTGCTGGCCCTTGAGTTATATACAGTATAAAAAAAAAATGGAGATCTTATGAGTCTCCCACCGCCCAGCCTACATTGGTTTGAGGTGCAAAAATTCATTTCATGTAGTCAGACTGGGTAGTGCCCTGGCCGAGTTGCAGTGAGGCAAAAGAAGAAGAGCAAGGATGGGAACCTCTACTGAATGTTTGTCAAAGGAAGGTTGCCGAATTCGCAACAGGATGTCTGGGTGTGCCTTCTGAATAGAAAAACTTTCCCTTTGTTTCACAACCTTTCTTCTCCCCCTTCCCCCCTTACGTCTATTATTTGAGACGTTTCCCATCAAAACCTACAAAGGGTGAAAGTAATCCAAGACCCACCTAGGTAGGTGTAGCTAAAGAGATCAAGTGGCCTAGTAATTGGAGAGGAAGCCTTTCACTACTAGGTCAACAGCTCTCTTTCATCCTGGGTGGTTCCCATCTGACGGCTGTTCAGAAACCTGGAGTAGGGGATTCTCTGTCTGGTTACCGGTAGACAGGTGTCCAGAGAATGCCAGGGAGAATGGAGCTGACTTATACCGTGAAAGCGGGCTGGCTGCCCCTCCTTTAGAAGTGGGGCTCTCCTGTGTTGCTCAGTGTCTAGAGGGTTGACATCTAACATAGGCTTCCCCTGTCCCAGATGCTCTTTAGTCTGTAGAAGTTCAACAAAGGCCTCTCTGCCCTCCCCTCTCTCCTGGATTGTCAGCACACCACCTTTCATCAGCGACAAAACCTCACATGAAATATTCAAAATAAAATGCCCCAGACATTTCGTGCTACAGCCACGACAATGATCTGAGCTATGCTATCATCTGTTCCTTCTCATCTCTCTTGATCTTTCCCCCATTCCTTTTTGGGGCCTACCCAGGTGGCTACCGCCACACCTGACAAAAGGCAGTCGCCCTGCTGATCCCTATTTCAGCAGAGCTATTAGCATCAAAGAGCAAAAGCAAACAACCTTGGCTTGCAGCTCAGCACTCTACAAAGCCACTGTGAATGGGTCCTTGTGCCTAGGACAAAGGAAATCCAGCCATTGCCTTTTGTCAAGAGACTCCCTTTGCTGTTTCTGAAGTGCTCTGAAGTAGAGAAAGGGATAACCTCTCCCAGGAAGAAAGGCCTGTGATCCTTGGTATTTTAGAAGGGATGTTGGGTCTGCAGTACATTCCGAGTTTCATACAGGACTTTTTACTTCCTTCTTCTGCACAGTGGGAGAAAGTAAAGGGCAAGTAGCAGAAGCTTGCTGGAGCATGAGCAGGCTTTGGAGGTAAGGGGTTATGTATACAGAAGCATGTTCACGGAAGCCTCCACACCATGGGTAGGCAAACTAAGGCCTGGGGGCTGGATTCGGCCCAATCACCTTCTAAATCTAGCCCGCTCACAGCCTGGGAATCTGCTTGTTTTTACATGAGTAGAATGTGTCCTTTTATTTAAAATGCATCTCTGGGTTATTTGTGGGGCCTGCCTGGTGTTTTTACATGAGTAGAATGTATGCTTTTATTTAAAAGCATCTCTGGGTAATTTGTGGGGCATAGGAATTTGTTCATTCCCCCCCTCCCAAAATATAGTCTGGCCCCCCACAAGGTCTGAGGGACAGTGGACCGGCCCTCTGCTGAAAAAGTTTGCTGACCCCTGTTCCACACCACTGTTTTTAAAGAGAAGCATTTTCAGAAGGGGAAGATTTGGAGTGGGGAAGTGGGTAGAGGGAAAGGTAGGTGCTGAACACTTTCCTTGGCTTTCCCCTTTTCTTTTAAAGTTAGTTAACTTACTTGAAGGTATTTCAGTTGCAAAACCACAACACATTACCCAACATTTATATTAAACACTCAGTGGGTGGTGGAAGCACTTATGTGTATTTGGAGGGGGACAATAGTCACCGAGAGGTTTAAACAACCTTCCCTTGCTGCTATAAAAGGTAAAGGTACCCCTGACTGTTGGGTCCAGTTGCGGATGACTCTGGGGTTGCAGCGCTCATCTCGCTCTATAGGCCAAGGGAGCTGGCATTTGTCTGCAGACAGCTTCCGGGCCATGTGGCCAGCATGACTAAGCCACTTCTGGCAAACCAGAGCAGCACATGGAAACACCATTTACTTTCCCGCCGAAGTGGTGCCTGTTTATCTACTTGCACTTTGACGTGCTTACAAACTGCTAGGTGGGCAGGAGCTAGGACCAAACAACAGGAGCTCACTCCGTCGCAGAGATTTGAACCGCTGACCTTCCGATTGGCAAGCCCTAGGCTCTGTGGTTTAGACCACAGCGCCACCTGCATCCCTTGCGGCTATACTGTGCTCCAAATCAACCTTTCCCAGAGTCCCCCCCAAGTGTGTGTGTGTGTGGGGGGGACCATACCTGCATACGCTCCCAACATCCCAGTGAAGCAAATCGGGACATGACCCAGCCTCTCAACACACTTAAAATCACTCCCCCGCCAATGTCTCTGTGCCCCCTTCGCAGATAAATCTACCCACCTCAGTTACCACCCCCTTCCCACCTTGACATACCACTCGGGCCCCCTCTCACTCAGCTCCTCCCTCCCTCCCTCCCTCCCTTGGTGCTCACCCCTTTCCCCTCACATCCTGCTGACATGCCCTTTACGCACCTTCACTCGCTGCTCCTTTTCTTGCCCCAAAGGTTGCTTGCCAGCCCCCTCCCCTTCCTCTTCCCCTCCCACAACACAAACACACACGTATGGTCACACACGAGGGCTGGAGAGGCTCCTTCCCCTGCAGTTTGTTTTGTTTCCACTGAAGATCTGAGCCAGTGCTACTCATGCAATGTGAGGCAGAGGGAGGAGGAAGCGTGTGGGCCCAAGGTGAGAGTAGCGATGGTGGAGGAATAATTTTTAAATGAATTTATACATGGAATTCGTCAGTTCCAAATGAACTTTCCATGCATGGGACCACCTCTCACATAGAGTGCTCACTTATGTCTGGGGTGCTCATGGATTGTCTTCTTTTTAAAAAAGCCAGCCAATAAGCATACAATGTTTGTGAAACAGCCAGGGTTTACACTGTATTGTTATTTTTGCAGCATAGTTTTCTTATATTAATGTAATACTATTTACTTCATTCACGAATTGCTTCCCACGAGGCATCCCAAAGCGACTTACCACGTCATAACATATATAATCCTTTCGGTTTCTCAGTTCAGTTACTCGGCAGATATCAAGGCAGCATATACTCCCCAAATATATACCGTATTTTTCGCCCTATAGGATGCACTTTCCCCCCTCCAAAAATGAAGGGGAAATGTGTGTGCGTCCTATGGGGCAAATACAGGCTTTCGCTGAAACCTGGAGAGCGAGAGGGGTCGGTGCGCACCGACCCCTCTTGCTCTCCAGGCTTCAGGAAGCTATCCGCAAGACTTGGGAGCCCGGTGGGAGTTCCCGCTGGGCTCCCAAGGCTTGCAGACAGCAGCCTGCAGCCCGAAACCTGGGGAGTGCAGCGAGGTGCACCCTGGGCTTCGGGCAGCTCTCCGCAAGCTCCGCAAGGTCCAGGAGCGATGGTGAGGTTGCGCAAGCTCGGGCTTCCCCCAGCCCCCAGCCCGGCAAGCCCCGGGAGCAATGGCGAGGTTGAACGCAACCTCGCCATCGCTCCCGGACCCGTTCTGGGGGCTGGGGTTGGGGGAAGCTCACAACCTCACCTTCGCTCCCGGACCCCCAGCCCCGAGGCTAAAAACGAAGTCAGGACAGCTAGCGGGATCCATTCCGCTCGCTCTCATGGCTTCTTTGCTCTTTGGGGCTTGGGGGAAAAATATTTTCCCCCCTTTATTCCCCCCCCCCCAAAATAAGTGCACCCTATGGGCCGGCGCGCCCTATAGGGTGAAAAATCTGGTGTGTGTGTGTGTGTGTGTGTGTATATATATATGTATATAGCTGCTGTAAATATGTGGACAGTTCTAAGCCAGATATTTCATCTGCTATGTGGACCTGTTATAAAATGGCAATAATCCAGAGAACCACACATGTGCAGAGTGGTCTGTTGCCAACAGTGGGAAAGATCTGGCTGGGTGCACAAGGCTACTTTTCATTCAACACAGAAACAAAAAGGCATGCTCTTAAAACTACATTACCCAGATAGGATTTGTCATTGCTTATGTAACCAGCTCTGGGGTTGAGTAAGGAGGTGGCCCACAGCTTTAGGCAAATGGGGCAACAACTACCTGACCATATGGTAGATCATCAGCTAGCCTGCCATATACCTCCCCCAACATAACTTTTACTACTGCTAATACTGATTTAATGGCTGGTGCCATTTAGCAGGCTCTGATTCTCTATAGCCTCATGGAGGAAAGCTGACTCCTGAGCTCTGCGTGGTGGACAGCTTTATGGAAAGTAGGTTCTGTGGGAGGAAGAAAGCAAGGATGACTCCATGCAATAGCAAGAGGTAGCAGCTGCCCCTCCAAAAATATTTTCTCTTATCCCACACAACTGAACGAAAGCACATAGCTTCATGAGCCACAGCAAACCAATTATGGTAGGTTAATGGCTTAAGTTTGAATTAAACGTTTAAAAGCCTCCAAGTGAGTTTACGTTTTAAAATGTTCCTCCCTCTTTCCCCCACCCACTTTTAATCCAGTAAGCATTAGCGCTTTGCAGGGGAACATGGGGACATTTTTTCATAGGCATCTTATAATTGTTTTGATGGGGACATCACATTTTTAAATCACGCAGCATAGGAAGGACTCATAAATTAGCTCTGTGACATGATGGTGCGTGAATATATGTGTGTGTGTTTGGGATGTGACCTTATTAAGGAAATGGATGTGAGTCAAACCTGAGGACTTTTATATAGTAAGACATCTCTTCATTTCTCATGTAAACATGGATCCATCTAGCCACAAACTAGCAAGAGCTGACATGCAGATGTGGAAAGATGCTTTGGGATAAACACTCTTCTGACATTCAGATTATATTGAGATTACTTACGATCTATAGTATATGCTTGTTACCTCTCCTCATGCTTGATGCTGGGTGGGGTTTTCTTTTCTTTTTTGAATGAGTCTTGCAAACCCCCCCCCCCAAAAAGATCTAAGGAAGTACAGTATCTTAGAGCCACCCCTTGAAGATCATCTCAGCTTTTTAAATCTAGTGTTGTTGCTTTTTGATTAAGGTTTGTAATTGTTTTTAGCATTAATTGGTTTTTCATAGCTGACTGTGGTCTGTTAGTTGCTGGGTTGGGGAGGTTGTACAGGCAAATATGATAAAACCATTAAGGGTTCTGCTTGTTCTGCTCCTTCCTCCTGGGAAATCCCCGCTGAATCAGAAGAAAAGTCAACCGTTTTTTCTGTGGATTGAGGTCTGTTCTGATTCAGTGGCAGACAGTGGGTTTGCCCTGGAAAAGTGGCTGGACAGATGAAAACACTGCTCAGACCGATGCCTAGAAAGTGTGGGACTGGTGAAAGACCTCTTGGGCCCATGTTTTCTATATGTGGGTCAAGTGGAAGTGCGGATGAGCCCTAATAAGAAAGAGAACTAATGGCTGACTTTGGGATTGACAACCGACCTGCCCTCCAGCAGTTTCTCATTATGGGTTGTAGCATGTGCCTAGCTTTCGTAGGTTAACAAGAATTTAAGAAGAGCCCTGCCAAATCAAATCAAAAGCTTATCTGCTCCAGCAGCTCGATGACGCGCACTCCCTCCATGGTTGGAAGCATAATGCTTCTGAGCAGCAGTTGCTAGAAACTGCAGGAAGGGAGAGGGCTCTTGTGCTCCGGTTCCACTTGCAGGTTCCCCACAGGCATCTGGTCGGCCACTGTGAGAACAGAATGCTGGACTAGATGGGCCATTGACCACATCTAGCAGGCTTAGCTTAGCTTTCCCATGGCATCCAACCACAGGCAGGGAATGAGGACATGACCCTTCTCTTGCTGTTACTCCCCAGCAAATGATATTCAAAGGCAGCATATTTCCATCATGACTTAGCAGCCATGGGCAGCCTTGAATTCTATGAACTTGTATAACCCTCTTTCAATGTGTCTGTGAGCTGGTGGCCAGATTTTACCTTTTCTCAGCCCCATGGGTCACTTCATCAGGTGATTGACAGCTGGGTGTCCCCACCCACTTGTCAACATTGGCTTGTTGCCAAGGGACACAGGTGGCGCTGTGGGTTAAAGCCTCAGCGCCTAGGACTTGCTGATCGAAAGGTCGGCAGTTCGAATCCCTGCTGCGGGGTGCGCTCCCGCTGCTCGGTCCCAGCGCCTGCCAACCTAGCAGTTCGAAAGCACCTCCGGGTGCAAGTAGATAAATAGGGACCGCTTACTAGCGGGAAGGTAAACGGCGTTTCCGTGTGCAGCTCTGGCTCGCCAGAGCAGCGATGTCACACTGGCCATGTGACCCGGAAGTGTCTCCGGACAGCGCTGGCCCCTGGCCTCTTAAGTGAGATGGGCGCACAACCCCAGAGTCTGTCAAGACTGACCCCTACGGGCAGGGGTACCTTTACCTTTACCTTTATGGGAGGATGTAGTGACTAAGCAGGATTGAAGGCTCCATCCATCAGCTGATGAGCAGGGACTTCAGCCATGCTTTTTGCAGGGATCATCACCAGTGAGTTCACCATGGGCAGCTGTTCCAGTTGCATCTCTACCTCCTTTACACCTGATTTCACACATTAGGTGATGTTAGGTGTGAGGCAGTTGGGTGTGGTCAAGGAAAATGGCTTGGCAGGTCAATGAGGAGGCATTGCAGGCCAAATTTGCCCCATAGGCCAAAGGTTCCCCACCCATGAACTCCAGGAACGAGGTATTTTGCTCTCTACATAATACTGGTTTGCTCATTGTTGCGTGTCAGCCACATAACTGCAGATCACCAAAAGATGCTATTGGAGCTGCTAACTCAGCAAGGACCAGGTTACACAAGCGGCCAGAGAGGTCAATCTGGTTCTAATGCTGATGATTTTGGCTTGGTTCTTTGAACTGACCTGCTAAGCCAAGAGCCTGCTGGGTGCAATAGCCACTGAACTATTACCCTTGCCTGGGAAAAGATCAGGCATCAAAAACTCAAAAGTTCCCATGTTGTCTGCAATGAAGGATGGTCACAGGGAACAGTGGGCAGAATGTCTTGAAATGGCTTATCTTTTTATTTTTGTGCTAGCCCTTTGAGGGCTCAGTTTGGAGCTGGTATAAATTCACACAAATTCCCTTTTAGAAAAGGGAACTAATTTTTCTTTTCCTCCTGAAAATAGCTTGAATGTACTTGAATTTATGTGAATGAAGCTATCCTGCTGCAGGGGTTATTTTTATTTCTCCCTTGTTTGAAACTGTGTGTGAAATGAAATGACACAGAATATTCTAACCAATATTCTTGCAGGAGTTGACCTAGGTTGGGCCTATCTGATTCCGGAACCTTTCTCTCCGTCCAGACAGATACGACATCTGACTTACTTCTACATGCACAGAGGAGGGTCAGCCAAGCCCTTTCCCTTGCATGGGTGGGCTGATGACCACAGATGGGTGGCTTTCAAAACTTGTGGTTTTGCATGAAATTGATTTCCATGCAAAGAAGCTAAGCTGCTTGTGTGTGCGCATGTTGTGTGTCTAATACTTTCTCTCTCTTTCTCTCTCTCCCTCTCTTCCTCCTCCCTTTCGTGCTTCCTATGAAAATGCTTCATCAGATGTCAATCGTGTTCCAGGTGAGTGTTGTGTTTGCTAGTGTGGAAGGCTACTCTTTTGAGGACTGGGGTGAGCCTAGAGCAAATATTTCAAGCAAGTGATTGGAAAAGTATTAGACTGCAAGGATAGTATTTACAGGTGCAGTGTGATGGAATGTTTGTTTTTGTCATGATAAAATGGTGAAGAATTATACACAGCAAATGCAATGTCAATGAAGAATAGTGAGGATGCACTGAGTTAGTGGTTTCTTTGGATTCTAACCTATTTCAGGTCAGTTGTTGCTTAAGAAGTGAAGACCTGGTATGCTTCTGTTGCTACAGTGTGAACCTGCCATTACTGAATAAATGTTGTTTTTGCTGAATTGTTCAAAAGTTTGATGAAAACGCAGCTGAAATAAGAAGCAGTAAATAATCTAAAAAATATAAAGTTCATTGTTGTCCTGGAATATTCCTTAGAGCATATAGTCTAAGGGTTTTCTTCATTTGTAATATGTGTGAATGAATGAATGAGGCTTCAGATGCAGTTTCATTTTGTGCTCTTCCAGCGTTTTGGATTTATCCACCCCAAGGAAATATTCATCCACAGAGAATGCTGCCTCTCAATTCCTGGGTGGTTTCCCCTGCTTAACGTTACTGTATAGCCTTCACTTCTGTGGTGGAGGATGTTGATCTAATGAATGAACAAACAATATTAAAGATCTTGGTTTGCCTGCCACTGAAGTCTCTGGCCATATAGTGAACTCACAACTCAACTGCTGTGTTTTTCACATCCATGGAAGCTTTGCCATGTGATAGGTGCTGTACCAGCTTCTGAGAAGAGGAGAAGACCAAAACTAGGGACCAAGATTCATGCTTCATGCCAACATGTGTAACTTTCCACCATTTTTAAAAAATGAGAAGCAGTCTCAGGAGGCTTGTACAGTGGCAGGGACAGGTCACTCAACCATGATCAAATGTATCCCCTAGCTGCTTTTTTGTAGAGAGCTTTCTCTCTCTTATCAAGGTGAGAAAGATAACTGATAGCCAGGGGTGGGGAACTCATGGGTCGAATTTGGCCCAAGGGGCTGCTTTCCTCAAACTATGCTCACTTGCCCCCAGTGTTGGGTATGGTGCAAATAGAGATATGGCAGTATTGACTGCATTGCACAGATCTCCATGGGGAACCCAATTGGTCAGCCAATCCTTGATGAATCAGTCACATGAATTTCCCTGGAATAGCAAGCAGGGTTGAAGCTGCTGTCCAACAGCTGATGTGTGAGGAGTTCAGCCCTGCCAGATCAGCTGTGTGACTGAGTTCCCTGTGAGGAACTTAATCATGCAGCCAATCTCTGTAGAAAACAGCTTTGCCGGCCCTGTGTGCAGTGCTCTGTCAAGCACAGGGCTGGCAAATCCCTTGCACTGTAGTTCCTTAGTGCCTGAAGAAAAGCTGGCTGTTGGGAAATGCTGTGCAAGGGGCTTTGACAGGCAGAGATTTTTATGTTGCTGTAACCTGCCTTGGTACCTCACATTGAACAGTGGGTAAGAAATCCAATAAATGATAATGTGAATTAATCATCATAATAAATAACCATCATAATTAATCATCATGATTTATAATCTTTCTCTTAAGTCATTCGATTTACACCCTGGACTGTAACTCCCCCTGCCCAAAATCAATCAAGTCAAGAGTGCAAGTTAATCTACAGTTCTCTTCCTAGTCTCTCTGTATCATGCTTTCTTCACTCACCATACGCACCATATTAGCATGGAATAAGGCAGTACATCTTCACAACACAACTGATAATAAGGGTGGAAGAGGTCATGTGACACTGTGTTTTTTCTAGGCATGATTCCGAAAGAGATTTGATCAACTAATAACACCCATCTCATATTTGCCTTTGCAATGTGTTTTCCCTCTCTAAATGAACCAGGTATTCATACACAATTCAAAATGGACATCATGTCATATAACTTAGATAAGAGTAGAAGTCAAAATCTCCCCTGCCCCCCCAGAACAGAAGATTCCGGGTGAGGGTGTCCATGGAAAGGAGTTAAGATGCATGGAAATGAGTTAAGATGCATGCAAAGCATTTTTCATCACATCTGGTGCTGGAAGAAGAGTTATAGGATATTTGTAAGAGTGGCAAAATGCCTAGTTAGCTCTCATTTGGCACCTGCTTCATAATAGTCCTCGCACAACAGCACCCCTCTCAATTCAAGATCTGCTCACACCCCATAACTATTGCAGCTCAGTTAAATTTCCTTAACTGATACAAGTGGACTTGGCATTCTCTGAGCACCTGTTGCATACACACAGGCTTGTGCGCTCCTCCCCACACCCTCCCTCTACTCCTGGAGATATTCTATGGATTTGCCTATATGCAATTACGTGTCACTGTCAGCTGCATTCAGCAGACAGGGTATGCAAAGGGGCACATTTTCTCATATATCTGGTGCCTTGGCCCTACCTTACTTCAAATTTGGCAAAGCTGATAAAATTGCCCTGAAGATTGGATCTGGCCTGTAGGTCCTTAGTCGGCCATCCCTGTTGCAGCCTGTTTTGATGCAGAAAGGTGCCCCAGGCTGCTGCTATGTGAGACTGTTTATAGATTTATGGGACAGTTTAGGAATTTTCTTTATCATGCAACTATTTACCCGCAGGCAGCAGTAGGGCTGCAAAGGACTTGTATTGATGAATTGATTCATTTTATTTGCCTACTAGACAGGTCACAACTAATACCCCAGTCAACAGCCTAGGATTGGCTGTCACAAAGTGCTTGACCCCAAGACTTTCTCTGTGGGCAAGCCAAAATCGAGTGAACTGGAATTTGTTTTGAATGAACTCTTTTATTTGCGTGCCAGCCATCTCATTTTTTAAGACTACCATTCCTGTTAGCATGGAGCCCACCAAGAGGCTTTAAGAGCCACTTCATAACTTTTCTGTTTCAGTTTAGAACTGCAAACATGTTTTTGGTCAATAGGGAAAGGTTGGCTTGGCTGCTGTTTGCTCCACCTCTCAGTCCCTGCAGACTACCAGGTCTCTGAATCCTTTTGCCACTGAAGAGTCCTTGCCAGCCAGGTCTCTCATGTTCATATCCTCAGGGACTCGCCACATGCTTGCTTGTTTTTAAAACAATTCCACTTTTCCATACATCATCCTCAAAGCAGATAACACTGTTTTATTTTTATAACAACAAATTCAACAACCAATAAATAATGATGCAGCAACAACAGGGACTCAAGGTTGCTTACAGCTAAAACAGAAACAATTAAAAGCATAGAAAAAAGCACTCATTCAAAACTAATTAAACATTAGTAGAATTGAAATATATCAATATCTATATAAAATATCTATTAAAACGTAGATGGAAAGAGGCTGGAATGCCCTCCATCACTTTTTAAATTGTAGGGTCTTAAAAAAAAACACATTGTCTTGCATAGAGGCCATTTTGTTTCTTAGCAAGGCCTTTATTAAGGTATAGGATTGATAGCAATTGAATAGTGGGGACCATTGCTGTTTGACCTTATTTCTGCCAATTCCACCACTTCTGGACTCACTTGGCTACTAAATTACAGTAGATGAGGCTACTGAGATTTCTGTGTCATTGTGGTTTTGCACATTCTTACCTGGGAGTCTCAGAAACCATTAGCAAACATGGTTCATCCAATGGCTGTGGGTGCGTCACCAGCATCAAATAATAATAATAATAATAATAATAATAATAATAATAATAAGAAGAAGAAGAAGAAGAAGAAGCAGCAGCAGCAAACACTCTGATAAGACTTGTGGGTTTTGTTTGTTTGCTTGATTGCTTGCTTATGTAGCCTGCAATGCCACCGACACAATAAAGGTTCAGTAGTGGTGAATTTATACTGGATGATCAGCACACCCTTCCACTTTATTAGTGGTCGGTGCTGCTTTCCCAAGGTTGCTGCATTATTGCCATCTGGAGGGGCATTCTTGCACCATAGGACAATAAAATTGGAACAGCCCCCCCCAACCCATTTGTGGTATGAAAAATTACAGAATTTCAGCAGGAAGCTATGGAACATGCACCTATTGGAAATGAAGCAGCATCCCCACTTCGAAACCTTTGTAGGCTCAAATAGTTTTGAAAGTGGGGTTGTGTGTAACTGCCTCAATATCATGGTTAGCAGGAATCATCATAAATGCACACTAAGAAGGATGGGGGGGGGGGCTTTAAGACTAGCCGAAACGCCCAGGATTCCAGCTTCTCTTCCTCTATTACCTTTACAGACTTTCTGTGGCTTTCCCCTAGGATAGTCCTGCTCCCTAGCTCTTGTTTCTGTTTGCCAAGTTACTGGTGCCAGAATGCTATGTCCTACTTCATAGGAACTGAAGAGCTGTCATTGCTGGGTCCAAATTGGCCTTCAGACTAGAGGAGCTCACCTGCTCATAGTAGATGCTAACAGCTGTGAACAAGTAATACACAGCTTGGCAGCTTGGTTGCTGTGTAGCTTTTCGCTGGGGATTTCTCAGGAGCCCTCTCTTAACCTTGCTGAAATGGATGGAGGTTGCACAGCACTGGTGGTTGTTGAAGTGTGCCCAGTATTTATGTTTTAGATTGCTGATCCTTTACACCAGCACAGCTTCTCATTCACTTAGGTCACCCTTATATGAACACTTGTATTCCCATCCCCCCCATTTTCCTGCATTTATTGGTTTGGTAATGCCAGTACTTAAACAGTACAAGACAGAAAGATAATATATTGACACAAGTCCCAGCAAAATAACCAATTATACCTTAAAAGCCAGCTGAAAAGAGAGAAATGTGTCAAACTTTTGGTGAAGGAAAGAGAATCCTGGTGGATTTCCACTGAGAAAGTGGTCTGTAAGTATAGGAGCACCACCAAAAAGGTCTTGTCTTTTGAATACGCCCACCTACAATTCCATATGGATGCGGTGGAGCACAGGGCCTCTGTCAAGAGCAAGTATATCACATGGCATAAACAAAGTTAACTCTTTATAAGAAGCAACAACAACCAGGTTCTGCACAGGAATGTCAGGCCTGATAAGCACAGCTACTCTTCTTCAGTAGGTCCTGCCACTATGAGGCAGTTGTGGCTCTATGAGGCCACCTTCCCACAGCTGCCTAAGTGCCCTCCTCTCCCATGTTTTCCCCAAGTAATCTGAGACTGCGTCTGTGTGCCTGTCTCTGCTCCTCCTGCTTCATGCCTCTCCAGGTTTTGGGAGACCAGGGGGGAGGGGAGCTTGTCACGGTAAGAGGGGGAGGGACCTTCTGCTTCTTCACCAGCCTGAAACATTTCTGCCTCTTGGCCTCCCTCATCCCACTCTCCTGCTTCCACTTCTGGTTCTGCCCCAGACTCCCTCTTCTCACCAAGCCATGCTACCTCTTCAGCTTCCAACACCTCTTCCTCCTCCCAGTCTTCTCCCTCTGACCTCTGATCATCATCATCTCACCACCCACCCTGGCATGGAGCCTTCTTACTTTGGGGGTTCACCCCAGCTGGTTCCTCCCACTATTCCTCTGCATCCAACCAGTCCTTAACAGCATCTATGGTCAATGTTACTGCACAGGAAGGTTCATATGGGAGCATGTGATCTCTGGGGTAACCTGATCCTAAGCTGCTTAGGGTGTGCATATAAACAGGCTTCTCCATGTGCATCCTTACCTGTAAGAGGAACTTCATATGCAGACAGGTGCTAACTCTGGTTCATAATTGTAAAATTCTACCCAATGGCTGTAGCTGTATAGCTGCTGCCCAGTCAATTGAAAGTAGCTTTCTATGTAGCCCATATTTCACCTCTAACCCCACCCCTCTTTCTAACATTGACAGACTTACTTCTAAAATGGACACCTTGAGCAGGAATGAAAGAGATGAAAAAGCACCAGTCACCTGTTGGGGAAATGAGAGACTCTCACAATTTCTGCTGCCTCCCTGAACAAGTGGATGAGTGGTGTGACTAATAATTTCATCGGCACAATGGAGGGTCTCAATGTTGCTAGGTTGGGATTAGCAATGGGCTAATTCAAGCAGACAGCAGCTCACTGTGTCTGTGCATATCTAAATTGGAGCCATTCTTTCTAAAAGAGATCAATAACTTCATTAAAACTTTCCTCTTATAGACTTAATTATAAATTCAAATGAATTCTTCCACTGTTCTAAATTTGAAAGTTCAGCCATGTACATAATTAACGGTTTATTCCCATAATAAAATATTTTATTCATATTTACAAATGCTCTGTTTCTAGACCACTTATTTGGAAATCACACGTGAAATCACATGGAAGGAATGAAGGTTTAAAATTTGCACAGTTCTTCCAACTGCATTCTTGCTATTTCCCATTATGTGTATATTTGCACATGGTCAGAAGTGGGATGTGCTGTAATTCATTCATAGTATTGGTTAGAATGAGATTTCACTTAAATTTAACAAAGGGAAGATCCAGTTCCACGACATGGCCGGCTACCATCTTGGATTTATTTGCACATGATCTCTTCTGCCCCCAGATGCTCAGAGCACAGTTCAAGATGGCAGCAATTTGATGAGGCTTCCTCAAGAGTCAGTCAAGTAAGCTGTTCAGTTTCGAGGGCATTAGATATAGCAATATTTGGAGAGTGGAATATTTTGCAACAAGCCCTTGATTACACATTCTTTGCTATGTAAAGCTTCTTACTGGCACACATCTACCCACTCTTTAGTCATGCTATTTATCTAGTTCCTGTTTGTGGGAACTTCCATTTAAATGCCTCTATGAGCCATATGTGTGCCATTAAAACTTATTAAACAGAGCGCAGAAAAGTAACTTGAATCCTCTGCAGCCTCTCATACTCTTACCACATTAGCATGAAAGAATGCATGCAAATAATTCTTCTAGTCCGTATATTACTCCTGAAAATCTCTTCCTCTGACACTGACAGAGACTTAGTCCTAAGATGGGCATCTCAAGTGGAGATGGAAGAGGTGGCATAGCACAGCTGTTTTGTGTAATTGGATTGGAAATGGGCCTCAGGCTACAATATCTCTGCTTAGCTTCTGGCTGGCTGTACTGCTGGGGCCTGTAAGGAGCCCCTTGGCTACTGCATATGCCATTGATGTATTGGATGAGAATGACTGTTTTCTAGCCCAGCTACAGGTGTGCCCAGTGGTGAATGATGGGTGGGCACTATGTATGCTGGAGGCTAACAACTCATCACATCCTGTCCAACAGAAACCCAAATCCTTTGAGAACCTCTCTCTCTTTGCATTGCATTCCTCTGTAATGCTTTCTTTCTTCGTAGTTCAGCACCTTCTTTTAAAAGGAAATCTGTTTTTTATATAGGTAACTCAGAGTTCAAGATTCCCAGTTATGGTTGGAAGCTAGCCCTATCGCTCAATAGAATCCAAGGCTATGTGCCTGGTAGTGCTCTGAGGGATAAAGTCCAGTTCTTGCTGTGCTGTTAGTTTCGTTCTGTGATTCTTTCCTGCTGCCATTCAAAGGTAGAAATGGTAGTCTTTGGGCCTAAATGGAACCATTCGTCTTCCAACACGCTAACAAAGTCTTTTTGTTCCAGCTGATACACACAAAAAACACCCCTCCACCCAGTTCAACATTGGCTGAGTACAACAGGACAAGCTATAATTAAGAAGAACAAAAAGACTCCATCGTCCTTCATGGCTTCAATCACTTGTCATTTTAAGCTGTTTTTTTAAAAAAAGAAAATGCACTTCTCTTACTTCTTTATGTTTAGTGGCTTTAATTTTCCTGCTCTGTAAGTGCTAAGAGCTTGAGCATAATTAAGCACGACAAAAAGGCTGCAGTTCCAAGGTTTCCATTGTAACTACCCCACCCTACCAAAGTGCCCCCTAATAAGTCCTCAGATATGAGGACCACTGCTTAATTGCATTGCTCTTTCATGTAATTGTGCTCTGAAGCTACTTTTTAAAATGTCCTTACGGCTTCATGCAGATCCAAGGGTTGGCCCTTAAGCACTTTGTGCAATTAGTGACACTTAATTCTTTACTTTCATATAGAAAGTGGAACTGTACACTTCTGATTTTTATATACAGACAACTTTAACTCTTGAAAACGGTACTTGGAGATCTAGCGTGATTAAAATTAACCTTTTAAAAGATTACGCAATCATGTTGTACTTAAAACTCCAAGGTTTAGGTTTTTTTTGCCCCCACAAATGTGACATTTGGTCTCAATAGATGCATGTGTTTTCAAGGATGTGGGTCAATGTTAACTTTGTGCTTTTCCTTAGTCTCTTGTCCAAAGTAAAATTTAAAATGAATTGGCTGGGACTTCAGATGGATAACTGCCTACTTCAGGATCATTAGTTAAGAAGCTTCTTACAGCCATTTTGCAGTTGTTATTCACTGTGTATAGAGATTTGTTGAGTTAACGGGCCACTTCACATTTGGCATTCCGTATTGAGAAACAGGTTTCCAGTACAAAATACTTGAGAGCTGTGTTAGCTATGATGGAGTGTTGCATTTGTTAAATTATTATGCATGTCTCTAACATTTATAGGGGACACAGGTGGCACTATGGGTTAAACCACTGAGCCTAGGGCTTGCCAATCAGAAGGTTGGCGGTTTGAATCCCCGTGACGGGGTGAGCTCCCGTTGCTTGGCCCCTGCTCCTGCCAACCTAGCAGTTTGAAAGCAAGTCAAAGTGCAAGTAGATAAATAGGTACCGCTCTGGCGGGAAGGTTAACGGCTTTTCCGTGCGCTGCTCTAGCTCACCAGAAGCACTTTAGTCATGCTGGCCACATGACCCGGAAGCTGTACGCCGGCTCCATCGGCCAATAAAGCGAGATGAGCGCCGCAACCCCAGAGTAGGCCACGACTGATCCTAATGGTCAGGGTCCCTTTACCTTTAACATTTATAGAAGCAACCTCTTAGGATGGACCCATAACTTTGCTGTAGGAAGGGGTGGAATTTGTTGGTTGGTTTGTATGTTTACATATATTAAGCCCTAAAAGAAAGCAAATGTTGTGTTTATTTATTTTTAAAATTACCTTCTTTTTGCAAGAGTGCAGCATATTTCTAGCATGCAGAAGAATTTTGGTTCATTTGTTTTGAATTAAAACATTTCTACATAAACAATGTGTAAATTGTTTGCGTATGATTCTATAATTCTAGGAATTGAGAACCCATTGATTTATAAAATATGTTTTTGTATTGCATATGTATTTTTTACATGTCCTAACCCATGTCCTTCCATGTACTAACCTAACTTGTGAGCGCCTCTGTTCGCGCCAAACACGAGCTATAACCAAGAGCAAACCTTAGCTATAGCTCATGTTTAGCAAGAAGAGTGCTTGATCACAAGTCCATAGCCTCAGGTGACACACTAAGCTAAACCTTCATTCCGCTCACTATGGCATGGCAGGAAAAAATGCCATGGAGGAGCAAAACAGCTGAGCACTTCTCTCTGGGAGCCCATAAGTTCACTTGCTGTTGGTCATGTCAGAGTTTAGCTTAGGGTGCCAGGCATGCCAGGGTCATGTAGGGAATGTTTGAGGGGACAAGTTTGGAAATCAAATATTGCAGTTCTCTTTTCCTGTCAGAAGATAACTGCAGTTGATGCTGCTGCTGAATAATAACCAAACTCGGGTAAGGCCCTGTGTTAGTTGACTTACTATTCTACTTTTAACATTTCTGTGCTGCTTTTAAATTTTAATTTACTGGAAGGGTCCCAAGCATTATAAATACAGCACATTTTTCTTTTAATTGCGGACAACATATTATGAGTCACCCAAGTGCCAGTCATCTCTAGAACCTAACATCTAGAAGGACCTAAATGTTTCTGTGGAACAAAAATACACACAAAAAAGTAGGATCTCTAGGCACTGCTGGGAACCTTATTTCTTGGACCTATTGACTGTACTGTTAGTGGCAGACAAACATTAGCTCCCCATTTAATGCACATGGAGAGGAAGTCTTCCATGTAATGAGTACATAATGTGTAAAGCATGGGAAACTATTCTAATAATCATTAAATTACTTGAAAGTGCAACTGCAGTTGCAGATCAGCCGCTGCTGATCCATTTCTTGTCAGGGACATTTCCTAAGAATGGAAAATTAGGTGGGCAAGATATGCCTTTTAGTTCTCCTACAGCTATTATTCATCCTCCAGCATGGTGCAGTGGTTAAAAGTGGTGGATTCGTAATCTGGTGAACCGAGTTTGCATCCCCACTCCTCCGCATGCAGCTGCCGAGTGACCTTGGGCTAGTCACACTTCTCTGAAGTCTGTCAGCCTCACTCACCTCACAGAGTGTTTGTTGTGGGGGAGGAAGGGAAAGGAGATTGTTAGCCGCTTTGAGACTCCTTAAGGGGAGTGAAAGGCAGGATATCAAGTCCAAACTCCTGCCCTCCTCCTCCTCTACAGTTAGCAGTAGTAAAAATACACAACCTCAAGTCCAGGATAAAAACAAGTGATGCTTCAGTATTTCTGGAACTATGTAGATGTAGACTTGAGCCATTCCTCAAATGAAAGACCGCTGGGAATCCAAAATAGAGTCCAATGTCAAAATAGGATATAAATAAGAATAATACATTTTAAAAACTATGAAACTTGTAGCAAACTTCAATTACACATTGGTTTCTTGTTGCTTCAGCACTTCTTTTTCATGGGTAGGTTGTATGACATGCTTCAGCATATTCCAGGGCTTAAATTGCTTTTACAGCATTCATAAGAACTGAACAAACATATGTTTTTTTTCTTCCTAGGCATCAGTGGCAGAAGGAACCATAAATTGAGTTGTGCAAGAATATCCCCAAATGAAATAAAAATGCAACATTCAATCATATCTATTCAAAACAAAAACAAATAATAATAATAATTCAGGACATGTCTTAATCAAAAGAAATCTGTTGCATTTATTTATAGTAGAAGGAAGGGATGGGATTGTAAAACATGTGGCTTCTGATTCTGCCCCCCCCTCAAATCCTTAGTAATCTTGAACATTTAAATATGTGTGTATATGCATATACATACACGCACAGTTATTACAAATAATAATCCCCTTCTCTGGTGGAGAGTTCTTTTGGATGAATATTTACTTTGGATGATCTGGATTTTAAATTTCTAAGGGTGAAGGAGTAGAAAAAGATAAACAAATTACTAAAAACATGAAAACTGCTGTTGATTGAAAAAACTTCGAAGGTGCATCTGATATCTCCAAACTCTAAGATACTGCCCATACAAATTCTGAAGAAAAGTGGCACCTACATGAGCATAGTTGTGTACGTATGTTGTGGTGGAGCTTGTGTGTGTATGCTTGTGTATATCCGAAATGAAAATAAAGATATGCAAAGGATTTGTGGTTAATGGCGGTTTGTAAGACCTTTATCAGGAATAAGGATTAGCTTTTTGACATGTTTTGTAAAATGAGAGTGAAAGCCTGCAAACCAAGTGTCTGACGCTGACATCTGACTAAGAACACACTCCTTCCATTAAAATCTGTAGATGTTTTCTCACTGACATCAATGGAATCTTTTCTCTGCAGCCCAAGCTTTCCCCTTTAATATGGAAAGTTGTGGTGTGTGTTTGTGTGCATGCATGCACATGCAATTTCATGCATGGAGCACAGTATCCATACTTCCTCATCAAGTATGTGGTGATTGCCAATACTATTGGGCTATATAAATGATAGACACATGCATCTTCCTATATTTGTCTTTCTCCTTTTCTACTACCTTTCTCACTTCCTTTCTTTCTCTTTCTCAAAGGCCTTTCACACCTGATGATGGGTGAACAAGGTAAGTCTTTTCTTTCCTGCTTTTACCAGTGCCTGACTGTGGCCACAATGACCCATGCTTCTTTCTAGTCCTGGCTTGGCTTGCATAAGCCCATATCCCCAAAGCAGCCCAACTGCTTTGTTTCCACCCCCCCTCTTGCCTTTCCATCACTCACTTGCCGAACTTTGGTCTGTGCAACCAATGCTCAAGAGCAGCCTCCCTGTCCCCCACAGCCTGGGCATTTCTAGATGTTTGGGACTCCAGCTCCTATCTGCCCCAGCAACTGTGGGCAGGATCCATGGGAGCTGTAATCTAAAATATCTGGAGCACCTCAGACTGGAAAAAACTGTATAATTCTGGGAAGTTTGAAGTCAGGTGTTCTGACAATGAATTGAAGTGATGAAAGGGAAATTAAGAGACCTGCTAACATGCTCCTTCTCTTCATATACTCACCACCCTTTCTGTCTTTGTTTTGAAATCTGACACAGTTTCTTTACCTGTTTGGTAAACATGGTCTTCAGAATTTCACTTCCCATTTCAGGGGAAATGTTCTGCAAGAACATACTTAACAGGTTTCACAAAATGACCCTAGATCCTTGAAGACAATTTAGAGCTTATGGTCTTTTTGTTTCCAACCTGAAGCTTATGGTATTCAAATACGTTCAGAACGCATTGTTCCAACAAATGAAGTTTGGTATAACCCAGGGCTGGATTGCACAATGAATTGCCTCTAAATCAGAAGCCTTGTTTTTGTCGTTTGGGCCAGATGTTATTGTGCATTGATTGAATTTGGCAGAGGGAGCTTATTGGCCTCGTGCTGGGCAGAAAGTAATGGTGTAAAGTTTGGACAAATGCAAGCAATCATTCAGGAATTAGGTACGGAAGAGAGAGGATTTGATGCAGCTGTGGCATGATCTGCCTATAGATATGGCAGAGATGCTGGATTCATACCCTCCATTTCAGCGCACAACAAGCAAATATTGAATGGGTCAGTTGAGGTTCCTTGTTCAGAAGGGTGGGTCCATAAAGTTTTTGGTCCCAGGTACTATAACTCAGTGTAACTGAGGAATCATCTGAACCTTCAAATCAAGAGTTCTCTTTCAGTCCACATGTGTAAGGTACACTCTGCCTCTGCTGATTCAGGCCAAGCAGCTGAGGCCCCTTTAGTCAGGAAGCAAGGAGCTGAATTGGGATGGCAGCAGTAGGAGGCAAGTCAGAGCTATAAAGCTATCTTAGAACATAATTGTTCCTCTTTTGCTACATTGGCACAAGAAGAGACATATCCTTTTGCAGCCACTACAAAATCCTTGCCCTAAGATGTGGCACAGAGCAATCCAGTTCTACTTGCCAAGCAACCCCCTTTATTGAACATCTTGTTAGGTGAGGCTAGCACAGACTGCCACTGGTCTTCCTGCTGGGTCTGAAAAGAGCCCCTGTAGGATGAAATGAGAAAGGGGTCAAAAGGCTCTTTGCTACAGTAGTAAGGCACAAACATGAAATGCTAGCGTGTGCTGCTTTGCCAGATCACCCTTCTGTTAGCCAGATTGTTGTGGTGGTTGCATCTTTCTGCTAAAGCCATTGCCAAACAGGTAATGGAGAACTGAATTTTGCCCAGCTAATTTAGAATACTGCTGAAATAATATCTCACCAGTGAAAGTTCTCTGGTTAAAGTAAAAGTAAAAATCTTAAACCATAAGCTTGAAGACCAATGCAGAGTGATGCCACTGAGCAGTTATTTGAAATTCAGGTACATTTCCAAAGGGCCAAACTACATGTACATAATTGTATAGTTTTGCCTTTGAGTGAAGTTCCTGCCCCTTAAATTGCCAGGGAAGCAAAATCTGGATCAGGACCCTTGCAGGGGGTGGTGGGGGTGGTAGAGAGGCTTTGACCTTTTGCCCTACACTGCACCTTCAGTGTGAATGTATTGACCCATCCCCAAGGAAAACTGCAGATGTTTCTGGAACCAGTTTGAGATTGTAGCAGGGGCCAAACGACTAATGCCCTCCATTGCTCATGCTAGGGTCCAGATCCAGATCAGGCTCCTCATTCTCACAGTTTGTGGAAACCAAAGGTGGAACAATACAGTTAAGGTCCAGTGGAGTCTGCCCCTAAGTTTTAAGATGGTGGAGCAGCCTGGGTGTCTGCCAGGAAGCTTAGTGGACCCAATCTCAGTTCCTGATCTATCACTGCTATTATTGCATTAAGAGCCTCTCTTCCTTCTCTCTTTTTATTCTGAGTACTTGGCTGGGTTCCAAGGAGCTCTTCACTTGTCTCTTTACCCCTGCTTCATTTTTCAGCCGGTCTGTAGCCAGGTATGGTAAGCTACCGTAGAGTAAATACTGCAGTTGACAAGTCCCAACTGCAACACTCGGGTGTAAAGGGACTGTGACAGCAGGCTCTTCGGGAACCATGAAAAGCTCATGTTATACCAGCCAGATTCTTGAAAAGGCATTACATTGTGGAGTGTGCATCTGTCAAAGCAAGTGGGGAAATGCCTGCTTTATACAATTTGAGTCACTGGCCCATAGGTTTCAAGCTGCTGCCCATTCAGTTTGAAGACACTCTTGTGACTTCAGCCTGCCTTTGATAAATGACAGTGGTTTCTTCATCCTGCTTCCCCTTGCCTGGTGTCTATACTAGGAACCAATGACCTCTGGCATTTCTTCCCATCACCATCCTGTACCTATCTCATTGTGTCAAGTAACTGGCTGTATTTTTCTTTCCAGCTAATTCTCTCCACTGTTCCATCCCGATGAATATTTATATAGTGTGTATAAAATCCTAACGTACCTGTGTGACTCAATAAATGCATATTGTATTCAGTGGCAATATAATATAGAGAAACAATGTGTGTGTTTGTGTATCTGGAACAACTGCACAATCTTATTTATCCTACACCACTATTGGTAGGTGGAAAATATTGGACCAATATATTTCCACAGGAGAAACCCCTCCCTTTGCCCCATGTGTTAACCTTTGTTTTCCTTGTAGTTTTGGTTTTGATGTGGTGTGCTGTGCGTTGCTGATATGCTGCTATTGCATGCACAACCTGCCTTTCTCCATGTAAATTTGGAGCTAAAGTGCTTAAATAGTTACCTACTTATCTGTTTTGTGTGGTTTGCTATTCCCTCTTCTTAAAAAGTGTGCTTTGGGTGTATTTTTCTCCCTTTTGTGCTGTGTTCATATGCTTATTTTCATGTTGTCTGTTGGTGATGTGCACAGTGATCTAATTTTAATTTTTGTTATTTTCTTTAAATCCTCCTTCCTGCTCTTTTCTCTCGCCTTCCCCCCTCGGTGGACACTTCTCCGTACCTGTGCTTATGTGGACATACAACTTCATACCTTATAGGTAGAAGTAAAGGTAGAGATCATTTTCTTTTAAAAAGAATGGCTCTGAATGTTTATATGCTTGTAAAATGTTTGTGTGTCATCTTTTAAAAACCTGTGTGGTCCATACTAATGCTTTTATTTAAAAAGAAAACGATTTTGCTTAATCATCTGTTGTGCTACCCCCTAAGAAAAGATGTTTTGGGTTGTGGTCTGCCTTGTGACATTTGGAAACACACAGGCTGCTATGTGGGTTTGATCAACACAGGAAACAGTCTGATGGCATGGGACAACTAGTTGCCACTGTTGTTTCTGGCACTTGGATCTCATGTGCCATCTTTGGAACTTCTCACTTGTGTTACAGCAGGGACGCGGAACCTGCAGCCCTCCAGATGAACTCCAGCTCCCATCAGTCCTGCCCAGCATGTCCAGTGGCCAGGGATGATGGGAGTTGTAGTCCAACAGGATATGGCCCTTTATCCTTGTATCATAGCACCAGTAAATGAAACCAGCACCAGGTAGGCAGCCTTCATACTTAGTAGGTCTATTAATAAAATAGCTGGGGCCTGCCATCTTGAGTTTGTGGGCGTTGTATTGGTGCAATTATGTCCAAACATGGAATCAGCTGGATGTGGGTGGATCATGGCACAATGCATATTCACTTTATGGAGCAACAGTCTTCTGCTCAGAAAAAAGAGATATAGAAATGATAATGAAACTTAAAATGAAGAAAACATATTCCAATGTATCTGAAGTGGCCATTGTTATTCGAAATGATTGGAAGAGCACCATACTTGGGGAGTCTTAACAGGGTAAAAATCCACTCTTCAAAAGAGAGGCATTTTCTCTTTTATGCATGTCTCATTAACACACATCAGCAGGCAGGAGAAGTTTGTGGCTGTTAAAAAAGGCAGAATCACTTTGTGTCCACTGTGGGTCTTTTGTTGGGGGTGTTTGAGGAAGGAGAACCTGAGAAAACTCATTCAAGTTAAATCAAATTATTGTGTGTGAGTGTTTTTTCCATTGTTGCCCAATAAATGTTTTGCTTGGAAATACAATGTGTTTTGCCATTATGGTATACAGAGCTCTTGGAATCAAATGAACTTTGGACTCAGTTCAAGTTGCTTAACTGGTCAACATCCACCACACTGCTTAATTAAGTATATGATGTAATGGTTTCATATGGAGGCCAAGTTCATTCATGCACCCAGTTTGTGCGATTCTTCCTCCTCCTCTAAAATAAAATTAAAATAAAAAGGGGTTGATAATGGAAATAGGTGTGCATGAAAAATGGCCTCCATGTGGAATGCCTATGTAACATGTTGTCTTCCTCATGGCAGGAAAAGGCACATGCCTGATTCCCCTGCAATCACTGGCTTGGTTTGCGTGTCATAGTATGCCAAATAATGTTTTACTGAGAATGTTCTGTATCCTGGAGTGAAGCTTGCACCCACTTTGCTCCTCCCTGGACTTTTTAGCTCAGCTTGAGCTGCAGCTAAGCCTATGTTCGACGTTGCATGTCATCTGAGCCCAGAATTGTGGTTAAGGTCTCTATTCCCTTAACCATGGCCTGTAGCCAAGAACAAAGCTACAGATTGTGGTTGAGGAAGAGAGAGCTTAGCCATGAACCTTGGTTTGGATGACACACTTAGCCAACTTTTGGCTCAGCTGCTGTCTTGCACTGAGCTAAAATAGTCCAGGGAGGGGGGAGCAAAGCAGCTGTGATGTGTAGTGTTAAACGAAAAGTGGATTTGTTCTAAAGCATTTATTCCATATGTGGATTTTGTCATTTGACTGTTGCAATGCCTTGCAGTCATGCATGACATCTGGAATTGAACGAGACACCAAATCCAGGAACTGCTGGGTGGACTTGAGCTTGTTCTGCAGTGGCTGTTCTTTCTTGAGGAATAAAGAGGAGAATGAGAATTAAAGAACCATTACTTAGAGTGTATTTTCTAGCCTCACTAAATAAATGATGGCCAAATAGATAATAAATAACCTCCTTCTAATTTGCTATTGAGCTTGAGTTAATGTCTAGTCACATTCTACCGTATCATTTGTTCTGTAGACAGCCTTTAGATAAGGAAATTATAATTGACCTTCCTGTTGCATTCCACTATAAATTTCCTCATTCCTACCATGCTTTTTGGGGTTTTGGTTTTTATGATCTTTCTTGGTTTGACCACACATTGGTTTCTTTTATCTTCACACACTGCAGTAAATCCATGACTCCACTTGCACACACATGTGCAATAGAATGTGGGAAGCCATAAATGAAAACAGGTCAATCTTGCCCCCCCACCTCTCCAGTTAATGTCATTGATTTCGCTTTGGTAGGTCAGCCTTCGGAGTCTTCCTTTTAATGTGAGAAGCCAGGAGCTGCTGTGTTGCAATGGCAAATTCTGTGTATATACCTACATTGAAAGCCCATTTAAAGCATGCTGCTTCCCCAAGGAATCATGGGAACTGTAATGTATCCCTTATGAACTTACATTTTCCAGCACCCTTGACAAAATTTCAATTCCCAGGATTCTTGGGGAAAGTTATCAGCTTCATGTAGCGAAAGAATGTGAGCTGTGAAGTTTAATTCTTAGCTATAAACTTACTAAGGGACACAGGTGGCGCTGTGGGTTAAAGCCTCAGCGCCTAGGACTTGCTGATCGAAAGGTCGGCGGTTCGAATCCCTGCTGCGGGGTGCGCTCCCGCTGCTCGGTCCCAGCGCCTGCCAACCTAGCAGTTCGAAAGCACATCCGGGTGCAAGTAGATAAATAGGGACCGCTTACCAGCGGGAAGGTAAACGGCGTTTCCGTGTGCAGCTCTGGCTCGCCAGAGCAGCGATGTCACACTGGCCATGTGACCCGGAAGTGTCTCCGGACAGCGCTGGCCCCTGGCCTCTTAAGTGAGATGGGCGCACAACCCCAGAGTCTGTCAAGACTGGCCCGTACGGGCAGGGGTACCTTTACCTTTACCTTTATAAACTTACTTGGTAAACATGCAGTCTTGGTTCACTTACAATCTGAGGATAATAATAAGCCAATAGGAAGCTGGCTTATATTAAGCCACACTGTTTATCCACCCAGCCTGGTATTATCTACTCTGACTGGCCATTTCTGCCTCAGACAGGGTCTCCCCCAACACATGCTACTAGTTCCTTCTAACTGGAGATGCCATGGATTTAACAGGGAACTTTCAGCAAAGAAAGCATGTGACCAAAAGCATGGTCCCAATTCTCAGCAACTGGCTTCTCCAAGGCTGGATGTTAGGAACACTGCTGTAATACATATGGACTACTTCTGAACGCTCTAAAGTGCTATGTAAATGTGAACTGTTCTTAGGATTTCACTTCTTTTTATTCATGTGGAGTTCTAAGAGTCTGTGAGTGAAATCTAAAGACAACTTAACAGGTGCATTAAAAGTCAAATTGAAATCAATGATACTTAAATATCTTATTGATTTTGGTGAGAGCTTAAGCACAGCTAGACTTTGCTGTGGCATGCCATTTCAACCCCTTGCAGAGAATAATAACGTGATGCACAGGCTGACATACTCTAGATTGTGCAATGCTTGGTACGCAACATGTGCTACGTATAGGGTTATTCGTGTATTATTAGCATTTTTCACCCACCTCTTTACTTCGCAAAATTGCATATTTTCTCAGGCTTCTGTGTACCAGAACAGATGATCTGGAATTGATTTTTCTCCCCTATGTGGATTGAACACTGCTACACACTATTTAGATGGACACAAGAGAGGCATTTTAAAAAGGCATATAGTTAAATTTTTAAGGTAGGAATACAGCAGATACACACTTTACAAGTATGTGCATCATGCAAGTACCCTTGTTAGAAAGCCAGGACTGGTCGCAGATACACACTTTACAAGTATGTGCATCATGCAGGTACCCTTGTTAGAAAGCCAGGACTGGTCGCAGGTGGGGATGACTGATGACTCAGTCTGTTTCTGGACCGTTTTGGTCAGTTTTGCATGTGTTCATTCCACTCTGTATCTGCATCTGTTTTGAAGTACGACCATTTTTATTTAAATAATATTTTATTTCAGTTGGTTGTATCCAGAGTAGCACTAAATGAACGTTCTGTCAGTGCAACGATGTCTGGTTGGGGAGTGGAGTGTTCTCCTCTCCCCACCTTATGCATTGCCTAAATCTGTTCTAGGGTTTCCCATAACTCTCTGGTGCAGATTGTGGGGGTTCCATTGTGGAAATGGAAATCTTTGTGCTATTGGGACACATACTATTGCTATTGGGATGAATACTACCCCATGTATGCATTTCTAAACATATACCATATTTTTTTCATGTATAAGACGCCCCCATGTATAATATGCCCCCTACTTTGGGGGACTCCAATTTAAGAAAATATGCATATGCACTATCCGTGTATAAGACACCCCCCCCCCAATTTCGAACCTTATTTTAGAGTAAAAACCCTAGTCTTATACACAGAAAAGTACGGCATTGCCCTGAAGTGCTTGTTATTAACAAAATTTTGTAATTTTGGTAATTTTGGAACTGAGAACTGTATCACACAATTTTAGAGAAGTATGAAAACTGAAGAATAATTATGTGTAGAAGTCTGCAGTCCTAACCCCACTTACCTAGAAATAAGATCCATTAATCCCAATAGGGCTTACTTCTGAGTAGACATGATAAGGATTATGCTTTTAGTCTGGGAAGTGCAAACTGGGTCAGTTTGCTTAAAAATGCAGACCAGACGAAATTTCCATTTTTCCCTTGCTGTCGTTTTCTGTTAAAAGTACGCTTGGTGGCTAATCTGGATTCTGTACTATAGCATGAAACAGCACACAATTTACACAAACAACTGGAATGATTAGAAATTAGATAGATCCCCCCTCTTTTTTGTGCCTAGTTTTCAGTGATGTGCAGAAATGTATAATATACACATTGACGCTGTTTGCCTTTTTTACATTGTAGATGAGTTTGAAAGCAGAGTAAGATATATACGGTAATGTAATATGCGGTAGAGAGAACTGAAGCCTGTAGCATTATGCATTGTGTGTGTGTGTGTATAAAACAATGATAATACTTTGTGGCTGCAATGATCTTAAGCACTATTTCTTGGAAGGACGTTCCGTTTACATCACTGGGATTTATTATAGGTAGAGAAAAAAGGTGAAAAGTGCTGAATGGCAGGTGACAAGGGGAAAATTACTGACTTCTTTTTGCATGCTTAAATAATTAGTGGCATTTAAATGAGTTATGTGCAACATATTTTTCCATTTCTCTTTGCCAGCAACACCACTAGGATTTAAAAGCCTTGTGAATAAGATCAGCTTAGTAGCCAAGGGTTTATGCAAATATTTAAGCAAGCCATCAGTGACTAATTATTTAAAAAAATTGCACTTTAATAGAATCTAATTATAAGGGGAGAAGGCACCATTACATCTACATTGCCAGCCTTGGCCATTATTCTTAAAATGTTAGTTTGTCCTATAAAATGGACGCAGTGCACTTTTTGTTCTCTGAAAAATTGTTTTGAAACACTCTGGCATTTCCCATCCTTTTCTTTCTTTCTTTATTTAAAAAAAAAATGTTTAAAAAACCCACAGTTTTGTGTGTGAAGCAGATGGTATTTCAGATGAATTGCTTTCTTTTAGTTGTGTCTTTTTTTACACACACACAAAATCCCCAGGTTTTACTTCTGAGAATCAGCTAATCCATGAACTCTAAATGAAAAAAATCAGGTTGTGAAAGAGGCTTATTTGAAATTGTCACATAGATGTTACCTAACACCTGAAATACTATCAGGCATTTGGGTTATTTTCTAATGGTTGGAATATCTGTATACAATGGGAGCTTTTCTGAATATGATAGGCTTGCCTGTGTGCTCTCTCTTTCTCTCTCCTGTTGATTTGTGTGTTCGTTAGATGCAATCAGTATGTACATATTATGGCCCTTTAGCACTCTGACTCAGTTATGTAGATGAAAGCTTCCTAGGTAATCTAAGAGAACTGGAAATAGTTAGAATCTACCTGCAAAGGTGGCAGCATTTTGTGGGGTGAGAGCCTTAGCCTGGCAGAAGCAATTATTTATTTTATTTTTATTTATGAAATTTATATACTGCCCTTCATCTGAAGAGGGCACAAGGAGAATGGGACGACAGAGGACCAGATGGTTGGACAGTGTTCTCGAAGCTACTAACATGAATTTGACCAAACTGCGGGAGGCAGTGGAAGACAGGAGTGCCTGGCGTGCTCTGGTCCATGGGGTCACGAAGAGTCGGGCACGACTAAACAACAACAACTTTATCTGAAAATTTCGGGGCGGTTCACAACATAACAATGTAGGATAAAAGTAGAAAATAAATAGTTAAAACAAAAACAAAACAATAACACCTCTCCCACAAACATATTTTAAAGGCCATAGAATATTTATCAGCCAAAGACCTGGTTGAAGAGGGATGTTTTCCCCTGGTGCCTAAAGGTGTATCATGAAGACGCCAGACGAAGCTCCCTGGAGAGACCTCTTGTGGAGAAGGCACATGAAGAAGGGCCTCAGATGATGATCACGGTCAGGGTCAGTTTATATGGGGAGAAGCGGTCCTTCAGGTATTGTGGTCCTGAGCCTATTAAAGAGATCCATAAGTTGTCAGAAACAGTGACGTTCACATACCGTATAAAATTATTGCACAGGTGAGGAGTTTGTTTCAATGTTACTGGTCTCCATTTAGCTTGTATTATGTCTAGCAATAAAGAAATTGTAAAGCATTCTTTCAGTTTGTTAGAGCACCAGGGAGAATTTCTTCGACTCTCAGCATAAGTTTAGGAGACATTGCCTAAATATGAAGGTGTGTCATGAAATGGAAGAACCTAATGCTTAGGCTCCTGTTTGCCTGGCCACAGTATTCCTCTTTGTTCACCTTCTGTGTGACAAGCAAGGAACCAGCAGGGTGGCTCAGTTCATACTGCATATGGTAGTAGCTTATATAGGAAAACGTGTGGGATCATTTTCCATATATGATGACAAATGGGACTTTTGCTTAGGTTGACAGTTTTCCCCGGAGGGAAAGGTAAACTTGCACCACTTAACATTTTCAAAATGTTAAGCGATATGTACTCAAAAGAAGAAATAAGCTGCCTATATTTCAAATCATAGGACAAATCACCATCTAATGAATTATAACCAAGATAGAACAGGTGTAATTGTCTTCTTCCTCTCATAATTATTTACCTCTGCTTTGGATCCTGACAACCAAGAAGCTCATGGAAAGGGACTGTCCAGTTTCCTCAGCTCCCAAGTATTCTGTGTGGAGGGATACTGCACGTGGGGTGACTGGCAGAAGGAAATTCATCCTCTCACAAATCAAGTAGAGCACCTTGTGCAGTGGCCATTGGTGTTAGACTAGAGCACCATCTTTTCAGTTTGTTAACCAGAATTAGAATTGCTGTTATTGAATTTTCTGGATAGGGAGATAGATAGATAGATAGATAGATAGATAGATAGATAGATAGATAGATAGATGATAGATAGATAGATAGATGTGTGTGTGTGCGTGTAATCCCAGTCCAATACTATATTGAACTGTTGAATTTTATGAAAAGTAAGTAATTTTAATGAAAAGTAAGTAATTTTAATGAAAAGTAAGTAAAGTAATTTTATGAATTTTATGAAAAGTAAGTTGAGGTAAAATAGCTAAGTCATAGTTCGGTGGGGCTTTTTTTTTAAGCAGGCAAAGATACATAATATTTAATAATGTAGTCTGAAAGAGGGGCACTCTTAATCTCAGGATAAAATATTTTTTTTTCATGTGTTGAGGTATTCTCTATAAAATGTGTGAGTGAAGAGTACATAACAATGTGTTAGGGATTATACCGACAAGTAATTTGAGTGAGCACAGCGTTAATGTCTGTTAAAACTGCTCCTTTTTATATGTGAATAAGCATCTGACTCTGGCTTGGTTTTAATTTTCATTAAGAAGAATGATTCCTCTGGGAGTTGCAGACATTATGGCTGCATTGTGTGTAAACAGAAGCAGAAATATTGTTCTCTGATGTATTATTGTAGTGTATTGTTTTTGATGGGGCTCAGGTTTCACTCTGCTCAAAGTGAATATTTAATTGATATGACTGAAAAGCGTTCTCTCTCTCATTTGAAACATTCAGTGGTGTGTAGAGATGTGGAAGTAGAGAACCAGGCCATATGTTTTGTAAAAGCTGGGCTAATAGCACTTCTGATGGATGTCTGATTTTTAAAGTGCTGTATCTTTCATTAAAATTTACATGTAAAGTAAGGGCAAGCCCAGTGACATGAAAGCTAATGCAACTTGCCGATCTTGACATAATAACAATCAGAAGAAAATGGAGATCCCAGATGGCAGCTTGGCCTTTGCCATCCTTTTAATAAGCTACTAACTGCTAATTATTGCACTCTTTTGGGCAATTTAATTTACTGTTGACTCTTAAAGAGACACTGCTCCTTTTCCTGCCACACAGCTATTTCTTTCCGTAAAAGGTTTTAAGTGGTTGCATGGGTCTGTGCTTCTTTTAGACTGGGGGCTTTTCAGTGGACAGGAGCTTAGTTAATATGTGTAGCTTTTATAAACACCCACTTTTAATTCATCTTTGTATGCCTGTGTTTCACTGTTCATTTGGCATGCTTGAGGAATTGGTGAATTTTGATTAAAACCAGCTTGTTTTGCATCTTCTGGACTAACGTGTGGGTTGAAATGTAGTTAATCCATTGGTTTTTGCAGTTCCCAAATGTCCCAGCATTTCAAAATAGGTATCAAAATGCATTAAAAGATGCATATTTGAACAAGGTGAAAGCATTTAACACAAAAATATTTAAATGACTATCTTTGCAGATTTGCATTAAAAATGGCACCTTCATTCTGAAATGGGGTAGAATGGGTGTATTTCAATTTCCCTTTATTTAGTGCTGCTTTATCTGCTGCTTTTCCTTCCAAAAGGAAGCCCAAAGCAGCAAACATCACCATACGAGAACGAATAGAATAATTTCACATGCCCAGTGCCCAATTAACAACCTTGCAACTCTGTTTTGAACTAATATCAGTTTCTGAACCATTTCCAAAGGCAGGTGCATGCACAACATATTTATAGTAGTCTAATGAGGCATGTAACAGAGCATGGATAGAACTAAGGCTGGTCAGATATATACTCTTTGTACACCACCCCTCTGCATGTCTCTGGGTGCTCCTTGCCAAGATGCCAAATGGTTTGGAGCATCTTTGTAATGGATAATAACCAATGGGCTGCATAGAAATGAACCAGGGGTGCCAGAGTATGTGCAGAAGTGAGGGATTATTTGTAAGGATGTAACCGCAAACTGGATTATGCTGATGTAGATACTTTTCAGAATTTACAAACACATTTGTAGAAGACAAAGCTGCTGACTGGAACTGTTTCCTTCACTGTTTTCTTGATGGCTTGGTAAGGCTTCCATTTCAAAGATAAACACACACACACACACACACACAATATTGAACTTTTTTAAAAAAAAAACACCCCATTTTTGTGGGACTGTTCATCTCCTATGAAAATGATGTGCCACGACATACTGTCATTCCCAGCAGTGGTGGATTTAGGGCAGTGTGACTGGTTCTGCTGCACTGGGTGGTGAGTCTAGCGGGCATCACAAGGTGCTGCAACTGTGACATCGTGAATTGAGTGGAACAGAAGGCAAAAGGTGGCAGGGTGCCAAATTTTAGCCTACCTCAGGGCACCACAGAAATTTGAAAGACCAAAGTGCATCCCTATTCCAAGGGACATTTTCCAGGCTATTTTCCAGGGCCATGGGCAAATAGGGAAAACCAAGAATGTGCCTGATAAAGATGGTATGTTACAATGTAGAATTGTTCCTGTGGGGCTTTCTATCCAAAATTACAAAGGGATACTGCAGGGCTGTTTTGCATGCAGACTGGCTGCTTCCACCAGTCAGTGTAGGAACATAGGAATGTATTACTTGTGGGTAGGGCATTTCCATATCGACTGCAGAGAGCAGGGCTTCCTATTTAGCTCCACCTCCAATAGTAACACCATATGGTGCTGGAGGAGACTCTTGGGAGTCCCATGGGCTGCAAGAAGATCAAACCTATCCATTCTTAAGGAAATCAGCCCCGAGTGCTCACTGGAAGGACAGATCAGGAAGCTGAGGCTCCAATACTTTGGCCACCTCATGAGAAGAGAAGACTCCCTGGAAAAGACCCTGATGTTGGGAAAGAATTAGGGCACAAGGAGAAGGGGACAACAGAGGACGAGATGGTTGGACAGTGTTCTTGAAGCTACTAACATGAGTTTGACCAAACTGGGAGGCAGTGGAAGACAGGAGTGCCTGGCGTGCTCTGGTCCATGGGGTCACGAAGAGTTGGACATGACTAAACGACTAAACAACAACCAATAGTAACTGTCTTGCTCATGGGTGTCTACAGAGACAATCCATTGCATAAGCACATGCTTGCCTGCAGGTGGCGCCACACAGTCAGGACACCTGGTTGCACATTTGTCCCGGTCACTCAGTGCTCTTACCTGTGAGCAGGTGCTTGAATGTTAAAATATTTCTGCAAGCAGCTGTGCATAACATGCAGCTGTTGAAGGAAGGGATTGATTTGCCAGAGGAGGGGCTAAACGTGTCACTCCACTCCACAGTCAACACAGAAATGCCCTGCATGAAAGTAACACCTGAATAGGGCTAAAGTCATGATGTGCAAAGATCAGCTGTTGTATATGTTGAGAGTCAAAGCACGAGAGGCTCAGTTTGTTGTGAAAGCAGTCCCCCACCCCTACCCCACCCCCCAAAATGGCTGCAGTCAGAAGGTGATGCCCAATGGTCTGTTTAATTATCTTTCTTAAGTGATGAGTGGACAAGCCAGTCATAATGGAAAGTTAGTTTGACTTAAATGTTTTCTTATTCGTCTTGCTCGTTTTGTTGTTATTAAGGGCGTGAAACTCGGGGAGGGAAAATTTACATTTAAAGTATGTCATTTTAAAAAAGATTGGTCGTTCATCTTTAATTGTTGAAAGCTGCAATCAAAAAGAGGCCAGTGCAGAGTGAGGTTTTGCATTGAGAGCTTGTTTAGAAATGAAGGAACAGCTGCTGTTTTAAATGGACTCTAATTTTGACAGTTTATGCTGTTCTGTGAATGCATGATTCTCCATGATAATGTTTGGTAGGACTGATGGTGGGTAATAGCTAATTTCCTGGGCTTTATGGTAATGCAGCAAAGTGATTATAATAATGTCATCAGGAACTGAAATAGCCCCCCCCCCCGTCACACATCAGACAGCCCTGGGAAAAATATGAGGCCCAATGAAAGATACTTTAGGGCTCATTGTAGCCTTTCATGGAAAAAACCCCCAATAATGTTAAAGCAATGGATAGTTTATAAAATACATAGTGCATAAGCTGGATCTGAGGCATGAAGTACGTTTCCCCCTCTGCCTACTGCTGGCATGAATACTTGCAGTATGGATGGGGAGATAAACCTGTCCCTTGAGTTTCAAGCATTACACAGAGCACATAATTTCTCTAAGATTCTGCCCAGCTGCTGCAACATCATCACAACCCGTTCAGATTGCACAGCTCCAAATAGCCTGAACCAAAGAGCCCTACACAACCCTGCACTTTGCTTTGTGATAGGTATTTGACAGGGAAGGGTGACCTTTTTCTGTCAATCACCGCCTTCCCTCAGGGTGAATCTTGCAGGGGGAGGGGCTGTGCCACACCTCTGGGTGGAACCAGAACTCATGATGGGAGAAGCCAAAAGCACAAAGTCTTCTGGAGTAACTGAACCAGAATAAAGACTGCCAGGCTTCAGTTTACGCCATGGATACCTCACATAAGAATTCATAATCATCAACCTCCTCCATTATACTGACAGCCCTTTCTGGCATCCTTATGTCTTGGGGACAATGGAGGAGTGCTCCCTTGTGGCTGAAGTCCAACTGTTGGATGGTTGCAGTCCCTGCTGTGACTGTAGAGACCAATACAGAAGAGACATATTTGGTTGAAGAAGGCATCCAGTTGAAGGCGTCCAGTTGTGCTTCTGCTTCTGTAGATGCACCATAGGGACGTGGTTGGCGCTGTGGTCTAAATCACTGAGCCTCGGGCTTGCTGATCAGAAGGTCAGCAGTTTGAATCCCCATGGTGGGGTGAGCTCCCGTTGCTTGGTCCCTGCTCCTGCCAACCTAGCAGTTCGAAAGCACGTCAAAGTTCAAGTAGATAAATAGGTACCACTACGGTGGGATGGTAAACGGCGTTTCCATCCGCTGCTCTGGTTTCAGTGTTCCATTGTGCCAGAAGCGGCTTAGTCATGCTGGCCACATGACCCAGAAAAACTGTCTGCGGACAAACGCCGGCTCCCTTGGCCTGTAAAGCGAGATGAGCACTGCAATCCCAGAGTCATCTGCATCTGGACTTAACCATCAGGGGTCCTTTACCTTTACCTTTTTAGATGCACCATGGTGTTTCTTTTCTCTGCCCTATTCAGTTGCTTAATTTCCTTTTCTAAGAAAAGCCAGTTATTCTTTTGGTTATTTTGTGTGGTTTCACAGTGTTTTATATAGTATTGTAAAGGTAAAAGGTAAAGGTGCCCCTGCCCGTATGGGCCAGTCATGTCCGACTCTAGGGTTGCGCGCTCATCTCGCTTAAGAGGCCGGGAGCCGGCGCTGTCTGAAGACACTTCCAGGTCATGTGGCCAGCGTGACGAAGCTGCAGCTGGCGAGCCAGCGCTGCACACGGAAACGGTGTTTACCTTCCCGCTATAAAGCGTTACCTATTTATCTACTTGCACTTAGGGGTGCTTTTGAACTGCTAGGTGGGCAGGAGCTGGGACCGAACAACGGGAGCTCACCCCACCGTGAGGATTCGAACCGCTGACCTTACGATCAGCAAGTTCTAGGCACTGAGGTTTTACTCACAGCACCACCCACGTCCCTATATAGTATTGTACTGTGTCTATTATTGTGAATTGCCTTGATATTTTATGTGACTGGGCAGTATATAATTTTTTTAATAAATAAAGTCTCTGCAACCCTGCTCAGAAATAAGTTCCACTGGGTTTGATAAGGATGCTCTCAAGTAAGCATAGGAAGATTAGAAAAGGATAAAGAAAGTATAGACCAGGGGTTTCCAAAGTGTGGTCAGTGAGCCTCTACCACAGCACTCTTTAATTGCTAAACAACAGGCAGAATAATCATTAAGTGGTTTGCCAAGACCCACAGCCATTTTCAAGTGGTGTGGGGTTGAGTAGTGTTATGGAAACACAGCTATAGACCAATACAGCTACTGATCTGGAAAGCAAGTGAAAGTAATTCCTTTCTGACTTTACTGTATTACACACACAGAGAGACACACAGCAGAAGGGGTAGGTGGAATGATTTTCCTCCAAGCCATACAGCCAGGAAAAAAAATAAACATAATTTTGTTTTAATAAAAGAAAATATTTCCACTTCCTCTTCTTTTGCTTTCTTTTTCTTTTTTTAAAAGTGTTTTATATTTCTATGTAGTTTCAGAAACTACATAGAAATATAAAACACTTAAAAAAACCAAAAAAGCAAAAGTTAAAGAAAGCAAAGGAAGAGGAAGCAGAAGAATGGACCAGCTGCAGGAGGCATTGTGGGCTGTATAAAATGACTCTGTGAAACACTGTGCAGGTCCCAGGGCTGAGAGTAATTGCTGGTGGTGAAAAAGAGCACAAGATTTGAGATGCCTTCTGCTTCCTCAGGTGCATTTGCATTGCCTAGGTGAAGACTGAACCAGCTGTTGGCCCAGAGCCTCGATGTACTTTTGAGTGTTATTGGTGGCAAGGGCAGTGGAGAATTCCTAAATTATGAACGACAAAGGTAGAACAGGGATAAGGGAATCTATGGCCCTCCAGATGTTGGACTCCAGGTCCCATCTGCCTAAGCCAGCATGGCCAATGGCATAATAGGAGCTATTACAGGTTCCCCATCCCTGAGTTAAGAGTGTGAAAAGTGTTTCCATAAATTTCCACAGTCTGCTTACCTCTTGTTTAATGCCACACACACATATAGTATACTATGCTGTTATCAGTTCATGCTCTTTGCTTAATGAATCATTTGAAAACCTAGCATTCAAAAAAGGGCCAAAACTAGAATCCTCCTTAACTATTAACTATTCCAAGATATTCCAAGTTTCCAGTGTGGAATATCAGTTTGTGCACTTCCAACACACAATTCCAAGCCACTGGCCTGAATCTCCCATGGAGGCTGTATTTCTCTGTACAAAATCCATTCACATTAGCAATCATCATCAAAATCTCACAGCAATGCATTCCGTGGGTTAATGATGCATTGCATGAATTAGTGCCTCCTTAAATCTTCTACCACTTCATTTGATTGGGTGACCCTGAGTTCCTCTGTTTTGAGAGAGTGTGAATAATGGTCCTCATTCACCCTTTGTGCTACTTCTGGAATTGTGCAGATATTTTAGAAGAACCTACTAAGTCTTGCTTCGTGGCAGGCCTCTACAAATGATGCAACTGTTTTGTTTAATATGAGGGGGTATGCATTTCTTAACCTAGGAATAGTGATTTACTTTGGGTTTGGTTATGTACTGCAGTGTGCTACTTTGGGGCTGAAGAATCTCTCAATGAAGTCTAGCTGAATAATGATTGTGTAAAAATGGAACCATGTACTGGCAAATAGGACATTAAATCTCCTTTGGCTACTGCCAAGAGAGCTACATATCATCCGCACTAAAGGTTGGTGCCCATGGTGGAACTACACGTTGGTCTACATCAGATGATCATTCCAGACTTTATAAACCATGGTTTATGAATTTGTGAATGAACACCAAGGCTCCCCTGCCTTTCCCATCACACACCAACTTTGGTGTAAAGATCCTGGTCTGCATTAATATTATTCATTAATTTATATACATTTATATATGATTTACAAAACATAAAATCTAATTACACAACACTGTTACAATACGGAATAATTTATAAAACCCCCCACCATAAAACGATCCTATTAAAATAGTAAGATCTATTATTAAAACAAGCAGTAAAACAATCCCTTTGATAGCACTGCATTTCAAACAATTCCAATAGCACTGCAATTGAAACAGGAGACTTGGGCCAAGAGATCAAGGGTAAGGTCTGTGTAAACGGGCGCATCCCCCACTACAACTCAACTGGACAACTTTGGTTTAAGGTTCATTAACTGTGAAAACAAGTCAAGATATGATGGTTTACAAAGCCTTGAGTGACCACCCAAACTGGGCCATTATATAGCTTTTCATCATTCTTTTTTCAGATTAAAAAACAAAAACTTAATGGCAATTTGATATAGAAGATCAACATGGAAGAAGGGAGAGGCTTCATAGTCTTTTCCTCTTGTCATCACTTTTCTGTTGGAAATTATCTTTTTACTCATTCACCTGTGATCTCTTCTGCCATGCCTATTCACCCAAGTTGTTCCCACCCCTAATACATTCCCCAATTGTAGTTCTACCTTCCTCCGTAAATAATCTGATGCCCCAGTTTGTGAAACTTACTTGTAACCAATTTACTCTTACTCACTATCCCCGCCCCCGGGTCCCAGTTTGCAAACTATTCCTGCTAACAATTGGGACTTTCTGGAGGAGGGATGTATGGGTATTTAGGAGGGTATTTCCACTTTGAAATTAACAGCAGAGCCTAATAAGAATAGTTTTGGCCCAAGCAACAAACACATGATAGTCATTCTACTTTTAAATCACATTTATTCACAGGTTGGTTTTTATATTGTTATTATGTGACTATGTTTTATTTCCTAGCATTGTAACCAACACATTTTCCCCAAAACATTATGTACTGAGCTGGCTTGGTGTGTATCTGATGTGAATGCATGCAAGCATGCATGTGTGCATAGGTCTAAGTAAATGTGTTCAGTTACACTTTGTTACTTAAAATGGCATCAGAGTGTAAGCGCCAAGGCTTGCTTAGAGTAAATGTCACTCAAAAGATTTTGCCTTTTTAATGTGTCTTGAGGAGCCAGACCTGTGAAGTTTTTGATTCATTCTATGATGTTCGGAATCAAACTGTGAACAGTTATTTTCCAGACCTGTGAATGTAGATAAAAGAACCTTGCATAGCTCTTGGCTTGCCCTGTGAGTCTGAGAATTAGAAACCTTGACAGCGCGTTGTAAGATTATGAAACAGAGATTACAGAACCTTAGACTGCATGAAACTTTCTGAGTGTAGTTACAGGACCATGGACAGCACCAAAAGGGCTGATCTGTCTGCTGTGAATCAAGACTTTTTTTTTTTAAAAAAGAAGAAGATATTTTCTATTTATTTATTCACAGGAATTATATACCACTTTTCAGGTAGACTCACAAAAGTGGTTTACATAAGATGAATATGGTAAACAAGTGGGACCTGCAAGCAAATGTTTGTGTTGAGTGTTACTTTCCAGGATGCCAGCCCACCTGCCCAGCAAGCATACTCTTTTGCAGGATACTCCATTCCATCCCTGCCCCCAACAATCAGTCAGCGTTCTGCCAATCACGATCAGTTCTCATTAGGCTTTTCTTGGAGTTTCCTTGCATAGGTTCTCCCCCAAAATATCTTTTAAACTACTGCAAACCTTTGCGTTCCCCCAAACCTGCTGATAGCCCCGCTACCCATAGTTGTAGCAAGAATGTTTTTAAACATTGTCATTTAAAAGAAACACTTAATTGGTACCATGTCAGGGTGTGATGAGTGTTGAACAGAATGTAAAACTTGCCCAACTTTTTAAAGCAAGCATAGTGCTGTTTACTAAATAAGGATTGTTTTCCCCATAGGGACAAATTACTATAAGAAACTACAATTTACAATCAACCTTCCCAAATTGTCAGGAACCAGTCAGTGTTTTTTTTTAAAAAAAGCAACCCACAGTTTGAATCTCATTCCTCCCTCTGCCCGGGAATAGTATTTTTTCAGTGTGGGAAAAAGACCAACCAAAATGAGGGTGGGTATTCCAAGACTGAATCCAGGTATTAAAATATATACTTTGAATTTTGGTGAGCCTGATGTCAAGATGAGTTTTTAAGTTCACCAGTGCCAAGTTTGGTCTTTCAGTTTTGCAGGAAGTTTGCAGGAAGTTTGAGAATTAGAATCAATAGAGTTTGATGAATTTTGTTTTCACTTTTGTTGATGAAAAGCACCTCTTTTGTTTCAGTGTGCTTTACTTCTCTTCCAGCAATAGTGCAGGCCTGAGAAGTGTGGTGGTGGTGCTAGGGCCAGATTCTGAGTATATCAGGTCACATACTGCTAGTAACAGTTTGGGATCCAGGAAGTAAAGTCAGGTCAAGCAATCACTAGGAGGCAACAGAAGAGAATAGAAGGAAAAGGGTAGTTAGAGTAAAGCAGAAGGCATGGTCAAAAAGGCAAAAAGTAGGTAGTTCCAAGTAGAGCCTAGGCTGGATGTCATCTTTCAAGGCAGGCTTCAACATTGCTTCGTCAACCAGCCAAACCAACACATGAACAGTCAAACAGTGAAGAGGGCCTGTGTTGCATGTGTTGTGCCTACCTCTCAATCCCAGACCTTATTTATGTTGCACATGGATGTTCTGCAGGGGGCTTCTACTTTATTGGGATCCTGATTGCACAGAGAGCTCTACTTCCATTGAAGTGAATGCAATTATAAGGCCTTTGAGATATTCCCTACACAAGACAAGGAAGATTGGGTATCATGGGGTAGTGTGTTGTGTGCATGGATGTTGAACGTGTGGAACCTGAATCCACACATTGAATGTCTGTGTCTTCAGGCAAATGCCTGAACATTATGTAGTACTGCAGCCTTAGATAGTACTGCAGTTTCCTTCGACCATCTAGCCAAATCCTGATGAATGGAGCCTCTTATTATTAAATGGGTCCAGGCTCTTTTAGAAGCCATTGACTTTAGCAACTTGGATTCTACTAAGGTTTATGACCCAAAGTCATTGGAGTCTTAGGAAGGCAATGCTGCCTCTTTAGGCCTGATAGGCACTGGTACCCCACAATGGAGAGACTCTTGAGGAGGCAGGGACACCAGAGGCTAGTTTGTGCTGCACAGGAACACCAACGACTATATTTAAGACACTAGGGAACAAGCTATGAAATTAGTGAAGACTTATTGGGCTATAGGGCCAAGAACAAAGTTCCACCACTACCACCATTTTTTAAAAAAGAGAAGACTAAGGAAGTGCCCGTTAGGGATACTTGAGGGTAGCTCTGCTCCAGACCTCCATCTGGCTGGGTTGCTGCCAAAGACTGGTGTAGAGCGAGAGGAGGATTGTGACAGCAGTGGGGTTGGCATGGTACAGACGCACTGGCAGGATTGCCAAATTGGCTCTGCTAGCGTGTTTGCACTGTGCTGACCTCACCACACTGCATCCTGCCCCTCTCCTTCCCAGTACGCTGTGGCGACTCAGCCGGACGGAGGTCATGCTGCCTGCTTCTACTTTAGGGAAGGGCCTTCTGCTGAGTCATTGGAGGTTGAAGTGGCAAACCAGGTTTCTTCCTTCTCTCAGATTCTACAAGAGAATGCCTAGATAGATGGCTGTGCATTTTAGTAGCAGTGAATTGATGTATTACAGGGGTTTTTTTTGGGGGGGCTTTCCCTCTCCCACCCAAGTACTTTTGATTCTCCTCCCAAATAATCCTCTCCTCCTCTTTCACATTATTTTTTTCTGTTTCCCAGGGAAGTGAATAATGGCAGCTTGTTCTCTTTCCTCCCTTTGCCTAAGATTTTTATTTAAACCAGTGTGACTTTTCTTACTAATTTTCTCCTTCAGGTATTTTTGCCATCCATCCACCAGCTTAAAGTTGTGCTGTTCCATCAGGCAAGTTTGGTAGATGTTGATCAGTGCATGAAATCAGTTCTTAAATGGCTGCAAAATTGCCTGCCTTCAGACTGTTTTGATCACAAGGGCTTTCAAGTGTCAAAGTCATTTGGAGAACTAGATAGATAAAATGCATGAGCACTGAGCTTTTTCCAGGATAGAATAAATAAATGTGTTTTCAACTGTGTGCTTTGCCTTTGATAGTGATTTGTTAAAGGGGGGGAGAGAAAAGCAATGATATTAAATATTTACAAGAGTGATTTAGTTGTATAATCTTGTGCTGTGTGTCCCTGTTCAATAGTGAAATCAGCTACTGTTGAAGGGAATGCCATTAAACTGGTCGTACTGTGAAGGTCACTGGCTATACAATGTTGAAGCAATTTATAGAGAGTAATGATTTTCCTCAGCTTTCCATGGCACCCCTTTTCTCCACCCTTTTTGGTTTCCTTTTCCAAAAATAACTAAAAAGAAATACATTTCAGGACTTTCTCATTCCTTCCTTTCTGACTGATCTCCGACCTGGAAACTTATTTTGTTAATTTACGTTTTTCCATACTCTTGAAAGGCAAATGTTGATTTTGCTTTTTGGCAGAGGAGCTTGTTACAGCTGTATTGGTGGGTTTTCCCCAGTTGGATGTTTGTCAGAGTTCAGTTCATGAGTTGGAAGGCCTCCCCAATAAATGGCTTCTGTTCAGGTACTGAATCCTTTCCAGAACAAGAAAATAGGCCCTTGACATTTCGTTTCTACAAAGTACTTATTGGTGGTGTCACTTCACAGGTCCATTTGTCTGAATAATAAGACCTAGTCATCTTTTGGTGTGGCAAAATTGCAATGAGGTGATTTTACCACATCAGTGTTGACCAAAACCAGTATGTCATTTTGTCACATTAGAGGTGACTATTTAATCTAAGTGTGCTCTCAGCTAGTGATAGTTAATAATTTATGGCATCATAGTTAACTGTCATTTTCTAGAGGGAGCCCCACTGTAAAATACCAGAACAGGATATGAACATGTCAGCAAATGTGATTGTTGTACCGTGTCAAAAAGTAACATGGACATTCATAGGGCAAAGCTCAGATCCTATGGGAAAAGTTACTTATAACTTACAGTATTTATAACTACAGTTGCTCTAGTGTTTTCAGTTGGTCAGATCATACAGTCAGACATGAGGTATAATTCTAGACAGGGTTGTACCAGGAAATTTTTAATGTCTGATGTTTTACATTTTTTAATGTGCTGTAAGCCACCCAGAGTGGCTGGGAAAACCCAGCCAGATGGGCGGGATATAAAACATCATCACCACCACCATCATCTTGCCCTAGAGCCGTCTAGGACTTAGAAACAAAGCACAATGAGGAATGATTGAAAGATTGTCTGACTACTTTGTCTCTCTTTGCATTCATCATTTGAAGGTACTGAAGGCCAGTGCCAGTTTTATGCTGCCTAGTTGATGGTAACCCCTCAGCCTTCCTGATGACAGTCCCTCATTCATGGAATGCCCTCCTTGATGAGGTGCATTATTCTTCCTCATTATGAACATTCAGACAGCATTTAATGGCTGAAATATACTTTTCTCAGCAACCTTGAAATTATTGTCCATGAGGGCATGTGACTATTCTTGGATGTTCTTAATGCTTTTAGATATTTTTAATTGGTTTTTTCATGTTTCAAATTTTATTTTATTTTTAATTGTATCATTTTAAGGCTTTGTTGTTTTTCTGCCCTGGGCACCTTTGAGAGGAAGGGCATAATACAAATCTAATAAGTAAGTAAATAATAAAATCAAGCAAAGGGTGTGGACTTCAGATAAACAAATAAAACAGATGATGAAGAAAAGGGAGAATTTGAAAGTGTCAAAAAGAAGAGAAGAGAAAACCCAACATTTCCTTTCCAAACCCTTATTACAGAGGAGAGTGAAAGAATGATGGGAAACCAAGTGATAAGAGATTCAGGTGTTACAGAATCTGATACAAAAATCTAGATTAGTTGGTTTGAGAGCTAGCAGTAAAAAATTGTAACACAAGAACAAGTCATGAACTATAGCCATTTTATTAACTGCAGAGCGGGAATTTCCATAATTCACAGGAAAAGAGAGAAGAGTATCATTGGATAGAAACGAAGTTTGAACAAGGGCTTGGTCAAGGTATGATAAAAGGAGCTCTGCACAAAGCAGTCTAAAAGAAGGAACAGAAAATAGCCAGGAAAACAACAGTCAGGGTTTGTCATAAAGTCACAACAGGGAACAGAAAGAAATCAAGCCTTTAAAAAGTAAATTACCAAAGAAGAAGCTTGTATGATAGAAGAAGGAGTCCAAACTACAAATGTGATATCAAAAATGGATGATAGTACCACTGTAAATCAGTGGCAATGATTAAAAGTTCAAGGAGGAAAATCATTGGTTTAGCCAGTGTTAAGAAGGAATCTCTGGAAGTGAAAGCCCTTGCAGTTCTCAACAGGAAAGGGCTTCCTGAATGTTTTGGGGAAAACACCCTGCTACCCCATGAAAGAATATCTTTTGCAAAAGACCTAACTGGAAGCAGCTCAGATTGTATCTTCAGTCCTACATCAGAAGTGGAGGGGTTCTAGCAGCATGCATGAGTGATATTTCCAAAGGGCAAAGCCAGATGCAAGATCTAGGCATCTTCTCCCTAGTGATTCATTTGTTTTAGCTGAAAAACAGGGTTATCAATCAAAAGCTGAGGTATCTATATTTTCCTCACATGCAGAGAAAAATAACTTGAGGAGGCAATTTTGAACTGAAAAATTGCCAGAGGGGAGAGAATTAAGCAGTCTTTTCAACATCTGCCCTCCCTCTGCTATTGTTGAAACACATGCACACATGCGTCCAGCCCAGAAAGGAAAGTAGCACATGATTCAAGGTAACTTGCAGTTTGGCCTTTGCTCCCAAATTACTCTTTAATTTCAGAAGTGGAATGAACTAATTTCCATCCAGTGGGCATTTCACAGTAGGGAGAACTTCCTGACTAGCACCAAAAGATTATCTACTTAGAGTAATTTCCTCTTACCACTTAAGTGGTTTGGGCTGCAGTGGTGTACAGACAAACATGTACAGTGTCGTCTCTGGGGATCATACAAGTGTTTTGGAATAATATAATTGTAGATTTGGAACGGACAAAACTCATCTAGTCCAACCCCCTGTGAGGCAGGAATCTCAACTAAAGCATCCATGACAAACGGCCATCCAACTTCTGCTTAAAAACCTCCCATAAAGGAAGAGTTCACTACTTTACAATGGGGTCATTGCTGCTTTGAACAGCTCTTAACATCAGAAAGGTCTTTCTGTTGTTTAGTTTTGTGTCTCCTCGATTTTCATCATCTGACCTGTCTACTTGTGAGAAAAGGAAAAGTCTTTTGATGTGCTTACCTAGTTCTCTTTGCCCTACCCACTCAAGAGCACCATACCAAAGCCTTCAGCGCAGCCTCCCCCAACCTAGTGCCTCCCAGATGTCTTGGGATACAACTCCCATCAGCCCCAGCCAACATGGCCAGTGGTCAGGAATAATGAGTATTGTAAAATCCACAAATAAATAAATATGAGAGGGTTATATTGTTTTGACTGATTTTTTTTTTATTGTATGTTTTTATTTGAATGGGACCTGTTCTGAGTTTGTTTGAAATAAAGAGTAGCCCATACATACATAATAGTCCGAGACATCTGGAGGCTTCCAGGTTAAGGAACAATCCTTCAAAGACTTTAAGATGGAGTCATCCCTTTTAGCCTTTTTCACCCCCTACCATTATATATGGTGATATGGTCCACCCTGCCTGCTATATTTTCAAATCTCCTTACAACCAGAAGGAATTCAAATTAGCAGATACGGTTTAGTGGGGATTTGAACCCAGATCTCCCCTCATCCATGCTCTACACCGGCATTAACTGACACATAATTGTGCCTTATCCTTTGAATGCTGCTGTTCAGCCTCTCATGCCAGAAGCTGATTACCTTTCACTGTTCCAATAACAATTTCATACTGTAAGCAGCAGCAGCAGCCTAGTGTATTTCAAATCCCCTGTAAATAGTTTGGTAGCATTTGCCTTGGCTCTTTAAAATATAAATGGTATTTGTTTTCAGCACACAATGCAAACAATATACAACACAGACCCACCCATTCACTTCATCTGCTTCTCTACCACCCACAATATTCTGCCATAATGAGCCCAATGTGACCCAGGCAATGTATTGTTATATATACTGCTCTGCAGGAGATTTGCTTACACAAAGATGGATCCTCAGACAGAACTAGGAAGTTTTCCAGAGCTTGCAAGGTTCATTCAGCCTTTCTCATTGTAGACCGCTCTCCTAATGAGAAACTAATTTTACCACCTGCAAAACCTGTGCAACTCCCTTTGGAGTCACTGTATCATCCCACTTCTGCAACACTGATTTATTTGCTACTAATGAGTCTTTAAGTATCCAACTAAATATAGGGTCTTGCAGCTCCCGTACAACTGGTGAAGTGGTGATACTCTAAAAATCATGAAAATAAAAGTTCAGTGCTCAGCCTGGTTCTGAGACGTACCTGTAACTTTACTCTCAGATTGGCATTTGCATTTCTACAATGCTTTTCACAGTAATCTAGTGCTGAAGATTTCCTTTTTAAGGACTTTTGGGGGTCCAATATTATCTCTGCACAATATTTTGCTGATTCAGTTGTAAATTAAGACCCTAAGAAGGATAAAGTATAGCCATTAACACTTTCCTCCACTTAATATTTCTTATATTTATCTTGTAATTGACTGCATCCCTTTCCCCTCCCAGTGATCTCACAATATTGCTGAAATCGTTTGTTGTGGCAGTTCTAGTATAGCTTTCCCATGAGCATAATAAGTGGTCTAAGTCTATGTCAAACTTTCACCAGGTGACTACTGCTTCCCTTGACTGTTTGAAGAGAATATTTATGTCTCAATAATGGTTTAAGCTGAACTTTCAGGAAATATCCTATGCAAATGAATTTGCTCGATTTGCTAAGTTTTTAAAGTCCAGAAAGCCTCCTCCAATGAATCACACCCCCTCCCTCCAAATGTGGGATCATCAGAATGAGACCCCTTTGCAAATGGCGGCAGTTATGGAAGTCAGGATTGCCCAACACATGTAGCAGGGTCTTTTCTGTAATTGCCCTGCAGCTCTGAATTTCTATTCCTCGTTGTATTTATTTTGCTTCCTCTACAGCACTGATTATTTACTAGCCACAATGTTTTGCTGGACATTTAACAGACAGTTGGGTTTTTAAAATAGCATTTTAGCTGTTTCAGCTTCATTTTCTTTTTTAAAGATTTTGTTTCTAAATGTTGTGCTGTCTCTGTCTGCCACATTGGTAAAGCTTGTTGAAAAGCAATAAATACCTGCTGGATAACTGTATCCTAACCAAGTAACTAATGGGTTGATTCACACTTTGCAAAAGCAGCTCCCTGGTATGTCTCCTGATCATACTTGGAATCATAGAGCTGGAGGGGGTGGTGTATATCAGCCCCCTGCTTGATGCAGGAAACTCAGAGCTAGAACATCCCTCAGCAGATGGCTGCCTGTCTCATAGAACACTGTTGTGAACATAGCAAACATGCCTACCACCATAAAGTGTGAATCGGCCCTGAGTCATTAACCAAGTAACTACCTCCAGTATCCATTTTTAGCTTTTATGTGCTTCTATATGTAGTTTGAGCCTGGCCTGTTGTGATATTTCCCACTCATCTGTTCTGGGTTTCTCAGTAGCCTACTAAGAAATATACAGAGCCCATACCCAGGCCCTCCTCCATCTCATGTCAGTATATCATGATCCGCAATAGCTTGAATACTGCAAAGAGACAGTTGGGAAACTGAATCTCAAAAACAAGGGGGACAGATCTTGCATGGAGTATTGTTGGTGTTCTGCCTTATTTCCATGGAGACTATCAATGGCTATATTATCCTTCCACTGTTGGAGGCAGTATGGGGAACTGTTGGGGTCAGATCCTCCTTCCTGGATTCCCATAGGCATCTAATTGTCCACTATGAGAATAGGATACTGCACTAGATAGACCATTGGCCTTCTTATATTTTACAGGAGAAGTTAGTGAGAAGGTTTTAAGACTATGTAGACAGAAAGGTGTCTGGTACAACTCCATCAAGCTGCTTTTCTTGGAAGGTGTAGACAGTAGGCACATTCCACTAGAAGTTGTTGGACCGGCTTTTTCAAAGGGTATGTAGCACAGTCCACCCCATGACTGAGGGCCAAGGGTTTGATAGACAGCAGCCTCAAGTGATGGACTAAGTCTGAGGTTTGGCTTTGTAGCATCACAGTTTGACTGGTATCCTTCCATATAAGTTATTTGGCTCTGGTCTCACTATTAGCTGTCTGCATAAGTTATAGAGTGAGCTAAAGGCAAAACCACAGAACCCAGGGAATGAACTCCCACTAATGATTTTAACACTGCATTTGCCATTAGCCATATGTGAGTAGCTGCAGGCATATCAGACCAATATTTAGAAACATGCATTTCCTAAGCTGTGTATTGTATTCTTTGCAAAACTGCCTTTTGTTGCAAGCTCTGTTTGCTTAGTTGATGACTGGTGGGAAAGAATCAACTTACGATATTGGCAAATAAAAACTAAATAAACATTTATTGGGAGATATGAGTCCTACAGTTTGCCAGGAAATGGGATGGTTAACTTTCATTGTATATGGAGATTTTGCTTTGCTCCCATAAATTGTATAGAGTACATGCAAGGGAGAAGGAAAGGGGGATGATGAAAGAACAAAATGAAATCAAGCATCTCTTATTACCAGATTATCCGGCTGGCTCTTGATGGGCTGCATATTTATTACACGACAGGGCTCTGGTTACAGGCAGGTGACTGCCAATGTTCAGGTGTTTGCCTACTGCCTTCTGGGATGCTACATAAACAGCTGTAAATAGAGCTAGTTATTCAATCCATTCATGGGAAGGTTAAATTGTAGGTCTTTTGGCTTCCCAGGAGTACAAATAATGCAGCAGCACAAGTGAGAGTACACAACAGGCCACTTTTTCCAGCCAACAGAACTTTGTATTATTGTTATTGCTTCAGCTGCCTGGAAATATTATGTTTAAGTAGTGACAGTGTAAATACAGGGCGCCAGGTGTTGGGGATGGTTGACAGAGTCCATTCTGAATGCCTAGCCATGGCATGGGGAGAACCCGGATCAAGCTTGTTCATTGATTCATCCTGGGAATGCCCAGGTGTTGGAGACTACAATGGGATCTTAGTTTTGCTGAAAGCTATCGTACAAGAACATTACAAAGGATGGTGCACACTACACAGCTTCAGGAAGTCTCCTTTCACTCATTACTTTGCCAACTGCATTTTTAATTTGCATTTCCATTTTCTCTATGTAGTCAATGCACTGATGATTGATTCAGATGGTACATTATTAACAGGTATTGAAGTGGCAATCGACACCTGCAAACCCCCATTGACCTAACATCCAGAATACTGATATCTGATGCATAGATCTTACCTGCCACCAAATAAGTGTCAATAAATTAACTTTCTTGGAGCACATGGAAACAACTGTGGCTGAGATGTTTTACATATCATGATTTGGATCATTCACATGATCAAATCTCAGCTTAATAAACTGAGAGATGCATGAGCTTCAGGCACTCACATGCAGCTGCTTTGCTTCTTTCTTCATGTAAGTGAGCAAAAAAGCCAGAAAGATGCAGTTAACCATAAATTTCCATTACATCTGAACTGGAAGTAATGGGTTATAGCTTCCAAATAACCCTGGCTCTGGAAGCCAATGCTAAACCACAATCTCATATTTTGGATTGGTTGGAAGTTATCAACCATAGTCTCCCAGTTTAGACGAAGCAGCAAAATGGTTAACAGCAGCTTTCTGACTTGTTTCATGACTCATGCTAAGGGAAGAACAAAGTGGCTGCAAGTGAGCGTCTGACGTTTGTGCACATTCCAGCTTATTAAGGCAAGATTTGGCTGTATCAACATGACAATTAGTTTGTTACTGGGCATGCACAAGCTCAAGTGGTTCTCACACCAGCAGTACCAACTTTTAAATGCAGCATCCACAGCAGGTGCTGGGTAGCCTTACAAGTTGAGAGGTTGCTGCAAAGTGTTTTCATACAGGCTTGCTCTTATTCCATTGTTGTTGTTGTTTAGTCGTTTAGTCGTGTCCGACTCTTCGTGACCCCATGGACCAGAGAACGCCAGGCACCTCTGTCCTCTACTGCCTCCCGCAGTTTGGTCAAACTCATGCTGGTAGCCTCGAAAACACTATCCAACCATCTCGTCCTCTGTCGCCCCCTTCTCCTTGTGCCCTCCATCTTTCCCAACATCAGGGTCTTCTCCAGGGAGTCTTCTCTTCTCATGAGGTGGCCAAAGTACTGGAGCCTCAGCTTCACAATCTGTCCTTCCAGTGAGCACTCAGGGTTGATTTCCTTCAGTATGGAGAGGTTTGATCTTCTTGCAGTCCATGGGACTCTCAAGAGTCTCCTCCAGCACCATAATTCAAAAGCATCAATTCTTCGGCGATCAGCCTTCTTTATGGTCCAGCTCTCACTTCCATACATCACTACTGGGAAAACCATAGCTTTAACTATACGAACCTTTGTTGGCAAGGTGATGTCTCTACTTCTCAAGATGCTGTCTAGGCCTGTCATTGCCCTTCTCCCAAGAAGCAGGCGTCTTTTAATTTCGTGGCTGCTGTCACCATCTGCAGTGATCATTGAGCCCAAGAAAGTAAAATCTCTCACTACCTCCATTTCTTCCCCTTCTATTTGCCAGGAGGTGATGGGACCAGTGGCCATGATCTTCGTTTTTTTGATGTTGAGCTTCAGACCATATTTTGCGCTCTCCTCTTTCACCCTCATTAAAAGGTTCTTCAATTCCTCCTCACTTTCTGCCATCAAGGTTGTGTCATCTGCATATCTGAGGTTGTTGATATTTCTTCTGGCAATCTTAATTCCGGCTAGGGATTCATCCAGCCCAGCCTTTCGCATGATGAATTCTGCATATAAGTTAAATAAGCAGGGAGACAAAATACAGCCTTGTCGTACTCCTTTCCCAATTTTGAACCAATCAGTTGTTCCATATCCAGTTCTAACTGTAGCTTCTTGTCCCACATAGAGATTTCTCAGGAGACAGATGAGGTGATCTGGCACTCCCATTTCTTTAAGAACTTGCCATAGTTTGCCGTGGTCGACACAGTCAAAGGCTTTTGCATAGTCAATGAAGCAGAAGTAGATGTCTTTCTGGAACTCTCTAGCTTTCTCCATAATCCAGCGCATGTTTGCAATTTGGTCTCTGGTTCCTCTGCCTCTTCTAAATCCAGCTTGCACTTCTGGGAGTTCTCGGTCCACATACTGCTTGAGCCTTCCTTGTAGAATTTTAAGCATAACCTTGCTAGCGTGTGAAATGAGTGCAATTGTGCGGTAGTTGGAGCATTCTTTGGCACTGCCCTTCTTTGGGATTGGGATGTAGACTGATCTTCTCCAATCTTCTGGCCACTGCTGAGTTTTCCAAACTTGCTGGCATATTGAGTGTAGCACCTTAACAGCATCATCTTTTAAAATTTTAAATAGTTCAGCTGGAATACCGTCACTTCCACTGGCCTTGTTATTTGCAGTGCTTTCTAAGGCCCATTTGACTTCACTCTCCAGGATGTCTGGCTCAAGGTCAGCAACCACACTACCTGGGGTATACGGGACATCCATTTCTTTCTGGTATAATTCCTCTGTGTATTCTTGCCACCTCTTCTTGATGTCTTCTGCTTCTGTTAGGTCCTTTCCACTTTTGTCCTTTATTATGGAAATCTTTGTACGAAATGTTCCTTTCATATCTCCAATTTTCTTGAACAGATCTCTGGTTCTTCCCATTCTATTGCTTTCCTCTATTTCTTTGCATTGCTCGTTTAAGAAGGTCTTCTTGTCTCTCCTTGCTATTCTTTGGAAATCTGCATTCAATTTCCTGTATCTTTCACCATCTCCCTCGGATTTTGCTTGCCTTCTCTCCCCCGCTATTTGTAAGGCCTCATTGGACAGCCACTTTGCTTTCTTGCATTTCCTTTTCATTGGGATGGTTTTCGTTGCTGCCTCCTGTATAATGTTACGAGCCTCCATCCATAGTTCTTCAGGCACTCTGTCCACCAAATCTAAATCCTTAAACCTGTTCCTCACTTCCACTGTGTATTCATAAGGGATTTGACTTAGATTGTATCTTACCGGCCCAGTGGTTTTTCCTACTTTCTTCAGTTTAAGCTTGAATTTTGCTATAAGAAGCTGATGATCTGAGCCACAGTCAGCTCCAGGTCTTGTTTTTGCTGACTGTATAGAGCTTCTCCATCTTTGGCTGCAGAGAATATAATCAATCTGATTTCGATGCTGCCCATCTGGTGATGTCCATGTGTAGAGTCGTCTCTTGTGTTGTTGGAAAAGCGTGTTTGTGATGACCAGCTTGTTCTCTTGACAGAACTCTATTAGCCTTTGCCCTGCTTCGTTTTGATCTCCAAGGCCAAACTTGCCAGTTGTTCCTTTTATCTCTTGACTCCCTACTTTAGCATTCCAATCCCCTATGATGAGAAGAACATCCTTCTTTGGTGTCACTTCTATAAGGTGTTGTAAGTCTTCATAGAATTGGTCAATTTCAGTTTCTTCAGCACCAGTAGTTGGTGCATAAACTTGGATTACTGTGATGTTAAAAGGTCTGCCTTGGATTCGTAACGAGATCATTCTATCATTTTTGAGATTGCATCCCAGTACAGCCTTCACCACTCTTTTGTTGACTATGAGGGCCACTCCATTTCTTTTACGGGTTTCTTGCCCACAGTAGTAGATATGATGGTCATCCGAACTGAATTCACCCATTCCCGTCCATTTTAGTTCACTGATGCCCAGGATGTCAATATTTATTCTTGCCATCTCATTTTTGACCACCTCCAACTTACCCAGGTTCATGGTTCTTACATTCCAGGTTCCTATGCAATATTTTTCTTTACAGCATTGGACTTTCCTTTCGCTTCCAGGCATATCCGCAACTGAGCGTCCTTTCGGCTTTGGCCCAGCCGCTTCATCAGCTCTGGATCTACTTGTACTTGCCCTCCGCTCTTCCCCAGTAGCATGTTGGACGCCTTCCGACCTGAGGGGCTCATCTTCCAGCGTCATAACTTTTATATGCCTGTTGTCTTTGTCCATGGAGTTTTCTTGGCAGGGATACTGGAGTGGCTTGCCGGTTCCTCCTCCAGGTGGATCACGTTTGGTCAAAACTCTCCACTATGACCTGTTCATCTTGGGTGCCCTGCTCGGCATAGTTCATAGATTCTCTGAGTTCTTCAAGCCCCTTCGCCACGGCAAGGCAGTGATCCATGAAGGGGCTTATTCCATTGGATAGCTTGTATAAGGGGGCATATACATTCAATAAATAAATAAATAATACTTATTCCATTGGATAGCTATTATTTATTTATTGAATGTATATGCCCCCTTATACAAGGAGGTCCCAGGGCCGTTCACAGAACAAAATCAAAATATAAAACCACAAAATATATAATCAAAATAAAAACAACAACCCAATATCACCGGGTGATTTTCTTCCACTCTCATAACATGAGAACTTGGGGTCATCCAATGAAACTGAATTTTGGAAGATTCAGGACAGACAAAAGAAAGTACTTCTTCATACCGTACATAATTAAATTACAGAATTCGCTCCCACAAGAGGCTGTGATGGCCACCAACTTAGATGGCTTTTAAGGACAAATTCATGGAGGATAAGGCTATCAATGGTTAAGTTTTATCTCCACAATCGGAAGCAGTATGCTCCTGAATAAAAGTTCATAGAAACCACAAGTGGGCAGAATGTTTTGGCACTCAGGTCCTGCTTGCAGGCTTCCTATGGACATCGTGTTGTTCACCGTGAGAACAATATGCTGAATGACATGAGCCACTGGGCTGATCCAGCAGGCTCTTTGTTTCCTCTTATACGGGTAGCAAAGGTCCCCACTTCAGAAGTCATTTCTCCAAGTTGTGAAGGGAGATGGTGATGGAAGCATGGAGCTAGGGAGCATGTCCTCCCTCTCTCTCACCTCTTGTTGTGTTGATTAAACCAAGAAAGAGAATAGGGCTATTGCCATTTTGTAAGACCAACTCTGAAAGTTAGACTAGTGCTGTTATATTTCAGGTTGGAGGAATCAGTCTACTTATGGAACACTTCACTTTTGCATATATTCATCCACAAACCCATTATGTCCTCTTTTCATGTTTCATGTGGAATTTGGCATATTACTAAGTATTTCAAATCAATACATATTTCTAAAAGTGAGAGCGGGCTGAAGCTGAGGTAGAGTTCCCAAGAGGGTGTAGGTCAGCATCCTCCCCCTGGTACCCTTCAGATGGTTTGGATTACAACTCCCATCAGCCATCAGCCCCAGCTGACACAACTGTGCTGGCTGGCGTTGATGGGAGTTGTGGTACAAAACATCTGGAGGGCACCAGCTTGGGGAAGACTGACCTAGTGAGTTCATTGCACTGGTAAGATTCAAGTAGATGGCTTTTTGACTTGTACACCAATCTCTTTCCCATAATGCTACACTAGCTAGCCTCATCCTACACCTAAGTAAGTTCTCTTGAATTCAGTAGGCTTACTTCCAAATAAGCGTGTATAGGATTTCTGCTTATGAGTCACTGCTTGCTTTACTGTCCCATGTCTGCTCCAACCCACTCAATGCTTTATGAGCATTACTATTTTTGCTTCAAAGCTTATACAGTGAAACAAACCAGAAATCATGTTTTTTGAAATCTATCAACAACTACAGAAAAATAGGAAATTATACCAAGAAACATATATACGTAACTTCACAGGACAGATTTTTCTGGATAACAGAAATAGATAGACTTGGTGTGTGTGTGTGTGTGTGTGTGTGTGTGTGTGCATGTTTTAAACTAGCAAATTAAGGAGTGAGAGCTGGTGGTAGAACTAATCAATCTAAACTACATGGTGTTCATTGACACAGTGCCCCATATATAATCTTACTGGGAAAACTAATTCACTTCTGACTGACATACATATCTACTTCAGTAATGTTGAAGGAGCTGGTTGATAGGTACTTGCCAAGAATAATGAGGAAAGCCATGTGGGGAACTTTTTTTTTAATGCTTCTTTAATGAGGTGATACAATGGCTGGTGTGGGACTGGGACTCAACATTCTGTGTCTTCTCGCTCCCTGTTACACTTCTTAGAAGGATAGCATATTATAGGTGTGAATCACAATAGAGGGGGTAAAGGATATAAGTATCTGCAATGGGTGTAACCCCAGCCCTACTAAAGTTGATTGTGAAATGCTCTGATATTACTGGCCAAGCATAGAGCCAGTCTTCACATACAAGAAACTCCTCTGAACAGCTTTTCCTAGACTGTATCACATAGGACCATAGGGTGCTGCCTGAGTTGGAACATTTGTCCATTTAGCTTCGTATTGTCTTCACAGACTGGCAGTGGCTCTCCAGGGTTTCAGAAAGGGTCCCTCCCACCCCTACTTGCTGATTCCTTCTGTATACAAAGCTGATGCTCTACCTGCTGCAACCCTTTCTCACACTTCATCTACAAGTGGGGGAATCAAATATCTAGTCCCTTCAACAAAGCCATCCCCCTTCACAAAGAAAACTAGCACGCAAGGGAGAGCACTAGCCTATAGCCCTTCTTTTTGACACATGTACAGGAACTTCTCGTTTCTCATGGTGGCATATGCAATTCCCTAGCTACAGTGTGCCATGCAAGAGTGTGTAAACCTCCTTCATGTACGTACTGGGTCTTAAATTCAGGCAGCTAAATCTACAAATCATATAGGCCAGAATATTTGGATTGAAGTTGGCTCAGTTCCAATGAAACTGATAGGGTTAAAGGCTTGATCTGTGATGCAAACGTTTTCCATTTTTAAAAGCTGCATAAATGAAATATTGCACTTCCCTTTGGCAAATGACTGTACTGTTGAAATGGCGACGAGATCGCACTGGCTTATTTATTCTGAATGTTTGTATGTAATGCCAATAAAGGTTTGATGATGATGATGACAAATGAAACCTTTGGACTTGACCACTGGGTTGGTCAAAACACACAGTCTCTAGCTGGTGTCCAGGTTTCACTGATGTGTTTGTGGGTTGGATGGATGGAGCCCATTAGTTCTTTCATTCATAACTGCCCCAATCTGTCCTTGTTTTCTAGGTCCTTGTTTTATTCATATGCTGAATTTCCTTGGAATGGCTACCTTCATTTTATAGGAAACATTTTTGTAGCATCAGCGAAAGATAGGACATAGTATGTTACAGGTAAACAACTTTAAAAGAAGAAGAAGCTGAAAGTTTGGCCCATAGCATCAGTAATGCACTATCAGGTATTAATATTATTGCCACTTCTTCCACCCAGCTTAATTGCCCTCCGTAAAGTGGAGGTGGCTGCTGCCTCTTGGCTTCATTAGCAGCTTCCATTTTCATTAAGGTTGGTGTGCTAATGGACTCTTCTAAAGCACAGTTGTTGCTAAAGCTCAGGTGCTGCTGGACAACACTCAGCATGATGATTTTGTGCAGTGGAGTGAACAGTCTGGCCTTGTAGGGAGCCTAAGTGCTGGAAATAACAGGGATTGTAGCTTGGTTCTGGAAAGGCCCCTGCTGTCCATGGTCTTGCTCATTTGAGCTAGCCCAGTCTCCTGGGTCTTTAAATTTGGGAGGACAATTGCACAAAACTAGACCCCTTGAGAGGTGCCTTGTAATTGCAACATCTGTTCCAGTTGTGAATGCTGCAAAAGCAGCTCCCATAGCATCTTGCAGTGATAATGGACCCCAATTGGAAAAGTCACTGATCCAAATACCCTTGAATGTTGAAAGGGACTTCAGAATCATACACAGCAGATTCAAACAGACGCTGGGTTTAATGACTTCTAAACCTTTTATAAGTAGGGTTGTGCAATTTTATTTTGGCTACTGTTTTAACTGTATCAGTGTAAATACTGGATTCCTTAACACATCTTTGTATAAAAGGCTCCCAGCTGCTTCTGATCTTGCTTTCCCTGTTTGTATTCTGAAAACTCATGGTAGGAAAATGACCAGAAAATAGTTTGTGGGCCAATCTATATATATGTACTAATCATTTGATGAGTAAAATCTACTGATGGCTACTGGGTATGAATCAGCCAATGGAGACCAAAGCTACACTTAAATATCACTTGGCATTATCTAAAGTAAAATATTTTTAAATGAAGTCAATTCAAACATTCACAGGCAAATCAATGAGATATCAAGTGATATACTGGCATGGTCAATCAGAATCCCAGACACATTATTGGGTCATGTTCCAGGAGGCTGCTTCACCATTTGTACACTACAAAGATGTGGATATGGTAAATTTCATTTAGAGGTGTTGCCAAAGCATGCACTTCCTGACTCAGAAAACTGTGTCTTGGAACCTGAACCAAGAAATCTGGCCTTTGAAACCTCCTCTAGCTCAAACATTAATGTAAGACAGAGGATAATTCCATTCCATCTGCCTTCCCCCTTTGATGCCTGATACATATATGTTTGCTACTGCATACAGCCATGTAAGGATTCAAAGAAGGCTGGTTGCACATACAATGCATTTATTATTATTAGTAGTAGTAATAATAATATGTCCTTCACCTAAGGCCCATGGGGTGGCTTAGAACATTAAAACACACTATCAAAAACAGTTTAAAACAACTTACAATAAAAAAATAAGGTGAGTCCTAAAAAGTATCAAAAGGCAGGATGAAGAAGTCTTCAGCATCCTCTGGAAGGTGTATAATGAAGGTGTTAGACACACATCTGTGGGGAACAAACCATTATTTCACTAATGCTTTCCAGTGCTACTCTGCAGCCATCTTGTCAGTATTGACCAACTTTATATAATGAGCTTGTCCAACACTGTGTTTCTCCTGCAACTCAGGTCTAGTAAACCTCAGTAAACCTCTGTTTGGGCTGTATCACTTTGGACTGCAAGTAGGGGCTCACACCTGGAATGCTGCTCTACACTAAAACTCTTGAAAAGGTGGGGAATATGGTTGATTGTAGTAGGGTGTCTGTTTTTCCTTTAGCCAATTGTATGCCTAGGGATTTTCCCTTGTCAAACAGTTCAGCAGAAGAGTTAAAAAGGCAGCCGTTCTTGCTTGCCAAACTGCTATTGCCCAAGGGAGCTTCAATCCAAGAAAAATGAATTGCTCTTGTCTTCAACTTCAGTGGTGCAAAGTACAAAAGAAGAAGAAATGTCAGAGGCCTGGGAATTTAGTGTTGAGGGAAGAGGAAAGATCCCAGGAGATAATTTTTGGAGCATGGGATGGTGCTTCTGTGTCTTCTGGGTTGAATTTTGCAGATGAGAAACGAACTTACTGTGGTTGAGACATTTGAATGAGATTTCAAGTGATCATCATTTTTGTGGATATGGAAGAATTCCGTATTCCATTTGGAAAATGGTTCCCTAAAAATGTAATGTGTTTACTAGGAATAGAAAATGTTCTTATAGCTCTGTTATATATAACAGAAATGGATATCAGTGCCATATCTAGATACAGAAGAGGAACAACCTCAGAGATAACATATGATAGATGATCGCACAGAGCAATTAAGGCCATGATAATAAAGGAATGACTGTTGGAACAGTATAGAGAAGCATTTTACTTATTACTGTGCCATAACAACTCTGTTCCAACATCTGTGCAAGCTGTAGTTCAAGAAACCAACTGCACTATATTTGGGGAATAATAATTTAAAATAAAAGTGAGGAGGCTCCTTCCCTGCACCCATGGCCTGCAATAGGCTTACACATCCGTCCTCAATTTCTAAGCCTCTGACAGCTCCTCCTCCATTGGGTTGTGCTTTTAATTGAAATGAGGTCTTCTGAAAGTGGTTTGACCTAAGCATGCGTGAAGCCAATTTAAGATCTTGAATCTAACTGAATAGCAAAAGCATGCTAAATAACTTTTCAGACAAATTTACTTCCATTCCTTGTTTGATGCAAATTGCATAAACATTCTTTCAAGTCTTCAGCATGAACACTCTGCTTTCATACAATATGCTTGTGATGCCCACTTTGTTCTTTCCATTCCCCCCCTGCACCTCCCAACTTGTACTTGATGAAATTAAAATCAAGGCTCAAAAGTATTTAGATAACCATTTATGACATTCATCAGTGGTGGTACTCATTATAGTCAAGAATGTGACTGGGTTCACATGTAAAACTGACATAAGGACCGGAGTGCACACACTTTTGTGTCTAAAATGAAACCTTCTACATTTCTAAACACTATAACTGAAAGAAAACAGAGTTTTGGGACTAGAGCAAGCCATAAAATCAGAGGCAAGCTTCTCCGTCCCTCTGCCTTACTGCTGCACACAAATCTCTCCCTATTCCACATTCCACCTAATGTTCATAATTGTGAAGGACCATCAGGATAAAACAAATTCAGGAATGCTCTGAAACTCACTTTGAGATTAAAACTAAGAGATCAGAAGCTTTTGCTTCCATTTTAGATTAACTGGATTTTCATAATGCACCCAAATCCTAAAGTGTGGTTAATCTTAATAGTGTTTTGTTGACACAAGTCAGCTTCAGAATCCATAGTTTGATGTTGACTTGCTTCATAAACCATCGTTAAAATTAACCAGGGCTTGGATATCAAAATAAGTGATGATTACTCCATTATTAACCCCGTTCTAAAATCAGATTTGACCACGTGGAAAAAATGGACACCAAAACTTTTACCATTTGATTCCTCCTTAGTTGCAATAACTCAGCACTCTTCCTTTTGCACAGCAGCCAATTCAGGCCCATAGAATCATATAGAGTTGGAAGACTTGGAAGGGACCCCAAAGGTCATCTAGTAGAACCCCCTGCAATGCAGGAATAGGTGGGAAACAGTGGGAGTATATAAACTCAGAGACTTCTACACTAATCAAAAGCCCCTTACAGCTCCAGAAATAAATTTTATATTAGGAGATATACCATGTGGTTGGCTAGACATACACCACATTCTATAATTTTTAAATCAGTCAAATATAACGACTCAAGCATTACATGGCTTTGAGCAACTATATTAAATCCTCCCGGGGCAACAGAACAACACAAAAAACACAACAGAAAAACACAAAATGAGAATACAAAATACATTTAAAAAACACCTAAACACAAACCAATAAAACCTGTCCCACAAACACATTTTAAAAGCCATAGAATGTTAATCAACCGAATGCCTGATTGAAGAGAAGCGTTTTCAACTGGCAGCTAAAGATATATGTTGAAGGCACCAGGTGAGCCTCCCTAGGGAGAGCATTTCACAAATGGGGAGCCACAACAAAAAAAGGCCCGTTCTTGTGTTGCTACCCTCTGAACTTCTTGTTCAGGAGGTACACAAAGAAGGGTCTCAGATTATGATTGCAGGGCCAGTTCATTTGAGAAGAGGTGATCCTTGAGGTATTGAGTTCCTGAGCTGTTAAAGGCTTTATAGGTGAAAGCCAGCACTTTGAATTGGGCCCAGAAACTAATTGGCAGCCAGTGCAATCAAGCCAGGATCAGTGTAATGTGCTCAAACTGCCTTGCCCAGTGAGCAACCTGGCCAAAGCTGAAGTTTCCGATCGATCTTTAGAGGCAGCCCTATGTATAACACATTACAGTGATCTAACCTAGAGGTCACCAGAGCAAAGACAACAGGCTATCCCTGTCTAGTGTTCATTCAGTCATTGTTCTTTTTTTATGAAGGGAGGGGAGATTTGTAATTTGTTCGTCAGGTTATAGGATACAGGCCATAGGCGCCGACTCCATGGGGCTTGAGGGGGCCCGAGCCCCCTCAAAAATTCGTTTGGGGGGGCTCCGCCCCCCCAATAATCTCCGGCGCCCCTCCAGCAGAGCGCCATCGCCGCCCCTCCCCCAGCCCAAAATGCACAGGGAGGGGCGGGCTGCATGCCTCCTGCCCTCCCTCCCGAGCAAAAGCTCCACCCAATTTCCTTTGGAGCTGATTAATAGGCGCAGCACGCTCTCCCCTATTCGCTCACGAGGAGGCGGCGCCACTTTATTTGCATATTCATGAGCTTATTTATTATTCATGAGCTTTCCCGGGCCCCCCCCAATATTTTTTATAAGTCCGCGTCCCTGATACAGGCTGGTACAGACATTTGAAAAGACAAGGCTGGGCTGAGCAATGCCATTTTTATTTCTCCAGCCAGTGATTCAGTTGTCATTACCAGGATGTGACTCAGGCCTTCCATTTCTGAAAGGGTAAATGATTCCTAACAAAGTAAATGTCCTAGGCGGATGTGGCTGTGACTCCAGCAAGTGCTGCCCTTTAAATAGCTTCTTAGAAACATTTCCCTTGCGCTGCTTGGGTTAATGCAGTGACGAAATGAAGGAGCATCCCTGACCCTCATCTGTGCTGTATATTGTAGCCTGTCACATTTGCCTTGGAGCTGCCACATCTGAAAGAGGGTGACTCAAAGCAATGAAGCAGCACGTAATGCAAGTCTGAGAGGGAATCCACCAGTTCAGAAGCTCAGTAAGGCTCCGTTGTCAAAATGTTTAGGAACCCCATTAAAAACAGCAACAGCCAAAGTCAGAAACAGTTTTATTTTGTATTTGATAATTGGCTTTTTTTTAAAGAATGCTGTGAGCTGCCTTGGAAGTGTTGCAAATTGAAAGAAGGCATGCCAGTGTGTGAAATAAATAAAATGAGTGACATGGAAACTGCTTACATATGGTGCTTCGATGTAAGCAACTCTTTCATTTGTTTGATATGATTTAATGCAGAGGTTCTCAAACTATGAGCTGCAGACAACCAACTCCATTTAGGGGGTCTGTGGGAGTGTAGAACAGTCAAAAATATCTGTGGGTGTTCCCCCCCTCCCCGATGATGGAGAAAGAGACTGTTTTTACTGGGACTGAGTTTATCAAGCAGGCTAACAAGGCCCTTTCCTAGGGCTGGTAGTTTTCATAATATAGCACTGGTGTATCTGAATACCTATTGTTGGGGGCAGACACATGAGCAGGTGGACTCTGGAGAGGAGATCATGGCTGCTTTGCTTCTCCTCCGTTCCTCCTGTTGCTAAACTGCTGTGAACTAAGCCATGATTTAGATTAGTGTGCCATCCAAACCCGGGCTCATGGTTTGTCTCCTCCAGACAAACTGCAGGGTCTAAACCAAAAACAAACCTTGACACCAGCTTGTGTTTTGTCTGGAGTGAGGCAAGCCATGAGTCAAACAATAAACTAAGCCAAACAACCACTTAGCTCGCAGCAGCGCAGCAGGATTAGAGAAGCAAATCAGCTCTGATTTCCTCTCCAGGAAATCCCATATGCCGGCAAGCTCACACTAAACCATGGTTTGGTTTGTGTTACGTGCAAATTGTGTCAATGGGAAATTGGGTGCATGGGAGAAATAAAGCAGCATGGAATGTAACTGAGGAAGAGGAGAGAAGAAACAGATGCTTGGAGAAAAGCTTGGAAGGTGTTGGCCTTGGACTAGCTATTGAGAAACAGGCCTTTAGCTATTTTGAAGACAGGCCCTCACAAAAGGATTGCAATTGATTTAGTTTTAAACTGAGTGGGCAAGGTAGTGTGAAAGTTAAGAGACTCATACAGCTTCTGTGTCTTATGGACTAAAGAGGTTGTTCCAGCAGGAATTATTTAAGCTCTAGAGCATCATGGAAGACTTTAGATTCATGTAAATACATTCAAGCCATGTACAGTCAAGATACCAGCAATAACACATACATAACGAGGCTGATAACCAGTGGGCATTTCACAGCTGCTGAGAGAGGGAGGAGAGGGAGATCAGTGAAATGAAAAAGGCTGCCAAATCTCCATTCAAAAGAGGCAATGGGAGAATTTGCTCTCCAGAGGGTTAAGGCCCCCTGGGCGTTCTGAGTGCCAGTGAATGGTGGCCAGGAAACAGAGAGATAGGAATCTTAGGGAAAATGATCACTTTGCTTGGTAAAACTTGAGAGAAAACTGTTTAAGGCATAATCTTCATCATTTTGGGAGATGAGATGGCTTTGCTAAAGTAAAGAAGCTGGAAGGCTTAAATGCAGAGGCACAGTCTGGGCTTGTAACTTCTTTGCATTAGCTGATCTATCAATGATGCTCCCTATTGTTCCACTGAATATTTATGCTCAGACATACCACTTCCATAGTATTCTGTTGTTCTCTGAATATTCTGAGTGCATCTTAGATGCAAGTATAGCTTAATTAAGACCCCATCTACACTACAGCTTAAAGCAGTATCATACTTTTTTAAACAGTCATGACTTTCCCCAAAGAATCCTGGGAAGAACTGCAGTTTGCTAAGGGTGCTGAGAGTTGTTAGTTGGGAAACCCCTCTTTCCCCCACAGATCTACAATTCACAGAGTTCCCTGGGAAAAGGGAACTAAAGCTAAAAAAGTTAATCACCATTTCCCACAAAGCATTTAATGTGCCATGGTCTCATTGATGGCTGCAGAAATGCTCAGCACTGTGCTGTCTGTGGAGAAGTTCTACATTATGAATGTTGCAGGAAATGTTATCCTCTTATACAAGTATTTTCTACAGCAGATGTTTGTGTGGAAGTAAAATACGTTTGTAGTCACCCATTTGGGAAACTTGGTTGCCCAAATGGCTGTACAGTCATATGCTGCGTCTACTTTTTATATGTATGTTGCAGAAAACATTTTGGTGTAATACCAGCAGGTCCCCAAAACAGCTGTAACGTGTAATTGAACTTGACATTGCAGAGATCTTGAGTATTTTCACTAAACAAAATTGTGTGCCATTGACAGTGTCTTTCATTCTGCCCTGGCCTCCCATGACTTCACCCCCCTCCCCCAATTCCTGGGTTGTTTCCCTGTGTCACTTTTAGATTGTAAAGTCAAGCTCTATGGGGTGGAGAGCTCCAATGCCTGCTATTTGTAATGTGCTGCACATAATGTTGGCACTGTAGAAATAATCTGGATGTAACAGATTACACTGAACACCCAAGATGAGATGTATTCAGCTAAATTGTGCCAACTCATGAGAGCAGAATTCCTTCAGCTGAGTTGTTAGATCTGCCTTTCTTTCTTATAATGTTAACATGGGCCATTGATTTTCCTTAATTCCACATCAAGAGATGCTGACTAATTACACAATACCTTTACTTAACCGAGTTCACTTGAATTAAATACAGTTTAAATCGCAAACATTTTACTTTAGTGCTCATTCTTCTCTGTGTTTTTCTTTTGTGCTTGTTTGTTCTTCAAAATCAGAGCTGCAGTTAAGATTATGGATATCTAAATGTCAGGGTTCCTTTGGTTGTATAGAGCAATTGCAAGTTGCTCTTCAATACTCAATGAATGCACACCATGGTCAACTGTGAAGGAATTCATAGACCTATGATGTCTGAAATTAACTTTCTGCATTTTTCAGGTGTTGGTCAAATGTGTGAGGGGACAGGATGTGTGGAGGTTCTTCACATGCAATGCCCTTTCCACTCCTGAAGAAAGAGTTTAGTTGAATGTGCTTGGATTCCCTGTGACATCTAAATGTTCAAAGCTAGAAGGTTAGGATTGGAGAGGGCAGGCTCAGTGCACATGTTCCAACCCCTCATTACAGTTAGCACCACCATGACTTCATGCTTGGACAGAGCTCCTGCCTCTGACCTTTTAATGTGAACTTCTTCCAGTTCTGTTTGCATTTTATGCTAAAGCATTTGGAGATAAAGTTGGTATGCAAAGTGAAGATATGATGACTTATAGAATTGCGGCTTGCTCACAGATACATGTGTGGGACGTGTAACTGGTGGTGATCATCCTTTAATATATGAAAGCAAGAATATATGCTGTAATTAGGGATGGCTAAGCAGCAGGCCGGGACACAGGTGGCGCTGTGGGTTAAAGCCTCAGCACCTAGGACTTGCTGATCGAAAGGTCGGCGGTTCGAATCCCTGCTGCGGGGTGCGCTCCCGCTGCTCGGTCCCAGCGCCTGCCAACCTAGCAGTTCAAAAGCACCTCCGGGTGCAAGTAGATAAATAGGGACCGCTTACCAGCGGGAAGGTAAACGGCGTTTCCGTGTGCAGCTCTGGCTCGCCACACGGGCCATGTGACCCGGAAGTGTCTCCGGACAGCGCTGGCCCCTGGCCTCTTAAGTGAGATGGGCGCACAACCCCAGGGGTACCTTTACCTTTACCTTTAAGCAGCAGGCCATGCAACTCACTCCCATGAGAAGCCCTCTTGAACAGCTGAAACCATTATGGGTGGCTTGATGTTTGATCCACTGCTTGAAGGTGCTGATTCTGTTTAGGTTGGTTGGCCAGGAAGGCTCTCCTTCTCCTGGCTGCCTAGCAAAGACCAGAGCATGCTGACAGAAAAACGATGGGGGCAGCACCAGATCCAATGGAGATGCGATTGGAGGATGGAGGCAAAAAAGCCAGCATTCCTTCTTTGTCATTGCTTCTTCATGCAGGGCATAGTTAAACTATGGAAGTCGTTCCCGCAGGAAGCAATGCTGGACACCAACTTGGATGGCTTCAGAAGAGAATTGGACAAATCCATGGACAAATCCACAAGGCTATCAGTGGCTACTAGATACAGTGGCTATGCTTTGCTGCCATGGACAGAGGCAATAACTGAATATCAGTTCCTGGAAACCATGGTGGGGGTGGGGGGTAGTGCTCACTAGAGCTTAGGTTCTGCTTGAGGATTTCTCACCAGCCACTCTGAGAACAGGATGATGGACTAGATCATGGGTAAGCAAACTAAGTCCTGGGGGCCAGATCCGGCCCAATTGCCTTCTCAGTCCGGCCCGTGGACGGTCCGGGAATCAATGTGTTTTTACATGAGTAGAATGTGTCCTTTTATTTGAGCTGCATCTCTGGGTTATTTGTGGGGCCTGCCTGGTTTTTTTTTACATGAGTAGACTGTGTGCTTTTATTTAAAATGCATCTCTGGGTTATTTGTGGGGCCTGCCTGGTTTTTTTACATGAGTAGACTGTGTGCTTTTATTTAAAATGCATCTCTGGGTTATTTGTGGGGCATAGGAATTCATTTATTCCCCTCCCTGCAATATAATCCGCCCCCCAAGGTCTGAGGGACAGTGAATTGGCCCCCTGCTGAAAAAGTTTGCTGACCCCTGGACTAGATGGATCATTGCCTGATCTAGCAGGCTCTTCTTATGTTCTTATTGCAGTAATATTGCAAGCAGAACTGGGGACAGCCCAATCATTGGGGTGCCAACTTGAATAAAATATGGGGGGCAGGTAAGCCCTACCCCACATAATCATATTACACAATGCATGTGCACCATTTGAATGTCCATTAACTTTGGGGAGCACAGCTCCTTCAAATATTTTATTGGGAGGGCCGAAGGGACCTTGGCTCCTATGCCACTCATTGTGGGCTATTCTTCACATCGCACCCTAGTCTTGATGGCTGAAATTGAGCAGTTCAGATTTATGACATCCAACTTGATTTCCCATGACATTTCTACTTACAGAGTATCTGTGTATCAGAAGAAGTGTGCATGTGCATGAAAGCTTATACCCATAACAATCTTAGTTGGTCTCTAAGGTGCCACTTTTGACCAAACTGTGGGAGGCAGTGGAAGACAGGAGTGCCTGGCATGCTCTGGTCCATGGGGTCACGAAGAGTCGGACACGACTAAATGACTAAACAACAACAACAACAAGAAGATGCCACTGGACAATTTTTTAATTTTATTCCTACTTACAGTTTACCATACCTACCTCTTCTCTTATCAGTGTTAACATGTTTTTACATACTACACTGGTGAGAGAAGTTACTCTGGGTAATTCTGTAATGACTTGCCCCTCTAGTTACCGGTAGAACACTTGCTTTCCATGATAACTTAATCCAGGAAGAGATTGCTTCGATGTGCAAGTTCTGTGTTCTGGCTGTAATGTCTCGTACGGCTTGCCCATGTGGATCTTGAATTTATGTGACACGCCTGGACTTCTGATTGTTCTATTGCTGGCATTGAAATCCTACATGATTTGGGAAGCTGCACATGATGAGGTATGGTGGATCTTAACAGCTGTGGCATCACATACTGGAAGTCTGAAGCATCCCATTTTGCCAAGCACTAGTTGGGTTTGTTTAAAAAGTGAATTCATCACAGTGGTGAATTTATATGGGGGACAAAGAATAAAAGCTAAAGATGGCATGTAGTCAATTTCCCTGTGATTGTGGCATGGACCCTGCAGTCAGTATAGATTGGAAAGGACCCTTGCTCTGCAATTGCCTCTGTTGCTGCTCTTGAAATCAAAGAAAGGCTAGCTTGGGGGGTGGGGCAGCTCCCTTGCTTGGTGCTTAAGTATTCATTGGCAATTGCCTTCATTGTTCCCCACTTTATTAGCTTTCACCAAGTAGTTCAGCTTTTACTAAGGGCAGTGGGGTTTATGGCAGCAATATTTCTCATAGTGTCAGAGATAAAATATCCAGCTAATAACAGACTCTCTGGTAATGTAAATCGCAGAAGAAAAGCAATCTCATTTTGAAGAAGTCCTGCCTGGGAATGTTAAGTCTCCCATTCAAAGGAAGCAGCCTGCAAAATCCACAACACTTTATGTTTACTAACAAGATAAATCATTTGTCTTAAGTGACAGGAGGCAAAGGAGATCTAATTCCAGCCCCTTCCATTTCCAATAGCCAGCAACAGCTGCATCCTTGGTGGTTTCTTCCTGAGAGATGCTGAATCCCCACAACTATTCTCAATTCCATAAACGTAGTGGGTGTTCAGTGCCTTTCTTGCCAGAGATCAAGTAGTCTGGCTTAGTCCATCCTCCCTGATGAGGAAAGAGGAATGGTGAGGAATTATATAGCACATAGGAAAGAAGACTGATTTTGGGGTGTAGGCAATGGACATATTTGCACGACATTACTGTATTATATCTGTTTTATACTAGTTCAGCTGTCCTGGATTCCATCAAAGAATCCCCAGAATGCTAGTTTAGTGAGAATGCTAAGAATTCTGTTTCAACAGTCTTGAGACTGTGATGAACGGAGAAACAGCAACATAACTTAACCCACATGATCTTTACTTAAGTTAAGGTTCTTTGTTTAGTTTTGTGTGTGTGTGGGGGGTATATACCTAATTATATATACCAGCCTTTCTCAACCTTGGGTGCCTATAAGTTGTTGGACTACAACTCCCATTATCCCTGACTGCTTGCCCTTCTCACTAGGGATAGTGGGAGTTGTAGTTCAACTACTTCTGGGGATCCAAGGTTGGACTGGTATAGACTGGTATAGACAGTAGATGTGGTAAATATAACTGCTTCACAGATGAGCTTGTTTGCATAGTAAGGGGATGCCACACATAGAAAACCCCACAGACCAGCGTTGGCCAAACTTGGGTCTCCAGTTGTTTTGGGACTACAATTACATCATCCCTTACCACTGGTTCTGTTAGCTAGGGATGATGGGAGTTGTAGTCCAAAAACAGCTGGAGACCCAAGCTTGGCCAACACTGCCACAGACCTTGCCATGTTTAAAATATTTGTGTGAATCCACACTTAACACTATTGTAGATTGGCATTTAGGCTTCCCAAGGACGAAAGCATGATTTGACTTAATGATTTGTTTACCATGTTAATTTGTATTCATTTTGCTCTAAGCTATTTCCTGCACAATGCCATCGATTGTTTACAATAATGTTATCAGTGCCTATGACATTACTGAATCCAAGCCATGCATGCTTCTTGATGGAGTGGAGTGGGGAAAGCATGCAATCGGGACAAAATCCAACATGCCCAAGTGCTCTTTGAATGAGAGGAATGTAACAGCACAAGAAAATACTCCAAGGCTTGCCCAATTTCAATGAATCCCAAGTATGCTTCACTGTCTCTGGATTGCAGCCATTGTGTTCAATATTAAAAAGTGGTGTTAGCGTTCAGACAAAGGGAACTATTGCCTTCATTAAATATTCTTCAAAAAAAGCCACCCTGTATTGAAATTCTGTCATATTTATTTTAATTGGTGAACTAATTGATTAATTGGTTAAGAAAGCAAGGTATTTAATCACCTAAGATTTGAGCTACCAGACAGCCCTGCCGTTGCCTGTGGAATGCATGCAGGAGCTCTGTTGCTGAAGAAATAGATTCATTTTGCAGTTTGCTTATTGGTTGCTTGGAATGACATGCTAAGAAATTGATCCACTGTTTGGGGTTAGCTGTTTGGGGATGTGGGGCGGGAGAAATCTCAAGTGGTTTCTAAAAGAAAGCCAGTTGGAAGCAACTGGAGGCAGTAGCTCTTTTTTTTTGTAAACAAAACAAAACAGTTTAGTCATGAAACCTCAAGCATTCACAATGCACTGGTTGCACTGGTAGGACAAGAACCAAGGTCTTTTCTGGCAGCTGAGTTGATTGATGACCTGGGAGACTGCATGTAGCATAAGTAGTAATGTGATACAGGGTGCCCATTATAGGCAATTACAATTTGAATAAGTTATCAGCTGAAGGAGGAAAAGGACTGGAGAGCTGTTTTATTAACCCCCTGATGTTATGCTCACAGTATTTTTTATTTTATTTTTTGCTTGGGGTGGGTGGGAGTTTATGAGTTGATGTGAATTACGATCACAGTGACAAATGCTGATGCCCTGAGAATTCCTGATCATAACCTCACTAGCAGGCAGTATTTTATCAGCACAGTTCAAAGCAGCCGTCCATATATTTTCCCAAACTGAGGGATCAAGCAAGATGGTGTCTTGGAAACACTTTGAATTTACTTACTTGCCAGACTGAAACACCGCTGTATTAGGATTTTGCCTTAATTCAACAGAAGCCTTCAAGTGTTTTACAAAGTGCTTAACGCATTTCACAAATTAGTGAACTGCAGCAACTTCTTTAGGAAAGTGAAGCAGCTATTGTTACACAACTGTTGGCAATAAAGAGCTAATATAAATACTCCTCCATGCTACACTGAGCCTGCTAGGGGAATGCGGGAAGACAGTTGGGTTATGTGGAGTGGCGGAGTTGTCACAGTGAATTGCTCCTGTTTCCTTGAAAGTGCTGGGTGATCTTATTTAGTTCTTACTGACTGTTAATTTTGCTCATCCTCAACCCTTATGTATATTGATGTGCCACCTTCTCAGCCCACTTCATTCACTGGGGGTGAGGGCCTGCCTTCTGCCCAGGTGTGTGCCAAGTAAAGCCACTTTCCCCTTGCAAGACAAAATGCCACTTTAAATGTGTTTTCACATGAGTTCCTGTGTGGTGTAGGACTGGGGAATCTCCAATGCAATTCCCTGCTCAGCTCCAAAGCTCATTGGGTACAGGTACCTCTCCTGAGATCCTTTGGGGGAGGACAAGAGGTGAGATGCGGAGGAAAGGCTGGGAATATGCCTGTTCTTCCCAAGCTTTTTAACCAGATCTCACCCTTGGGGTCCCTTCCAACTCTGTTTCTTCAGTTCTATGATTCTGACAGAATACAACATGGCTGTTTAGCAACCAAACACAAATTACCAGCCACAATAATGATTGCCATGCCCCTCCATTGCAATACACTTGTCTTCCAGGAAATCACAATTAAGGAAATTTGAACTGACTGTGAAGTGAACGAGTTCATTTTGTAAAGGGGTGTGTGTGTGTGTGTGAATTTGAAATACTTTTGGAGACATTTAACTAGAACTAGTTCCCTTTTAAACTGAAGTTTCCAAGCTCTGCAAAAAGCACAATTTCTTTTGTCTTGTCGCTTATGTCCTACCTTGCAATGTACAGGGAAGTTTCTACAGTTTACATAAACTGGCCTCAATTTTATCACTTTGAAGTTTTCTGGATGGACATTCTGTCAGAGTGTGTGTGTGAATTCTCTTGTTGGTGATGGATTTCTTACACTGAATGACTGGTTGTGAGAATATCTTTCAAATACTGAGAAAGTACTTCAAAGTCTTTGCACAAATAGTGATACAAAAGTGTAATATGTTTCATTGGTGCATATGGCCTAATTAAGACAGTGCATTTGGCCATTTTATCCATGGGTAGACCATAAAATGTTGTCACCAGCCAGCATCCAAGTGCAAGTTAATTCAGTTTTTTTAAATGCTAATGATCACTATTGATGCATTAAGAGCCAATCAGGGACCACATGCCAGGAATGAGTTTACCATATGGTGCCTCTGGAAGCTAATATTGATTCTCATTATTTTAAAATGATTACAAACATTGCAGGTGTTTCGTAATAATATCTATTGTCTAATTAGAACATGCATGAAATGAGCTTATTCTGACTGCTAACAAATATTGATTTGAACAACCAAGTCTGCCTTATATGAATGATGAGAGCTTATCAACCAGGATAATGTGTTCTTGTTGGAAACACTTTGCTAATTGAGTAATTGGGGGTAGATGTTGGGCCAGGGGCTCCAGTAGAACTGAAGCAAATTTGTTCCCAGAAATTCCCCTTAAATTCCCCTTTTGTGTATTTCCCCAGATAGCATTTTGTTGTCTTGAATATTTTCCAAGCGTTGGAGATCTGCTTTTGACATCAAATCATGTTTGGTTTTTCCAGTTATCTTCATCAGCATTTTGCAGGATTTGAAAGCCAGCATACAATGGTATTTTAGTGTACAACATGGCTGAGAGTGAACCCACAGTGCTATATCACAGTGAAAGGACTTCTGTCTGTCTCCAAGGAGCATTGTTTGGTGGAGAGCATCCTGAGCCATGTCCTTGGGTGCACTTTCAATTCACACAGGGCAGTATTGGAGCTCACCATTCCTCATTGAGAATCAAGAGTGCTTTTGAACACATCCAACATGCTTCTGTTATTATCAACAGGATTATTACTGCATTCATGAACTGCTTCTCATGAGGCATTTTGAAGTGATTCCACAATTCAGTAAACACATAGATAAACAACTGCTTATGTAAAAAACAGTTAAAAATGGTTACTATATTAAAATATTTATGAAATAATAATAATAATAATAATAATAATAATAATAATAATAAATAATAATAATAAATTTCAAATCTAATGCAAATACTGATTGGAGTAAATATCTCCACCTCACAGGCTTGTTGAAAGGGAAGAGTCTTCAACAAGTACTGAAAAAACAAGAGAGAGGATATAATATGGTATCTTCAGAATTCCCTCTCCAGCCGAGTGCAGTGATTGACTGGGTATATAAGAGGTGAGACAATCTTTTAGGTTAGAGGTTTTCAACCTTTTTGAGTCCACAGCTCCCCTGACCAACTAGACCAACTACATTCTTTCTGTGGCACTCCTTGGGAGTCGTCCAGGCAGCCATCCCTGGTCTCTGGGCTGCCCCCCACTCCACCCCAAAGAGAGGTGCCTCCTCTCACTGGCCCACAGGGGCCTGGGAAGAAGATGCCCCCAGCCTTAGTGGCCCAATGGAGACTGGCCAAAGGTGAAAGTGAGGCCAGCTCACATTGGGAGGCAGCAATGGTAACAGTGGGCAATGCCGGGCCTGCAAAGCAGAAAGGCTCCCCTTCAGCACTGGACCATCAGCTCCAAGGCAGGCCTTGCACAAGAAAGGCCAGCGCAGTGCCTGCCTGCCTAACCTCCAACTTGTCTGCCCATTCCCAATAGCAAGGGCTGGTTGACTGGGTACTCTTGCCCACATACTTGCTTACTCCAAGACCACCTCAGCTCCTGGCAACCAGCACTCCCTTGCCAGCACCATTCACCTTCAGAGCTTTTAGCCAGGGCTGCTGCAACAAATAGCTGTGCAAACCTTTGGGAGGCAGAGGTGGGCATCAGAAGAGGGAGGGAAGAAAAGAGGGACAAAGGCCAGTGTTGCCTGCTACACCCTTGGCTATCATTCAGGGCACCCCAGGGTGCCATGGCAGACTGGTTGAAGGCCACTGTTTTAGGTATTCTGCCCCCACAATGTATAAAGTTATGGATATCAGTACCAGTACTCTGAACTTTGTGTGCTGTAGAGAAAGATGATTATTGACAGTGAGCATGTTTCTTTCGGTGCTCTTCTCATTAAGGAAGCCTTGATAAGCTCCCAAAGAACCCAGGGCTCTGGGGTATAGTTTGAAAACTGGAATACCATTATCAAGTATCCTTTAATAAGACAACTTGGCTTACAGTGCACCTGCACTTTAGAACATATTTTGAAAGAAACAGCACCGAAACACTTCATTCAATATGGCATTGCAGACTTAGGCATTTGGATGCTTCTAGGTCCATTGGGACGCGGGTGGCGCTGTGGTTAAAAGCCTCAGTGCCTAGGACTTGCTGATCAAAAGGTCGGTGGTTCAAATCCCCGCGGCGGGGTGCGCTCCCGTTGCTCGGTCCCAGCGCCTGCCAACCTAGCAGTTTGAAAGCACCCCTGGGTGCAAGTAGATAAATAGGGACCGCTTACTGGCGGGAAGGTAAACGGCGTTTCCGTGTGCTGCGCTGGCTCGCCAGATGCAGCTTTGTCACGCTGGCCACGTGACCCGGAAGTGTCTCTGGACAGCGCTGGCCCCTGGCCTCTTAAGTGAGATGGGCGCACAACCCTAGAGTCGGACACGACTGGCCCGTATGGGCAGGGGTACCTTTACCTTTATCTTTTTTAGGTCCAGCCATGGATCACGGTTGTCTCTTAACAACTAGGAAAGGGAGGAATTCAGCTTTGTTCTCAAGATTTTGAAGAACAGAAGGATCATTATGTTGATGGGAGAAAATGTTCAAAATAACCTATCTGTTCACATGCTGTCCAATATGGTCAGGGTGAAACTGGCAAGCAACAAAACCTCTCCCTTATTTACAATGAGACAATGCCCCTCTAGTAAAAAGGAGATTTGAAAATCACTGCCATAATAATCGTATCCAGAAGTGTGAGCAGGAAGGAGAACATGATTTTGATAGTCTTGGAATCCTGTAGTCATGAGCCCAGAAGCTGAAATGAGCCAAGTGGCTCAGGTGTTGGTTGTTGTTGTTGTTCGGGTTTTTTAAAGCAGTCTGTAAAGTTAGATATCAAGCCACAGCAGAAACTCTGATCTGGCAGTTCAGTGAGGCAGAGGAATTCTCAGGTCCAGGCTGTGCATAGACAAGCCCAGAAACAACTCTGTTAGACATGGTGCCAGGTCTGGTATCAATGAACAGATTAACCATGGTGGGACTCTTCTTGCCAAGCAATCTGGATGAGAATTGGAGCCATTGTCAAAGGTGGCACCTTTTAAAGTTAACAAGAACACTGGAGACCAGGCAAAACAGTAGGTCACTTTCATTTCAGAAACCAAACCGTAGGGCAGAAGAAGCAGCCAATGAAATGAAGATTATGTCAATGACATCAGTGCAGATATTGCACATGTATCCATATTTCTTGTTATGATAACTTAAATTAAACCCAGCACCCGAGACACAAACCTCAGGTAGTATGGTGGTCTGAATTCTGACGGCTTTTCCTTTGGAACTCAGACCTTAAAGACTTTGGCTCACACATTACACTTTAGGTCCATTCCTAAGGTTTTTATACATTTAAAAATGTCCAGTGTGGAATATGACAAGCAGCTGTTGAAAACATGTGGATTAAACAGATGTACTCATCACCCAGGATCCCTGTATGTGTGTATTTGTATGTGTATATCTTTATTTCTTTCTTCTTCTTCTTTGGCGATCACTCATAGCCGAGTAAGATTGTCTTCCATAAACACGGTTTTAAAAATGAGTGCATAAGTGATTGTCGAGGCCAATTCTGGATCCACACGTCCTTCCACAGTTGGGGACATTGGTATCCGGGCGGGAGTTGATCACAGTGTGGATTTGCCAAGTGTGCCTTCCTCTTAGCACGTTTCTCCCTTGCGTCCTAAGTTCGAGTGTCTTCAAAGCCCATGACACCTTTGGTAAAGGCTGTTCTCCAATTGGAGCACTCACAGGCAAATGTTTCCCAGTTGTTGGTGTTTACACTACATTTTAAAAATTTGCCTTGAGACAGTCTTTAAATGTCTTTTGTTGACCATCAGCATTACACTTTCCATTTTTAAGTTCAGAATAGAGTAGTTGATTGGGAAGACGATAATCAGGAAAGCTTATACCTAGAACAAACTTGGTCTCTAAGTTGCTACTGGACAATTTTTTAATTGATTTTGACTGCTTCAGCAATGGTGATCTTTGCTTGTTCCAGTACACTGGTATTAGTTTGTCTGTCTTCCCAAGTGATGTGTAAATTTTTTCAGAGACACCGTTTGTGTCTCCGAACAGAATGTGTATATAGGCTGGACTCCTAACCCTAATTACATGGGAATAAGCCCCATTGACTTACTTCTGAGTAGGCATGGTTAGCATTGTGCTACCCATTGCTATCTCATAATGTAGATTTCTCATCTATGTCATTCGAAAGTGAACTTTGTCATAGAGCTATCTTAAAAATGAGGAGGCTGACTTACCTCTTCCAAATATCAATATCAAGCACCCTCCATTGCTTTGACTTCATTGGAAGTCTGAGGAAGGACTTTTGGGTTTTAGATCTCTGTTCTGCACAGCAAGTAATTCTAATAGCATATTTCCTCTTTTCTTCCTTGCCCACTGGCTCAGATATGAATTCCCGACTTTTCCCTCTTAACTTCTTCCTTGGTTTCATGCACCTGGTCTGCGTTCATGTTCCCTAAATCTTTTTCCAGGTGGCAACTCATTCCGTGGGGTAATCAATATCCTGCTCTGCTGGAACACTGTTACCAGGGAAACCTCTGCAGGCTGTCGCCCAGGACCTCATTGAGATGCATCAGCCACAGCAGGGCCTTTCTGAGGGCAAAATGGTCTTGGCATGGGCAGTTTGGCAGTAGGGCCTGAGCTGAGCTCTCAGATGGAGTCCACATCATTAAATATTGCTGGCTTCCGTTAGGCACCGGTTTGATAACCAGAGACATTTTCACACGCTCAGCAAAAAGAAAAAGTGGAAATTGGTGTCAGGGGTGGCATATCTTTTATGGAAGAGACTCGGTTGGATGGAGAGGCCAATAAATATGTTAATATATTGTCCTGATGCACGGTGCTTATGGTTCACTTCATTCACTGGGGTTTCTGTCTATGGAACATGCCTAATATATGAGAATGCTAAAATTCTTGAGTAGCAATAGAAGTAAATGGGAAGAAGGGTTGATTGTTAAAGCACTCTGGGAAATGTAGTTTTGGGAAGGGAATAGGGGGTCATCTAATAATTCTTAGCACCCTTAACAAACTGCAGTTCACAGGAGTCTTGGTTGGGGGGGGGGGAGTCATGACTGTATTAAGCGAAACTAAACTCTTTTGGCAACTGGTCTCCGACTCAATGAGAAATAGCTCCTCAGCCCCCAGCTGTGTCATTCCAGCTCAGGTTTGGGAGAACCACTTCAGAAATATATTTATGGAAAATCCAAACCTCCCTTCCAGTTCACAGGAGGATGACAGGGTACAATTGTCACTGCTCCCTAATTGGAGGCCGGTAACTGTGGAGGAAGTCCATACATTAATTGGGAAGCTGAAGAGCGGAAAGGCTCCGGGGAAAGACTTTATCCCAGCTGAGGTGATTACATCAAACCAGCACTGGTGGGCCCCGCTTCTGGCAGCACTCTTTACGGTAGTAAATAACTCTGGTAAGGTACCATATAGCTGGAAACATGCTATAGTAGTCCCAATCTTTAAGAGAGGCCACCCAAATGTACCTTCCAATTATAGGCCTATTAGCCTGCTCTCAATAATTGGGAAACTATATGCCCATTTCCTCAGTAGCAAATTGACAACTTTTCTAAATGAACATAATATACTATCTGAAGCCCAGGCAGCTTTCCGTGAGAATCATTCAACAACAGACCACTGTCTAATGCTGTCCTTCCTAGCTGAGAAGTATACCAGACACCTACAGGGTAAACTCTTCGTGGCCTTTATGGACCTGAAATCAGCATTTGACTCCATCCCCAGATCCCAGCTATGGTCCAAATTGAGTCTGATCTTGCAGGACAAACGGCTTCTCTTTCTTATAAAAGCCCTGTACAATGGAACCAAGCTGCAGGTCCGATGCGGTCGACAGGGACAGCTATCGAACAGCATCGAGATGACTAGGGGGGTGAGACAGGGTTGTATTTTGGCCCCCACATTGTTCTGCCTATTCCTAAATGACCTAGAAGAGAACTTAATGGACCCAGATGGACACATTCCAAAAATAGGAATGAGAAGGACCCCTTTGTTGTTGTATGCTGATGACGCAGCCATCATCTCGCGTTCCAGGCCGGGCTTGAATTATCTGTTGAGGAAATTTTCTGATTACTGTTCTGGAAATGGTTTATCCATTAATTATGAAAAATCTAAAATCTTAGTCTTCGAAAGAAGATTCTCCCAGTCTAAATGGGTGCTGGATGGCCATAACCTCGAACAGGTAAAATACTTCAGCTACCTAGGGCTCACATTCCATCATACAAGATCTTGGAAGCACCATTGGCAAACCTCCCTTCAAAAGGCGGAGATTACAAAGCTAGCCATACATAAATTCTTCTTCACAAAGGGCGGCAAATATGTTCCAGCAGCCTTAAGGGTTTTCAACGCAAAACCCGTTTCCCAACTCCTGTATGCAGCAAATGTCTGGCATAATGGGGACCTGCCAAAGCTAGATGGCTTTCAGGCAAAATTTATACGATCTCTGCTGCAGGTACCTAACTGTGTCCCCAACTCCGTACTTCTGTTGGAAGCTGGTGAATGCCCAATTTCAGCTAGAGCATGGTGGGCTGCCCTAAGACATTGGCTCAGGATTTCAGTGTTTAATCTAGGGAAGGGTCTGTACCAACATATCACCAATGAGGAATTTGTCAGCAAATGGCAGAAAACCATGGCTAAAAAAGCCACCTCTATTGGTCTGTCTCCCCCCCCCAACTGTATTACCTGGGCTATGAAGGCGCCCAAAAGGCTTTAAAGCAAAGATTATGGGACAATGCACACAGTGACTTGCGATCTCGGTCACACGCAGTCTGTAGTCCACTGGCAGCAGGAGTTCAATATGGGTATGTCTTTGAGTTAACACCTTACATCAAAAACCTGACAGTACCTAACTATCGAAGCCTTTTCACCAAGGCCAGACTGAATGTCTTCCCCTCTGCAGTGCTGGATGGTAGGTTGAGAGGAGTTCCCTACCAGGACAGACTTTGCTCGTGTGCTCAAGACATCGAGTCCATAAATCATATTTTGTTACATTGTGCGAAGTATGAGCAGGCCAGGGCTGAACTGATACTACCCTTGCTGGTGCCTTTCCCGGGAAAGTCAGAGGCTCACTATGTCAGGTTCCTACTGGAAGACCGGACAAAAGCTAGAACTTTGGCAGTGGCAAAGTTTTTATCGGTGGTTGAAAGAACAAATGAGCCCTATATTCCAAACAAAGTGCTTGATTAACCTGGAGGTAGGCTGTATGAACTCTGTATTGATTTGTAATGTTTTGTTGGTCTCTGGACCGTAATAAAGATTGTTTGTTTGTATTAAGCGGCATGATGCTGCTTTAAAAATGTATAGTGCAAATGGGGCCTCAGAGTAAACATATTAATTTATTAATTAAATGTGTATGCCACCCTTCAGCCATAGTTCTCCATGCGGTTCACAGCATTAAAAATACAATATAAACACAAAAATGCATAATAAAAACAAGAACAAAACAAACTGCCCTTTGCCCTCCCTTAAATCTGCCAATCATCCAAAAATGGATTTCAGGGTAGTATATGAAAGGTTTTAAATCTACAAATACAGTATAAAACATAACCAACAATGCAGTAAAATTATGAGGAACAAAGCAACTCAACCAGTTTATAAAGGGTACTTTGCTAGTTGGATTAGTAATCAAATTTGGAATAGGTGCCACTTTGGTGGAATGGTGAAAGTATCAGTCTAGGACTGTGGAAACCCACCTTCAAATCCCCACTGGGACAGTCATTCTCGCCAGGGGATGGTCTGTTTGGTGTAGTGGTTAGAATGTTGGACTAGGACCTGAGAGACCAGGGTTCAAATCCCCGCTCAGCCATGGAGCTTGTTGGGTGAACATGAACAACTCACTATTTCTCAGCTTAATTTACCTCACAGTAATGGAGAGCGGGAGAACAACTGTGCCATCTTGAGCTTTCTTTAGGAAAAGAATGGTATAAATGTAATAATAATTATGCTACTGCTTAAGAGGACTCTTGAGAATAAAATAGGTATATGTATGTATGTGTGTATGTGTATGTGTATGTATGTGTGTGACCATGTATGCTGCCCTAAGTTCCTTGGAAGAAGGGTAGAAAATAAATCCAATGTTTAATCAATCAATAAGGCATCTTCCACCTGTGGTGGAATCTGATAATATTTCCCTCAAACCATCTGCTTTGCCTTGAGCAATACTTGTGGGGAATAAACTGCATTTGTTGCATGTGTACATAAGCAGATCCCTAGTGACCCTTTTGGGAAGATCAAATTCACTGTTTACAGAGAGTGAAAGCTCATCAAATGTGTTGCTGGCCTTTGCCACTCTGTCAATATACGGGAGCAAGAGACTCGCGGCCTGTTTCTTGCTGCTTGATTATGCACACTCATGACTGAGTGGGCCTGCTTAACAGAGCAGAAGAACTTGAGAGGAGCCCACCTCTGGACCTGCCTCATTTTCCTCTTGACCAACCGTTGTCAGGGGGAAAAAAGGTTAGCAGAGAGTGTTTGATTAGATACAGGTTTGACTCTTTCCTTTAAGAGGGAGTTCATGTTAACGCTTAATTGGAAGCAACTGACTTTGACCATAGGGGGTTCACTGGTTATGTTGTTCTGCCACCTGCTTTTATTGTCTGAGGTTCCTGCCGTGTGGCTTTTGCAGGAGAAACGCCTCTGGGGAGATGGGTTAATGTTGGAGGCTCAAAGATTTGAGAATGCTCAGATCACACTCTGCCAGCAAAATTTTCTTTCCCCACCCCCCACCCGCTTTTTCTTGGGAGGGAAAAGAGGCTTACAGGAAGGGACAGATTTCTTCTTTGCGACACATCACACAGAGCCTTGTTAATGAATTCTGCCTGGATGGAAATGTCCTTGTTGATGTGATTTTTCTGGCTGATCAACTGTGTTTGCTGAAGAATGCCCTTTCTTCTGTGTTTGTATGGTTCCTACTAATTACAAAACACTTCTTTAAAAGAGAGGAGGCATTTTGCTGAGTGCATCAAGCTTGACTATTTTAGTGAATGAAAGTTATTAATGTCCTTGCATGTAAGGAGGGAATTGGAGTTGAGGGTGGTACAATTCCCAAAGTTTCCTGGCCCTGTTTGAAACTCCCATCGTTCCAGGTGGATTTTGCGACAGTGAATTTCATTAGTGTGAGCAGTTTCTGAGCACTGGGCCTAAGATTTCAGATTTAATCTGCAGAGTCCAGCTACTCTCTGAAGACTGGAGAAGAGACCCTCTTTAGAATATTTGGGCAGGGGAAGGGCTAGACTATGTGAAAAAAGAACATAATATTTTAGCTGCAGTTCATTCATTTTCAGCTTTGTATTCTAGCTATAAAAAAGCATGCAGTGGAACGGTCTCCTTGGAAGGTTGTGGACTCACCTTCCTTAGAGGTTTTTAAGCAGAGGTTGGATGGCCATGTGTCATGGATGCTTTAGCTGACTTTCCTACATTGCAGGGGGTTGCTCTAGAACAGTGGTGGCCAAACTCTGCCCCCCCAGATGTTTTGGGACTACAATTCCCATAATCCCTGACCACTGGTTCTGTTAGCTAGGGATGATGGGAGTTGTAGTCCCCAAACATCTGGAGGGCTGAGTTTGGCCACCACTGCTCTAGAACGATGACCTTTGAGCTCCCTTCCAGCTCTAAGATTCTAGGATTCTAAATTCCTTCTTTCACCTTCCCTCCTATTCTGCAGCCCTCCTACCTGTGCATATATATGCTACTGTATCTCTAACACAAATAGACTCTTAAGAGCAAATCTGCCAGTTACTTTATTCACTTAGAGCAGGTTAAGTGATGGATGCTGTACATATGTAGGTGTTTGCTTGTTAATAAAATACCTGCTCCAAATTACCACATTGCATCTTGAACTTCATGTAGAAGACAACTCATGGTGCCAGGAGTGAAATAATATATAAATATCTCTCTCACATATGAGGCAGCTGAGGAGTGGAAGAGGGAGAGGACTGAGTAAAGCAGGAATGGAGATACACTGAGAAGAAAAAGGGGGTAGTTTCAAACAACAGCATATATTTGAGTAAAGCAGGAATGGATGACTTTTTCGCTATTGGACTGGGTTTTTTTGGGGGGTGGCAAGCATCAAGACTGAAGGTGTTTCCTCAGGCTGCCTGCAACTGCGTCTCATTCAGCAGCAAGCTGCATTCTCCACACCAAGTTCCAGACTACAGCAGGTTTGCAACTGTCATCACAGTTCACAGGGCTGATTACATTTACTCAGCCTTTTCTCCTTAACAGGAGAGCAAAGTTAATTCTAATGGAATTAAAGGTGCTGTTAGAAAGGGAAATACGTTTAATACATAATGCATAGTGAAATTATAGGCCATGCTGCCACGGGACATCATTTCCAAGGCTAAGATTACCCTGGGATTCAAAAAAAGTTAATCTGTGCCAGTGTCTCAGAATGGCACTCATCATGTTTGTATTAAGGTAATTTTTGTTGAGCAGGGAGTGTAGTGTATCAAAAGAGTTGGAGGGCATAGCCAGACTGAAGGTGTCTCTTTGAGCATTGTTTCTAAAACATTAACTGGCTAAAGCAGATCTTGTGTTAAGTAGCTTTCTGGTTCTGGATTAAATATTCGCAGTGCACTACATCACTACACAGAAATAATTCCCACTCTGTTCTGTGGGGATTACTCTAAAAAAGTAAGCATGCATATGAATTCAGCCTCAATTTGGTTTAATCTTTCTCCTGTTCTCTTTATTTATACCCTAATCACGGCCCATCCATTGGAAAACATACAGAGAAGGGCAACTGAAGTGATCAGTGGGTTGAGTCACCTTCCCTTTGGGGACATTCTTGTACTGTATTTTGTGTTTTAGTTTAGGTAGAGAGAAACAGACACACACACACACACACACACACACACACAGCTGTGTTTACTTTGGAGAAAGTGGGTGGGGAAACTCAGACCTGGGAACCAAGTGTGGTCCTCCAGGTCTATCTATTCAGTGCTAGGAACTCTCCTTAGTCCATGCCTACTCCTCAAGACACATCCCTTAGTAGCCTTGTTATAACCCCTGGCTTGAAATTCAGGGAAGCAGAGTTTTGCTTAATATTATGAGACACTTCCTAAGAGTATGAGCTGTTTAGATAAGGTGGAGGCAGACGGGCTTTCATTCATTGGAGGTATTTAAGCAGAGGCTGGATAACAACCTGCCAGGAATGAACTCTCAGAAGTAGCACTGACCATGGTATACTTCCAATTCTGATTTTATAAAAGCGCCACAATATTGGTGGAGATGTCATAAAGTTAGAGAAAGCCCTTCAATACAAAACTTATAACAACAAGCAGTGGCAGCGAAGGAAATGTAGGTTCCATGTACTCCCCCTCACCTCTTTTAAATCAGTGCTGAAGCTTATTCTTCCTATGGGTAATGTGTACCACTTCCCTCTGTCTGGGAACGGCATGCACATTTTGGTTAGTTTTAAATTTGGAGAAAAAGGCAACAGAAATCTTTCCAGATGGGGACAAAATGATTGGGTTACCTCTTTGTATGTTGAACCCAACAGCTTGGAACATTAATGGGGGCTAAGCTTCCATTGTGTTGCTGCATGGAAGCTCAGGAGATGCCTATTGATAAATGTCATTTGAACGCAGATCCAGATTCTTTTCTCCCCCCTTTTTTTTAAAAAGGAGAAAAAGTTGTGCGGCAGAAAGAAGCTATAAGGGAGTCTTACGTGAGATAGGAGCCTCGGTTCCCTGCAGAGCTGTATAAATGACAAACGATAAGGGGCAAGGAATGGGCCACCCGCCTCTGCTCAATTGCTGTGTGGAAAAACTAAAGAAAACAAGCTCACCGTCTATGATAAGATCAAGCTTGGCGGCTTGCAGAGCTAGGACAATGTTTATAGGATTTAGAGGGGGGAAATTGGTTTTTGAAGCGTTTCTTAAATAAAATGGAATCTAGGGATGGCATGATTTAACTCCTATGGTAAACAAGAGGGCTTCTTTTCCAGGGCTGGCTATTGAGACTTACATGTCTATGGCCAGCTTGGAGCTAGAGGGCTGTAGGAAGTTCTTTTCTGTGTTCCTTCCCTGGGTCACTTTGGAATATGTTGCGTAAGTCCAGGTCCATTGCTTTTGCCGCCCACGTCTTCTGTTTCCTCAAATGACTCTCTGTTCTTTCTTCCTTGCCGCCTCATATACTTGGAGCTGCCTCCCATAACATATATAGGACTAGCACCCTCATTCCCAGCATTGCCAAGGAGTTTTAAGAAGCCCACAAATTTAAATCAGTAGTTTAAATCAGTGCAGTTTTGAATGGTTGAGAGTGCCATTTTGATTTAAAACAATGTCCAGTTGTATCCAAGTGAAGACAAAAGCCTGCTCCTTGATCTCAGGAAACCCCTTTCCAGTATGATATGTTCCAGCTTTCTTGGTTACCAGTAAAAGGTAAAGGTAAAGGGGCCCCTGACCCTTAGGTCCAGTCGTGGCCGACTCTGGGGTTGCGGCACTCATCTCACTTTATTGGCCGAGGGAGCCGGTGTACAGCTTCCAGGTCATGTGGCCAGCATGACTAAGCCTCTTCTGGCGAACCAGAGCAGTGCACGGAAATGCCGTTTACCTTCCCGCCAGAGCGGTACCTGTTTATCTACTTGCACTTTGACGTGCTTTCGAACTGCTAGGTTGGCAGGAGCAGGGACCAAGCAACGGGAACTTACCCCGTCGCAGGGATTCGAACCATTGACCTTCTGATCGGCAAGTCCTAGGCTCTGTGGTTTAACCCACAGCGCCACCTGCATCCCTTTGGTTAGCAGAGACCCTTGTAAATTCCAACACACTGGTTCTATTCCCTCCAGTAATAACCTACTATCCAAATTATAATTGTTGCCAAATGTGTTTTGGTTGATATTCTTTAATAAGTACACATGGATCCATTGTGGCATGATATATGTTTAGCTCTTTTTTAAATAAGAAAACTGTTTCAGAAGTTAGGGCACATCAGCCAATTGCACAGCACTTAGATATAACATACAGTCACTGAAGAAGTGTTCTTTGCAATATGTAGTATGGGTTAAACTGAGACAAGTGCTCAGGGATTAATCTGTGGTGTGAGATGACGGGTGTTGCAAGTATGTCAGTGTCCCTGTATTATTTATTACTTCTGTGTAGGTTATTTGTAAAAAGATATAACAGGTCAAAATGGCTGCCTTTAGAGATTGGGAGATGTGGCCTCAACTTATTATTCATGGTAAAATAGCCACAGAAATATTAACTGCAAACCAAGGTATTTTTTCTTTCCTTGTTTGCAACTGGAGAATATTCCCAATGGCTTTAAATTCCCGACCCGTCATTTTCCAGATTATAATATGGACGTGGATGCTCTCCACAAGTCAGAAGGGGTGCTGGAAGAAATATGAATTGACCTTATATACTGAGTCTTACCATAGGTCCATCTGGCTCTGTGTTGACTACACTGACTGGCAGAAGTCTTTCCCAGTCCTGCCTGAAAATGCCAAGGATTGAACCTGAAATCTCCTGCATGCAACTCATGTACTCTGCAACTGAGCCATGGCCCTTCCTGAAATAGAACTGTCACTGAGGTAGAATAATGGCAGATTGTGACAGCCTGTGAACTGACTATTACATCATCAGAAGCCTCCAAGTGACTGTAGCAGCACTCATCAGAACTGAAGCTGACAACCAACTGTGGAGAGCCCCATCCAATCTTCTCAGTAATGATGCCTCTTTACTCCTTACTCACTCACCGACAAACACTGCTGCTTCTAACAGCGCAGAGGAAGAAGGAAGTTGCTTTAAATTCTTCTTCATCTCTGCCATTATATGAAGTTAGGTACTGCAGAGTGAATGAGCAAGCAAGAGGCAGAGACACAGTTACTGAGAGGGCTGGATGGTTGGCTTTTGTGGATGCCTGTAGTTGTTGGTTCTCATAGCTGCTGTCACTGCAGCCAGTCATAAGCCTCTGTTCACAGCCAGCCATGTGAACTGGGTCTTAGTGTGTGCATTGTGGTGTAATCAATCTAGTGTCAGACTACGAATAGGGATACTTGGATTCTCATCCTTGGTTCTGTCGCTTTCTCACAGCCTAACCTCCCTTGTAGGGCTGCTGTGAAGACATGTACGCTCTCCTGAACTCCGTGAAGGAAGGGATGGATACAAATGCAATAAATACATAGGATGAAGGAGAAGCCAGATCTACTTATTTTATGCTTGCTCTATAGTTGCAAAGGCAACTGAAACATTCATTCCCCCCACCTCAATTACTAGTATTTTTGGTCAATGCTCAATTAAAGGTGTCAAAAGAATTAGAGGAGTTGTTATGGCAACTGTATCTTCAAAATTACCATTTTTTTTAAAAAAAGAAAAGCACACACCCTAAATGTTCTTTTTCCCTATAAGAATGCAGAAGAGTCTCTCTCTCCACACACATTACTTATTTCTTCATTTTGAAAGTGGCTAAGCTATGGAGGAGTTGCATTTACATGTCCTACTGAAATATAAAAGATGCCTCAGCAGGAATAATACTGAGACTATTAGTAATCCTGTCCGTTTCCAAGCAAAGGAGAAGGGGAAAAGAACTAAATGTATTCAAGGAAACAACATGACACACTCCCCTATGGCAGCAATTGTGATCCTTGTAAGGAACAAAGGAAAAGTACAACTTGAGGTGAAGGGAGGGTCATTTGCATTAGGATGGTGTGGGTTCAAGACTTGCCCATTCTGGACAATAAATTCACTTTATAAACCTAGTACTCAACCAGCAGGGGGACATTAGATCCACAGTGCTCCTGCCTTTCCATTGTCTATGAACCTTTCTCCACTTCATCATTTTGTCTACTGTCTTCCCTGTGGTTTCCATGCAATGCTGATATACTGATCACTACCTGTGCAAGACTGTAGTGGTGCTCAAGCCATCACCCTTTACCTCCAGTGGCTGTTTTATTGTAACACCGTATTTCCTTAGGACAAGAGTGCCTAACTGTGGGCCTCCAAATTCTGTTGGATTACAACTCCCATCATCCCTGTCCATTTACCGAACTGACTGGTACCACATCTGGAGGTGCTATAAGTTAGCCACCAGTGGCTTAGAATAGCACACAGTGTACATAGCTCATAACATGACTGTGTGAAGTAGCACAAGGAAATATGTCATCCTGGAGTGAAAAGAGAGGAGTATATAGTGGTAGCTGTCAGGACCGATAGGTCTGGTCACTTTCCAGCCCTCAGAAAATATGCAGCGTTACTCATTTTAAGATGTCCATTTGAGCCAAAAATTACATCAGAATATTTGGGAAATATGAAAGCTGGTGGATATCTGGGAGGTGCAATTCAGGTCAATTCATAACCAGAATTTGAAGTATCCCTACCAAGAAGGTGATAGAATTTTTAAAAGGCATTGTTTTACTGTTTCTATGTTGATTTTTATTGTTCGTACACCACTTAGGAACCACCCCTTTCCCCAAATTAAGTAGTTTACTGTAGAAAGAATTTTAAGTCAATAAACTTGCATTGAATTGCGAGAGAGGACAGGGTTGGAGATATGGAAGGCACGCACAGACTTCCCATTCACCATTTCGTTTGCAGAGCAGTGAGGAATTCTGCAGGTATGAAATGCACATCAGTGATGATTTTGCACATCAGTTCAACCACTGGCAAAGTGAGGGTTAAAGTCTTGGATCAATAGTTCAAAATAATTTTTGGAAAACACTTTCAAATTGATTTTTTTATTGCCCTTTTTTATCCATGTTTAAAATTACAAGAAATATAAGAATGGTAAGCAGGAAAAGCAATTTTCAGATGAAACACCATCCTCTGGGGGAAAAAAATCAAACATTTATAATCTGACTATGGATTTGTCAAGCAATGACTACCGTTTGTGTCTCCCTCCATCCTGGTCTCTATCCATTCTCTGTCTCTGTCTCTCTTTTTGTATGGAAGCCAATCCTAGATTTTGTGTGCATGAAATGAAAGTAATTATTTTACTTACTTCCATGGATCAGACAAAGGTGACAAGTAGGAGGAAGAACATGCTATGCTTCTAGTGCCTTAAAAGAAGTGAAAAGAATTGTGTCTACACAGTCAAGAGCAACCCTGAACATTTTGTTGCTTTGGTTAGAGTAGGGGTTGGCAACTTGGTCCCTACCTTCCACTAGTGGGCATTTCAGGATTCTAGGTGGGCAGCAGGGGGTTCTATGGCACAAGCTGAATCCTCCTTCCATTGAGCATTGATGGGCGGTAAATAAATTTTACCATCAAGAAAGATGCATGAGTGGGCGATAGGTATAAAAAGGCTGACTATCCCTGGGTTAGAGTCTAGCTTACACCCATTGCACTGCATTCCCCAGTCTGCTTTGCTCTTCCTAATCACTTCTTGTCCTTTCCTTTCTGGGTGACACATCTGCTCTCCCTACCTTTCATGCTACACCTGATTATATATTGTTACCTGCTACAGAATGTGATGATGACAGCAGTAGTTGTGAGATTGCTCAGAATTTGGGTTCTTGGCACTGAAGGCACAGCTGGCATCTGGGACAAATGTCTCCATTGTCTGCTGGATAGAGGGTAATTTATGCAATTTCGGGAGGGAATTGCCATTGCTGTCAAAACCTATGGGAGAGGGAACTGGTGCATGCTCTGGTTATCTCCCGCTTGGACTACTGCAACGCTCTCTACGTGGGGCTACCTTTGAAGGTGACTCGGAAACTACAACTAATCCAGAATGCGGCAGCTAGACTGGTGACTGGGAGCGGCCGCCGAGACCATATAACACCGGTCTTGAAAGACCTACATTGGCTCCCAGTATGTTTCCGAGCACAATTCAAAGTGTTGGTGCTGACCTTTAAAGCCCTAAACGGCCTCGGTCCAGTATACCTGAAGGAGCGTCTCCACCCTCATCATTCTGCCCGGACGCTGAGGTCCAGCGCCGAGGGCCTTCTGGCGGTTCCCTCATTGCGAGAAGCAAAGCTACAGGGAACCAGGCAGAGGGCCTTCTCGGTAGTGGCGCCCACCCTGTGGAACGCCCTTCCAGCAGATGTCAAAGCAATAAACAACTACCTGACATTCAGAAGACATCTTAAGGCAGCCCTGTTCAGAGAAGTTTTTAACGTGTGATTTTACTGTATTTTATGGAAGCCGCCCAGAGTGGCTGGGGAGGCCCAGCCAGATGGGCGGGGTATAAATAATAAATTATTATTATTATTATTATTATTATTATTATTATTATTATTATTACTTAGTCCAGGCATGGCCAGACTTGGCCCTCCAGATGTTTTGGGACTACAATTCTCATCATTCCCAACCACTGGTCCTGTTAGTTAGTGATGATGGGAGTTGTAGTCCCAAAACATCTGGATGGCCAGTTTTGGCCATGCCTGACTTAGTCACTTACTGTAGAAGACAAACTAAGCATTCTGATTATTGAGCATCATTATATATCTCACACACACACACACACACACAGTATAATATATATATATATATATATATAGCGAGCGACAGAGAAAGAGTAAACATAACCAACAATGATTAGAGTACATTGCAATACCTAACTACAGCTGAAAAATCATATTAGATACTAAAGGTAGTCACTTTGTCCAGGTAAATGTGTTTCTCCACAAGGATGCTTGTGATCCTGCAGATTGTAGCTCATGTCCCCCTTTGTTTACATCTATGGGAACCATATTTTAAAATCCAACCTTGTTTTGATAACCCTCTAACAGGTCTGCTATGGTGAGTCAGCTGCTCTGCTAGTGTTATCTGCCAAATTTCAGCATACCAGATCTAGAGGGTATAGTCAGTTTGAGTTTCCCAGTACTTCGCAATTTCTGGGTGAACAGCTGTCAGGAAGAAGTGTGCGACTTCTTTGTGCAATGTATGTATGTGAGACTCACTAACTTTGGGACTGGCTTTGCTATTTGCTGTCCCACATCCAAGATTACACTAAAAAGATTAAGCCAGAAGTCCTTAAACAGGCGATTCCACCACATACATTCCTATATGGAACAAGGACACTTGTCCTTTACAGCCCTTCCAACACAACAGTGATTGTTATTTATAGAGTTAAGTCTTAGTGGAGAAGGATGTTACCTGTGTTCTACTTCAAAAGTCAACTCATGAAATGCAGATTGCATGGTCTTTAGGGGACCCTTAGACTATACTAAGTCCCTGGCATTGTCTGATATTGGTGTTCCTAAATCTGCCTTTTGTGCTTTCCCCACAGAATTGTGAAATTAACAATCTGTGTAAAATGGACACTATTCCTTGCTTTTCTATTATTGGCTTAATACAGAGATTTTCAAGTGTTCTTAGCAATCTCTTTATTTCTTGTGCACTTTTAAACTTAAATATAAAAACCTTAACTTGAACATTTTGGAACCAGGTCCTGCTTAAAATCAAAATCCATTTTGTTGCCTGATGCAGGTTGTAAGGATGTAAGAGAACTTTGTTTAGCCCACATTGTTACGTGAACCAATGTTATTCCCAGAATAATGCACAGACTCAGTGGCGTAGCGTGGGGGGTGCAGGGGGCCCCGGCCTCACCAGGCGCAACATCTGGGGGTTAGGGTTAGGGGGCGCAAATCCACGGGTTAGGGGGTGCAAATTACTTGCCTTGCCCCGGGTGCTGACAACCCACGCTACGCCACAGCAGAGACTGCAACATAATTAATGCTTCAGATTTCACACTTCTCCAAATTTTGTGGTAAAGTGCTCTGTTCAAAAAATGCACCAGAATGAAAAGAGTGCCTTCTCCTGTGCTACATCCATGTTGCTGATTGAAAAAGGCATTTCTGAGGACTAGTTCCTCCTCAGTTTCTGAACCTGATATAATGTGTGCTGAGAAAACATGCATATTTAAGACTTGCATATGTAAGTCACTTTCAGTTACTTGGTAAGAAAAGTGACTAATAATTTTTTTAAAATTTTTTAAATATATTGCTTTTGGTTAACCTGTATGATTTTCTTACCCTAGATGTGGGCAATAATCAATCTAGCCAAGGTGGCAAAACATTAGTAGAAACTGCTTGTCACACTCAAATGAAGGGCAAGTGTCACTTTTTAGTGGCTTTATACCACATACAAATGAATGTGATGAAGCAAAGAAGCAGAGATCCTGCTCTGAGGTTTTTCAGAATAAACTCAGCTAAAATTAGGCAGTGGGTATAATGAGAGTGGAAGAAATACGTCTAAATTTGGGTGTAACTGAGGTTAGAATGAGATCCAGTCAAGAGAAAAAACAGGTATGGGGAAAAATTGTTTTAAGTTAGGAACTAAAACAGAAATTTGATAGTCTGAATCTTACAACATCCATCCTCATTGGATGTTCATGAGTTCTAATATTATGAGAGGAGAAAAAACAAAACAAAACTTTTATTTATCCTCTTTCCCCAGTATTTCCAGGTAAATATATTTTTGTTCGTCCAGGCCTTTTAAATAACTTAACTTATGGTCTGTTTCACTTACTTTTCAAATCTGAGTTTTAAATGTGCTTTTGGTTTTTAATAGCTTGTATTGTTTTACATTGTATTTTAATTATTGTATTTGCAAGCCACCAAGATAATGTAAATAAAATGAAGTAAAATAATGGAAGGACAACTTAATTAACCAAGGGAGGATTTGTCCTTCCTGTTCCCTGCTTGTGGGTTTACATTACTCTCTTATTGTGATGTCAATCAGTATCAGGGAAAAAGAAGACACACAGTTCAAGATGGGGCTGATGCAACTTTTGAAACATGTTAGCTGAAACCTGTGGAGGAGGTAGGTGTTTGAGTTACTAGAGGAAAAACAACAGCAGCTCATTAGGAGACTCTCCCCCCCCCCCCCGAATCACCGTCAACTTTATCTTGGCAAAATCTCTTCCCTGCATGAATGGAACCAAGGCTGTGTGCTGAGGGAAGTGGGCTGCCTGATTTTTCTTGGCACAATGGTGTGACTCAGTTGACTAGATTGACTTAATTTGAGTCGAGACAGAGTTTATGTGAAGGAGAAACTTCTCTCTCCCACACTTTGTGCAAAGAAGCAGCAATGACACTCAGAGAGATGTTAATAATGGAAGAGCTCTTCTCAACTCTGGATTGTGAATGTACAGAGGGAATCCAGCACTGAGTTAAGAATGGATTTTTCACTGCACACTTTTAGTCTCTCAAGGGACTTTTTCACTAAGGGATTTTCCTTGCTATTTGGCCTTTTGATGCTGCTCATCTTCATTTGAACTCATATAAAGCTAAGTCTTCGTAAAAGCTCTTGATGTGGGAATGAGAGCTGTTCTGGAGGCAGAGGCCATATGGTGTAGAAGACGAGGGTAGGATGCAAGTTGGAGTTATAGATGTTTTTGCATTCTGGGTGCTGGTTTTGGACTAAGAAGTATTGTTTTCAATTAGCGTTCTAAATGTAATGTACAAATTTGGGAGTTTGTAAACTATGGAACAGGAGAGAAAGGAAGGGAGGAAGAGAAGGAGAGTGGATATCAGGGATCAACCACATTGTTAGAGGCTTTGAAAATTTTTCTATGTGTTCAGTTCTAGGTGTAGATGTTCAAAGCAAAATAATCACACAATTTCCCTGTATAACATGACTGTTGGCTACATGGGTATTCTGCTCCAAGGACAAAGGAAGTGAGAGCAGATTGTTTTAATGGAGTCCCAGAATATAGTCTTTGCACAGAGAAATTTACTTTAAGTTCAGGGTTTCTTAATCCCTAAAATATTAAGCAAATTAAAATGTGGATCAGATACAAACATGGGCTTAATATAAGAGGTTTCCCTAGCAGCAGTTTTATTTAGGATATACTGGAACTAAATTCAATAAAGATAAATACAACGAAATATAAAGGTTGTGCCCAGAGTGTTCTTCTTGTTTAACATGCCCATTTCACTTTGGGCTTCAGTCTCCCTAGCCATCTTTGTGTGTTCCCTGTATATGCACTGCCATCTCCTGGAATTGTGGAGCTGGCTTTTTCATTCCCTCCCTCACTAAACTGCAGATGCACACAGTGTCAGCCATGTGTTGCTATACATTCTAATAAATTGGGTGCTTTTTTTTGCCAAAAGTGTGGCAGGAGAGGAGGGAAGGTCTAGTGATGAGATCACAAAGTTTTTGGCTCCCGCGAGCATGCTGTAAGACTCAGCTCTGGGGGGAAGAAATTGCTGAATGGATGTTAAGAGTGAATATTATAGACTCACAGATGCAGAGGCACAAAAGGTGAGTGAAGAGAGGTCTTTGATTTAATTCCCTTGCCCGACATTCCACTAGCTTGTCAGTTTGTTCTACCATAGTAACTCTGAACAATGAGATATCAGAAAAGAAAAAAGAAATTTGGTATAAAAATCCAGTACCTATTCTGTTTAAAGTGTGTGGACCTTGTGGAATGTTTAACAGAGGCCCGAGTGCATCCTAGGGCTGAAATGAAACAGCCCTACTGTTCTCAGGTGGCACATCAAGGTGGGCATTTTGGGGTGGGGGTGGGGGGAGGGAGCAGATGCATTTTGGTGGGAGGACACTTATCATTATGGTGGTGGATTTCCCCACACCACCAATTGTTAAAAAGCATGTGAAGGCAGCAGGAACATAATTTCTCTCCTGTCTCTCTTCCACTGAAAGCTGATCTCAAGTGCTTTAATTTTGTTTAAAAAAGAATCCATTCACACACAGCAGACACCTGGGAGTTTAATGTCTACTCCTGTGTTTCATTCCTGTCTCCACAATGGAGTCCATAGATGACCACAAGCCTAGTAGATAATGGTTCCCCATTCATGTTTTTTTCTGATTTTGGCCACTGCCAGACTGTTGCTATTTTGTGGGTGGGGTTCAGGTTGCACAATGAAAGTGGCATTGTCACTCTGGTGGGTCATACCTCCTTCCTTGGAAATAATAATAATAATACTCAGACTGGTTTTATGTGGTAAGGATGGGAAGCTGTACTGGAAAGTCAAGAATTTCACTTGACAGGAAATTCTATCACCTCCCTTCCTATTAGAATTAATTCTCAATAGAGGATGTTGTATAGTTTGTTCACCCAAGATGGTGTGAACAAATCAGGATGGACACCCAGTAACACAGATTGTCTGGAAGTGGCCTTTGTGTCCTGTCAAACACATTGTCATGGCTGCTTATACAGCTGTGTTTTGGAAGGGGGTGTTGTGTTCTTTCTGGTTTAAGCCTTTATGGCCCTTTCTTGGCTTTAGAACTGCAGAAAGAGCCTCATGTTCATTTTCTAGACTTGTGACTGGATGTCCCACACTTTAAATATGTTACTGACAGAAGCCTTCCTTGAGAGGCCTCTGAAAAAGGACTCTCTACATTCTCTCTCAGGACTGAATTAGACAGTACACACATACACATTTAACATGTTGTGTGTCTAATTCTTCCCATGGGACCATGTCCCATGGGACCTTCTTTAAAAATTAACTCCTCCCCTGACCTATTAGTGATTATTTGCTTGGGGCAAATAACAGTTTCAAAGCAGGGGGAGTTTTCATTAGAACTAAAGCAAGTGAGGGAAATACTGTAGTTAAATAGACCCTCCCTGCACGAAATGGTCCATCACAGTTGCTATTTTTTTATGTATCTTTCAGTCTAGCACATCTTTTGAATATGCACATTTAACACATCTTTTAGTTTGGCCCTGACAGCTGAACTTTTTATAGTTAAAATGTGTTTCTATTTTGTAATTATCAACAGGGGTGGTAGGGTAACATGGCAAGTTTCTGTCCATGCAGCTACTAGATATCAGTCTCTAATACAAGATAATGTAGGAAAGGGCCCTTCTTCCTGCTCAACACTTTCTGCTTTGGTGTGCCACTCTCCTTTGCTTAGTTTTTTTACCACAAAAAGTTCTTCCAGCTACCTTGATTCGTAGCTACTTCCCCCCTCCCTTTTACTACCACCACCACTTCCTTGTCCTCCTCTATTTCCCTCTCTTCCCTCTCTCTTTAGTTACCTTTACAGAGGAGCAGACAGACATGCAGCTACACATTGTCAATACAGGCAGTAGAAGTCAATAAGCAGCCAGACAGGCAGTGAAATTGAGGGAGGCAGCTATAGATTTCCGAGCTTATTTCTTGTGAGTTTTTCAGAACTAGTGTGATTCACTCTTGTCGGATGCTATTTTGAGTCAGGCTGAGATGAACACATTCCCCTAGTGAACTATATGCTGCTTCCTGTGCTCTCACCCCACCCCCACTGGTCTTTGGTTTTCATGGAGTTTTTTGTGATGTGGTGCAGAGGAGTGAAATAATACCTGCTCCTGGAAAGCTGAGACGAAAAGATGCTCTGGGGAAAGTCCATAACATTTGGGAAGGCAGGCCAGGTGTCGGCAAGGGTGGTAACGATTAAGGGTGTATGGCTGTGGTGTGATGGAGCCTGATAGAAGGTTAGCATGAAGTGGATGGAAATGAGAACTCAGTGAAACATCAGCAGAAGCATGCTAATTAGAAGATTGATTAGAGTATGGTGAATTAACGAAAGAAGGAGAGAAGAGCCCAATTAACAAAGTGAAGAGGAAGCACGCCAGCATTAGTTACTCCCAAGGTTATTCAGCTCTGGTGAGCAAACACGCTATGTGGTCACACCAGTGCATGTGGTAGGTGCATTTCAACAAGGAGGAAGGGCCATAACTCAGTGGCAGAGCATCTGCTTTGCATGCAGAAGGTTCAGGTTCAGACCTCAGCATCTTTGTGTAGGGCTGAGAATGTCCTCAGCCTGAAATCTTGGACAGCTGCTGCCATTGTAGATGATACTGAGCTAGATTGGCCAATGAGCTGACTCAGCGCAAGGCATCTTTCTGTGCTCCTACTACTCTCCACCATGGGATTTGGGTGGCAATGAAGGGTTATATGACTAATAATATAATCGGGCAAGTTTTGATTTCCCCTACACGAGACTGGTTTGATAGGGAGAAAGACACCATGACATTCAATCTTGAGCATTTTGAGCATGTGATAATGCTTTTGAGGCACACCTGGAAAAGTGCATCTGAGGTGAGTGCAAGTGGGAAAGCTTTGTGGAGGAAATAGATGGGAGTAGCTGCTGCTGCTGCCCTGTGTCTTCCTTCGGCAGGAGATTTACAGGGTAACATCTGAAGTTAGAGCTGTTCGACAGTGGAACGGACCACCTCAGGAGATGATGGACTCTCCTTCACTAGAGGTTTTTAAGCAGAGGTTGGATGGCCATCTGTCAAGGATTCTTTAGTCTGTCAATGATTCATGCATTGTGGTGGGGTTGGACTAGTTAATCCTTGGGGTCCCTTCTAACTATGATTCAATGGTTCTATGATAAGAGAAAGGTGGCATTCCTTTGTGTGTGTGCATACATGTGTAAAGCTAAGCAAGTGTGCTTGGAGTAACTGGTTGCAGTGGTACCCAAACTTTGAGGAGAGAGAGAGAACAGAAGGATTGTTTCGTTTTACACATGCAGCTTCCAACCTAAACCCAGCTCTGGTTTTTATGAAAAATCACATGAATTGGAAGGGAAATCTAGGTCAAATTTGTCCATTTCCTTCTTCTTTCTATATTCATTCAGTCTGATGTCTTTTAATAGTCACTACAGCCAGCCTTTTACATCTCATCAACATTTACAGCCAGTAGGAATAGAAAAGTGTTCTAAGCTTGTGTTGCCTGTCTCTACCATCATGCTAGGAAAGATCAGTTTTGGCACCCAGCCCAGCATTCTTCTTCTCAGCCCTGTGGCATTGGGTTTCCAGGACCAGATGATGTCCAGGAGCACTTGGCTAATAGAGTTGCATGGGACAGGCAAGTTTGTTTGCCACCCTTTCTGCTGTCCAGAATCATCTGCTTATTCATCCATCCTCTGGAGCAGATGTCAGGACAAGGCAGTAACAGAGGAAATTGTTAATATTGCAGGAGGTCAGTGAGCTCACACAAGGAAGAGTGGAATAGATACAGGAGATCCTCAGTACACAAACACCAATGTCTCTTGCTCTTCCCATGGACTTTCCCCCAATGTACATGGTTCTAGCCAGTTTCTTCTACTAAGAGCTTGCCTCCTGCCTCCAGTGCATTATCACATGGCTGACAGCTGATGAAGTTCAGGCAAACAGAGGCAACGTGCATCCCGTAGTTGCCTCAAAGTTGCTTATATCCAAGTTGCAAGACAAGCATTTGATTGCAGAGTGCACAAGTGTTCAATCCTCCCAGTGAGGAGAGGAGAAACCTCATGCCTGTAGGGACCACACTTGCTAGTGTTAATGTGAAGTGGCAGCTGCTGGGAGAGCAGAAGGAATATTGAGAGTGCAGTGCCTTTGCATAGGTTAAACTGCTTGTTGAGAGAATTGGATGTGGAAAGGGAGAGGTACTTGGCTCTTGAGCTCCTTCTCTTGCTGATCTCCATAGAAGTCTCAGTTCTGACACCATCCTGGAATGGTAATGATAGGGGCACTGGCTCCCTGCTAGGGTAGCTATTTATGCCAGGAAAAAGGAAATAGATTACAAAAAAAGGTTACAGATCTGCATGAGATCTGCATGCACTAATTTATATGTATAGGTGCAATTTTGTAAACAACTGCTGTAATTCAAGTAAAAATACAATACATGTCACCAGTGAGGCAGACTATGGCTAGGTGACCTGAATAATCTGCTGTAAAAAGATAAAGGACCCCTGGACAATTAAGTCCAGTCACAGGTGACTATGGGGTTGTGGCGCTCATCTCAATTTTCAGGCTGAAGGAGCCGGCATTTGTCTGCAAAACAGCTTTCCGGGTCATGTGGCCAGCATGACTAAACTGCTTTTGGCGCAATGGAACACCATGACGGAAGCCAGAGCACACAGAAACGCCATTTACCTTCCTGTCGCAGTGGTACCTATTTATCTACTCCCACTGGTTTGCTTTCGAACTGCTGGGTTGGCAGAAGCTGGGACAGAGCAACAGGATCTTACCCCATTGCAAGGATTCAAACTGCTGACCTTCTGATTGACAAGCCCAAGAAGCTCAGTAGTTTAGACCACAGCACCATCTGCATCCTATCTGTGCAATGGGGTGAGCTCCGGTTGCTCTGCCCCAGCTTCTGCCAACCTAGCAGTTGACATACCAGTGAAGTAGATTGCACCAGAAGTGGTTTATTCATTCTGGCCCCATGACCTGAAAAGCTGTCTGTGGACAAACGCCATCTCCCTCAGCCTGAAGCAAGATGAGTGCTTCAACCCCATAGTCGCCTTTGACTGGACTTAACCGTCTTGGGGTCCTTTACCTTTTTATATTTTTATAATCTGCTGTCTGGTGCAAATGATGATGGGCTGCTTCAAGGCCCCTGTTTTCCCTTATGTCTCTTTATCAATAATGTAGACTTGGACAGTCCTTCAGAGGATGCCTTCAAATTAGAAGACTGTCCTTTGTGAAGTGGGATATAAGCGTTAGTCATTAGATGGGAGAGCCAGTACTTTACATTTCTCTTAGTTGGGCAACTTGATTCAGGAAGTCTGCTGCCTCTCCTAAAATTTGGAGTACTCTGGAAATGAAGCCTTTAGGAACGTGAGGACAAGCATGGAGATCCATCAGAACCACACAAAATGGAGGCATTGATCTGGGCCTGTCAGAGGGGATAATATAGCCCCCGCAATGAGTTTGATTTACCCTGTGTATTGTAATCAGATAGCAGTGTAAGTTGTTCCCAGCAAGCTCTTTTAAATCACTTTTAGTACGTATTGAAAGTGACAACACTGTATTTTATTGCTGAATTGCCGTCCTCAAGTAATAAGTAACACATGTCATACGTTTTAGCTGGGGTTGCTGCTGCAGTGCCCCCCCCAGCACACTCCCTTTTTTCTGTCACTCACACAAGCGCTTCTCTCTCAGACCATGTGAGCTTCCTTGTCATGACATTCTGAGTCCCAGAATAGACCTGTCGCCCTGCTTCAAAGGCTGGTTGGAAGTTTAGTTTGTATCTCAGTCATAATGGGAGACAAGGGAAAAGAGCGGAATCACTGCTGGTGGAAAGAGCAATGATGTGGTGTGATCTAAAGGTGGGAAGTGTTTATTTAATTTATCAGTTTATATTGCACTTTTCCACCACCAGTTCCCTCAAAGTGGTTTACAAGAAACAAATAAAAAAGCACTCTAAAATCACTTAAAATTTTCAACATGAAACCTCAAGGGTGGTATTCATATAAGTTTTACTCACAGTAGACCCATTGAACTGAATGAATCTAAATTAGTCTTGTTCATGAGTTGAATTTCGCAAATGGATATTAATGAGTCCTATCAGCAGAAGTCCTGTGCAAGGACTTCTGCTTGCACAATGGGGCTTTCCCCCCCCCATCCCACAAAATTCACTTGGAGGTGGGGTGAGTGAGAGAACGCCTAGAACAGTGCACAGGAGGAAGAGAGTGGGATCCTAGATACCCTGGTGTGGGTTCAAACTATTTCCTCACTGTGGCCCTAATCCAGATTAGGTGGTTGTGGTGAGGGTCCAAACCATGCTGGGAGGGGTTCAGTAGGCTCTGAGGCCTTTTAAAAATGATAATTAGATGTATATACCCAATTTTCTCTAGGTAGCTCAAGATGGCATTCAGTGGTACCTTGGGTTACATACGCTTCAGGTTACATACGCTTCAGGTTACAGACTCCACTAACCCAGAAATATTACCTCGGGTTAAGAACTTTGCTTCAGGATGAGAACAGAAATCGTGCTGCGGTGGCAGCGGGAGGCCCCATTAGCTAAAGTAGTGCTTCAGGTTAAGAACACTTTCAGGTTAAGAACAGACCTCCAGAACGAATTAAGTTCTTAACCCGAGGTACCACTGTACACAGTTCTACTGCTCTCCATACTATCATGCTTTATTGTGTTTTTCTTTTTCTTTTGGGAGCCGCCCAGAGTGGCTGGGGAAACCCAGCCAGATGGGTGGGGTATAAATAAATCATCATCATCATCACAACAATTCTATCAGATAGTTAGACTGAGAGAAAGTCACCCAGTGAGCTTCAATATGGCAGAATGGGAATTTGAACCCAGATCTCCTATGTCTCGGTCCGACTCTCTAACCACTCCTGCATGATAGCTCTCTTAGGCCCTTGTATGCTTGCATCAGTAGCACAGTATGAGCCTAGAAAGCTCTAGGACCATTTTGGTCTCATTCTATACTCTGCGGTCTTCATAAAGATTCCAAAATGAGGGGAAATATAATTGTGGGTACAAAGGTAGGTGCAGTGGTACCTCAGTTTTCAAATGTCTCCACTGACGAACATTTTGGTTTTCGAACGCTGTAAACCTAGAAGTAAATGCTTCAGCTTTTGAATGTGCCTTGGAAGTCGAACTGGAAACGTGGCTTCCATATTGAATTTTCTGTATTGAGTTTTCTGTTTTGAGGCTTCCGTACTGAGTTTTCAGTTTTTGAACATTTCGGAACTTGAATAGTCTTCTGGAATGGGTTACGTTCAAAAACCGAGGTACCGCTGTATAGCATCTTCTTACCATTGTTTGACAGAAGAAAGGTAGACACTAATGATCAAATGAGAGACAGGATGGGAGTTCTTTATTTGAATTGCAGTACCTCAGCTCTGCCCTCTGTCACCCAATGTTTACCTCTTATCAGGAAGGAATTGAATAACAATCTCTTGGCAAGACCTTCATTAGCCTATGAATGAATTGTGTTGGGTGTTTAAAGTGTGTAAGTGTGTTTTACCAGCCAGTTCAGATTTGTCAAGGGGTATATCTGAAAGAGGCATTCATCAGGAAAGTGACATTTATGGAGAGTCTGGGGAAAAGGGGAAAGGGGAGGAGAAAAGGCCTGAAAACTGCTGATGGTGTGAAAACTATGTGGGTCTATGTGTATGTGAGAAAAATCAGAGAGGCTAAATGTAGAGAGAAAACTTTCCACCCCTGCATTTGAACTCCCTCATGCTTCCAATTCCTTTCATGTGTAGAAATAAGGTTTGGACTATAATATATTTTACAGAGCATTGGTGAATGATAGCCATGATACCATGATAACGTAGATTAAAACATCCATTGAGAGCTGATTCCTGAAAAACCGCCCCTTAGCCCCTAGTCCTTTCAAAGAAACCAGGAAATTGATTTAGAAGTGAGGCCCATCAGAGCAGTTTAATTTATCCCCTGCTGAGTAAAAACAGACAGGCTGATCGGCCAACTGCATGGGGATACAGAGTTCTTTTAGTTCTTTTCCTTGCCTCGGCACCACTGGAATAGCAGCTGGAATAGCACAAAATTCAAATGTATAGAAAAAACATATGGTTCAGTCCATCATGGACTATGCCGCATGAGGCCACAGGTGTGAGATTGTAGTTTGAATTCACCTGAATGGGCAAACCTCCCTAAATTAAGAAACCTAACATTTCTGGGCAAAGATTTCTTGTGCTATATAGGGTGTTGTTTTAAATGCCAGTCTATTCAGAGGTCATCTCCTTCTCTGTAGTTTCAATAGCCTGTTTCCTCCAAACTGATTATAGTGTGCCAATGAAATTTCCATAACCAGTGTAGACGTATGTTACATATTTGACAATTTGCTACCTGCACACAGCAAGGATTGCCAAATTTGAGAAGGTACCATAGAATCATAGAATCATAGAGTTGGAAGAGACCACAAGGGCCATCGGGTCCAACCCCCTGCCAAGCAGGAAATACCATCTGAGCACTCTTGACATATGGTTGTCAAGCCTCTGCTTAAAGACCTCCAAAGACGGAGACTCTACCACACACCTTGGCAGCAAATTCCACTGTCGAACAGCTCTTACTGTCAGGAAGTTCTTTCTAATGTTTAGGTGGAATCTTCTTGTAGTTTGGATCCATTGCTCCGTGTCCACTTCTCTGGAGCAGCAGAAAACAACCTTTCTCCCTCCTCTATGTGACATCCTTCTATATATTTGAACATCGCTATCATATCACCCCTTAACCTCTTCTTCTCCAGGCTAAACATGCCCAGCTCTCTTAGCCGTTCCTCATTGTTTCCAGGCCTTTGACCATTTTGGTTGCCCTCCTCTGGACACGTTCCAGTTTGTCAGTGTCCTTCTTGAACTGTGGTGCCCATGAGGGTCAATAACAAAATGACTGCTGTGGATTGTAGCACAATACAAAAGAACTTGTGCCGGTGTGTGGCTTAATGACTGCTACATCTAAAAGCAGAAAAAGAGACAGGACCACAAAACATTGTGGAGAAGCCTTCCATCAGCTGGATCTACAACACCCAGTGCTCTTTCCCCTTCTTCTTTCCTCTTAGCAAATGGAAGGGGAGCAACATGTGGTACATGTTCAGTGTAGGCGATGCCGAGACACTGCAAACAGGCGCTGAGCAGGGGCAGGGAATCCTCTTTTTGATGAATTACTTCCTCCACTGCTAAAAGTTCAGTACAACTATGACCCACGTTGGGGCAGAGTGGATTTAGAGTGTCAAGCACATCCCTTTGGAGTGCCCAGGACTGATATCTCAAGCAGTCTGCCTTTTCTCCGGAGATCTCCCGTTTCAGGACCATTAAATACCTATAGGCTAAAAGCTGCTCTGTGGGAAATCAAAGCAGTAATGTCAGTGTTAAATATTAATAACTGAATAAGCAGTGTTTAAAGAACAAACAGGATAAGAAACCCAACAGGCATCTGTCCAGGTTGGCTGGCATTAAATAAACGGCAGCACTGCCAGCAGTATGATTGTGGAGGCAATGAAAAAGAAGACCGAGCAGTTTTCTAATTTGCGTTTGCTTTAGCTCAGTTCTTTTAACACACTCATGATATATAGTCAGTCGAAGAAACATTTCTGTTAAAACAATCAAAGAGTTTAGGGTACCATAAAGATGAACAAATTTATCGTGGCACGAAAGCTGTTGTGGACTCAAGCCCACTACATCAGATGCATGAATTGGAATCTTAGTTGGCAGGCATATTTGTTGTTAAAACTTGGTGTGTGTGTGTGTGTGTGTGTGTGTATGCATGGAGGAACATGTGCTGTTTGTACTGAAGCTTTATTTACAATTTCGAGGTGCTGTTGGGAAAGCCTTTTTAGGAGCACATCTCCAAAAGTCCCTTATAGGCACTAAAATGGCTACAGCTGGTCTGCTAGCTTGCTTCCCACAGGTAAGGAACTCCCCCAAATTCACTGCTTTCACAACTGAATTTGTTCCTATATGTGTGTAAAGTCTCCTCCTGCCAATGACTACTTGACAGCATACGTATTGCTATAAAAACACAAGTCATTGTTTGGCAGTATCACGATCAAAGTAAATTGCTGTTTGAGGGGCCTGGCAGGATCATTTGTTGTAGATATTTTTTATTTGAATGTAGTTTATATCTATCATATTGAAATACTTCATATAGATCTTTTTTATTTATTCTCAATGCATATATATCCCATCCCTTCTCCAAGAAGCTCATAGTGGATATGGAGACATGGTCCACCCTTTTTAATATTGATTTGTTAGGTTGAGGGTGACTGATCAAAGGTTATGTCTGAGGAGAGACTTGAATCCAGGCTTCCCTAGTCAAATTCCAACACTCTTCTCCTGCAGTAACCCTCATGATGTCTTCCAGATACTGTTGGCCCACAGTACCTGTAATTCCAGATATTGATTATGTTGGGTGGAGCTGATGAGAAATATAGCCCCAAAACACGTGGACAGTACCACATTGGCTTTGCTCACTACACCATTCTGGCCCACTGAATGACGGACCAAAGATCTCAGAGGGACTTGACATCCTTCCGCAGGGCCTGCAAGACAGAGCTGTTCTGCCTGGCCTTTGGTCTGGGCCCAATTTGACCCCCCCCCCTCTATGGGACCCTGTAAATTACCTCTTGGGCCCTTTTATCAGCTCATGTGGAACCAACATGGATAACTCGTCCTGGTGAATAATTGAGGTTCCCGACCCCTATGGTTGTAATTCATGGGCAGTCATTTAATTTTATCCCGATTTTATTTTTTAAGCTGTATTTTAATCAATTGTTTGATTGTGTTTTAATGTATTTGATATTTGATGTTAGCCGCCTTGGCCGGGGAGGGCGGGGTATAATTAAAAATTTACTTACTGACTTACTAGAGGTGAAATGCATATTTCAACTTTCTGCAGTCAGGGACAGCTTCTATAGTTCTCAAACATCTGATGTTTGAAGTCAATGTTTTGCAGGGTCTAGGAGATGAGATATAATTATTTGCAGGGGTGGTGGTGATCCATTTCACCCATCAGCACTGCCAGAAAACAAGGTTGTGCTGAGACGTTATGAACTTCAACTAAATATTATAACTGTGTTATAAATATTTAGTGGTGGATATCAGTCACATCAGAGGAAAGGGATACAGCTGCAAAAGGGGAGTCTCAGATGACCTAGCACGTGTCTCTCATGAAGATTCCCTCCTCCCTTTTTATTGAATAGGTTATGGCAGATCTGAGACAAGTTGCTTTATGTTAGATGTACAGTAGGTTTTTAACAGTCTTTGGAGGTATCGCCAGCTGTGCTGTGCATATCGTTAAGTAATATTAAAAGTATGGAAATGGGCTGCTTCAAATGCCAGGGGACTGGTTTTATCTCTGCAGCTGATGGGACTCATTTTAGATTAGGTCTTGTGATGGAAACATAACACCAGTCTTACCTAGAGTCATCCATGAGTAAAAACAAACAGGTGATAGTGCCACTTGTACTAATGTCTGCTGTGTGGTTGCAGAACTTTTTGATTCTCTCCCTTTGTATTTGTTGGTATCGCCAGAGTATTCTATGGTGGGTCAGCTAGGGCAGCAGATTCTGGACTAAGCACCTGTAGACATGATGAGTAACTAACAAGCGTTAGCATACTTTTGTGGTGTCACTTTGATCTTTACGGCTTAGGTGCATGTGGGTCTTCTGCCTCTTTCCAAAAGGGGTAGAATTAGCTCCAAAAGCTGTAAGAAAAAAACACACATACTGGTACTTCAGTCAGTTTAGGATACCTCATATCCACCACAAGGGAATTCAGGCCTTTTCATGAGGAATGCCTGTCGCACAAAGTTTTGAAGATGGATGCAAAATTTGTTTCCCCCTGTGCTGCTGGGCTGCATTTGGACATACCTCTCAATGAAGGGTTAACCAGAGACTGGACATTCATATGTCAGAGATACTGTAGTTGCATCCTGCACAGCTGAACCTGCTTTGAGAAGGAGATTGGACCAAGTAATCTCCAAGATCTCTTCCAATTCTGAAATGCTAGAATTCTGTGTCAAAAAGTCAAAATTATTTTGATTTCGTACTTGGTATTTTACCACCTGCCTACAAAGCATCAAGGAGTAACTTAGAAGTTTTGCTAATAGGTTTCCCTCATTTTCTTTTTAAATTGTTTCTCTCTCACACACATCCTGAGATTTTGATTCTTTCCCTACTAGTAGTTTTGTTCAGTTGGGTAAAAGATTGCTTTGCTTTTCAGCCACTTTTATGAAAAGAAGTGGAAGGGTTTTAAATGCATATTTACATTTTAAAAAGCAATTGGGGGGAAGAGCAGGGGAAGTAAAGGTGTTAAATCATGATTATATTAATGAGTAATGAATAACTGACATTTGCATAGCTCCCGCCGTACAGCTTTTCCAAAGTGCTTGCTAGACTATGAGATCCAGCCATCTCTGAAGTAAGTAGTTGAAGTTTTTAAGCAGTCTTCAAGCGGACCTTTAAAATAAAGAACCTTGAAAGTTGTCAGTTTGAAATTTCATGAGGGAAAAAATGGTGTCAGGATAAAATTATGCAAAACAGAATTTATCCGGCATTCTGGGGCAAACAACTTCTATTCAAAAAAGGATGGAGTGCAACTTTAAAGGCCAGTGGCAGAAAATATTTGGAATTTACTGGCGTTTATTTTTAGATCCCAAGACACAATACTGAGGTTTTATGGGAGAAATAAGATTCAAATAAATTAAGTGGTTTTCCAAAAGACACACACCTTGAAGATTCGTGGCAGAGATGTCACTAGAACCTTAAAGTCAAATTAAGGACTGGCTGGGTCCTTCATTTTACACATGGGTGAAACACTAAGTCCTGAATTATTATAATGAATTGCATACTTCTTTCGGGTTCTTCCAATGATATATCTTAATTTTATCTGGCATAAAGTGCAGATGATTTAAGATGCTGTAGCTGCAGCAGGCGATGTCATTTGCAGTTTAGTGATTATAATGTATTTGCCAGCACATGCACTGGTCTACAGTAGGCTTATATGGTACAAGTAGAACAGCATTATGGAATATATTTAGCTTAATTTTCAAAAGGGAATTAAAGAAAATTAAGTATTCGAGAGTTTCTTTTGATTGTGAACTCTTCCCCAAGGACTGGTACATCTAATCTTACCTTACTAACACAGGAAGCTGTCTGTGGTATAACGGTCAGAGAGTTGGATGATGACCCGGAAGACAAGTGTTCAAAACCCCACTTAGTCATCTCTAGTTGATCTTAGGCCAATCACTGTCTCTCAACCTAATCTACTTCACAGGGTTGTTGTGAGGATAAAATGGGAAAGGGAGAACTATGTGTACCACATTGAGCTTCTTAGATGAAAAAGTGGTATATAAATGTAATTATCAATTAAATTGTAGTTTATCAGCCACCAGGCAAATAGAGCTGTAGCCTTAGGTTCACATTGTTTCCACGACCCGTTTCCCAGCCAGACTTGGCCAGTCACTCTTTCTTAGCTTTATCTTCCATACAGGGTTGTTTGTGAGGATATGGGGCAGGGGCCCTTGGAGAACTGTAATAAATAAAGCCAGGTTTTGTTCTAATGGGAGATAGGATCCATAGGGGATTTTAATGTGTGCCCTTCAATAGTATGTCTTTGAAGGCTCTGCTGTGTGTGTCATTTGGTGTAGAGGATGGCTCTGAGGCAGGAAACCAGGCCTTGATAATTTATTTAGGAATCAAGAAACAATTGCTCCACAGTGCTTTCCTCTCCAACAAAAAGCACATCGCCAGCAACCAGAGGAAGTGGGCCCACAGACAGAGTTGGAGAGACAAAGTCATTAATACACATAACTCAGATGGTAAAGCATGAGATGCTTAATCTCAGAGTTGTGGGTTTAAGCCCCAGATTGGGCAAAATATTCCTGCCTTGCAGTGGGTTGGACTAGATGATCCTGGTGGTCCCTTCCAACTTTGCAATTCTGTTATTCTTTCCCTCTTTCTGGGAATGTTCTCATTACTGCTTACCTCATATCCAATGTGTTCCCACTTCTGATTTCAGCTCTTCCCTCCTATTTGCCTTAGGCCCTATATGCCCTTAATGTGGGACTGGTCAAAATATTTGCCTATCCATTTGATGGCTTTCCAGGCTTCCAGGTGGAGGTTTTTCCACATCACCTGTTATGTAATTATTATTTTTTAAACTGAAGATGCAATGCACGTGCTGCTGACTGAACTGTGGTCCCCCTTCATTCCCTTTATACATCTCTGGGATTTATAGCTGAAATATAGATTCTTTGGGAAGCATAATTTTGGAATAACTGACTTCTATTAGATTGCAATCTTGATTGTAATTAACATTCCCTTCTTTGCACTGCTTCCCCCTTGTTCTTCGCTTGCTTGTTTGTTTTTATAGAGAACTGTGATCTCAGATTTCAAAGATGCTGCCCTCCACTGATGAAAATGTTAGTTCTTCTGAGGGAAAGGATTAGAAAATTCAGACTCCACCCCTTGGACATTTCTTGCTATGTTCTGGAGAACAGGGACTTGACAAATTAGGACCCTGCAGTGAAAAAAGGAAGGAAGGAGCTGGGGAAGTTTATGCTATGATGGGGTATCTAAATCACAGAGAATTATATAAAACAGTGAACTGTCTGGAAGAAGGGATTTGGGACCTGGTATTTATGCTTGCCAGCAACATAATAAGAAGTAGAGGGCATCCAATGATTTTAAGAGATGTTGAATTATTAAGATAGTATTTCCCCCTACACACTGTACACTTAACCTGTGGAAGTATTGCCATAGAATAATGCAAAAACTTGGGGTATAAAGTTGTCCAAAATACATTCTTCACACACGTGGAGATAGTTTGTAGAGTCTATCTGGATGATCAAATTACAGCGCAATAAATGCAAGTTGTTATTCTTTGGCAGCAGGGGATCAAAATGTCTTTTCTTCAGTGTTTGGGCATATAACGATTTCCTGTTATTTGGTGCACTGTGTTTGGTTTCTTGGAAAATGCAGTTTGTATCCAGTTAGCTTGGCAGTGGTGTACGCAGTGTGGAATGCAGTTGTGCATGTGCTATGATCATCTGTTGTGCCAGTAATGTAGAGTCGGGTGGTGTGTGGGAGCAAAAGGTTTGCAGTGGCCTACCTTTTAGCAATTACATCTCATAGACTCTGATGTGGCATATGGAAAATCCAGTCATTGACAGCTCGACTGCTGGCCTATACAATACTATACCTCCTACTATACATTGATGGGAGTTACAGGAATCTCAACATTTTTTAACACTTAAAAAAAGTGCTTCTTTTCTCCAACCCTGAAGAACATAATACGTTTATGATGTCAATAATGGTTCCTCTCCTAAACCAGTGAGAACTCCAGTCTAATCTATGGAGGCTCACATGAGTTATCCACACCTGGTTGTCTAGGTTTCTCCCCTTGCAGATTCTTCTGCAGGGCCAGTACAGCCATTAGGTGGGGATGAGGCCACTGCCTCAGGTGACAGAAGCCCCTGAAGGCACGCTCCCCCAGGTGCCCTGCTTGCCCTGTCACCTCCACCACTGGCAGAGATGCAGTGCTAGCACCAGTGCAGATTTTGGGTGCGATCGCACAGATTCCCAGCAAGATATTGCTGCAAATTGCACAAGATCTCATGGAGTGTGTGAGATCCTGCATGATTTGGGTGAGATTGCACTCCAAATTGGTGACATCTCACCCAAACTCAGCCCTGATGCTGGTGCAGGCAGCAGTGGCAGTGGTAGAGCAGAGCAGTACTTCCCGTTTTCCCTCAAGTGGCAAAACGGGTCACATTGTCCCTGTTCTTCATAATATGAAAGCTAATTAATTGTACCCGCCACTAGGCATCGGTGCCTTTCTCTCTGGGAAAGAGATCTCCCCACAAAAACCCTCTCCTATGTAAAATGAAGAAACGTGGAATTTAAACTGGATAAAAGTTTCCTGACAGTAAAATCTATTGGACTGTGTGGATTAATCTCCCAAGGGAAATAGTGGAATCCCATCACTTACTGCATTTAAAATTAGGCTTGACAAAGGAATAGTAAATGGGCGTCAGGGAATACATAGGCTGGGGCTTCCCAGACATTAAAGCTAACTCTGCTTTCCTGTGCCTAACTCCTGGCCTTCTGTGGTTCTGTGATTTTATGCTTATTACGAGAACGAGTGCTGTGCCTACCATGGTGCTGTTTGTCAAATATATAGGAATTTTAAAATAAAGGCAAACCTTAGCAGAGCTTTCTCCACCACAAACTTGCTAATATGCAAAGTGCTTAGGAAGATTGAAGAGAGGATTTTTCATCCAATCTTGAAACAAGTCCCAAACAAAGAGTGGCCCAGGAAAAAGAAGGTGGCCAGTTTGGAATGAGAAAAATAAATCTCGCTGGAAGAGGTCTCTTTTATTTGCCATCCTGAATTCATATGTAACCATTTCTGCAACGTTTCTTAATTTTGTGTCCCCCCCGCCTATTTTATCTGTACCCATTAAATACTACCCAGCTGGTATTACATGATTATGGAGTTACCATGCTTACTGTCTGTTGATGGCAGCTGGGCTTCTAAGACATTGCAATCTGGCACACACCGTTCCCACGTAAGGCTCTGTTAGACGAGTTGGGATTCTGAAGCACGGATGTGAACTTTGACCACAAATGATGGAAGCTTGGATTCTGACAGCCAGTGAATTAATGTTCAGGACACTTTATCTAACAGTTAGATGGGCTGCATCTTCTGCTCCACAGATTGAGGGAAATGGAAAGGTGTTGGCCATTTGGATGAAGCCTGGATGTGTAGTTTCTTCCAAAGATTCTATTCCCGGCCTCTTCACTGCTGTACAATGTGACACAGGGCAAGTCAGAGCTTATCTCTCTTCCCTGTTACAAAAAGAGAGAGATTGGGGGGGGGGAGGGATATCTGCCTGTTATTATAGGGGAATTTCAGGTCACTGGATTTGATCTACCACTGTAGTTTCCTAGTTTTACACCATGAAGCTATATGGAAATCAGTTGGAATTGCACGGGTGTTAAAAAAGGAATAATACAGTAATGATTCAGGCCTTTGGAGCTTAGAGCACTCTCCTGAAACACTAAGTACTGTGATTATCCAGGACTTGGATCCAAGCGTTGCTTAAAATGTAATACATGACAAAATCATTTGTTTGCTGTGGGTGAGGTCGTGGAGTGGTAGTGTAGAATTGTTTTGGCGATATGGATTTGTTTTGGTAGCTGACAAGCTCACCAGAAGCCCAGTGTGCAATAAACAAAATCCCCTCCTCACCAGTCTGTGCATGCTCATGTACGGTACATACAACACAGTTCGTTGGTGCCATGTGAATAATGTATGTAGGTTTTGCACAACCTGGGATGACAATTGCGAGCCCTCTGCAGGATGGCTCATTTAGCACCTAGCTGTTTGTTTACTTTCTTTATAAATAGAAAAATGGCTGCATGCTTTCTGGGCAGAAGCCACATTATCATAGGAGAGAGCTGTGTATATGCGTGGTTTCTTCTTCTCTGTATTAACAGCAGTGGAAAAGTCAGCCCTGCAATGGATTTGCTGTGTTCTGAGTGACATGATGAGTTGGCAGTTCGTTCAAGGAGCTTAAATATGTATTAAGTATTTTTTTAAAAAATCAAGCCTTTATTTTTTATTTTTTTATTAACGCTACCAGCCCTTATTCCCAATAAGCTTTGTCCTAGGATTAAACAAAATGCCCCCTGGGTCCTTGGTATGCACGAGTATGAGTGTGTTATCTCACTTGTCCAGAGGTTCCAGGAGGTCATGTGGTTTGGGAGATAAACCTCCAGGCTATTCCCAGGGGAAACCTGGTGTTTGGACTTGGTCGTTTTCAACTCCTTTGTTTAAAATGGTGGCTTTCAGCCCCTCCACTGCAGCAGCAATGTTCTTTTAACAAGCAGCTGCACAAGGTATCCAAAATGTATAAGGAGTAGAGAGGAAGATGGGTTGTACAGCACCACCAAAAAAGAAAAAGAAAATTCTGGCAGGTCTTTCCAGCAGTAATCCCATATAATCCCCTTTGCAGTTTCTCTAACAAGAATAAGACGTTTCAGAGTTATGCCAAAGTCATATTCCTTTGTAAGCAGAACTTTGCCAAAATCTGGATTCATTGTCTTCTGCAAGGTGGAATCAAAAATATTTCGGTTCCTTTCATAACCCGTGAGTTGCTAAGGCAGGTCAGTAAACAAACAAACAAACAAACAAACAAACAAACAAACAAACAAAGCATTGAAGATATGGTATTGTAGGGATTTCTCTGTTTGCTTGGCGGTGTATTAAATGACCTTTCTGAAATGAATGTCTACCACTCTGTCTCATCTACAAATGGATCCACCCCCCGCCGGCCCCCAATGTGACCTATATTGTCGCTGGCTAATTTGCATTCAAAATTAAGGACTCTTTATGACATGAATAGGGAATTTGTTGTATGTAAGGAACTCCAGGGTTTGAGGCAGAAGTTCCATAATAACAGCTTGGTAGCTTAGTGAGCTACCATTTACTGCGCCCAACTGACTAGGTTTTAGAGAGCTTTCTTCAGGCACAGAAAGGAATAGGAGTACGCCATATTGGCCTAAGAGTCACTGGGCCATATATAGCCACTGCAATCTAGAGTTTAGGTTGTCTAGGCATAGTATATTACAAACCTGACCTTCCACCTTTACCTAGTTACCTTACAAGTACATCAGTACCATTAGCCCAGGCACCTTTCATGTGCTTAGCCATAGTGGCAACCCCCAAAATGTCATATTTGCTGAATTTTGGGGGGATGGCTGTGCTACCATTCTCATTGGGGGTGGGGCTACTGTTAACAGTTGTGACAACACATTCTTTCATTCTATGTAGCAACACTGATGTTTTCTTTTCAGTGGTTTATCTTCCACTTTCTTTACTTCAGAATGCCCTGTACACAACATTGTTCTGGAACGTGAAGATGGGGTGAGGAATGGCATCCATTATTAAAATGACAGCTGATTGGAATTTCAGATACCTGAATTCTCCCTGTCATACACAAAATCATCTGAGCCCTAGCTACCAGTGGCACAAGCCTTGTCCTGACACTGTTTCGTCAGAGGGTATATATCTTTATTTTCTGTTCCTAGGGTAGTTTTGTAGTGTGTATGCTACCAGATAGACCTATTTGTAATAATTAACTTAGTATATTCATCATCCAACTTCCTCCTCCTTTGTCAGGCATTGCAATTAAGTAAATGTCAAGTTAACAATGAAATCTGGATGTTTTCTCTACCCACTCCAAACCTCAGAAGCTGGAGAAGAGTTTTTGCATAAGTTGAATGCTGCTTCTAGCATTTGATACGCTAGATCCAAATAATGCATCATCTTGTTTGCTCCAAATGCCTTTCTCATTGGAGTATGATGGCTGCTATACTCATCCTACAGTCTCTTGTAATAGACAGCATTGTGGATATGTGTGAGCTTTTTCTGTGCAGATGCTATATGCAAAATAGATAAAAGTAGTGTTCCCTAATCTAGGGTTCCCACGTGTTGTTGGACATCAACTCCCCAAAGCCCCTCGCAGCATGGCCAATGGTCAGGAATGATGGAAGTTGTTGTCCAACAATATATGGGGACTAAAGGTTGGAGAAGGCTGGACTAGAGCAAACTAGAGAGGGACTCCTCAGGGCAGGGTGAAATTATTATGGCCATTGCCCCAGGCAGAACCTTGTATGTATCAGGTTAACAGCGCTAGTTGCACAATAAACAGTATTTTAGAGTAATGAATGCAAATCCCAACATAAAATAAAGTAGTCCACTGGGGATTTTCCTCAGGACAATTATACAGAGCAGAATCATAGGGTGGTTTTGTGTGAGACATATAGGCAATCATATCCAACCTCTTGCAAAATTTCCAAAGTCAGAGCATCCCCAGCTGGTTGCTGGCCAGCTCCTGCTTGAAAACACTCCACAAGGGAAAACTGCCTACCTCTCTAGGTAATTGGTTCAATTTCCAGGTTTATAAGTCAGCACATGCTGTTAAAACACCCTGTGAAATGTAAAATGTGTTGGATACATTGCTGTAAATTGTTGGATGTCCTTAAGTTTAGCAACTTATAGCTCAGATGCAGAAATAATGTGATACAAACTTACTGTTTTACAGACACACACAAACACACACACACTGGTTACATTGCAAATGTACAACTCTGATCACCAAAATATCTATCAATATCTATATATCTATCATCTATATCTATCCTTGATAGCTGACACATTCCTCAGCAATGTAAAACTTAGAAAACTGTATGAAATAAATTCAAGTAGAACAATAATCTTTAATCTTTTTAAACGGCCTCGGTCCTGTATACCTGAAGGAGCGTCTCCACCCCCATTATTCAACCTGGACACTGAGATCCAGCACCAAGGGCTTTCTGGCGGTTCCCTCATTGCAAGAAGTGAGGTTACAAGATACCAGACAGAGGGCCTTCTCGGTAGTGGCGCCCGCCCTGTGGAATGCCCTCCCATCAGATGTCAAGGAAATAAGCAACTATCCTATTTTTAAAAGACATCTGAAGGCAGCCCTGTTTAGGGAAGTTTTAAATATTTAATGCTGTATTGTTTTTAATACTCGATTGGGAGCCGCCCAGTGTGGCTGGGGCAGCGGTGTAGCGTGGGTTGTCAGCACCCGGGGCAAGGCAAGTAATTTGCACCCCCTAACCCGTGGATTTGCGCCCCCTAACCCTAACCCCCAGATGTTGCACCCGGTGCGGCTGGCCCCCCCTGCACCCCCCAGGCTATGCCACTGGGCTGGGGAAACTCAGGCAGATGGGCGGGGTATAAATAAATTATTATTATTATTATTATTATTATTATTATTATTATTATTATTATTACAGGTTCAGGGGACGGCCAAAGGTGCACTAGATGCCTTGGCATTCTCCCTATATTCTAAAAGCAACAATTGGACAATATTCTTCCCCAAGGTTGCAGTCAGGCATTTTCTATTTTTGAAATTCACCCAGGCAGCAATAATACACATTCACAGATCTTCGATTTTCACAATTAATGCCCAACACACTTTTGCTGTTCTACCTGTAAAGATATTTGTGCATTGCTCATTTTAGAAAGAAATCACCATTCCAAGCATGTCTCTTAACACAAATTTTGCCAGGGCACAGTAAATATTTACAAGAGCTTAGTTTTGTCTTAATTCAGAGCGCCTTAATAGCATGTAGCAATTTTGAACATTGCATTTAATAGAAGTTCTGCATTTTAAAGGATAATCCAATATTAGGTGGTAGCTTCTGAAAATCCTGTTATGTACAACATTATATTTATTTATCTGTTACATGCATTTGTAGTCCGCCTTTCATGAAGAAGCACCAGGGCAGGTTACAACAGCTTAAGACAGTGTAAGACAACAAGTTTCCTGAAGCATTATCATGTCAAAACCTGTTATATAGTCACGAAATGGCTCGTCCCCGAGTTTTGTTAGCCGAACCCGCTAAGGGTTTTCAACACAAAGCCCGTTTCCCAACTCCTGTATGCAGCAAATGTCTGGCATAATGGGGACCTGCCAAAGCTATATGGCTTTCAGGCAAAATTTATACGATCTCTGCTGCAGGTACCTAACTGCATCCCCAACTCCGTACTTCTGTTGGAAGCTGGTGAATGCCCAATTTCAGCTAGAGTGTGGTGGGCTGCCCTAAAACATTGGCTCAGGATTTCAGTGTTTAATTTAGGGAAGGGTCTGTACCAGCATTTGACCAATGAGGAATTTGTCAGCAAATGGCAGAAAACCATGGCTAACCATGGTAGGTTGAGAGGAGTTCCCTACCAGGACAGACTTTGCTCGTGTGCTCAAGATATTGATTCCATAAATCATATTTTGTTGCATTGTGCGAAGTATGAGCAGGCCAGGGCTGAACTGATACTACCCTTGCTGGTGCCTTTCCCGGGAAAATCAGAGGCTCACTATGTCAGGTTCCTACTGGAAGACCGGACAAAAGCTAGAACATTGGCAGTGGCAAAGTTTTTAGTGGTGGTTGCAAGAACAAATGAGCCCTATATTCTAAACAAAATGATTTATTAACCTGGAGGTAGGCTGTATGAACTGTGTACTGATTTCTAATGTTTTGTTGGGTCTCTGGACCGTAATAAAGATTGTTGTTGTTGTAGTAAGACAACAAATAAAGCTACGTAATGCTTACCATCACTAAGCCAGCAATTAAAATAATCTTGAATAGCAATCCGGATGAAAAGTGGCAGTGAAATGGGGAACATCAGATGTCATCCTGCACCCCAAGAGGCCTGGGCAAAATGATGTATCTCAGGATGTTGTGGACTCTCCTTCATTGGAGGTTTTTAAGCAGAGGTTAGATAGCTACCTGTCATGTATGATTTAGTTGAGATTCCTGCATTGCAGGGGGTTGGACTAGATGACACCTCCATATCCTATGATATTATCACAGAATCATAGAATCTTAGAGTTGGCAGGGCCAATGTAATGTGTTGGGGCAACTGGGCCCCTCAGCAGGGCGCCACTGACAAAGATACCCCTGGACCTGCTCCTCCTCTTCACCATTGCAATCTGCTTCTTTGCCTTCCTTTCCCTCTTTTGCAAGCAAGCAACAGCACTGGTGAGAAGGAAGAGAAGCGGCAGCCACTGCCTGCTTGCTCATAGTCCTTGCATGGCAAGGGAGCAGGTGGAAGCAACAACAAGCAGAGGAGCAGCAACAGCTGGCAACCAGGGGAAGAACTCAAAGAAGGAGGGCCCCCATTGAGAGTGTGCTGTGGAAGCCGCCCCAGCCCCAGCTGGAGCCAACACTGGAGTTGGTTGTTTTATAACTGTCAAACTTATTTAATATTTATGCAGAACTTTTGATATCTGAAAAATGCTTAACAGTCCTTGTTTTATTTATTTTCACATTTCTGTCACAAAAGGCAGACTGGAGCAGAGCTTGTAGTGATTGCAAACTGCCCAAGCCTCATCCAATGTATTTATGTTGAAAGTGGGATTTTGGTTACATGCTAAACTCAGGTGTAAACTGTATTCAGTATACTAACTGAATGTCTGTATTACAATGTTTAAAGTGTATCTGAAAAATTTCAAGAAATATTTGATTGCTTTATTTGTAACTGGAAAGTGCGCATTTGGGGATGTGTAGGTTTTCAGCGGAATTGTCAGACTGTGCCACCAGGATTCATACTTAGTTACCGTCTTACGACAATGTGGAGCAGGAGCTTAATCCCATCATATGGCTGGCATGTTTTATCTGGGGCTTACAATGGATCCTGGGGACTTGCAGGCTGCCCAGATTATTTCAGAGCTATTTGCTGACAATCAGGGGTTGATGCCTCACTGTTAAATATTTTGCACCACTGGGACCAAGGGAAAGGGAGAGGTAGTGTAGGTCATCAGAGATGAATGACTGATTTGGGTCTGGGGAATGCTACAGAGACAAACTACTCCCCCCCCTGTGCTTGCATTGTTATTTTTGCAGACCAACAATGCAATCAGATGTATTCAGTAATCAAGAAGTTCTCTGGTTTTGCAGGAGCGGTCACCCTGAAGCAGAACAGCAGGGTTGGACGTTTTTGGTTTCAAACTGGTGTGCTTTAGGTATGACACTATCCACCAGAAAGCAGCTGCAAAGAAGAAATGTTTAGGAAGGCTAGCAGTGGTGGCAAAGCATGGCAGCAACAGATGCCGCTCCATCCCCCCCCCCCTTAAGTGTCTCAGGAGAAGAATGTCCACTTTCCAGAATCCTCATATCAAGTTCCAGGTTTGGACACTTCCACATCTCAGGTGTCCTAGGAATAGTGACCTAGTGACTGTAAATAGAAATGTTAGGGGTTGTGATGGGCACATGCATTGGGGTTTAGCTTCACTATAATAAATCTATGCTCTTCTCCCTGGTTTTAACAAGATGCAAATGTGTACTTTCCCACACCTTCAGTCATGCATATACTGAACATATGCCGAACTAGTATGCAATCAGGAATCCTGATTATGTGGAAAAGCCAACATGTGTTTTGCAGGAGATGAAGGCAGAGCCAGCAGGTGTGGTCCTGTTTCCCCCCCCACTCAACATGTTCAGTCTATATATGATTCAAAGTGTGAAAAGAACTATGGTCTGATTCTAATCTGTATCACCCTACCAAGTCAAAAAGGTGAACATTTATTCATGGCTATTCTCCAAGTGTATGGGAGATTGTGATGCTAATGATCAATACCAAGATGATGGTCTACCTGGCTTGTGTGTTGAGCGCACTGCTTTATGGTTGTGAGATGTGGGCAACTTACACCCACCAGGAGTGACACCTCAGTTCCTCCCAAATGTGCTGCGACAGGAAGATTTTGGCCATTACATGGCAAGGAAGAGTCTCAAACAAAGATGTGCTTTCTTAAGGCTACAGTCTTGGCATGTTTGCACTCCTGTCTCAGTGAGGTCTACAATGGCTTGGTCATGTACACAGAATGAAAGGTTGCATGATCCCCAAGGATGGGCACTATGGTACTTCAGGCACCAGACCCATTGGCAGAACAACTCTGTGTTGGTCTGCAAATGTGACATATAGGCTGACAACATTTAACCCTCTCATGTTGAAATCCCTTGTAATGACTGTAGTGCCTTGAGACAATCAGTCAGGTTGTGTATCCACAGCAGTGACCAGAGGAGGAATGACTGCTGGGAGCACAGAAAGAAGAAAAACCATGGTACATCTGCATCAGAACAACTGGATGTCTTCTTCATCTGCAACAACACATTTCTCTCCCGTATTGGTCTCTACAGCCACAGCAGGTGCTGTAATTCTCCAACAGTTTGATTGTGCCCCTGAATGATGTTTTCTGACAGATGCCAGCAATTCTTTAGGCATGTTGGAGGAAAAATTCCCCTCTTGGCAAATGGTACCTTATTTTAATGAGATTAGCATGTAGGAAACAAAATCACCTAATGCCAGAATAAACCAATTAGCTGAATACTTGGAGGCCTGAGGCCATCCATTCTGAGGAGGACTATCCATTTTAGAAGTAAAAGTTGATGAACTCTCTGATGGAGAGGGCCAAGTAAGGCAAGGTGGGTGATGTCTGTCATGACAGAGAACTCTGATATCTCGAACAAGTGCCTGCAGATGGATGTGTCCATCTCAGAGATGCATAGCTCCTTGGCCGACACATGGTCTGAGAGGAAACAAGCTGCATTTCTTCTCAGGTGGGAGGGCATGTTGCCTAACTGTGTCTGCAACACCAGGAATTTGGGCCTTCCTGCTGAACGGTCTGAAACCCCTTCATGAACATATCAAATGCTCACAGCTAGTTGCTATCCATCAAGCCCCTGTTTGATGGTGCTGAGGATGAATTAGAGGTCATGTACTGACTGGTGTCACAATAAAAAACCTCCTAGCCGCAACACAACTTTTTCAGGCTCCCCCCTGTCTCAGCTGCTGATCAGAGCTTAAGATATCAGGCCCTTGTCAGCATATTTAAAGGCTCATTTGAACTCATTTCCCATGCCTGAAAATTCTGAATAGACGAGCCATCTTCATACATTCATACATTCATGGGACTGGGGACATCATTCTTGATGCCCTCCATGAGTTTGAGGGTGACTGTTTTAAGTCTCCTGTATCCATGGTGTCTGCCTGTGCATTATAAAACCCTGGAAACCTGGTCCCTTTGCCCTGGGCCAATCTAGGGGCCTTGCCTCACACTCCAGTACACACTCAGCACCCAGCTGCAACAGGGCACTTTCTCTCATCTAGTACGGAAAATGTCTGCAGCTGAATTATCCAGATGGAATTGTCACAGTTCAGACAGTGTTTTCTCTAGACTTTGATGGAGTTATCACATGACCTGACCCAGAACTGTGATTTTATGTGTTTGGCCTGAATAGTGATCAAGTAAAGAGTATTTAAACATATCAGTTTCATTGTTATGTAAGCAACATCCCCGATTCCTAAGCAGATACTAGATAAGTCAGTAGAAATTCTTACCACCTTCAAGTGTGATAGGCAAAAATCCCAAGAGGAGACCTGGAATAGCCAGTTTGCTTCAGTTTGGCTCTAGCTCAGGCCAACATTTGCTGCTGAGAAGTTGTCTGTTAAGTGCTTCCTTGTTCTATAGTATGTGTGGGAAATACCTGGGGGCTGAATGTGGCCCTCCAGACTTCTCTGTTTGGCCCTTTGGACTTTTTCCAGGCCACCCCCCCACCCCAGCCACACACCTTCTGCCCAGGCCACACTCCTCAGTGACCCTCCTCGAGCCTTGTCTGCTTGGAATATGTCCTTGAACTCTGATAATGTCTCTTGCTTTGTTGGGTGTGTGGAAAGTAGCCTACTGTACAAAAGTAAAATTTACATATGTTGCTCCACCCACTTTTTGGCCCCACTCACCATTAGAACATGGCCCCTGGAATGTAGGAAATGTAGCCCTTCTGAAACAGCTTCCCCACCCTTGTTCTAAAGGTTCTCCTAGCACAGAAAAACCTCCTTACCTTCTGCATTTTGCTCGGGGGCATCATTAATGTGGCTTAATCACAGGGCAATGTATGAAAGACTTTCTGCTCATGAAGGTTACACAACACAGAGCATCGTGCCTCAAAACTAGAACATAAAGCGTCACAATCTAGTTTTAGTGCCCCATGCTGAGGAAAGGGCATTAAAAATAAAACTTGATCTGCCGTGGCATTAATCATGTTGGTGTTCTTTCTTCCTTAAATATTTGCTTTTGTCTTTTGACCCCATCCCTTTAGTTTTCCAAACCGTTGATGGATTTTGATGCTCTCCCACTAACATTACCCCCCCTTTTCTCAATAAATGAAAAGCACCATTTATTTGAAGGCAATTGTTAGTCTTGGTTTTCCTATGAACCCAGCCCTCTTAATCCTAGCAAACAGGATTCTCTCCTTAATCCCTAATCCCCGAGTACTTTAGCTATTAATCTGGAGACGCTTTCCCCTTTACCCAAGTGAGGTTAAGATGAGAATGGTTTCCCATGGTTACCAGTTCTTTCCCCCATGCTCTCTGATGGGATTGCTGAGTGTCTCTTAAAGCTCTGGGCCAAATTCAGACATTCTGATTTTGCCCTTCTGGGTTCATAGATTTCTCCTGCTTGAAAAAAATCTATGAACTCTTTTTGCTTGCCTTTTCTGTCTTGTGGGAGACCTGCTGGAATGCAGAAAATACAAGCATGTACAGTGCACAGTTAATCCTGTCACAGCAAAAATAGAAATGGAAAATTCTCTCTCTCTCTTGCTGCTACTGATAGCAGAAATTGAGATTCTTTCTTTTTATGTGTATCTCTTCAAATGACAAGAGTGGATTGCTTAATATAGCACTTTTAATGTGCTCTGTAAGCTTTCTGTTCCCCATCACTAACACCCCTGTGATGTAGGCTGTGGCTTGCAGACACTTTATTTAAATAGTTTGCCTTTAACCTTAATGTAGGAAAAGTTTGGAAACTGAGTGCATGCCTGTCCTTTGTTATACCTTCATCTTATAAATGAACTCTGGGTGAAATTAATACATAAAGGGGTGTAATTAATCTTCCTTTGCCCCAGCTCTCTCAAAGTTGGTGACCTTTCTAATGAGAATGACCTTGTAATTAAAATGTATCCCATGGGCATTTGATCTCTCTGCCATGACAGACTCCCATCTGACATATGTTTGAAGCATGCACTGAGAAATGGGTGGGTTGGGCCAAGACTTCAGACCCTGCTCAGCCAAGGAGGGAACCTGCTGGATGTCATCTGAGCAAACACAACTTTATGCCTCAGGCTGGGTTAACATGAGTAATAGTGACTATTATTAGTTATTTTCCTAGGTCTTGCTCAGAAGAGTGTAAAAGGAAGGACAGCATCACAGTGGATTGCATGGAGGAAAAGTTATCAGGTGTTTTGCTTGTGTGAACTATGCACATGTTAGAGAACAGTAAAGGCACAAGTTCTCGAAGCTACCAGCATGAGTTTGACCAAACTCAGGTGGGGTAGTTGGAGGGAGGCAGGGACCCTCTTGTTCCACTGTGGGAGGCAGTGGAAGACAGGAGTGCCTGACATGCTCTGGTCCATGGGGTCACGAAGAGTCGGACACGACTAAATAACAACAACAAAAAGGCACAAGTGTGTTTAATAAGTAAGAACAACTGTCTGTGCAAACTTGGTGACTGAGAGAATGTGTGTATAAATGTGGGGCATATTATATTAGCCTGTTTTTTCCTTTTATATCTTCTACCTGTGCCCTAACATTTATATATTACGTTATGAATGATTGAATTAGTTAAGGATGCATTAAAGGTCTGAATCTTAGAAGCTGCAGCATGAGGCAGACTCCCCTCTTCAAAAACACCACCCTTCATCCCACTGAGAATTAAGAGAGGGAGATAGTAACGCATATTAAAAATGTGCCCCCCTTGAGCTTCATAGTTGTTTCAGTTGTAAAACTATGTGGATTTTATTTAGTGTTTAGCTTTTGAGGCATTTTATAAACACCCTTAATATTACATCCCACGAAGAACTCTTACCATGTCCAACACACAGGAAAAGGAATGCTGTTTCATCTTGAAGAAGCAAAGGTGTTGCTAGTAACTTCTGCATTGTCAGTTTATGATATAACTTGCAAACTGGACACTCATGAATGTATCCATGGTGGAATCTGTGCTTTCCCACGTGACCTTTGGGATCTCATGACGGCTCCCCTTTGTGCCTCGACGGGGCCATTTTGGCTAAATAAAGATGTACATATTCAAATGATTTCACTATTAATATGTAAGATTGACCAAAAGCACATTTTCTTCATCTGCTACAGTTTTAAAGCTCCCCGCTTTCCCCTTTACTTTGTATTGATTGAGGGAAGAGTCATCTTTGTTAATTGAATATTGATAAAGAAATTAGGAAATTGAGGGAGATGGCAGAATGCGGAGGTCTTTGTTTCTGCTTTACAATAGGAGTTTTTTTTTTAAAAAGCAGGGAAGTCTGAGAGAGGAAAAGTGGGAGGGGGAAATGTTTAAAACCACAGCTAGGAAATCACTCTTCCAGTCTACATTGCCACAGCAAGATCAATTTTCAATTTGTTTCCTTGCCTTTTGTGTTCCAAGACACTTAGATTTCAGTGGTGTTCACTGTGATCTACCAGGGACTGTTTGTTTAGAACAATTTGTCTGTATTGTGTATTTCTCCTGTCCCAACACAGCTCTAGAGGTGAGGGATCCAAGATGGCACTCCCCTCATCATTTTGACACTGATGAAACTCTGTTTGTTTCAGTAGTATGTCAGAGTGTAAGGTGAGATGAGCACTCATTTCCGGAGATAAGGCTTATCTATATTTGCATCATATCTCATTCTCCAAAGAGCTCTGGTTGATGCACATGGATTTTTCCTTCACAAAATAGGTTAGCTGGTGATAGAAGTTGGCTGGTCCAAGGTCATCCAGTGAGCTTCATGGCTGAGTGGGGATTTCAATATTGATCTCATTGGTCAAACTTCAAAACCCTACCCACTACACCAATAGTCTCCAATATTTTCAGACCTGGGACCTATGTTTAAACCAAAACATGCATTTGGGGGACTCATTTCTTATGGGTTTCTTTTTTACCATATATATGTGTGTGTTTGTGTGTGTGTGTGTGTGTGTGGTGATAGTGGCCCATCTTAGATCAGACAGTGACCTAGTAAGAGATCCAAACCCAACAGGTGAAGACCAATACAGTGCACCATACTGACTGTCAACATTGGTGCTGTCCAATTCGTGTATATGTTTGCATGCATGGATGCACAGAATACTGCTAAGATATGCAGTTACAGTATTGATAAAGAGCATACAAATAAGGTACACATGCCCACCCACCCTCTGCCAAATAGGGACAACACTTGTACACATTTAATGAAGCGCCCTAGTCAATGAAAGCATATGCCACAATAAACCTGTCAGCTTTTAAAGTGTGAAAAGACTATAGTTTTCAAATCGTACAACTCTCGTTTAGAGACTACACTTTCTTTATTCAAATTCACAAGTTTTATCATTACATATATTTATTTATTCATTTCATAACATTTATGCACTGCTTGGTTGTAAAAAACAGACAAGCAAATCTTAAAGAGGTTTACAAAAAGATAAAACAAGAAAATCAAGAAAAAAAATATAGTACTTTAAAACATGCAAATGTTAAAATACTGAAACAGATTAAAGTTCACATCAGTTTTCTAAGCATCTGGGTGGGCTTATCTAAACAAGAAGGTAGCAAAAATAAAGAACTGTTATGTGCAATTGCTAGGAAAATGAGATGCATAGGAAGAGATTAGTAGAAGAAGTAAATGGGTATGGTGGGGATACACCTTTGCATCAGGTAGTGAAATATAGTTTATGTTCATTGTTTTTCTTTTGGGTTATCATACATTATCATTCATAACTGATGATTACTTGCATGCCCTTTATAAAAAAGTGTGTGTGTGTGTGTGTGCGCGCGCGCACATGCATGCCATCTGGATATGAAACCTTTTTAAATTTACATTTTTATTGATTTTTAAAAATAATAATATAGGCAGATTTCCTTCACAAATAATTATGTCGCAGGTCTGAAAAATTCATCTTTAGCTAATAGTGAGGAAAGTAAAGAAAATTGCCTGCAAGAAGTATTGTTAGTGGTATCTATAATTTAGTTGTTAAAGGCAAATTGAAATCATTTAAGAAATCGACCCTTGAATAATGTTCCTGCCAGCCAGTCCCTCAAACCCCTAAATTCATTCTGTTGTTTTTTCTCATCAGGGCTCTTGAGTTGAGAGACTAGAATAAAAGTCAGATGGAAGGAAAGTTGTAGAAATCAGCTTAGATGAAAACAGATATAAAATATAATGGAGAGGCATCATATAACTTTCTTATCACTCTACATTTATTTCTTTTATCATAATTAAAATTATATGCTGCCCTTCAGCAGAGCTTTCAGCAAAATTCACAGTTACTTAAACTTATCTTTTAGCTTGTTTTTATAACTACAATAAATAATAACATGTTAAATGGGAAGAAGTTGGGAGAACAAAAATATCTGTCTGATGCTAAAACGATATCCATGTGGACTTTCCGGGGGGAGGAATTTGTCAAAAGGTGCACTACCACTGAGAAGGCTTATGGTGAGGTTACTAGGGGAATATTCCAGAGCTTACAAATGATCCCATAAAACCCAAATCTCTTAGCAGTGACAAGGAATGCAAGACACATGGATCTTCTGACCTCAGTTGGGCAGTCTTCTTCTCCTATCCTCAAGAATGTCCTTGGGGATGACATGAAAAGACACACCAGTGGGAACCTCCTCCTAAGAACATCACTGCACTGCTGAGGACAGCCAAGTTGCCACTTGATGCAACAAGGAAGGCTTAGGGAGTGGGTGGAAGGAAGGGATGGGGAGAAACGTCTCAGCCACTTCACTTTACAGGTAGGACTCCCCACCCACAAATTCACCTACTCCCCTGGAAATTGCTAAATATCCCCCCCCCCATGACCCCATGAAAGCAGGGAGTGAGGAATAATTGTCCCAGCTTTATTCTTACTCCAGTGGTAGCCAAATTGGTGCCCTCTACATGCTGCTAAACTACAATTCCCTATTATCTCTGCCCACTAGCCATGTTGGTTTAAGCTCATGGGAGTTGCAGTCCAATAATATCTGGAAGATACCTACTGGCTACTTCTCTCTTACACAATTATGAGAAGAAGTGTGAATGTCTTCCTAAGAGAGAAGGACGTGTTTTATATTAGTAGCTTGCCTAGGGTGCAGAGCCATGAGCTATTTAAGGTCAATTCAAATCATCCTAAAGTTGTAGACATTAGGTATCTGGTTATCCATTCTCTGTTTCAGCCAGGATAACTCTGCTTGAATTAAAAATAAACACTCATTGGTTTCATACCGCATTAGAATGTGTGCATCTATATCTGTGTCTATATATCTATATCTATCGCCTTTGTACATGCGTTCCCCTCCTTTCCCAAGCTGCATATTGTCCAGCTGGTTTGACTGGCAGTGTTTAACCTTGTGCTGTCTTCAGGTTGGCTGCTGGCTGTGTGCCTTCTCCCTAGCTAGCTGGGGTGTGCTTGTCTGATTAGGGGAAAAGGTGTTCGACACGGTTGAATTACTCTTTGTCTGAGACTGTCCTTCGTACATGATAATTTGCAAGCTTGGCCTACACTCTATTCATCTTGTCTTGCTCTCTCTCCCCCATCTGTGCTCTTTTCCCCTCCCTTGTTTGCATTTTATTAAGCTGACGTGATTCAGGGTTTCTCCCCGCCCCCTCTCCAGTTGGTCAGGTCAGTAGCAAAGAGAGAGAGAGAGAGAGAGAGAGAGAGAGAGAGAGAGAGAGAGAGAGAGTGTTAAGTCCACTTGGATGAAAGCATTAAGTTTCAGGGTCATTGCCCAAAGCAAAGCCATGCTCCAATCTATGGTTCTGAACTTGGCTAGCTAAAGCTAAGCAGAAATATATGCATCAAATGAGACGTCCTGGTGATTGTACGAATGGGAGATTGCCTGGTCAACTGGTTAGGGGGCATTTTCAAGATTACATGTTATCACTAGAACAGGCATCCCCAAACTCGGCCCTCCAGATGTTTTGGGACTACAACTCCCATCATCCCTAGCTTAACAGGACCAGTGGTCAGGGATGATGGGAATTGTAGCTCCAAAACTTCTGGAGGGCCGATGCCTGCACTAGAACATAGGAAGTTGCCACATATTCATATTTGTCCATCTGACCTAATACTGTCATTGATCTAAGGAAGAAGAAATACAGTGGTACTTCGGGTTACAGATGCTTCAGGTTACAGACGCTTCAGGTTACAGACTCCACTAACCCAGAAATAGTACTTCAGGTTAATAACTTTGCTTCAGGATGAGAACAGAAATTGCATGGTGACGGTGTGGTGGCAGTGGGGGCCCCCATGAGCTAAAGTGGTACCTCAGGTTAAGAAAAGTTTCAGGTTAAGAACAGATCTCCAGAATTAAGTTCTTAACCCGAGGTACCACCGTATTTTCCATCACGTATTACCTGATTTCTTTTTAAGTGGAGGTTCCAGGGATTGAACCTGATGTCTTTAAGGTACGGACCATATGTTTGGCCCCTCTCCCATTGCCTGCTCCTCATTAGGTCCTGGTTTGTTCATCTGACAGCCCTAAGCTCATGTACAAAGCTGCTGCATTTCAGCAGATGAATTTTCAGGAGTTGAAGCAGGTCCTTTTTGCATGATAGTTTTGAGAACCACTTTTCTGATGACAGGGTATATTGAAAGGTATGAAATTATTATCATTGCAGCTCAGGAAGACTATTATACTAGCCAGCATGAACTAGGAAGAACAGTGAGTTCCAACCCTGATGAACAGCAATAAGTTGCTGTGCAGTCACCGGGACTTTCTTTTTCAGACCATCAGTCTGAATATCTGAATTTTTGTGTTTGAGATTCCTAGTCCTTGGCATCTACTAAGTGATTGCAGTTCTTTCTTTTGTGATGCTTGAGACAATAAGATGATTCAGCTAATGCAGGAAAATGCCTGGGGTAAAAAGCAGTATGTATACATATGAAAAATGTACCTCCAAGTCCCTTTCCAGATATAGTTTTCTTTAGATGAAAAACACAATAGTAATTACAATTGTTTATTTCCTCCTATTTTTGAACTAAGAAAATAAATTATCGAGTTCATTTGTGTTAAGAAGAGTTCCTTCTCTTAAGGACATCTGGGAATTACCTTGCTTGTTCCAATGAAGAGTCCATCTTGTCCAACTTTCTTGCTTCCTACAGTGGCCAGCCAGATACACGGGGAAGCTCATAGGCAGCTTGGCACATTTCCTGTGTTACACTAGACAAGAAGTTTTCAAACTTTATAACAGTGAATTTATTCAGTAACACATTCACCACAACAGAAAGTGATCATGTGAGGAAGTAGCCTTCATCATGGATCACAGATTTCATGTCACCTCCAAGAACATGTTTCAATCGAGAGTGCTCACACCATTCAGATGTGAGGCTCCAAGCGATGCCCATGCTGATGTGAATTAGATCTCAGTAGATAAAAGTCCAAGCTTTCTGGGAAGAGTCATAGCTCAGATATAGAGCATATGCTTTGCATGCCAAAGGCTCCAGATTCAATCCCCGGCACCTGAGAATCTCCTGTGCCCAAACCCCTGGAGAGTCACTGTCAGCCCATGTAGGCAATATTGAGCTAGATGGACTAGTGGTTTAACTCCATGCATGGCAGCTTCCTGTGTTCTTAAGCCTCCTTAGATAGGTCATTTCCCGACCTCCTTTCTACTCATGGTGTTGTGAAGAAAAAGTTACTGCATTGAGATAGGAACACCAAAACAATGCAAAGTTGTAAGTTCCATATGAAAGCACCCACAAGAAACTGAACATAGCATTTGGGTGGTAGGTATGGGAAACTTAGAATCACACCACTATATATCCATTAAGCAAGATGGAAATACCAGCAGTGGCTTAACCTCACAAAGCTGTTGTGATAACAAGCACGGTAAAGATGCAAGGCACTAGTTGCTGAGGGTTACCATTCATATTTTGTGACAACTGTTTTAAAGGAAGTATCAAAGCAGCATGACCATCAAGGTTCTTCAATGGCAAATTGGCAGGGTGGAAGGGAGGTGGAGGACAGCCCAATGAGTCACCTTAATTCCCATATGGACTTTGGCTACACAACAGTTGCTTATATTTGATGGACTTACTGAATCTAGTTTTTGAAGATAAGCAGGATGTCTAGACATGTTCTTTGACATTGCAAGTGATTGTGGCTGTGTACACACACTCCCATTTATTCCGTACCCACTGTGCTCCTGCTGCTGGTTTAGGAAGCTGTGCACATGCAACCTTGGTCACAATCCATATATATCCTATCACATGTTATGAAATGCTGCATTTTGATGCATTTTCTATCCTATCCAACTTCTATCCAAATTGAGAAAAAGAGCAGCCTGGCTGCATTTCAAACCTATAATACACAGTAGAGATAGCCAACATGGTGCCCTCCAGATGTTTATGACTACAGTGCCAATAGCTAGGGATGATGGGAGATGTAGTGCATAATATCTGGAAGGCACCACATTGGCTATCCTCCACATTGGGCTGTCCTCCACCTCCCTTCCACCCTGCCAATTTGCCATTGAAGAACCTTGATGGTCATGCTGCTTTGAGACTTCCTTTAAAGCAGTTGTCACAAAATATGAACACACTATCAGCATACCCTGGGAGCCAGCCAGAGTCAGGAAGCCTCGTAAGCCTTTTAAGCTCCTGCACTGCTTCCATCACTACAGGCACCCAACTTGGAAATATGTACCCAGAAGCCCAGAAGCCAACGTTGTTACTGCCCTGGGCTAATCAGTAGAGTTTGCAGAATATTATCTGCTGCCTTGGTTGGTGGCGTAGTGATTTGAGGGACTGGCAGAGAATAGAAAAGGTCCAAGTGGATGTGACCTTCAAAATGGCTGGCTGCAGCCACCTGCTGGCTTCCCCTCCGCCCGTCAGCTTCCCCCTTGCTCTTCCTTAACTTACTGAAGTTTAAGAGGCCGAAGTCAAGGCTGTTCCTCGCTGCGAGAGTCTCCAGAGAGCAGCACTGAAGCAGAACTGCCATGTCTGAGCTGGGGAGAAAATGGAGTGAGGAGAATGAGAAACAGGGCACAGTGCAGGCCGTGTGCGCATTCCCCGTGTAAAGTAAATAAAGGAGAAAAACAAGGGCAATCATTTTTCTGAAATGGAGAGGGATGTGGGACGGAGTCGGGGAGGGGAGTGGTGTGAGGGCACTACGAGGAAGGGAAGAAAGAGCTGCACAAGTGACAAAGAGAGGAAAGGCAGGATGATTAAAAGGGGAAAATGGTCCCTTTCTGACACTTCAGAAACAGAGAAATGTCACGGCATAGCAGCTGTTTATTGTGGGATTTTTCTCTGTCCCAAAGGCCCAATTGCAGTCTTTCCTTTTTAAACAAAACTGAGGGCTGTCAACCAGTTAAACAATTTCTAGTTGATTAGTCAACAGTTTTAACTGTTGCATTTAAATAAATGTGCAGGGGCGGGTGGCTTTTTCAGATATTAAAGGAAGTGAAAGAGAACTCTGATAAGCAAAGGCACCACTTTTGTTAATAGGCAAGGTGATATTTCATGTTATTTTCTCTACCCTTTTCCCTACAAGAGCAGCAGATCAGAACCAAAATAAAGACAAAGAGCAAGCAACAGTCTCGCCAACTAAAATTGGCTTCCACAACAAGTCATCATCAAAACGTTGATTAAGCTAATTAAAACTTTACATGACTTGAAAGACAGATCCATTCAGCAAATGGATTAAATATAATTTATTTATTATATTATTCAGTACACTTTTGTTTTATATTGGTTTGCTCCTTGTTTGGATTTCTTCAACGAAGTGGAAGAAATTTAGCACATTGATTGATTCCACTCTTCCTATTGCTCTATATGATCTTTTCTTTTGCTGATTGGCAGGCAGCCACAGATCTCAGATTCCTCCCCCCCTCCCAGACTACTCCTTCCTTGGGATTAGGAGAAACTGTATTGCAGATCTGCATTAAGAGCCTTCAAATGAAGGACGTACAACTTTCACTCAGGGCCCAAATTACATGTGGTAATCATCATTTCATCCATATCAAGACTGTGGCTTTCATACCTACAGTTTGTATTGGGGGCAGGAGAGCAGAAGCACCTACTGGAATGACTAGGAGCTTTTTTCCTCATGCAGCTTCACCCATCCAGAGACAGAATTGGGACCACAGCTGGTAAAAATCCAAAGCCACCCCAACCCACATTTCAGGGTTTTAATCTAGATTCTACCATCATTGCACTATTTCTTCTTTTAAAAAAAAAGCACTCAAAAACAATGTGACCTGGCTCTCAGCCTCACCCATTAACCTATTCCCCAATTAATCAACAATATGTTGGTTGAACCTACATCAGGTTGAACCTAGTGTGGGGTTTTCTTGTTTTGTTTGTTTCTGCTGTGTAGTACTAGCAGAAAGAAATGGTTTGACAGCCTTGGGATTTAATATTCCTCATCTCCCTATGGCCATATGTATCTCTATATTATTGCAAGTGAAGCTTCAGAATTCTACGACTGGTAGAATTCATCCAAACTTCAGGGCTGAGGAGGCAACAGAGTCCATCCTTTCCTCCTCTTTAGTTCCAGGTTTGGAGAAAACTTCAGGGTCATCTTGCTTGTGGCCCCTCACCATGGCCAGGGGGATGAGCAAGATGATCAAACTCTCGTTTGTGAAATGTTCAGTGTAGCAATATACCAAAAATAATTTAGAGTTTAGAAATTGCTGCTCTGCATTTCTGTAGCCCCCTCTCCTCCCAGTCTTGAAATGGCCAGGTTGGTCTAAGGCTCCCGGATATTTGACTTTCTGCAAATTCCCCATAAGGAGGGAGAAGACAAGAGACCATGTCCTGATTCAGTGGACTAAGGAGTTAAATCCATAGACCCAGGAACAAATAAGTCGTTATGCTTGGAATGCGTGAGACCAGCTCCGTTGCATTACAGTTCCCTGTTCTTCCCCAGTGCTCATTTATCACATGAGACATGACAGGGGAGAGCCAAGGTCTCATGTCCCATTATGTCAGCATGTTCAAAATTTTGAAAGTCTGGGACATAATTCTCTTTTGGATTAAAAGCGGAAGCACGCTTCATTATCACATTTAGGTTTTTAAATTTTTTATTACATGCATCTAGTTTCTCAGTTTAGTTTCCAGAACAGTAGGATGGCATCAGCAATCACTCCAATCCCACCATCACCTGGCCCCTCTCTAATACTGTCAACACATCCAAAGGAAGAAGACCTTCTGAATGCATGTAGGTTGTTGCCGTGAGCTGAAGCCCTGAGTGCACAATGTAATTCACTGGGACGGTCTATACACATTTAAATACTCCTCCCCTTCAGAACATCCCCTGATGTGAGGATGGTGTTGGGAAAGGGCTGGGAGGAGCTACACAGTACCCAGGGTGAGGCTGAAGGTGTCTGTGACAAGTTTGCTAAGTATTTTTAGTATAGGTTTACTTCTATCCACCTGGATTTAGACTCCATTGTTCATGCGGATGGTTCCAGTGAGGTGTCCTGAGTGTCGGAATCTCCACTCGGCCAAGCTCATAAAGCTCATCTTCCGGCCGAGTCCTTTGGAATCGCCCTCCGACAAATAATTAATGACCTGAGCCTCTGATAAGGCTCCAAGGCATGTTCCCCCATTCAGCAGAGTTTCAAAGCAGCAGAAGTGATGAGATTTATGGCTACATCACTATGCTTTATTTCTTACTATGCAGACAGCAAAGAAATATACCGTACATCCTCTCTCTATGAAAGACAGAGAGCAACTGAAACAAAGGAACAGAGAAACCAGTACGTCACATCCGTCTCCCTTCTCCCATGAGACTTCCAACAGTCTGGAAGGTCTCTGGAATGTAAACAGAGTCCTATGACTCTAAGCAGCTGCTCACTGGCGAACAGAAACTAACACTGAGCACTTTCTTGCCCAGCTCCATGAGTTTCAGTTGCTGCTGTCTGAGGTCCTCGTTAAGGTATATGGCCTGTTTTATGCCGTCACTTGTGTCTTTGGCCCTTGCCTCTCAGGGTTTATAAAATTTGGTGGGGAGGAGACAGCTGGATAGGCCAGGGAAGTAATTAGTGCCTCACTTTGAGAAGGAGTAGTTCCAGGCCACCTGAAGGAGGCAGTAGTAAGATCAGTAGTGAGCCCCCACATGTGCATCAGAGTTCAGCTGTTTGATGTGGGCATGTTTTTAGCATTCAGTGCTCTTTTGTGGTTACCAGCACATGATGCAATCATACAGACATTTTGTTCATTATTTTCTGGATTTGCACCAGCAAGCTGGCCCTGATATTCCCTACAGCCCATCCCCAGTCCATCAGTTTTTCTCCATCTCTCTTCTTCCCATTCATTTATGCCTGCTTAAGGATGTTTTCATGGAATCAAGGCTTCAATGACCCAATCCTGTAACAGAGTTATATCCTAAACAACAGACCTACAGAACATTAAAATAGTCATAGGAGCTGTCCATAAGAGGTGGAGGGCAATAGGACAAGGAAATAGGCATCTGGATAGAAATAAATATATCTCCTTCCACTAAGAGAGAGAATTACAGAATGGGATCAATTAACTAGTATTTATTTTTCCTTTCCACTCACTCCCACCCTTTTGTCTGGTGCTGCAGCCCTGGGTTAAACTGCAGAGAGCGGCCAGGTACAGACTGTGCACTGTTTCTCTCCGTTATCTCCTAAGCCTCTTAATGCATTTATTCCTTTGCTCTGTGCTGTTAATGGATTCATTCTTTGGGCAGGGAGATAATAGGCACCCCAGACATTTCTCTAGCCAATGCTTGCTTTCCCATCTGGAAGAAGAGTTGGCAGAAGCTGACCACATGAGGGTCCTAGGTTTAGGGAGACCTAATAGGGATGAGAGGTGAGATGTAGAAAGCAGAAAAACAGGCATGGTCCATTGGGCTTACCAATTAACTTTCCTTTTTAAAACTCACAGAACAAAAAAACCCCAAACAAATCCTGCACAACAGGCAAATTCTATTCCCCAAACTGTTTCCTTCCTTGCACAGAATGAGTTGCTTATTTATTTATTTTGCAACTTGCTTTTCAAATAAGTGTGTGTGTATAAGATTATTGCCAGTAAATGAAGCATATGGAAGCTTGTGCTGACACTATAATGACTGTGAATCAGGGCAGAAGAAATTGTGGAGCTGTGAACTGCAAGTTGATTTTAAGGTTGGGGCTAATTCTCTGTTATCCGTTCTGTGATTTTCCTATAGATGCTTTGCATCTGGTGTCAGATCCTGATGCACTTCTTTCATTGTGTAATCCCTCACAGTGCTGCACAATGTTTTCTGGGTAGGAAACCATTCAGTCTAGCACAAAACTAGTTTCATTTTTTTAAAAAAATGTTTAAGATTGATTATAAAGATATCTAAGCCTGATATATTTAATAAGAACTATTGTAAAGGAAGCACCCTTAACATTCTTCATTGCTGCAGTATAATCATAGAGTTGGAAGGGATCTCAAATGTCATTTGGTTTCACCCTTCTCCCATCCAGTGCAGAAAATCCACTACTACAACAAATATGAAAGGTGGGCATCTGAAAATGTACTACAGTGGTACCTTGGGTTAAGAACTTAATTCATTCTGGAGGTCCGTTCTTAACCTGAAACTGTTCTTAACCTGAGGTACCACTTTAGCTAATGGGGCCTCCCGCTGCGCCACCACGGCACAATTTCTGTTCTCCTCCTGAAACAACGTTCTTAACCTGAGGTACTATTTCTGGGTTAGCGGAGTCTGTAACCTGAAGCATCTGTAACCCGAGGTACCACTGTACTGTAATCAGAGAACTGGGATTGGCTACAGGTTCTTTTTTTTTTTAGTATATACTTAGGTTGCATTCACACGACAGTTTCTACCATTTCTGCAACATTTTCCAAACTGTTAATTTTACACATTATTTTTTGACTTGTCATGTAATGTAAAAAGCTGCTTCTGGAAATCTAAGGGAATGTGGTGGAGGTTATGTGGTCTTTTCCATGTTAACTAGCCCGTTTGCAACCCTGTTATCCCAGATTTGGGCAGGGGGTATACTAGCATACAGTTCTTCCATGTCATTTTCTTTTCCCCCCTTTTTTATAAATAATTTTTATTAAATTTCCAATTAACAAACCAATCTTATCACATTAGTTATACCAAATTATGCCAATACTTAATAAACTCCAAATAATTAGCCACATTTTAAATTTTTGTTGGGGGTACCCATGCTTCGAGTTCAGTAATGTCATTTTCATGGGGGAACAGAAGCCCACATGTCCAGACAAGTGTAGGGAGTAGTGAGGTTTCTTGTTGTGTCACAACACAGCCACTGATTTGAATTAAATTTGGTGTGACATGCTGGTATATTGGTCAAAAAGCCACTGTTCCATACTGCAACAGGTACTGCAGTATGACAAGGAATATAAGAAAACGGGACAGGAGCATTGACATTATTATCAGGAAAACTACGGTAATAAAGCATCTCCCATGTCTAAGTGGCAAAAGCAGATTCATTACTGTGTGATGTGTGAAGCAACATTTGCCGTTTTCTTTTTATATTCAAATGCAAAAAAGGGGATACGATTTAAATTGCAAAAGATAGGCACAGCATTGGCAGCTATGTGTAGTGTATGAATTTTGAATGCCTGAGTTTTCCCTTTACAGAAATACATTACAGTCGCTTTCCTTTTTTTGACAGTTGCTTCCATAGGAAGCTGCTTTATGCCAGGTTAAACCCTTGGTCCATCAACTTCAGTATTGTGTACAGTGTAGGGTCAACTTTGACTGGTAGAGTTTCTTCAGAGTCTTCCCAGCTAACCCAGATAAGCCAGGGACTGAACCTAAAAACCTGTGCATAATCACTGGACTATGGCCCTTATCTTTCATGCAGGGATAAACACGAAAAAGCAGGACAGATGCATAATATTTTAGTGGGGCTTATGTGGGATATTTTCCTGGTGGGATTCTGCTTTAGGTGTGTAACATTTCCCCAGTCCCTTGTCATTCTTTCCACCTGATTTGTAGCTGTGAGCCCCATTCCAGTATGGTCTGCAGGCGCTCAGATCTAGCCCACAGAAAGGCTTATTTACTGTGTGAACAGGCTTTTTCTATTCTGTTTAAGCAGCATTCCAACTAACACAGATTGATGAGGCATTATGAGGAAATGCTTTAGCTCTCGGCCGCAGCTAAATTGTCTTAACACAGGCATCTCCTTGCAATTAAGGAGAATTAATGTCTGTGTTGTGCAGTGGTCATTGCCATCTGAGTATCATAGGCTTACACTGTATCCTGGCAGAAGCCACCAGATCAACTTATTTCTGTGGAGAAACCACACTTAAGTGAAATGGGATGTGAAATAAGCTATAGTTGAAGTCTCTTGTTACCGTATTCCTTTGTTCTTATTTTGTTTAGAATACCGAAAACTGTAATGATCCATTTCCAGTGTTTGCCGCTTAATATTAGCGCATGTAAAACAATGACACAGACATTTGTTAGACCCTGGATTCCTAACAGGTCAGAATCTATGTTTGGGTATTTGCGAATAACATGCGCCCTTTGGGCAGTGTTGGAGATTATGGAAGGAAGCCAGGAAATGTGGTGTTGGGAGAAAACTTCAGCTGTAACAAAAGGGCCTAAGTTGTAAGTTTTCCTAAGTTGTACGTTTTCCTAATGTTAGGATGAGATGCAGTTGTGTGTCACAAGGCAGAGTAGCTGCTGCCTCACCTGAACCCCTGAAAACGCCCCCCCTCTGCAACTCTACAGTGTCCTTTTTGAGGTGAGGTGACCACAACTGTACACAGTATGTCTTCATAGGGGCGTCGATCCATCCCCTTGATCAACCTATGAAGACAGGTTGCCATGTGGAGTAGTGAACTGCTGCATGGCACGGAGATAGTGGATAGAGAAGAGCTTTCCTCCCTCTCTTATAACACTAGAAGTCATGGACATCCAACGAAGCTGAATTTTGGAAGAGTCATAGAATCAAAGAACAGTAGAACTGGAAAGGACCACAATAAAATAAAGTGCTTCTCCACACAGTACATAGTTAAACTATGGAACTTGCTGCCACAGGAGGCAGTTATAGCCACAAACATAGATGACTTTAAAGGAGGATTAGACAAATTCTTGGAGAAGAGGGTGATCAATGGCTATGCTCTGTCTCCATTCTTGGCGGCAGCAGTACTTCTGAATACCAGCTGTTGGGAACCATAGGAGGGGCGAGGGCTTTTTTTGCTTGCGTTCCTGCTTGCAGGTTTCCCACATGCATCTAGTTAGCCAATGTGAGAACGGGATGCTGGACTAGATGGGCCACAGGCCTCGGTCAGCAGGCTCTTCTTAGTCTAATTAAATCTGGAGAACTAAAGGTGGAAAAGTCAGCTCACTCTACTTATTAGAAATAACAATTTTTAAACAAAATAGAATAAATAATTTGATATAGGGTTCATCATTTATTCTATATTTTATTATTTTATTATCTTACAATGGTTTTATGATTTTATTGTATGCCACTGTGATATTTTTCTAACAATTGGTGGCTTATAAATATTCAGATAAGTAAAAAAAATATAAATAAAACATATAGCCATCTAACTGCTTTCAGGGTCTTCTTAAATGCAGTTATTTTTCTCTAGTTCAAAAAGCATTTTATTTTTTTTGTCCAAAGTTTCTGGGGTTTGAAGCAATTGTGGCTTCTCCACACTTGAAACTCCCCCCCCCCCGCGTAGTCCAGCTCCCTTAAATTATCACACCCAAGGAAAGCATAACCTGTATTGCTTATCGCACTGGGCTACTCCTTCACAAAGGAATATAGGAGGCTGAGTAAGACCATTGGTCCATTTAACTCAGTATTTTCCATACTGACTAATGCTGACTGTCCAGGATTTCAAACAGGGTTCTCTCCCAGCTCTACCTGAAGATGCCAGGGATTGAACCCAGAACGTTCTGCTTGCAAACCAGATGCTCTCCCACCGAGCTGCAGCCATGCACATACTGTAACAAATCTGCTAGCCATACGATTTCCTTTTCCGCAACAGAACTCTCTGGGTTTGTTTTCTTCGGGAGCCAAGTAAACACAATGTGCAACTGCCCTCCCCGCTGTCCCATTCAAATTAATGTCAGATGGCTTACTAAAACGCCACATTTTTTTCATCTCCCTGGAGAAATCTGTCTCCAAATGTTCTTTGGCCCTGAAAGGGTACAAATGGTTAAACGTCCTTCCTGGGGGATGCAGACCGTGGAACAAAGTGAAGTGGCACGAGGAGTCGATTATCAGTAACTTCCGACACCATCCCTACTCACCCAGCTCCCTTTGCCTTGTAGACGTCAATGAGGTGGAAAATGAAAGGAATAATGCAGGTTTAAGAGACTAATAATCAGGTCACAGCTGATCCTGGTTCAGATCAGCTGACAGCTGGTGCCTCCAATTTCACAAGCCGTCCCACTTTCTGCTAGGGCCCAGGACATGAGGATAGACTTCCTCCTCCCCCCCCTTCAATTTATCCATTGCTGATGGGTGGGAGGGGGGGAATCCACAATTAAAGCTGCAAATCCACCATGTTTTTCTGTGGAGGTCTGTGATATGCCAGCAATTTTAATCTCAGATTGTTCACTGTGTTTGCTTCCTAGAACATATTAAATCTCCTTCTTTGACAGTTTCCCCCACCCTTGTGCCACCAGAGTGCCACATACTTTTTTTTTTACTTCTCCCATTTTATTTCCCCCACTTCCTGCTCCCCAGCAGCCCAACCACCTCCCAAACCTAATCTCAGTGTTTGCTTGTTTTAGCTTCCCTAATCCTGTTGTCTCACAAATCTCTTCACCATAATCCCGCCTTTGTCTGTCAATACAATTTGTTTGCTGTGGGGATCCAGGGAGGGAGGAGGGAGAACATGGCTAACATGGCTAGGCAAGGATGAAACTGCTGGGTTTAGTCGGGGAGCCTTAGCAGAAAAATGCATTTGCTCTTGTAGCCCTGCAAGGCTTTAGGCTGCAGGCAGCAACTGCAGTCATCTAAAGTTTCAGGTTTCCAGACCTCATGTTGGGCTCCAGAATCAATTGCTCATTGCAACAATTGCTTCTGCAGTGAAAGTAAAAACAAAAGCACAAAAAAAACTAGGCCAAGTCTTAGAATAGCTAAAGTCAATTTAGGTGAGGCTAAAGTTGCCAGATTCAGGAGAGCAGTCTTCTCCAAGACTGGTGCCCCCCAGATGTTTTGGATTACAACTCCCATCATCCCCAGCCAGGGATGACTGTTTCAGCTTCCAAAACATCCTGGTCATCCTTAGGTACCTGAGTTTGAGGAAATAGGAACCTGCCCTCTGTCCATGGGTCATGGAGGCAGTGTGGGAAATTAAAAGAGTAGCTAGCTCAAGCTACCTGGCATTGCTTAGAGTGCTGAGATGGGGGCGGAAGGTGGAGAGGGAAGTTTGCAAGTCATAGCTAGTTCCCCAAGGGAGTTGAAACAAGTTGGGGTGGGAGGGAACTTGGGCCTTTGAATTCCGGAGTTCAGAATTAATTTTCCTCTTTGATCACGCAAGTGCTGACATTTCAGAGAGTGTTTTAACACATGGCATTCAAGTGTCCCGGAGACTCTTGAGCTATTTATGGTATGTGTGGAAGTAGCTACAGTAAAATAGGAGAGCTGTGTGTGTTTTAATGAATGTACATTGCACCCGGTGTAGACTTTTATATGCATGCTGCAAACCAATCTAAGGAAAAACCAGTTTAAGCCTCGCTTGTCAAAATGGCCTCAAATGGCTGTGAAGCTGACCCAGTTTTCCAGATAAGTCAGGAAACCAAGCCTTTTGTATAGCTCTCTTCAAGTGGTGGAACAATCTGGTCTCCTATTAAAGGGACTCTCCTACCCCCTTTTGGTTGAAGACTGCATTGCAAAGATTTTGTACAAAGGGGCCTCGAGAGCTTATTCATTCCCAGTTCAGACTTAATGCTGAATGAGAGTAGGTTGGTGGCAAGTGAGCATGTTGACTGTTGCTATTAATTTATTAGGGGCCTGCAAGGAGTTAGGTACTGTGCAAAAATTAAAATGTCATCCCAGGCCTGTGGGTTTGCATTTCAATGAACAAGGCACTCTAGCAAGGGAAAAGGGAATACAAAGGGAGCGAGATAGGGAAACAAATGAGAACAAAATTGTTGGAAGGCTGAGATGGCCAGTATTACCTTTTTAAGGGCTAGGTGAATTTTTTGCATGCTGTTCATCAGACTCTCCCCAAGGTTCCAAGCACATGGTAATGACTGCTTTGCTTCACAATGCTTGTTGAAAGCCCAGCACACGCCCAGAAATTGGCTGTCACCCTGGGGTCATATGAATTGGTTGTGGCTAAATGGTGCATTATTAACTTAATTGACATCAAGGGCAAGATTCCATATAGCTTCAGTAAAGGCAGGATTTCATCTTCCTGCACTGCCATTGCATAACCTTTTGTTAGCAAACACAAGCATCTAGGTTTTGAGCCTTGAGAGGTATGCCAGCATGCTTTGGCACAGTTGGCATTCTGTTATGTTTGATTATTTGTTACATTTGTATTCCACACCTAGCTGAGAAGTTTAGTTTATCTTCACCATAACCTTGGCAGGGAATTTCAAGGGGGCAACCACATTAGATTGTTACAGCCTCTAGCGCTGGATGGCTGGGCACAAGTCCAGCATCCCACAGCCTTGGGAGGGGAGCAGAACAACCCCCAGAGGTCCAGAGAACAAGTTGTCAGGTAGGACTGCTCTTGGACTCTCAATAGACCTGCCACTCAAAAGTTGATGTCTGATTGATGCATCTCAATTCCAGTCTCATCTTTGGAGAAATAATTTAAATTAAAATGAGAGGCACATTGCTGGAAGCTTGGCTGCTGGTGCAGCATTATATTTCCTTGTGTGTTCTTGCAGGAACCATACACAGCCAAACCATGGGGCAGGGGAAATAGAAGGGGGAAAGCTTGATGGAGCAGGGAGAGAGATGATCAGTGTGGGTAGTTGTGGGGGAAAAGGGTAGCCAGTCCAGGTTAGCAATAATGAGCCTGGAAAGCATCTTGCCTGAAGCACCCCAAAATCAGACAGTTCCTCTTGTTTGTTACAACTTAAATGCCAAGTGATTTATTTTGGTATAAGCTGTTATGAACTAGAATCCAGTTAATCAGATGCACCTTTTGTCCTCTTGAATCCACTAACTCAGACAATATCCTTTTACTTCCATTGTTTATGTTTATTTACTTATGAATGTAGAATATATTGCTAAATGCACCTCACTTCTCTGAGTGGTGAAAAGTTCCAGAGGTGCAGTTGGCTCCTGCTTTATAACAAGAGCAATTCCAGAGGTGGAATGCCACAACCAAAAAGCTCCCCCTTTGGTTACTACAAGATGTACCTGAAAACAACCAGGAGAGAGTCATTGGCAGATCTCAGTGGTGAGGTAGGTCTGTTTAGCTGCCGCAAAATCTTGGCTGTGTCTCCTGTGAGTACGTTAGGCTGAGAAACTGCGAGCTTACCCATGGGGCTTTTGTGTGTGGCTAACCAATGTTTTAAACTTAGGTTTTCCATGTCCCATTTCCCCTCAAATTTAGCACCTATACCAACCACACTTTGCTCTCCAACTATTTTTAAGGGCAGGTGTAGGAACAGAGAGCTTTAAACAACTAATAAGAAATGCAGATTTTGTGCAGGTTTTGCACCTCCTTTCTTATAGGAATTGCTCCTGGAGTTTGGGGATGGAATAATGAGGAGGCAACGGGGCAGGGAGTGTGGGCGGGATGGAGGGTGGAAGAACTCTAAGAGATTCTTAGCAGGGATTTGACACCGAAAGCTATTTGGTCTACAGTGAGCTATTTTAATTGAAAGGTACAAAGACCCCTACAGGGTAAATGGGTTGTGTGGCAGGAAGTCCCCTTAGTCAGCTCCGCAAGAGGTGCGATCTATCACCCTTGAGCTGAAGGCGATGACACCCTCTAATACAAGCAGACGGAGCCTCAGGCCAACGTATACATTTATTATGAAGTGCATTAATAAATCATCATAAAAATAAAGCACACTTATCGTCGTTAAAAATTAATAGGAGACATTTGTCGTATCGACCTCACTCTTTTGCTAAGGCCCGGATGCTGTCGTGAAAGGCACAGCACCAGAAAGGAGTAGATAGCTACTCTGGCTAACCGATAGCCCTGTGACTTAGGGCTTCTAGCATTCAGGGTGGCAGAATTATTTAGCAGCCGGAATGATTTGGTGTAATTAAGTGTCAAAAGAAAACCTTCTGTCTGTGGGGACTCTGACCTAGGAGTACTGCTTATGTGTGTTATTAGAGGGGCAAGATGGACAAGCAGTGATTTAACTGGATTAAGGTGAAGCCCTTTGCTGTTTCTGTTATTGTCAGAAAAGAGCATCGGAAGAGCTGAGATCATTTGGCCAATGACTGGACGGCTGTTCTGAATTTCAAGAGCTACAGCTCAGCCAGGATGCCACTGAGGTGGTCCCAAGGGTTTTTGCTTTTGTTGTTGTTGTTTTTGGGATAGTTGCTGAGCTGGTTTAGTGTTTGATTTCATGTGTTGAAAAGTGGCTCCTGTTTTCTTCATCACCTTTGCCCTCACGGTCTTGGGCCTCATTTGACCTCTCTGATTGGCTGGGGGAGGGCTGTGTATTTTTTGTTGTTGGATATGGCATCACTGAGGGTAAAGAAGAAGAAAGATGTTGCAGGTGAATAAAACAAATAGGAAAAACGGGGGTTCAGGCAAGCATACAAAGACACAATATATGGCAAGCAAAATACAACAAATTGTATTTGTCACAATGTTGTACCCGCTATTACAAGGCATGTAGTATATATAAGTAGCACTCAAGAATCATCAAAATAAGTACACTATTACAATTAATGATATAGTTCCATTATCTCTGATGCAAGAAAATTATTGGAAGTGGTGCAGCAGCTGTAGCAAACAGGACTGGAGCCTGGTGATCCTAGTTTTGAAGAGAAACTCCTTCTTCAGCTGACAATATAAATGAAAATGGTAGCCGGCCAAGCCAAACAATATAATATAGTGTGGACTTTTCCAGACCATGAGCAGGCTGACTCACCTTGTGAAGTTAACAAGGTCCCACATTGGGTACAAGCTGAGCCACCTGCTGCGTTCTGGCTAGCAGAGCACAGAGGAGGCCCACTTGTGGGTATTTATGCATAGAGACTGTAAATCACCAAGGGTTTCTTAAAGAGGTATTGCAAGAAACCGCCCAAATAAAAAAGATGTATCCAACCCATGTGGTATAATTGTATTGAGAAGATGAATAAGATTAATTTCTTGTCTCAAGAATACTTTCTCAGTGTTAATTCTGTTCTGTGGGTCGCCAAATGGTGAAAAATTGTACGCCAGTGTCACTGTGCTTTTTCTGGAGATAGTGTTCCACCAGAGGGGCACTTGGCACAACATTTCTAATGTGATATCTGTGTTCCCCTATCCTAGTCCTAGAGCATTTGCCCGCATACAATAATTACAAGGGCACTGGATCACATAAATAGTATTTTTTGGTGGTGCAATTCGAAAAATGCTTTTAAAAATGGTCATTGTGTACCCAAAGGTCCTTGGTGGAGCTAGTGAGGCACAGCATTTGAGACTTTCAATAGTTTAGGTCCTTTGGAGAAATTTCTTCACCTACACTGAATATTCTGCATTTGAAATAAATATAAAATCAAAATTAGATGACTTTTGGTGAATTAGATGATACTCGCTTCACTGCCAGCCTACTTTTTTTCTAGGTGAAACTGATATAATCCCTGTAGATGATAAGACTCTAGTACTGGGCTTCCATCAAAGAGAGGGGGAAAACTCTCTTCAAATGGCATAGATTTGCTGTAGAAATTGCTCTGGCTGCTCTGAATCCCTTTGGGGAGTCATCAGGTTGCTATGTGGTGGACCTATACTTGAAATCAGGACAGCTGAACTGCAGCTTTGGTGGTCGTAGCTGCAACTCTCCTTATTAAGTGTTAGAAGGAGCTAAAAGCTGATTTCACTGAGAACCATAGAATCATAAAATTGTAATATCTCTCAGGGTTTCCCAGGTGGCTAAATAATGCTGAGGAATTGCCTGTCTTGGATGTATTGTTAATTTGATCTCTAGCCACTTGCAAATATGACTGTGCATTTTACCTTTTTATTTATTTATTTTTAAAAACTGTATCCTACCTGCTTTCCGAGGAACTCGAGATGTTTAACAAGCCACAACGTAAACACATTTTATATATATATATATATATATATATAAACAACCACAAGTTAAACCCATAACTAAAACCTTTTTTTAAAAAAATCCACAATAAGAATTTCAGCACCGCAGACAAAACATGATCAGTTGAAGGCCTCTTTTCAGCAGCCATGTCTTTACGAACCTCCCAGCCCATGTAGGCCCCATCTGCACCATATGATTTAAAGCATGTTTGTACCACTTTAACATGCTTTTCTTTCCCCCAATAATCCTCAGAACTGTAGTTTGTTAAGGGAGCTGAGAGTTGTTCAGAGCCCTTTGTGGAACTACAGTTCCCAACATTATAAACAAACTACAGTTCCCAGTATTTTTTTTCTGGGTGGAGCTGTTAAAGTGGTGCAAGAGGGCTTTAGATGTATGATGTGGGTGTGACTATAGTGACAGTGCATGATGCGGCTTTCTTGACAAGGTGCTCCACTGAGTGGCAGCCACCACAGGGAAATGCCCCAGTCCTGACTGCCATCAGCCATGCCTCATGAGATGGAGGGATCTGGAGCAGGGCCTCAGATAGTGTGCCTTAGACGGGTCTGTGAGGCACCTAGGTCCCATGCCGTTTGTGCCTTTAAAGGCATAAGCTTGAATTGAACCCAGAAATAAGCTGGTAGGCAGTGCAGACTGCAAAAAAATGGATGTGACGAAACCACAAACATCTAGCAGCAGTCAACATTCTGGCTGCAGTGTTTTATGCTAGTTGTAGATTATGAACATGTTTCAAGGGCAGCCCCACATAGCACAATCTACAGCCTGGAGGTCACTAGTGCACGGATGGGTGTGGCAACGTTTGATTTTGACAGGAGAGGTGGTTTTATTTATTATTTCTCACATATTGTATACTGCCTCCCCCCCCCCCCCAAGGAGCTCGACAGTAGGTTAGGCTGAAGAGACTGTGAACTGGCCCAAGGTCACCCAATGAGCTTTATGGCTGAGTGGGGATTTGAACCCTGGTCCCCCAGTTCATAATCCAGTGCTCTGACCATTACGCCAAACTGGCTCTCAAGAGGTTGTAGCTAGATGAACTGTGCTAAGCTTGAAAAAGGCAAACAAACAAACGAACAAACCCCAAAACAAAAACACCGAGCTACCTATGCATTCAATGGAAGTGGCAGGTCGAGGAGTAGCCCCGAATTGCATGCCTGATCTTCCAAGGGGAGCACAATCCCTTTCAAGTCAAAACCAGGTGTTTCCTCTACCAACTGCACCTCTAGTTTTGTGCTGGGCTCAGTTCCAGCTTGTTGCAGCCCATCCAGTCCTTCAGAGCTATCAACCAGTGATTCAACCTTTTCAGCTGCATATAATGTAATGCCACCTGGTTTATCCCTTAAAGTTACCTTTGCCTGGTATCGTTGAGCAGAAATAAACGAATAAATACTTTGACTTTGCGTCCCGCCCCATCCCCCCACTTACAGCTCTTGGTTTTATTAGGGTAGGCGCCTGGGAGATGCATGTCTCCCAAAGAATCCAACTGTGATTTATGAATTGGCCATCAGCAGTTATTATGCCATCCGCTGCATGCATCCATTCTAATAAATTCCCTGCATCTTCCTTAGCAGCTTGTTTTACTCTCGTTTATTGATACCATGGTCTTAACAAAAGCGGCACATCAATTATAGTAATTGCATTCGGCGTGGCTAGCAGGGCCTGATGACAAGCTGTGCTAGGCTGGCTGGGGATTACAGGCTATCAGGGGGTCCAGCAAAGAGGAGAGTGCAAGTTAAGTTGATACCTAAGTGGCTTTCCCCAGGCATTCACTGGTCATTTTAAAAGTGATTTTTATAAAAAGAGCGAGAGCAGCTAGGGTGGGCTTTGGGGGAGAAAGAAGAGGATAAATGTGAACCAAGCTCTAAGTGACCTTGCCTCTTATTGGTACAATTTGCAGGTTTTAATCATAGCTTTGTTCCATTTGTTTAATTTGATTTCAAGGCACTTCTGCTACATGTGCATGTTAAAATGTTGTGGTTTTTTAAAAATGTACTCCTTAACTGTCATTCTATGGAGTATATGCTAAGGTTGCAACAGAGATCAGGGACCACAATGTGGGAGGAAAGGATTTTATTTTTTTTAATTTTCCACCTATATGCTGTAGTCCTGATTCTGATCACTTCTCCCTAAACTGCAATTTTTTCCCAATTAAAACAATAATTGTGTAACATGTACTTTGGTCGTGAGACTTCTAACTGGATTTTTCTTGAAGGCTTTAGTGGTGAGTAGTAGTAGCCAGATACAGACTTTAATCAAGTATTCCTGCACCATAAAATATGGCAGTGTACAGCAATAAAACATAAATGCCATTAAGAACAATACAAATAATTATTAAAGTGTCTGGCTCATCCAAAAAAAAAAAAATAAGGCTTGTCAGCATAAAAATGGTCTTTAAGAGATGCCTGACAGCCCAAAGCAAGAGTGCCTGCCAAATCTCTGCTGGAAGAGTATTTCACGGAATGGGACTGGAAGCACCAAATGCCTGACTTATAGTTGAGATCAATCAGGCATCTGTTACCTGGGGGACTGCTAACAGATAAAACAAGATTCAGCTAAGTGGAATTCCAAGATTTATATATTCTTTCATTCCACAACCCACTACCAGTTTAATCAGTTGATTATGTGGGGGGAAGTTAGTTGCCTTGTGTGGGCTGCACATGGTTATAGGCTCTACAATTCCTGTGATTAGGGCAGCTTGAAAAATGCAACTATAATTGCAGATATGGTTGCTGAGTTTTTTCAAAGCCTGGTTCTTTCTTTTTTGTTTTGTTTTGCTTTGTTTCATTTGTTTGTTTATCGCACAATTAACATTTCCCTACATGATTTCAGCACTGCAACTGTTCATGTGTAGGTGAATCTGACTGCGCAATCCAGCTCTTAGACTTTGGAACATCTGCAGTGGGAGAAAATTCTATAGTTGTGGATTAGTCACTGACAACTTTCTATTGGAATAGTTCTGATGTAAAGATACAACAGATAGGAAAGTGCTTTGGGGCTGTCTCTGAGAGCACAATGAAACACAGAAGAGGCTAATCTGGCCATGAACAATACTCCTAAAATATAAATTAACCCGTACTGATTCGTCAGCAGCATTGTGTACCTGGAATTTTAAACTTGTTTATTATTAGAGTGAAACCAAGATGTGTTCTGCAGTGGAAGCACATCCCCACTGTGGGGACAAGTGGATACATGATTCCTCACCTCAACTGGAGCAGAACATGGTTGGATGGATGTAGGTGTGTTTCCCATCCCCACAGCATTTAATTGGAATTCACATCCCCATCCTTGCCCCAGATAATTATGCATAACAGCCTATGATCAGGGCAAAAGTCCTACATGCAGCTACTGTACATGTGGACAATGGAGCTGTCATCACGGTGCTAAATGCATGAAGCAATTTGCCCAAGCCCTTAGGGTCTTCGCTGCCCTCCTACCATTGTCAACATGAGGGCAGTGATAGGGACTGGTTTGCCGTAAGTGATATCCTCATGCAAGCAGTTCTGATTGGCTGTGTGATGCCACAATATTAGCATGTTCCCCACGCAGTACTTGATTGGCTGAGATGATGAGGCGAAAAATGAAATTCTTTCTTTCTTTTAAGGAATGCAGTAGAGGAGTACAGGGGGCAATGATCACAAATAGGTATTGAAAATGTGCTCAAAATTAATGGCAGGTCCCCAAATGATGATTGACACAGTGAAAGTGAATTGCACAAAAAGTGTCTATACCCTAGTGGTAATAACAGCAGTCTGGTAGTGCTTGATGGTGCAGGTGTTGAGAGTGGGTTTAGTTCTACCATCAGTTGACATCAGGGCTGACACCTGTGCAGTATTTTTACTTGGCTGGCTTTTTAAAAAATAACTAGACCCTATCAATTTTTAACAGAGCATTAAAAAAGTAAATGTTATAATATAGCATCTAAAGTTTTAAACCAGTGGTACAATGTGTCATTGTGTTTGGTTGTTAACCAGAAGGCTGGTGATCTGAGCTCAGCAATGGTCGACTGTGGGCAGGATTCCTGTACTGCAGGGGGTTGGACTAAATGATCCTTGGGGTTCCCTTCCAACTTTATGATTCTATGATATGGAACCACCATGTGAGCTTTGGGTGAGGGGCAGTATATACATTTCATTAATAATAATAATTATAATAACAACAACCACAACAACTATGGTGTAGATTAACACATTTATACCTGGGTGCAGGATTTCAGCCGTCAGTATACCTCAAAAGGCTTCACTACTTTAGAAGTAGGTGCCCTTTCTTCCTACAAGTGAGTGAATTAATAAAGCTTTCTGAACAGTCCCGCCGAGGATTAAAATTCACCTCTTTCTCCCTCTCTTCATCCCTGGATTATTCCTGTTTCTTTCTGAGAAACGATCACTTAGTACAAGGGCAATATGTTGATTTCTGCTTTATGGTTATTGCGTTTTCTGTTCCTAAATCAGGAATTAATTTGGCTTTACTGGGTCCCTTGGTACCTTTCTGTTTAATAGCCAAGTATATCTGGGCTGTGTAATCTAACGAACGATGCCACGTGTAGGCAGAAAGGAGAAGCGGGAGCTGAAGCAGCCCCCTCTTGTCTGCAGAGCCTTGAGAAACCCCCTCCCACAGCCTTATTGGAGACACACTGTCACTTACAGATAAGAAGGCTGGCATTGATTAATACCTATAGCTGTGACCAAGTTTCAGGGATATTAAAACAAAACAAAATGGCCCTAAGAGGTCCAGTTTTGTCCTGTTTATCAGCTGTATATGCTTGTGTGCATTTCACTAGTGTTTCATAGAAGTGTGTCTAAAGCCATTCTGCCTGGGGCCTCAGGCTCAAAGGGGACCCTCAAATCTAGACACTGGATCATTTTGGGGCATTTGATAAGTTTCTCAACTTGTTTTTATGCACATCAAACCAAATTGTGACACTCTCTCATACCACCCAGTGTGTTGCAGCGGGAAACCAGGACACCCATTTTCCAGGGCGTGCTCCTACCTGAGTCACGTGATCTGCATGAGAGTGCACCACCCAAAACCACACATTTTTGGGTGCCATGAAGGTGGAGACCTTCACTCCTGGCAACTGTGTTGTAGGGGCCAGTCCAGCCTTTGCGTTGTATAAAGAGTTAACCTTTCTGCTTGTCTCTGTGTCTTGAGTGCTGACCTGCATCTGAACCAGCCCTGACAGGAGGTGCCACAGGGCACCATTCTGTCCCCAAAGCTATTCAACGTCTTGGGAGTGGCCAATATTTCTCTATTACATTTGAGTCAGGAGAGGCTGTGCAAGCCCTGGAATGGTGGCTGGATTTATTGGTGGACTGGATGAGGGTCAATAAACTGAATTTCAATCCAAGAAAGATAGAGGTCTTGTATGTGGGTAGTTCCTGTGTCCAGGAGATAGGTCAACTGTGGGATGGCACTCCCTCTGAAGGACCAGGTTGTTGTTGGTGTTGGTGTTTTCTACCCTATACCTGTAGATCTCAGAGTGGTACACAAAATAAAATGGCATAGGTACATAGTCTCCAGATATTTTTAAATATTTTATTCCTGGATCAATCTCTGTCAGGAGAGGCCCAAGTGACCTCTGTGACCAGGGTTGCTCTTTACCCATTCCAGCAGGTAAAGAAGATGTCTTAATCAGATGACAACAGTTTGGCATCAAGGGATTTGGCACCAGCTTGGCCAATTCAACATCATCTAAAGGGCAACAGGTTTGGGAAGACAGTATTAAATTAAAAAACCCCAAAAACAAAAACAAAAAAGTGGTGGGGAACATTTGTTGCATCAGATGTTGTTGGACCACAACTCCCATCAGCCTTGGCCATGACCATGTTAGCCGGAGTTGATGGGAGTTGTAGTTAAACAACATCTGATGGACCAAAGTTGTTGTTTATTAAATTTCTATATTGCTCTTTGTCCAAGGATCACAGGGTGCTTTACAATATAAAAACACAAAATATGCAGCATAGTAACAAACAAAAGCAATTCCCCCTCCCAAAAAAAGTATAATTATTTAATAAATTCCCCACCTCTGGTTTAAACATTATACAGTGGTACCTCTGGTTAAGAACTTAATTCGTTCCCGAGGTCCGTTCTTATCCTGAAACTGTTCTTAACCTGAGGTACCACTTTAGCTAATGGGGCCTCCTGCTGCCGCCACACCGCCGGAGCACAATTTCTGTTCTCATCCTGAAGCAAAGAGGTACTATTTCCGGGTTAGCGGAGTCTGTAACCTGAAGTGTCTGTAACCTAAAGCATCTGTAACCTAGGTACCAGTGTATGTGGGAAGGTAAAAATGTAGAGGGGCCTTTTGAGTGGCTCCTGTTGAGGACCTGCAGCGATGCCCTCACCTTGACAGAGGAGGCTCTTGGAGTTCACTGCAACATTGTTTGTGAGAGTTCTGTTTAGTATTTAGTGTGGGGAAGGCAAGGTTAATCTTTGTTTTCATTCTGTTTGTTGCGCTTTCCTGGTCCCTTTCTGGGGATTTCAGCTCACAACCTTTCAGGGTCATCGCTATGTACAAGAGCAAGTTGGGTTGGTGAACCCTGTGATACAGGCTCACGTTTTGTGTGGTGAAGAATCAAAGCCCAAGCTTGGAAACATATTACTGAAAGGCAATTCCTCCCTTCATTCCTCTTCCAGGACTACGTGGCTGTTCTGAAACCACAGAAATTTCTGAGGAAGCCACACAATAAATCACGGGTGGTTTTTACCTCTGCAATCCTGTCTCTGTTCATGTGATATGACTGGGACAGAGCGAGGGGATAAAGGGACTGAGGGCAATATTTTACCTCTATCTAGAAGTGACAGTTTAATAAGTTTGTTAGCTTAAGACCAGGGGGCTTTGAAACCTCTGAGGACAACTTGTCCAAATCTGGAGACATTAACACAAATACCTCTGGGCAGTAACTTTGCTTGGACAAGTAAGGCTTTTTGGATGAAAAGAGATTGTGTGTGAGAGATAGATAGATAGATAGATAGATAGATAGATGATAGATAGATAGATAGATAGATAGATAGATAGATAGATAGATAGATAGAAATATGAAACAATCCAGAACCCACATCCCTTTCAGTATTCCTGATGGTGGCATTGATGATTTAAAGCAAGCACTGTTTAAACAGTATAATAGCCAGCCAAAGAGGAGCTGCCTAGTTGCATTTAAGCAATTACTGTGGGGTGAAGTATTTGCATTGGGAAAATTAATAGGGTGAAGACAGATGGACATCCTAGGTTTGGTGGAAGTCGTTTCAACACAATGTTGCTGTGTGCTGTTTTCAGGGCCACCACTTGTAAGATGTCTGTCTACACATAGGGAATCCTTTTAAGACCTAGGGTCACATTATCCTAGTTGAAAGCTATCAGAGGATTCATCCATACTGGATGCGGGTAGCGCTGTGGGTTAAACCACAGAGCCTAGGACATGCTGATCAGAAGGTCAGTGGTTCTAGTCCCCGTGACAGGGTGAGCTCCCGTTGCTCGGTCCCTGCTCCTGCCAACCTAGCAGTTCCAAAGGCCGTCAAAGTGCAAGTAGATAAATAGGTACCGCTCCGGCGGGAAGGTAAACGGTGTTTCCATGCGCTGCTCTGGTTCGCCAGAAGCGGCTAATCATGCTGGCCACATGACCCGGAAGCTGTACGCCGGCTCCCTCGGCCAATAAAGCGAGATGAATGTCACAACCCCAGAGTCAGTCATGATTGGACCTAATGATCAGGGGTCCCTTTACCTTTACCTTTTAAAGCTAACTGTACCTCCATTAATTATCTATTGTTAATGTGATATTCTCCTTCAAATCATTGCCTTTCCACATTTTCACCTCCCTCAATTTGTATTATCTACTATCCTCTCATTTTCTGAGTACCCCAGCGCATGAAACTCCAGATTCAGACAGGAAGTGTGAGAAGGCAGTGATCTGGAAGAGAACATTGTATGGACAATGGAGAATTAATGGAGGTACAGGAAGTTTACTATCCACGCTACATGGCAGTATGGATGATCCCAAGGTCACATCCCTGTAGTGGGTGGGGCAATCACTCACCCTAAGGACTTGCCTACACTTCCACTTGCCCCATGATAAGAAGGCATGGATCCAAGAGGTTTTTGTCTTGCCTATGCTTTCTAGGCACAAATCTGAGCAGTTTTTCATTTGTCTCACCACTTTCCCTGGGAAAACCCACTGTTTACTGCTGATCCAAAACTACAGAAAATCCACAGAAAAACCAATTGATTTTTTTTCTGATTCAGTGGTAAACAGTGGGGAAAGTGGTGGGACAAGCGGAAGTGGGAACGAGTCCCAAATTTAACACACACAGAATACCACACACAGATTTTCCATAGAAACAGAGATCTTTATTTAATTCCCAGTAACTCCACTCAAGTTTTCCCATAGACTTTTTTGGGGGGAGAAAGTTCTCCAACACCACTTTTCTGTGTAAATGTTTAAAATAACTCAGTACTCCCTGCAAAAGAATGCAAATAATGTCAGCGCATAGCACAGCTCTTCAAAACCTCTATCTTCAGAATGCAATTGCACCCACAAAACATCATGCATGTAATTGCAAAATCAATTGATACTTCTTTCTTTTGCAGATTTGCAACAAACAAGAATGCCCTCACAATCATGGTATTCAAATTAATGTTAGCTCAAGCAAGTTCCATCCCTCATTTGTTACAAAAGGGCTTTAAAAGTTAATTCTTTTATCATGGGGTTTAGAAGCCGATTAAATCTGCAAGTTGCATGTTGTTTTCATGCTAGCTGGGCAATTTTATTTTATTGTATGGTATGTTAGCCTATGCATCTTGGATAGAAATATGACCAGACCTCGGCCCTGAGGCCCTTCTCCGTGAGCCTTTTCTGGGGAGGGTGACAACACAGTAATGGGCCTTTTCCGTGGTGGCTCCCTGCTTGTGGAATGGTCTCCCCAGCAAGGCATGTCTGGTGCGTTTATTACATACCTTTAGGCACCAAGCAAAAACATTCCTCTTCTCCCAGCCCAGTGGCTAATTTAACAATTGATGGTTTTTAAATGGTATTGCTGGTTATTATGGTATATATTTTTGTGATAATATTTTGGAAGCCATCCTGTGATCCTTGGGTGAAGGGCAGTATAGAAAATAATAATAATAATAATAGATTTAAAATGTGTAATGGTTTTATTGTTGGATTTTATAGGGGGAGGGGTTCATATAATGCCCACCATCAGCTGAAGCCCTGTGCAAGGACCTCTCCTTGCTCAATGGGACCTTCTCCATTTCTTCCCCCCATGTGCCCCCTGGAAGCCCCAAAAGTGTCTCTGTGGGGTCAGGATAACTCCAAGAGCAGCATGCAGGCAGAGTCAGATGTCAGTCGTTTTATCTTGCAAGCTGCAATGCTTGTGCAGACAAGATGTTTGTAATAGCACAGCACTGAATTCTACTCCATGGTTTTGTATTATATATACATGTTGGCAGTTCGAATCCCCGCGATGGAGTGAGCTCCCGTTGCTCGGTCCCAGCTCCTGCCAACCTAGCAGTTCGAAAGAACGTCAACATGCAGGTAGATAAATAGATACCGCTCTGGTGGGAAGGTAAATGGCCTTTCTGTGCGCTGCTCTGGTTCACCAGAAGCGGCTTAGTCATGCTGGCCACATGACCTGGAAGCTGTCTGTGGACAAACACTGGCTCCCTTGGCCAGTAAAGCGAGATGAGCTCTACAACCCCAGAGTTGTCCGTGACCAGACCTAACGGTCAGGGACCCATTTACCTTTTTATACACTTGGAAACTGCCTTTGGTTGTTTTTTGTTTTGTTTTTTACAAAAACGCCCCTAAACAGCCCACAAGTCTATTAAAGAAATAAATATGATTTGTATTAATTAAATAAATCAACTTTCTTGCTGCACATCTGCTTGCAAAGGAAGGAGCTACAATTGCACAACATCAAAGCACTCCCCCCCCTCAGGTGCTTCCTCCTAAACAGCTGATGGGTGGATGAAATTGCTTTGAAATACATTTTAAGGGAAGTAAATCATAACTGGAATCAAATAAATAGTTACATAAATAAATCACTTGTGACAGTTTGTATGTAAGTTGCTAACGGCATAAAAATCATTAACTGATCACGAGAAGACAAAATACTCTAGACATGCTTCAGATTTCTGTGCCATTGGTAACGCTGAAGATACATTTGCAAGAGTGTGTTTCTATCTATGAGGTTTATAAAAGAGAATATCATGATCCCGTGCTGAGGGTGGGATCTTTTCGGTTCTGAGAAAGCAGCAAAATTATGAATGCCCTTTTATTGATGAATGAATTGCCATTATGCGAACCTATGATCTCTCTCCTGTTTTCCTGTGGTTTGATCCTCTGAACTATGACAACTAGATGATCCAGGCTATCACAGATGCTCTCCAACTTTCCACCCTGCCATTTTTTGCTAAAAGAAAAAAAGCAGCAGCAGCAGCTAATTTTAGTTCCTAACAAGCACTGAGACTGCTCTCTTACAGATAGGATCAAATGCTGACACGTTTTATCTATTTGCCTGTTAGAAATGGTCGATATCAAACAAGCTAATCTGGAGAAAGTGATGAAGCATTGATCTTTTGGGGCTTATCAAATGTGCAGAATAAAACTGGCTTGGTGAGAACAGGTTTGTTCTTTTTTTTAATAAAATGAGCAACAATGAAGGCAAAAGGTGGAAGCGGAAACATTTTGTTTGCATGTTTGCTCCTTATTATTCATAACCAGGGCACATAAAATGCCTACCCATATTGTTGTAAAATAGATGCATAAAGAAGGAGCACACTCCCTGCACATTGACGCCAGATAAAAGCACCTGTGGGTGTGACACATTTAGCAGCTATCTAACCCTTAGTTTCAGAACTTGAAAGTTTGCAGAACTGGTCTCTTGTGTGCTGGCCTGTTCAACCTTCTGAACAGAGAGGAATGAAGTTGGCTCTAAAATGCCAATCGCTTGCCTTGTTCCTCAGAAAAAAAACAGATCAGTCTAAATTTCAGTGTGAATTGATTTACTTAAATTAGTCAAAACTTAAATGGAAATGTTTATACCTGTAAAAAGTCCATACAGAGACTTGTGCTGATTAAGCAATCTAAAATCAATTTAAAATATCCGTTTAATATTCTCATGAAGGAAAGCCCCAAAGCATATCATATACCACTGCTTTAACTCCCGGCTAGCAGAAGACCCGGTACAATCTAACATGGGCAAACCCTTTTTCTGTCCTTGACCAGAATCTAATGTATTCTCTTTCCCTGCCCATTTATTTTAATTGCTCTTCTCATTATTATGTGAAATTGGCGTCTTAGTTTTCTACCATTTGCCTTCATTTTTAATTCAGTTTGATCACAGTACTCTCTACATTTTGTTCAAGTCAGTTTTCTCTTAATTGATTGCTGGATCTTTATCTTCATGGGATCAAAACTTCCTGTACAGTGGTACCTCGGGTTAAGAACTTAATTCGTTCTGGAGGTCCATTCTTAACCTGAAACTGTTCTTAAGCTGAGGTACCACTTTAGCTAATGGGGCCTCCCGCTGCCGCCGTGCCACCACCGCACGATTTCTGTTCTCATCCTGAAGCAAAGTTCTTAACCCGAGGTACTATTTCTGGGTTAGCGGAGTCTGTAGCCTGAAGCGTCAGTAACCTGAAGCGTCTGTAACCCGAGGTACCACTGTATTACCTGCCACTAAAGGTGGACAGATCAGTCCGTTTCCATTCTGTGTGCCACTTTCCCATGTGATCATTCCCTACCATTTCCACAACAGTTTTTAAAATCTGCAATTTGTTTTTGTTTTATAAACACACACACGCACACAATGCATTTTATCTTAAAATAAATCAGTGTGTCTGACTCGGCCCCAGACACACTGATCAGATGCTTGGAAGCTGTGGCTGGATGGTTACATGGGAGCCGGTTGAAGTTAAATCCCTCGAAGACAGAGGTCCTCTGGCTGGGACGGGATGATATGGGACTGAGGGGGCAACTCCCATCTCTTGCAGGGGTGCAATTAGTGCCAGCACCGTCCATTAAGAGTTTGGGTGTAATCTTCGATACCTCCCTCTCCATGGAGGCGCAGATTGCAGCTATAACAAAGGCGGCATTTTTTCATCTCCGCCAAGCTAAGCAGTTGGCTCCTTACCTCTCTCGCCCTGACCTAGCCACTGTGATCCACGTAACGGTCACCTCCAGATTGGATTATTGTAACTCGCTCTACGTGGGGCTGCCCTTGAGACTGACCCAGAAACTCCAGCGGGTGCAGAATGCCGCAGCGAGACTCCTTAAGGGGTCTTCGCTGCGAGATCACATTCATCCGGTGCTATACCGGCTGCACTGGCTCCCGGTGGAGTACAGGATCAGGTTTAAGGTGCTGATTTTAACCTTCAAAGCCCTATACGGCCTAGGACCCCCGTACCTATGGGGCCGCCTCTCCTGGTATGCCCCACAGAGGAACTTACGGTCTTCAAATAAAAACATCTTGAAGGTCCCAGGCCACCGAGAGGTTAGACTGGCCTCAACTAGAGCCAGGGCTTTTTCGGCTGCGGCTCCAACCTGGTGGAACGCTCTGTCACAAGAGACAAGGGCCCTGCAGGACTTGACATCTTTCCACAGGGCCTGCAAGACAGAGCTGTTCCACCAGGCCTTTGGTCAGGGCGCAGCCTGACTCCCTCCTTTGGCAATCTTTACAGAACTTTAGTTTATGGTTGCCATCAATTTTGATTTTAATTAATTTTTATAATGTTTTTAGCATGTTGCACTATTTTAGTGTTGTTAGCCGCCCTGAGCCTGGCTTCGGCTGGGGAGGGCGGGATATAAATAAAATTTATTATTATTATTATTATTATTATTATTATTATTATTATTATTATTAGAATTTTGGATTTTATTTTATTTTTACCAAGAACTACATTGCAAAGGGACGCGGGTGGCGCTGTGGGTAAAACCTCAGCGCCTAGGACTTGCCGATCGCATGGTCGGCGATTCGAATCCTTGCGGCGGGGTGCGCTCCCGTCGTTCGGTCCTAGCGCCTGCCAACCTAGCAGTTCGAAAGCACCTTCGGTTGCAAGTAGATAAATAGGGACCACTTACCAGCGGGAAGGTAAACGGCATTCTGTGTGCTGCGCTGGCTCGCCAGATGCAGCTTGTCACACTGGCCATGTGACCCGGAAGTGTCTGCAGACAGCCCTGGCTCCCGGCATATAGAGTGAGATGAGCGCACAACCCTAGAGTTTGGCAAGACTGGCCCGAACGGGCAGGGGTACCTTTACCTTTACATTGCAAAATGTGGCTAAGTGCAATAATTAAATGGCAGCTGTACTGGGAAGTATGAATCAGGTTGATCCACTTAAAAATGAGAACCACAGAAAGACCTTGAGCATTCTTACTAACTGCTAATGGATCTTCCAATAAGCTGGATCTAGTCTTCCATTTCCATTTCGACTAGAAAATATTGTCCAGAAAAATGTTCCTATTGACCACCTTTGTAGAGCAATTAAGTAACCTTTGGATTTGTGTGTCCCCATTCTGGCATTGTCCTGATAGGTAATAAATTCAACTGCTAACAACTAACCTTTCTCTGTTTTATGTAGACCTGCTTGCTTACTGAAGAAACGTAGAGCCCTCCAGCCCCTCAGATAACCCAAAGTGAAAGTGAATCTTACCAAGTTCTCTTTGCTGGCAATGTCTATTACTAATTAGTTACTTCTTAGGGCTGATGATGGTATCTGCACAAACACATGTCCCCAAACCTACCAAAAGCAAGGGTAGCTCAGTACTTTATAAATCTAATATATTCACATGGGAACTTTTTCTGGGAAAGTGGTAGTCCACATTCTGGATTAATTCATCAACAATTTCTAATTGTTGTTGAGCCAGAAGAAAAATCTGATCATCACCAGCTTCTGTTTTATATAATATTTCCATGTAAATGCTGTCATATCATTTTTATAAAGAAGCAGAGCTATGACTGCAAAGCCTTCTGTCAATGGAGGCCATTATTGCCATTCATATAAATATCATACTGTTCTTTTGCTTTATTGCTTCGGAATTATGACTTTGATTCTTATTTGCTTCTGATTTTGTGGGCTTATTCTTGAGCATATCTGCTGATCATTTGGCTCTCCTGCTCGTAGAAAGTAAAATGTTTTTAAAATTTCATTGCTCTTGATAATAGAAATAGCCCTTCTCTTTTTGACAGATGTTGAGCTGACTTATTTTTGTTTCTCTTGATAGGTAGCCCGATTGAGTCATTTATTCATTGTGTTTTTGTGAAAAAATGTATTCTTTGCATGGACTAAGGCACAATAAATTATAGTCACAGATTTCCATCCTTAATAGGGTCATAAAGTATCCCTCTTTCTTTTGCTTCCTTTTGCTCATACTTCAAAAAAGTGACATGGCGTGCTGTGGAAAATCCTTTAGCAAATATGTCCATCTTGAGGGGGCAATCAAACAATCCTTGAAGTACATTGTTTTGAGAATAATCAGCATTGATGTATGTGTATTTCTATTGAGGTACAAACAGGTTAGTGCTGGAGATGATGGGTGGTATTGCAATTGAATAAAAGTGCTAGTGCAAGGATTAGCAATAATGCAAGTGGATTTCCCCCTTTGCTTTCCCCAACATGTGCCCTGTGTGTTCCGCAGATCTGCTCTAGGGGAAAACCCAGATCAGATTTAGCAGGCATACAGCAGAGAATGAGAGGGAAAGAATGTTCCATTGTGCAAGGAGAAATCTTTGTATTCATGGAACGTTCTCCTTCATGCTACATTAACTCCCACTCTGTATATATAGGGGTGTTACAGTTGCTAGGTTGATCATATGCTAACCAACTTGCCATTTATCCTATTCTCTTCCATAACTACCTAAACCAATAATGGGCCCTCTAGATATTTTGGACTACAACTCCAGTTATCTCTGACTATGGCTATGCCAGCTGGGGCGGGTGGGAGTCGAACTCATCTGGAGGGCAAAACATTGAAGAGGGCTGACCTAGAACCATCATCACATGGGAACCTCATGGGAACACCTGGGATGTTTTTTTGAACATGGAAAATAAGGAAATCCTCTGTTAACTCCTTGTAATATTAAGCTGGCTATTAAAGGTGAAGAATGCTTATGCCAGGCACTGGTGAGGGTGCATTTATTCTCAAGCTCACTCCTCCAGCCCATCTCTGATTCACACAATTATTTTTGAGGTGGATGAGTCACCAACAAGTGACCTTCTGCTAGAATGGTATTCTGAAACAACCTGCACTTGGTAAGATTCCAAGTTATTATTTTTTAACATTTCTCTGGGAGTGAGGCCTGTGTGAGAAACGGGCCTTTTTTACCAAGTTATTTTCCATATTTGAAGATGTCAGAGGGGAATTCACCATGTAGTTAGTCATTCTTGGGAAGTGGTTCTCAAAATCATGAATGAGATTTGAGGAGGGGGCTTAGCTCAAACAGTAAAACACAAGCATTCTGTGAAGGTCCCAAGATCAATCCCTGGCATCTCCAATTAAAGAATCCCAGGTGGACTAGCAAGGCCAATGGGGCAAAGTAAAAATAAACAATTGTATCTGAACTGCACTTATACAAGTTACTTTTCTGCTGATAGGGCTGATGAATCTCAGTCCAAAAGTGGTGACAGCATTGCCCGTGGCATTTGAGGGCAGCAATGCAGTTAATGGGGTACAGGACAGCTCACTGGGCTGCTTGACTCAAACAAACACAATGCTGCAGCAGTGTTGCCAATATGCCTCATGTGAGCAGAGCAGTGCATGCAGACATGCAGTGCTTGCTGAAATGTGTTTCCTGGTCTGACTGTCTCTCTGCGCACGTGCTCAGTCTGGGGCCTTTCCCAACAGCACTGTCTGACTCTGAGATGCCTTGGGAGAGGATGACTAGCCAGCCAGTGACAAGCATTGCTGCCTCTGAGGCATTAGCTTGGAGAAAAGAGACGGCGAGGCTCAGGTGGAGTAGTTGGAGGGAGGCAGGGACCCTCTTGTTCCACTGTGGGAGGCAGTGGAAGACGGGAGTGCCTGGCGTGCTCTGGTCCATGGGGTCACAAAGAGTTGGACACAACTAAATGACTAAACAACAACAACAAGGGACCCTCATAGCATCTACCCCAACAGAGTGTCATTGACAGTCAAAAGAGACAGTACAAAGATAGAAGAATGAATGGTCTGGTTCAGGATAAGGCTGTGCCTTGCCTTACAATCACTATGCCACAAACCCTCACATTGCACAGATACAGTTATTCTCTCTTTCATTCCCCTTATTATTTGTGTGACTTGGTTTGGCAAGTCATCCCCACCACTAAAGCCCTTAACTTAGCAGAGTGCAGGGCAGACAAGACATTTATGTCAAAGGGGCTGGTTGGCAGGACATCCCTTATAAAAACGGATCTCACTGAAAGCTCAAATCCAGTCCAAGGAAAACACTTGTCACGGAGAATAAAACAAGTGCTGGGTTCTTGGAGGAGGAGGAGGAGAGTGGAAGCAGCATTTGTACCAAATGGAAAAAGTGAATCAGCCTTCCTCAGTAAAGGGAAGGTTAGAGAACATCTCTGACTGGGCCGACTGGGCTGTTAATGAAGAACCAGAGAGAACTCTTCATTGATGCCATGCAGCTGATTCTGGTAGATGCTGGTGGCAGTCATGACAGTAAGTGCTAGAAGCTCTCTCGAACTAGGAGAGAATTATGCCATTCTAAGTACCTGCTGGCACCCTCAAAGGACAAGTGCTTTATCACCAATAGGAATGGTGGTTATCAATGTTAACGTGATCCTGAGAATGCAGTCTGAGTCTCTCTGCAAGAATTTCATTTACATAACACTGCAATTTTATGTTCCCTGGGGAGATTGAGCAAAGAGCTCAGAGCATTCTTGAGACGAGGTGCAGGCGCATCAGTAGCAGAGGCCAAAACCCCTGTGCGCTCTCTCGCTCTCTCTCGACTTGGGAGCAATGCATGTATCTGGTGGAGAACTCTAATTGTAACAGGCAGAATTTCTCCTGCCCCCTGGCCAGGTGTCCAGCCTGTCATAGTGAATTCATTGTGGGCTGGCATGAAGGATCGGAGTAGGGAGCCAGTCAGGGATCAGAGGCAGGGTTGCTGCCGCGTGTGGAGCCAGAAATAAACCAGGGCTACTGGGATCAAAATTGCCTGGGTGCTTCGTGGTTCTCTGTCCCAAGGGTCTTCAACCTTATTTGAGTTGTATGCTTCTTTCAGCATGGAGATTATGCAAGGAGCTATCAGCATCAAAATATCATGCCTGCCAATGCTGATAAACAGAGCCCCCAGTAGACACATTTGCATAATTATTCACAAAGCATCTAAGAAACTGACATAATATTGCACACCTTTAGATAATTATGCACTCATTCTCAAACACTCCTCCTCCTCCAATGGTGGTACTTATACATATTCCATTGTCACTGATAAGGATGCCTCAGGTTTTTAGAACAAACCGGTGGCTTTGAGAGGTGATTATTTCCCCCTTCCAACATAAGATTTCTTTTTCCTTGCTCATTTGGAGTCATCAATGGCAAGCGCTTTGCAGCCCCTGTTCAGAGAGGAAAAAAAAGGGATTTTGACAAGGAGGATTAAGTTGCAACAAGAAACTTTTCTTTTGTGACACCAGCATCATACAATGCGATTAAGTTGTGGTCACTTTGAGCCAGCTCAAATGCACACCAGCGCATATGCACACCTATACCCCATAACACCATCTCATTTAGTGTTGTGAGAATGAGCCACAGCAAGCCTCAGATTCATACACTTCTCCTTCCCTTCGCTTTGCATTCAACCATGAAGAGGTTGGAAAATTCACCTTTCATTTTAGATTAACTGCAGCTCAGTGTGTCATCAAACACCTTAAGCTGTGGCTTCTCTCAACTGGTTAATAGAAACAAGCTAGCTTTTAAAACCACAAATTGAATGGGTTTTTTGTTTTGCTTCCCCCCCTCGAATGATAGTTAAGATTAAGTTAACAAAGTAAGACTAAGTTAACAAAGTAAGCTTCAATTATTGGAAAATAGAAGTGAAAGCTTCTAAACTTTTTGCAGCTGTACTAAAGTTGAAAGGGTGAGTCCTGCCTCACTGTGGCTCCGTCTCATAACACTAAACTATAGTTTAGTGTTGCATGCAGTAGTATAGTGTAGAGAATGTGCAGGAGTGCTGCTGTGAGAATTTTTTCAGGGCAGGAGCAATGACATCTTTTGGAGTGATAGGGATATTGGCAGACCCTTTGTGCTCTAGAATGGCTTCCCACTTCGCACTAGCAATGTACCGGTAAATGATAATGCTTACTTACAATATTGTTTGCATTTTTAATTCAAAGCTTATGGTTACATTTCAGCTGGCTGAAATGCTCAGCATGTTTTGCCCATTGAACTTATGCAGTCAGAAGTAAGCACTACTTTGTTTACTTCAAGGTAACTGCAGAGGCCTGCAGTCATACCCCCAAAAGTGCTTAGTCTCGAAGGTGCCACACGACTCCTTGAAAGTAGTCGTCTTTCCTTCATTTTTCTACTAAAATGTCTTTACACAGCTGTGCACATTTGGGTATTCTCTTTAGGGACATGACTGCAGAGGTTGGCACGATCACCTCCAGTACTTCAACAATTACCACTCAATCACTGATGACATGCCAACCCCCTTTGAAGCCTAGTGTGCTACAGAGAGCTTTGGAGTGGTATTCAGCTCGGTTTTCCTCAGAGCAGAACCACAGAAATTAATGAGCATACCTCAGGTCCATTAATTTCAATGGGTCTACTCTGAGTAAGACTGAGTTGAATATTAGCCTCACCCACGACACCAGGAAGGGTTGATGCTTTGAGAAACAGATCTGGACTTCAGTTTGGAAAGAGCGCAGAGGGAGGGTAGCAGACAGTGTGGGTGTGTCATAGAAGCTAATCTCTTTCCCTTTCTAGTAGCTTTGTACGGCAGCTGTCAGTAGGGCCAAGTGAGATTTATAGCTAATCCAACTATTGGTCTGCTTGGCTATTGAGAGTCCAGGCAAGGCTCAAGAAGGCACATTTCATTGTTCTGGGCAAACTCTTATCAATCAATTTAATTGAATGTTCTGATAGAATCAATTATCCCAGACAAACTTGCCTTTTCCTTTCTTTTTTTCCATTTTCAGCCCCATCTAGTCCTTCACTTAATCATAGCGCTCCTTAGTGTAAAATCCCAGAGGACTAAGCTGCAGTGAAGGGTTTTCCAGGCTTGTTAATTATACCTACTAGCTGCATTCTGCAATCAGCTGGCCCTTTCAATATAGGGGTGTATGGGGTGTTAGAGGAGGGGTGGTGGAAGACCCGTTCTCCTTCTGGGGTAGTTTGTCCACCTTTTGTGCACACCCTGCATTCAGCTCTAACCTGTGGCTCCTAGAAGCTGTCAGCATGCGACAGCAACCACACCCTGGGAATGGCTTCAAATGGCCAGCTAAACCAGGTGAGGGTAGCCAATGGGTCTCACACCCTCACTAAGTTCCCCTGCATGGAAAGACAGGCTGTAGTGGATTGAATGGACGGTCAAGAAAGTGGTTTCTGCACGTGCTGTGGAGGGAAGTGAGGGGCAGATGGAGTGTGCCACCCTGGGAAGATAGCCCATCTAGGAGAAAGAAAACTGCGGGACATTTTCAGGAGAAGAAAAGGCTAAGGAGTAAGCCCTATATAAATCTGGAGATGAATCCCTAAAATGGGATGGTGCCTTGTACGCCTCCTTCCTGCATCTCCTTCAACATATTGCTCTGCTTTCCTTTGGACCACATCAGTGAGGCCAAGGTGGGGTTGTCTGTGCAGCCCAGGACCTCCATACACACTGCCCCAGTTTGCATCCTGGGGAGGTCACTTTGGTGCTGCTAACGCAGTGGCTTGATTTCAGCCCTGGAGACTGAATCACAAGCGACAGTGGGTTTTTATTTTGGGAAAACAGGTTGCAAACAAACTTTATTATAACAGGTGTGAACAAGGAGTTTTGGTTCTTCTTTCACAGAAATGGAACAAGCAGTGCTGTTTCTTATTATTTATATATACCGACTCAAGTTATATGCTGTATGCTGTTCAGGCTTAAGGTTACTTTCTTTTATACAACTTTTCATAGATCAGACTTCTCCACACACACTTCAGGAACTTAGGGCTTTAACTGGACTGTTTCCCTTAGTTGTTTTCTGTGGGCTGCAGCTGTTTGACCTCTCTGGATCCACTCAGTAACTGAGTTACTTTTGACAGAATAGTCTTGATTTTAAGCTTGAACCCCCCTTGAACAATTAGCTTAATATTCCAGGAAGTTCTAATATGCCCAACAGGATGAAATTTAAGCTGATCAAGGATAGCGAATTGATGTGTTGCATTTGAATTCATTTGAAAGGGAAGCAAGCTATCATGCCACACAATTAGCTGATTACAATTAGATCACCTCATTTATTTATTTATTTAATATTATTATACCTTCTTTTCTTTCCTTCAGGAGCCACAAGAAAGCAACAATATAAAGCAATTAAAAGCATAATAAAACAGGTTTTATATTTTTTAAAAATTGTCCTAGCCCCTAGATATTAGATATTTTAATCAAATATAATTTGGTAATAAATATGTTAGTAGCTGGGAGAATGCTTGCCACAAGAACTTTGAATTCTAGGAAAATTTCGTGTTGAACAAAATGGCTTCAGAAAATGGGGTTACACCTTGATTGTAAATTAAGATCATAGCAATATTAACCAGATTATTAAGGAAAGTTTACATGCAGTTTAGTCATGTGTAGAGAGTTTAATTTATAGGTTATTGGGAAGACAGGTTTATACACAGTAATGTTAAGTTAGAAGCATTGGCTGTGCTTTGAGGATATAAGCCTGTGAGCTGGGTTGATTTGGAAAATAAAACATAAGGTGTTTAGACTGGTTACTGAAATATCCCCTTATGTGTGTTTTTAAAATATTGTTTAATGTTATAAACTATTTTTAATAGTTGATTCACGGGGTTCTGTACTTCTGTGCAGCAGCCCGTACTTACCTGCCTCATGGGACTGATTTTCATATTGTTACAAGAGATTCCTAATCACAAGGTGAGACTTTTTCTAATTCTTTTGTGGTTAAATGTCTGCATAAATGTGCACCTTCACAGAGAGAAAGTGGTATGTTACAACCATGAGTTGTAGCTACTGAAAATTTCAGAAATATATGTCTATATCCATAGTTTGCCAGCTGGTGACAAATTCATGCAGATATAAACCACAGAAGAGGCAGGAAGGTTCTAAGTCTCAGTGCTATTTTTTAAGAAAAAGAGGTGCTGGAGCTCACCATGAACATCTTCATTCTCTTAGTATGGCATTGGCTCCCACCTGAGAGGTGCCAGAGCTGAGCTTCTGTGAGCTCCGGCTGAAAAAAGCCCTGCTAAACCTCATGATTATTCTTATTTAATGCTATGTAATGTACGAGCTTGCATTTAACAGTATTGTGGTACATGGTTGCAAATCAGCGGACTTTTCAACCCGTTTATCTTCCTAAAGCATAAAGTTGGAGAGGAACGAAGAATGAGAGGAGAAGCCAGAAGAACTAAGAGCTTGGGGCAAAGGCATTTGTGTGGGTGGGTGGCTTCAATACTTGCATCTGATTATGTTAGAAGCAGAAACTGCATCTGATTATTATTATTATTTATTTATTTTTGCAGTCAAGGCCTCTAATCCGCTTGCCCTAATCCTCTTAGAGCATCTGCTCTATCGGACTTTTATCTGATCTCTCTGTCTCCCAAACAAGCTGTCTGGGCTCTTCACATTTGAGTTGCATTTGCCCCTTTACTGAAGGGCTATCGTCTTTCCTTTCCTTTGTAGTGGGACCCTCTGGTTTTGCTGATTGCAGACGGTCGTTCCTAATGCCTACCTGACATACAGCTGGAATTAATAATAATAATAATAAAAATCAATAATATTTATTTACTAGTTTTATACACAGCACTTTGCCAGTAGACCCCAGAGCAGTTTGCATCAATAAAACAATGAAACAATACACCAGAGCAAAGGAAGCAAAAATGTGCCCTTCAGAGGGTGTTGGACTACAACTCCCAGCATGGACATACACCATGCTGGCTGGGGCTGATGGGAGTTGTCCAGCGTCATATGGAGGGCACCATATTGGTTACCTGTGCAAACATCTCATAACTCCAACCCACAGAAAAAGAAAAGGGACAGCATTATAATATTCAGAAATGCTATGAAAAAACGACTGTAGAAGTGCATGACGTGATATCTGAGAGACTGACTCTGTCCCTCCTGGGTATTAAAATCAAAACTCTTGGTAGTTTTACCACCTCAGAAGTATGAGGTTGGCAGCCCAGGAAAGGGCATTCTCTGTGGCAGTACCTACGTTATTGAGTCCCTGTGTTATCTGGCCCTTTCACGATACAGCTTTGGATGAACGCTGAAGATACATCTTCTTACTCTGAATTTTAACACCTGAGGTCTGTTTTCAGGACCCATCCTATTCCTGTGACTAAATTGTTTTAACTGTTTTTAACACCAAATATTAAAATATTGTAACCCACTCTGGGACCTGCAGCTGAAGAATGAGTAACAACAAACAAACAAACTCATTTATGTCTGGAGGATTTCCAACAACCCCATTTCCCCAGAATGCAGATTCTAATACATGAGAATGATGCACTAGCATAATTTTAGCAACATGCAATGTTTTGCAGTAAATTTAGAAATGGGGAAAAACCATTTGAGTTTTCAGGTGATACTTTCTATTATGCCATGTACTGTGATTGATGAAGCAATTCCATTGGGACAAGAAATACTTTTCCAGGGTAAATGATCCCCAGGGATGTTTTTATGCTTCCCCGTTATTAAATGGGGTCTCTCCACACCACAGCCATTATTTATAGTGATAGTGTGTGATAAGGATTCATGCAGTAATAACTTAAAAATATGCAAAGCAGAATGGAGATCCCTCACCGCAGAGTGTCTGGTTTTGGTGACATCTCTGCAATGGGGTAACCTTTGTACCATCCCATATTCAGAGAGTACAAAAGGGCATGATTCCTCCCAGGAGAGGGGAAGGGAATCTGAAGAATGGGAATAAGTGCTCCTGCTGTCCCAGAGTTCAGAAAAATGTTGCATTCGCATGAGAGGCTATATATTTTGGTGATGTTTTCTGTGCAACTCTTTTTTTTTAATTTCTACTGCTTTATCCTGAGATGTTGTGCCTCCCTACATAAACTTCTTTGCTTGCTCAGCTGTAATTGAATTTGGTAAGTGGTGTTTGCCTTGGTGATGTACAGGACTAAGGTGAACTAATTACTATTGAGTACTTTGGCTATAGGGACCAAACATATAACTAATACATATAGAAGAATTCAGACCTTTTTAGTAGTCAAAACTGAGGCAGGGCTGGTGGGAAATCAAGAGGAACTGCTGAGAGGATTTGGGGCCTCTTCTGCTGGTGTCTGGTGAAAGGAGTATGCCAGGCTCACAAATGCCAAGTTGAGGGTGCAGAAAGCTCACTTGAGTAGTGCCACGGCAGAATTAAGAGCAAAATCACCCTTTTTGTTTTTCATAAATAATTGCCTGTACCCTAAATGGGGATGTACAAATTTAGTGAATTATCGTAGCAGAAGTATCTGTATGTGAATGATGAGCAGAAAGAAAGTTCTCCATCTGGTGAAATTCCTTTGAAAACCACTTTAATGTTTTGATATAAAGCCAAATTATAAAACTAACCTCTCTATTTAGAGAGTTGGTAGTTTCCATTGCACATGTGAAAATTGTATTTGATGTATTCAAAAGAGCCCCATCCCAGTGGAATAGACGTCAACAGCAGAGTCATAGCATCCTGATGTAAACTAGCTTTGACAACCAGTTGTGTTTGTCTTTCCCCTAAGATTTTTTTTATAAAAAAACCTTAAAGCTTCCTTGAAACAATTTGTGGGGGAAATGATTCTTAACCCTTTTCCCTGGCCATTTTTCTGCTCCAAGTTGCACTTCCCTGATGTCACTTTTCTATTTATTTTGAGAAAGGTACTAGCATTCTTTCTTGTGCTGGGAGAAAAGAAGCTGGGCAGGGGAGTGGCTTCACAATGAAAAAATGGCTGTGGGGGGAAGGTTGAGCAGCCCCACCTTGGCTCACATTTGCTGCCTCCTTGAGGTTGTTTCTGGTTGTGGAGAAAAGTAGAAAGAAACATGTGCTACTTGTCAGTCATCTTGCTTGGACATCACGTACAGAACAGTGACATCCATGTTTGTCACATGCTGCACTGTTTCCATTCTGCTGCAGTTCGTCTTTCAATAGAAACTACCATCTGCTGTGGTGAAATTATATAATTTGCGTAATTAAATACGTAAATGACATTGTCATTATATTATCCCAGGCCATTCATTTAAATTTCAAAGGAAACAAATGTACATGGTGGGGGGCAAAATCAGTTATAAATAATTTACAGATTGAAAGCAATAGCAGCAGCAGCAAATATCTGCTGGGTTGATTTCCATTATGGGCATGGGATGCATAAACAAACACCACCAATTTTTGCTTCCATTTCTAGTTTCCGTTTGAATTTTCTGACACCCCCAATCCAGACGAGTGAACAATCAAGCAGATCTCTGTTTTTGAAATGAGGACCAATATGAATCGCCTAGGATATCCCATCCCAACTTCTTGGCAAAAACCAGTAAAAACACCAGGTTTATCTTCTAGGTCCATGATACCTTTGTTACAGCCCTCTCTCCCTCTCATGTACATGTGCACACACGTGTGTGTGTGTGTATATGTGCGCACACCCACACCCACATACCCCTTTTATGTATGGTACGTTTTTTCCAATTTGTGTGTTGATTGAATTATTCTAATTCATTCAAAACAATATGCAGATTCCCAAATTGTTGGGGTGGGGGAATTGATTTACACGTTGATATGTTAGTGTGCAAAAACTCCACACAGCAGATGCTTGTTCACAAGCTACAGTGCACAGAGAGCTCCTGCTGGCTCTCAGTGTTTCTCCTTCTGGTTCTGTTGCCTCCCCTCTGGAGTACCAATCCACTGACTTAATGAGGGCTAATGTTGTAATTAATCACACATGCCCATAGCACAGCCGTTCCCAGGACCTAACTGGATGTGACAGTTGCTTTCAGGAAGAATCGAGGAAATCCAGCGATGATCGGGAAGATGATACTGAAACAGGGTCCTGCTTCTTAGGAAACAAGTCATAAGAGCAGACCAAACAGAGCTATAGGAAAATGTGGGACTCAGAGGATGAGCAGAGCCAAGGCTGCTTTCTCAAGAAGAAGCCATATATTTGATTTAGAGGCTGTTCAGCAATGTAAATTATTTCTGCTCCACATTCAGTTTTGTTCCTTTTACTCATCTTTTCTCTTGCCTGATGTTTCTTGCACTTGGAGAATGACTAGCCCTGGGTTGGTCGTGTGTGTGTGTGTGTGTGTGTGTGCATGTGTGCATGCACATGCCCCAGTGAAACTGCATGTGATCTGGGAGGTGTGTGGTCATGCCTGAGAGCAGTAGTCTTCACCTTTTTCAGATCAGAGACTCAATATTAGTTATAGATGCTCGACAAATTTAGTCTTTGCGAATTCTGATGAGAACTGTTCTGATCTGCACACGCACCCCAGGCGAATATCCAGATCAGAACTAACTTTTGCTAGCCAATTTGGGCACCCTAGTGGCAGAAAAGTGGGACACCATGAGTGGAATTTGGTGTGGTGCTCAGGTGAGTGCTCCACCAGCAGAAGCATTTCTGCTTACCTGAAGGAATGATCTCTCTGCTCCTCGCACATACTGTTATTGGGGTTCTCTTGACACCCCTGGCCATTTTGGTGTGAGTGTCAGGGAGCACATGGGAGAAGAGAGGAAAGCCCTGTTGTCCTTGTGTAAGTTTCCATTAGCGGGACCTATTAGTTGAATCTGGACCACATTCTATAAATGAATATATGAGCTGGAGGGCAACTGTGTGGAGAAGTAGCTGTGGTTAAGAGACGGGCAGCATAACAACATATACACTAGACCATTATAGCCATCCAGTGTATTGTGGGTGAGCTCCTCGGTATATAGGCACATATCCAGCATTTCTGTTCATCCTTCTCATTTTTGGTTAAAGCGACAGTGCAAAGCTAAAATCAACATAGCTTTCAGGAGCTGCAATAAATAAGAATCCTTCTAAGCATTTTAAAAAATGGTGAAGCCAGTAGATCTTGACTATAGATGCCTAGACATTTTGAATACTAAAACAATGAAAATGTGGCCTTAAAGCAAACTCTGAGAGCACAGGGTTCACAAATATTCAGGGTTACAGAGCAGTCACAGTGATTTTAATCTTCCTAAATGCTGCTAGGGTTTGTTTATTCCGAAGTCCTACAATTAATATTTCAGGAGGAGAAAGTGCTTAGGGAGGAAGAGTGCTTTGGTAGCCAATATGTAATGGTTAGCCTCTGGCAGGAAGTGTTTCAAACACATCTTTATAAGGTATATAAAAAAATGCATAGGTACACACATGTGCATAACTTTCAATTTTCAGTATATGCCCTGATAAAAGAAACAATTTAGCCATGTTTAAGATTAATGATTAATACTCCATAGAGAGCCACAAAGCTTTATGCATGGAGAAATTATGCAAAGGTGCTTGTTGAAGAGCCAGCATGTATGATATACACAAACAGCAGCACCATACAGAGATGTCTGCTGTTGTCTGAATCAATATTGTCTTTTGTAAACCAGGCAGCCACTCCTTCCCCTGCAACTTAAATAAAATATTGTTGAGGCCCAGGTAAGCCCCACCCTTCATAATGGATCACATGGTACAGTGCATACACACTATTTAAATGAGAATGTCTATCAACTTTGAGGGCCCCTCGGCCCTCTCAAATATTTTATTATGGGGGCCAAAGCCCCCCCCAGCCCCTACGAGTTGTCTCCTATGCTCCTCTGTTTGCCCCACCTTCCTTCTGAGAGTTGAGAAGACATATAGGCATCTAAATAGAAGTAGAGTTTTCTCACGAGCACATGCAAAGATAGCTCTCTGCTCCTCAAGATAACGTGTAACTGTCACGTTTTTGGCTCATGGATGAATTTGTAAGCATCTTAATTCTTCTTAAACTGAAGAGTTGGCTTAATTGATGTGTATCCTGTGCTATTCTCATACATATGCACATAGCTCGCCTCCTTCTCTCATACAAATGCACAAATAGCAGCAACTCGCCCCCCCCCCCCGCATGCAGGCGCACCAGGACTCAGGACTCTTGCTTGCTCCATTCTCTTCTTCACCACCACTGACAAAGCAAAATTCGCTGCTCCTCCTCTCCCCCACCCCCACTTTTTTGCCACCACTGACTGGCCCAGCAAACCCATCACTGTCTGAAAATGACACAACGTCATAGACGCTACAAGCATAGAATTGTAGAGTTTGCCTTTCCTTTATTTTTTTTAAATAGATATTTATTGGAGTTTTTAGAAAAGAAATACAATAATAATAGACAGTGTTGCTTTGTTTTTACAAAATTTCATAACATCCTTAGACTTCCTCACGTCTCCCGCTCCCACTTGCATCATTAATAAATTTTTGTCAAGCAAATTATCATCTTATTTCCAAATTTATAACCACTTATTTAAATACCATAAAAGAAAAAATTCTCCTACAAATTTTGTTTCTCTTAATCTCTCTTATCATCAAATTCTGATCTATTTTAGTGATGGCCAATTATTTATAACCAAGCATCCTTCTTAACATTCCACTAAATCACAATGTTTTTGTAGATAAATCTTGAATTTCTTCCAATCTTCTTCAATCCTTTCTTCTCCCAGGTCTCGGATTCTTCCAGTCATCTCCGCCAATTGCATATAGTCCATCAGTTGCATCTGCCATTCTTCTGCATAGAATTGTAGAGTTTGAAGGGACCCCGAGGGTCATTAAGTACAGCCCCCTGCAACTACGGAATCTCAAAACTTGGTCCCCCATCCAATTTGAAACCATACTGGACCCTGCGTAGCTTTGTAAACATACTCTCAGTTTTATTGCTGTACCAGTAGGAGTCATTTCCCAGAGAGGGCATTGGAACTTTTAGCTCAGTCCTTTGATCCCTGGCAGCAGAAGATTCTCTGGGTGTCATTTCCAAGGGGATGAGTGCCCAAGAGGTTCCCAGATTTGTTATCTGACTCACGCTTCCCAGTAACCACTTCTTCTTACTCTAAGCAATTCAGTACTCATCTATACTGGCATTTGTTGTTGATAGTAAGCCTCCCATACCTCCATTAATTCTCCATTGTCTCTATGACATTCTCCTCCAAATTACCCCTTTCCCATACTTTCCCCTCTCTCAGTTCAGATTTTCTCCTATCCCCTCCTTTTCAGAGTATCCATGGTATGAGAGCATCTGGACTGAGGAAGTAGGGGAAGGCTGTGATTTGGAGGAGAAAATTAAACAACAGTAGGGACAAGGCCTTAGAAGACACCTGACCTGCTCTTCCCTGTTGTGACATACTGGGGAAGAGCTGTGGCTCAGGGGTAGAACATTGATATTTCAGGCAGAAAAACCCAGATTAAATCCCCAGCATCTCCAGCTAGAGCTTTGAGAGACTGCTGTCTGAAACCCTGGGGAGCCACTGTCAGTCTAGGCAAAACAGTTTGATGGACCAGTGATCTTAGTAAGAGGCGACTTCCTATGTTCCCTGAATTAAGGGCTCCTGCCTACTTTTCCCTTTTCAGGGCTCCCGATTTCTTCCCACTGCTCTTTTGGCTGATAACTTGATATATCCTCAGGTTATTCTTTATCGAACTCCACTCAGACACATAGCCAAGACCTGCTCAGTGCAGTCACCATCGTCATTACTTTTTCTGTTTTCTGTCATTTCATTGCTATCATTTCAGTATCCAACAGGTGGCATCAAACTATTAAATATACTTTTCCAGGTACATTTACAGTCAGAGGCAGAGCTGTCCTTGTTTCAGGCGTCACGGCAAGATTTCCGTGTTTCACAGGACATTCTTGAACATTCCTTGTTTGTGCTATTATATTCTGCTCTCAACTCCTTTATACAGTTCATAAGGCCAAAATAATCTTCCTTCATGTCAACATTTTTGGTAGAGCACTCTCAAGCTTTCCAGTTCCATACATTGATCTGTTTGTGCACTGCCAAAATATGATGAGAGCTGGCACAGCACATCGAGCTTCCCTGCCCTAGACAGTCCATTCACTCTCTCAGCTTAGTTTGTTGCCTTTGCCTGCCTGCATTATTGTGGGCTGCAATAACTCTGTTACTACTTATGCATTTACAATTGCAATAAAGTCATTGGATGGGAGAAGGCCGCTGAGCAGAGTTATTGCATCAACATCCACTACAATCTAATAGCTCATTAGGTATGCTTTCCTGGTGTCATGAGTACTAAACATCTTGCGTGTGTCTTAATGCAGCTCCATTTATTAAGGGCAAGTACTGTGCATAAGAAAGGCACAGTTCTGGGAAACCTAAAGTGTGTTTAAGGCTGCAGTTCTGTGCACAACCTGGGAGTAAGTCCCACTGAACTCTGTGCGGTTACACCTGGGAAGACACATGCAGGATTCTGCAGCTAGTGGCATTGAATTCAATGGGATCTACATGAACTTTAGTTTCCCTAGATTGTAATATTTGATTGTTATAATAAAAGTTTGGTTTAAAAGCAAAGTAAACACTTTGGGAGATGTGATTCAGTGTAAACCTTTGCACCTTTCTAAATGAAGGTGACATTTTGATTTGCACGGCTATTTATTTATTTATTTATTTATTTATTTATTTATTTATTTATTTATTTTTGCACAGACGCCAGATCTCTCTCAAAGTAGCCATTGTATTTCTGAGCACTCAAACAATAATTATTGTTGGACTGAAGTGAATTAAGATAGTTTGAAGTGTCCGTTATAAGAGTTTTAGTTATTTGAGCCATATGTTGGTTGAATTTTCATATATATGCGTAACACAGTATTAAAGCAAGCTGCATTCTTCCCTTGTTTGAAAATGTACACATAAGTAGCAAATTTTGTCTTAGAAGAGGCATTTCCCCCATGTGTGAGAGACCAGAGGGTGCCTCTCTTAAGGATAATGGTTGCCACCTACCATTTTTAAATACTATTTTTATTTTTATAAAAAACACAAAACCTGCCACTCAATTAATAACTTGTTCATAGAGCAAAAGTATTAAAATCAATGATTTAAAATTAATGAATCAATTAAAAGTTGCAGCTATAATATTTTGTACTTAGCCAGTGCTGGAATATGGGGAAGTGCTTCCAACTCTGCACGTTGCTCCTCTCCCTCCGCAGCATTAGAAGTGGGACCACACATATGCTTCCAGCTATCTGATGGTGGCACTGTGGTCTAAACCACTGAGCCTAGGGCTTGCTGATCAGAAGGTTGGTGGTTCGAATCCCGTGACGGGGTGAGCTTCCGTTGCTCGGTTCCAGCTCCTTCCCACCCAGCTGTTCGAAAGCATGTCAAAGTGCAATTAGATAAATAGGTACTGCTCCAGCGGGAAGGTAAACAGCGTTTCCATGTGCTGCTCTGGTTCGCCAGAAGCGGCTTAGTCATGCTGGCCACATGACCCAGAAGCTGTCTGCGGACAAATGCCGGCTCCCTCAGCCTATAGAGCGAGATGAGCATGCAACCACATTAGGTCCGTGACTGGACCTAATGGTCAGAGGTACCTTTACCTTTACCTATCTGCAAAAATCAGTATTGGGGCCAGGGTTTTCATTTTGGAAAAAGCCCCAGTGTTGCTTTCTCAGTAATGATGTCTGCTCCTTGTTACCAATTGTAATACCAATAGCCATGGACAATAGTACCTTTGCTTTTCTTCCACTCTATGAGACAACAAGCAGACTTGTTTAAGAAGCCTGGGGGAAAGGGTTCTGTTGGGTCTGAGCATGGCAGATGCTTTGTAACATTTCATCTCTTTGTTCTGTCTGAATTGGGTAAATAATGCTGTTAGGCTAATTTGAAAAGATGCTCCATTAGGCATGGAGTGCTTAATATTCTTCTTCTGCAGTCCTTGACTGCTGTATCACCTCCATCTTAGCTTCTCCTAGGATCAGAATGGAGACCGCTGTTCTTTCCCTAAAGCAAAATCCTGGGTTATACGTGATGTTCCGAGACATCTCAGATAAATAAACAACCTATACCAGATTCTCTGCTCATTCACCCTGTCCCTTCAGTGCATTGTGATAGATTCAGCCAGGATGCTCTAGACCCACAGGGAAGTGAATGTTAGTTTATCAATTAACTGCTCTTAGCTACTGGGGGCCTTGCCAGGGCTACTATCCAGAGCTGGGCTGGATAGGATAAATAGTTGCAACTGTTAAATTGTTAACTGTTAAAGTTAGCAATTAGTAGTGGAAGTGGAAAGTAAAAAAAATCAGTTAATATTAGTGCAGTCATTCCAAGATTGGTGTTATGTGCCCAGGCCGTATTGCCCCAGTTAAGCAACCTAGCTACTGAATTCTGCACCAGCTGCAGTTTCCAAATTGTCTTCAAAGGTAGCCCTATCTATAGTGCTTTGCCACAATTTAACCTAGATCTTGTCTGGATTAAGCTTCAGTTTGTTGGCTGACTACAATGCGGAACTGAGGGAGCTGCCTTATACTAAATCAGACAATTGATCCAACTTGTTTAGTACTGTCCACATTGGCTGATTGTTGCTCTCCAGAGTTTTCAGATAGATTAATCCTGCCTGTAGTTTACAGGGATTGAACCTGGGACCTTCTACATGCAAAGCAGGTGCTCTACCAGTCACGTACCACCCTTCTACTACACCCACACCCCCTTCCATTGTGATCCACTCCCAACAGGTCTCTAACTTGCCATTCATTTGACACCACGAGCTGTAGGAGACAGTGGGCCTTGTGAACACAGAGGAAGTTCTGCATGATACCTGGAGAGCTAACAGCAGCCAGAGTGGAGAGCACTGGGATATAACAAGTCAAAGGCAGTTCACAGGTCTGTATCTCATTCAGGATATTAGCAGAAGATAGGGGCTGATCAATGCTATGGCTTTGTCAGGATTATTAACACAATCCTGGAAGAGAAATAAAGAAAATAAGCATAGTTCCTAATAACTGGGTGCCAAGATTCTTAGCTTTTTAGTCTTTGTAGTCTTCAGAGACGATGGTTGTCCCAAAAACAAAACAAAAAAACCCACAGCCAATGCCTTTTCAGCAAGGTGTCAGTGAAACAGAATATGTATGCAGACTTATTTGACTCAAATATCAGTACATGTTTGATATCTAGAAATCCATTTTGACATAATTAGAAAAAGAATTAGAAGAAGCCAGCAAAGTTGGGACATTAATGTGAGGGTGAAGGTATCCAAGGAAGAGTCAAGGTCAGGAGGTAACGATAAAACGGGAGAAATGCAGAAAGTTTACCTGAACTTTTTCTGCCCACTAAATTGGAAGTGCTTCTCGTTCAGAAACTGACTTCCAGCCAGTTCCTCTAGACTAATTGCACTTAATTAGCAGAACACCAAAGGAAAAGAGAACTCTGTAATGACAACTAAGAGTCTTGTAGCACCTTCCAAGACAGAAAACACATTTATCATAACATAAGCCAGCCTTTGCCAGTCTAGTTCCTACCAGATGTAGAGATCAGGCGCAAATCTCAGACTCTCACACTCCTTCATGCTCTCTTTTCTCTGCACCTCACTCTATGGATAACACAGGGGGGGAATTTCAATATATGAAAATGACCCCTTTGGTAAGGTAAGTAGAGGAGCTAGAGGGCAGAGCTCAGAAGCCTAAGGCATACTCTTGATCTCTCAATGGGAAAATAGAATATAGTGTTGGTGGGGGGCTTGTATGATATCTAGTACAGTAGAGTGGTCCACATTGGGATTGATAGGGCAGAAGGCAGGGACGCCAACAGTAGGCAATGCCAGAGCCAATGGTAGGTGGTCAGGGCTTTTTTTTCCAGTCAGAACTTGCAGGAACTCAGTTCTGGCACCTCTCAGGTAGGCATGATTGCCATTACGGTCATACCTTGGATCCCAAAAAACCTTGTGAGTTGAACGTTTTGGCTCCCAAATGCCACAAAACCTGAAGTGAGTGTTCCGGTTTGCGAATGTTCTTTGGAACCCAAACGTCCGACACAGCTTCTGCAGCTTCCAATTGGCTACAGGAGCTTCCTGCAGCCAATTGGAAGCCACATCTTGGTTTCTGAATGTTTTGGAAGTCGAACAGACTTCTGGAATGGATTCCGTTCAACTTCTGAGGTACCACTGTATAAGAGAACAAGGGAGACTCTCATGGTGAGTTCCAGCACCTCTTTTTCTAGAAAAATAGCATTGGGCGGAGTCAACTAATTCTGGTGTTGTCCCAAACCTCCTCCCTGCTGAATTCTGTAAAGGCAACACTAAGGAGGATAGGCTGACAGGCAGGGCCATCCACTGGACTGGTTGTAAGTAAGGAGGCAGGCAGATGGATAGATGGGGGGGGGGGCTGACTGAGGGCAGAATCAGCTTTTTGGGGGGCCTAATGGACCAGGCTCTGCTATTCTAAGCTAAGCCTTATGTTCAATATGGTAAATCCAGAGTTAAAGCATCCCCAAGCAAGGGCTGCACAGCTTCTACTTGAATATCTACAATGAGGAAAGCAGCCCTCCCCATTCTTCTAGGTAAGAGGTTCCATTGCCAAACTTCTCTTACCTTCAGAAAGTTTGTCCCCCACACCGGGCTAATTATTATTGTTTATTAAACTTATATATTGCCCTTCATTTGGAGATCACAGGGCAGTTTGCAACATAAGAGTACAGAATGAAAGCACAAAGGACATAGCCTACTAACCAAAAATTAGTACCCCCACAACATATTTCAAAGGCCATAGATGGTTTAATCAGCCAAAGGAGGACATTCTGGGATCAAATCAGAAACTGGGATGGCTTCTGTGAATCAGGGAGTGTCCCTGGAAAATAGGGACACCAGAGGGTTTGCAAGGTTGTCATGTTAACTCCTCAGAATGGTAGCCAGAAAAGAAAAGACAATGACCATCATATTGTAAAATGGATTTTTGTAACAAGCCTTCTGAATTATATCTTGCTACTTTCAGGAATGTCCCAATAAATGGATTTTGAAACTTATGCTTCACTGCTAACATTTAGTGCAGGGGTGAGAAACCTACGATCTGTGTGCTGAGTGCAGGCCTTCAAGCCTCTCTTTCTGGCCACTGGGACTTTCTCCAGACCTCACCAGTTCTGCTCCACTCCCTCCTCAAATGTCTTTGCCTGGTTTGGAATGTATCATTGGAATGTGACACTCCACTTTGCTTGCCTGGATGGAGAGAGATGTGTGTAGAAATCTCTGGCTTCTGTGTCGCCTACTCTACAAAGCTAAGAGAAACATCTGTTCCTCTGCCCATTTCCCCCGTCCGCCATCAACAAGGAGGCCCATAAAATGATGTACATAAGGACATGCAACCTTTGGACTGAAAGAGGTTTCCCTGGCTGGGTTTTAGACAAACTTCTTCTGACGTGTGCTTCTTTTGGGTGTATCTTTGTATCACCACCCTATCAACAAACCTTGAGCCATGGGGTTTCCCATTTTATCTACCAGTACCTGTAGGGGACTAAATATTATAGTGTAGTTTGCTTTCTGGGACATCCTCTCTCTCTCTCTCTCTCTCTCTCTCTCTCTCTCTCTCTCTCTCTCTCTCTCTCTCTCATTCCTTTTAAATAGCACCCAGTTCCCTAAAATTTCCATCCCACTTACAAAGAAAGATATGTACATTCCAGCAGCCCATCCTTTCCCTCTTATAACTAAAGACTATCTAATCATTGTGAGCAAATTTAATAATTATGTGTAATGAGTGAATTAGGGCTATAATTTAAGGAAATGAGAATCAATTCCTCCAAATGTTTGTCTTATCATTTAATTGGAAAGAAACTTTTAGAACAATTCCCAAATAGACTAAATGAGCCCTAGGTGCTGTCATTTGCCTGTCTCCTTTTAAGCAGCCTGTGTAAATTCCCTTGTCTTGTAACAAGGAAGCTGTGGGAGGGGGAGAACCTACCCTGCCTAGCCAATTTGGATAAAGGAGATTGGGCTGCAGTTGTGAATGGGTGTGGATAAGCAGAGTGGTCTATACCTGGACCTTACAAGAGATATTTTGGCTGCAAGGGATAGCGCTTTTCCAAGTTTCTTTCTGCTACTCTGTGTTACTTGTTTGCTTGCATGTTTGGGGCTGTCAGAAGCTCCTTTTGGACTATTGTGAGTGAAGAATGTTCTGAAGCAGTGATATGTGGCACTCATTTGCTCAAAAAATATTTTTTATATACCTGGGGTGTATATGGTTCAAATTACTGTTTGTGCTAACCTGGCTTATGAACCCCATACTATGTCATGCCAGTCATTCCAGTCATACCAGAGGCAAACCATACTTGGAGCTACTTCTCTTGCTTTTGTTTAAAATATGCTTAAGGTGGTGTACAGATTACTAACTTAAAACACTTTGGTTTTTTTGTTTTAAATTTGAATTGAAGCTTTTTTGGAAAGAAAATGCTTAAAATATAGTATTTCATAAGAAGTGACAGGATAGATATGGATTGTGTGTATATTGCTGTTCAAACCAGTGGTGGGAGTCCACTGGATGCAGAGTGAGTGAGAGTGTTCCAGCCTACAACTCAGTTCCTTATATCCCTTCCTATCTCCATTGCGCAGCATCTTCCAGAAGTGGAGCAATGGCACAAAGCCTCCTTTGACAATAATTTGTGAAGCCAGACATAACAGCAAACCCCCATTACTATACCCAGTGCTTTGCAAACCAGCTTCAGTCTTTGGATTGAGCAGATCCTGCTTTGTCAGACCCGAGAAAACCACACTTTGGGGGCAGGCTTATGTTCAGACATTAAATCAAGCCATAGTTTAATGACAGGAGTGGGTCAGCAATAAACCACATGGAGTAAGTGAAGTTAATTCTTTATTAGAAGAGACAAGGTCTGCTCAGCAGTGCCAGGCCTAATGAGCACAACAACTCTTCTCGGTAGATCTTCCCCTTTGAGGCAGTTGTGGAGACTAAAGATCCCCTCCTTTGCACAGCTTCCCAAGTCTTCTTCTCTTCGGGGTTCTTCCCAAGCTATCTGAGACTTAACTGATGTGCCTGCCCTCTTCATTCATCTTCTGGTTCTTAGAGACCAAGGAATAGGGGACCTTGTCGCAGCAGGAGGGGGAGATGCCCTGGCTTCTTCACCAGCCTGACTCATCTCTGCCTCTTGGCCTCCCTCCTCTCATTCGCTGTGTCATCTGATATGTTTACCCACAACTTAACACTTCCTGCTGACCCTGTTACTTCTTTAGCTTCTTACACCTCCTCATGCCAGGCTTCTCCCTCTGGCCACTCATCGTCGCCCCACCACCAATACTTGGGTTTGGAGCCTTTGTCCAATTGGGGGTTCTCCAGCTGGTGTCTCTCATCATTCCTCTGTGTCCAGCCAGTTCATGACATTAGCTAAACAAACAAACAATACAGTCATGGGAACCCCCCTCCCCTTGCAAGGTCCCAATTCCCACAGGAATGGGCAAGGCCAACAGGCAACCATCCATGCCATTTTACATTTTACACAGAGAGAGGGCATTTGCACCCACACACCATTTGTGTGCATGCACGCACACACACACATTCATATTTCATTTCCTGGCCCCTGTCTCTACACAGAGAGATGAAATGCAGCCATTTGTTATGTTTCTTTGCTGTGTGCTGAGAAAGTGTAGTCCCATTTTTTGGCATTCAACATGGAAACACAATGAACTACAAGAAGAGATTTTTTCCCTGTGCTGGCAGGTTGCCATGGAATGGAGGAGGTGGGCTTGGTCTAGGGGAAAGGGACTTACTTAAGGGAGAGTGCCAAGGGCCTAGTGAGAGGGTAATAAGAGAAGAGTTGCTGCACATGGGAGAAGAGGCTAAAAAGGCGTGTAGAGGTGAACCATTTCACTCATTGCAGAGTAAGAAATTCAGGTTTGCCACTGTATATACTCAACAGGAAACAGCAGCCAACCTGTGTTCTCTGACAAATTTACCTGTACCATATTCACATTTGTGGAAATTTGCATTCCACTCACCCTACGCATTTCAAAATTGTTTGCCTAAAATCAGTAACGTGGATGGCCTGCATGTGTATAAAGATCAGGCAAAATCATTACCATCTTTCATAACTGTGCTTTAACATTTCTGAAATGGAGATCAAATGAAGAATTTGAGTCAAGTACTGTTAGAAGCTGAACATAGTAAACTTGTGTGCGTGTTTTAAATGCAAAGTGGCACAATTCAAGAACACTGTTACCACATCATCTGCTGATTGTGTGGAGGAGGCCTAACTGAATGCTATGATTAGGTAATTGAACTATTTTGCCAGCTTCAGGTTCTATGTATCCGCAATAAAAGTGCTAAGACAGAGTTAAGCAAGCCACAAAGCCACGATCAATAGTTGAACTGTGTGTATGGTGTTTTAGCAAGTCAGAAGGCTGGCTGAGGTGCCCAAAACGAAGTATTGAATTGCAGAAGAGCTGTTATCCACTGGTTTCTGTTATCCACTGGTTACATGCTTTCAGGATGATTTAAGCAAGCGTGTTGTTCTCTTATCTCTTAGAATTTGGGGTGGCATACCGGCACACAGTTCTTTTCTACTGTTTTTGTGGGTGAATCATGGTGGGAACAGAAGCATGCATGTGTGGAAACAGTGGGAGGAAGTAGTGACGTTGCGAAATGGTGGACATTGTTGTGTCACACCACGCCCACTGATCTGAATGAAATTTTGCACAACATGCTGGTGTGTTGGTCAAAAAGCCACAGTTCCATAACAAAACAGACACCTCAGTGTGAAAGGAATGTCAGAAAATGGGACAGAAGCACCAACATTAAATCAGGAAAATGAACACAATATTTTCCACCTCTGAGTGCACTTTTAGTTTGTGATCCAGAGATGTCAAAGAAGGTTGTAAAATACCGCTCAGTCTCCAGACTCTCAATCTATCATGTGCTGGCTGGTTTAGATAAATGTATTTCTCACTGGAATAAAAGACACCTGAATGTGTAGGATACTGAAAGCATCTGCCTTTCCATAAGATAAGTGGTAAATGAATAAGCTGGTTGAGCCAGTGTTGAATTAGGAGGCATGCAAGGCTGCCATTTTAGTTGTGGACATACAGTGAGGTCTCCTTTTTCTATTACATCTGTCTTAACCCTTGCTACTCCCATTATGGTGTTTATTCGTAAAATTAGAAAAAAGTACTAATATCACCATGACCTTGCCTTCTAGTAAAAATTGTACAACCTCCAGCCCCATTCTTAGTCATTGCCCCATTCCTTTTCTCCCAACTTTTTGTCATCAGTGCGACTATATGCATACCCACTTATCTTTATCAAAGAGATCCATTTGCAATTCTGCATCTTCATACCCTTTTAAAAAATACTTTTCATAATCCAATATTCTTTCCAGACCTTTGCTAAAAATGAACAACACCTTTGCAACCATTTCCCCTACTCCTTATATTTTTTATATGTAAACAAATTTTGCTGAAATAAACTAAAATAATGTGCACCAGGTATAAAAGAGAAGAAGTTCACAGTAAATTAGTTGCTGCATGTGGACAAAGGGGAAAGAAGAAAGAAACAGAGCGTTGAACAGTCTCCCTTTGTAAAAGCGTGCATATTTTCTTCTATAAAAACATGAATCCATGCAGGGGTTGCTCACTGTACAATCAAAGGAGGGGACTGCAATTCTGAAAGGTAGGTGTGTACACTACTCCCCCCCCCCCCAGTAGTACTCTTTTGCCCCAGCAGAAGGCAAAAGAGTTGACACTGGGGACCGGGCTTCAGCGGCAGCAGCCTCTCCTCTTCTGCCTGCTCTCCAACAGCTGCTAGGAACTGCAAAAGGGAGGAGGCCAGCAGCAGCAGCAGCAGCCATGGAGAGGCTCGGCCAGCTCATCCTCCCCCCAAAGCTCGACGGTGGTTCTGGAGGCTGAAAGTAGGACATTCCCAGATCCAAATGGAAACTGGGAAAGCTTCTGTGAATCCAGGATATCCCAATAAAATTGGGGTTCTGGATTAGGTGGATACCATTTTCACATGTGAAAATAAGTATTTTTAAATACTGAAACCAGGTTTCTGAACAGGACACCTATGGTGAATAATAATGAGTTTCTGGGTGTTTGGGCAAGGAAGCTTTGGCAAAACTGAAGACTGCTGATTCTCTTCCACTATAAATGTGTTATATATGTGTTGCAAATGATAAACCCAGGTATGAATTATGAAAGCAGATTAGTAAAATTTATTGTGAGCTGGTAGCGGTTTTGTAAACCTGTACTCAATTATTTTGTTGTGTAAGTCATTAAAAGACAACCTGTCCTGAGGAGCTGATTTAACAGCAAGGGTTTATTTCAGTCACATTTGTATCCCAACATTCCTTCAAGGAACTTGGGGGTTTCACTTCCTTTTTTATTACAGCTGGGGATACTTTGGGGAACATATATTTATGAACTGACCTGCTCTGTACATCCTGGACCAGTGTATAGATTGGAACTGAACAATCCACCACATTTTCCAACTTCTCAAGTACTCTGATGCAGCCCTCACACAACATACAGAAATGCATTTTTAAAAACCTATTTCATGTGCATATAAATGCAGAAATGGATAAAATGGACTAATGTGTGGCCACTTGCAAAAGAGACACAGAACAGGACAGAGACCTTACTGTGGGTGTCTGATATCGACCACCAAGAAAGACCGAAGACCTTACTACACCAGATTACCAAATATTGAAAAAGGAGAGAAGTAGTAATCATGTTTCTGTGCGCTGCTCTGGTTCGCCAGAAGCGGCTTAGACATGCTGGCCACATGACCTGGAAGCTGTACGCCGGCTCCCTCGGCCAGTAAAGTGAGATGAGCGCCGCAACCCCAGAGTCGTTTGCAACTGGACCTAACGGTCAGGGGACCCTTTTCCTTTACCTTTTAGTAATCATGGGGGATTTCAGCTTCCCAAATATCTGTTGGGACTCAAACTCTGCCAAGAGTGTAAGGTCTGACAAATTCCTCCATTGCCTCACTGACAATTTCATTTCCCAGAAGGTGGAAAAACTAACACGGGGATAATCTATCTTGGACTTGGTCCACACCAATAGGGAGGAACTGATTGATAAAGTGGGGGGGGGCACTAGGGGCGCATCAGAAGATGGCTGACAATAACATCTCTCCGATACACACAAGGTTATTTGGAGGCTGTGATGGGAGTAAATAGCCTCCCTACCCCCCCCCCAGGATTGTGTGGGGGGGGGCTGCCCTTGCCTGCTGTGCCCTATACCACCCCCGAATTTGTGGGGGTGGGGGCACTAGGCAGAATGCCCTTCTGTGGATATCGGCGCTCCTGGACGCTGCCTCTGATCCGCGCCTCTAGCTGCAAGAACTTCAAAGAAATGATTAGGTTGAAGCGAATGCACAAGAATTAACCAGATGAAGATACACCAAGACTCGGTATGGCAAAAGTGTCGGTTTGCAAGCCCCCCTCCACAGAGGCTGGCCCCTCTCACTGTCCTTGGAGCTTGCATACCGGTAACCTCCTCTGGCTGATATCCAGACAGACCAGGGAGATTTTGATAGGTGACATTTTCCCAAGACTGGGTAAAATGCACAACCCCTCTCTCCTGCTTCTGCAGGGGAAAGAAAACAAGTCAGAAATCTGTTTACATGATGTTTATTTCTGACATTACAGCACTAGAGAAAAACACGTCCTTTCAGTTCAGTTCTTCCAGCACGTCGGACAAACTTCCTGAACATACACAAACAGAAGGTTTCAAATTACACTCTTCACAAAGACTTATCCAGCCTGTGAATGTCCTGGGAAGTTCTTCTTTCCCATAGATAGGCGCATCATGTGATGTCAACAAACTGGCTGTCTGCAGCGGTGATGTTTCCATATACTGACAAAAAGGACTGGATGGGGGAGGGGAAAAAAACTTTCCTTTCTTTCCTCTATGTGATTAAACAAGAATCCCCCCCCCCTCACAAGTCAGAAACTAAGCTGTGGATTTATGTCTGTGTGGAGATAAACTTTCTAACCAAAGCATGCTTTAAGAAGAGCGTGGAATGTATAAGGGCTTTGGAATAACGCAGTTAAAAAATACCGTCGCCATATTGGGAAGTTCTGTCGGAGGACTTAAGTCTGGGAGGAGAAATAGAGAAATAGAGCTGTTTTTATATTGTGGGTGAAACTCCTCAGAGGGACTTAAGAACGACAGTTCTGTGATTAATGATGGAAAGAGTGATGTTATCTATGAATGCGATGATATATGGAAACCATCTCGATTTGAGTATTGGATGAACAGAAAAATTCACAGGATTATTATTGGTGTTTATCGGCTTAAGGAGATTATCAGAAGAGATCATAAAGAAAAAAGAGAAAATCTATGAACAAGATGAGATGTGGAAACAGCAAGATAAGACTGGATAGAATTATAAACTTTGTTTGGACTGATTTGGACATTAACGCAGTAGCAAGAAGATGATCAGAATCCCCCTTCGGATCTTGAAATATGGGTCCCCTCAACAAAATTTAAAATTCGGCCTTGTAATTCGGAATTTATGTGATGTGATTTGATTTGGTTTGATTGGTCGGTTAATAAAAATTATTTTTTAAAAAAAGATAAAGTGGAAGTGCTTGGAAACTTGGGAGAAAGTGATTATGTTCTTCTGGGTTTCAGGATACAGAGGCAAGGGAAAACTGAGTGTAGCCGGACACACACACTGCACAGTTCCCTTGTCCCTAGGATCTAGACCTTGGCCCATGTATTGCTCAGCTCTGTGGAGCCTTAAAAACTTATCCTTTGTGGACTATCCACACAGCTGCTTGAGATGATCTTTCATGTCCAAGAATGAGATGAAATGTACTAAACACACACACACACACACACACACACACACACAGGATCTGTTGGAAAGAAAGAGGGGAAACTAAAAAACAAAAACAAAAGGCAAACCCAAATCCCAAGTTGATTATTAGTTTCAGCTAAGCCATATTAAACAAGCAAATTTATGAGATCAAACCACTGAACCCATTCCCCTGCTATACCATAAAATAATCAGTGTGCAACCCACCACCCATTGGTAGTTCTGATGGGAATTACCAGGGTCATGAGTTGCACTATGGCAAGTTCCTCCCATAAGTAACCTTACAATATGTGTCTACTCACAAGCTGGGAGCATGCCGCCACAGACTTCTGCCTGCCCTGCATCTTGCTTTATGTCAGAGCTCCTGTGGTAACAGACCTGTGCCCTCTTCCTTTGAGCTGAATAAACCGTTTCCAAATGGCTGCATTTCAGACCTAATACCCCTCTGTTAGGGCCTGTTCTGCTTCACCTGCCGCTGCAGCGTCTGGAACACACTGTAGCCATTTATTTATTCTGAGTGGCAGCACCATATAATTGCATTTTGTGTTCATTGAGTATCAGTGTCTCCTGAGCACTCTTGAAAGGTCGTTTCATGCCAGAAGAGCCCCAGCACCACAGCCAGTTTAAGCCCATCCATTTCCTCTCGATGCTTTTCAGCAGGATGCAGAATTTAGCTCCTAACACTATCCTTTCCCCCCTTTCCTCCCACCTCTACCCCAAGGTTCCCTGGCATAGCTCTGGAATGTACCTGCTTAAGCCCAACACCGTATTTATTTTTCTGCCCTGTGTATCTCACTGTTGATATGGTGTTTGCTGAGTTCGTTCTTAATAGCAGTCTTTATGTACCAGCTGTTCCTCTTTGAGCGGCACAAAACAAAAAATGTACTTCACAACCTACGTGAGAAGTGTGAGATTCTATTATTATTACGGTAATTGCATTTATATAACTTCCCATCATTTTTTTTAAAAAAACAAATCCCTAAGTATATAATATAGGAGCGTGCAATAGTTTAAGACAATAAATGGTTGTGAAATAAGGGGAAAATATGCCTTTTTAGATTGTAAGAAAACATAAACGTATATTTGCACAATACAGGATGAGATAGGTCTTTGGCGTGATCTAAGAAGGGTCCTTCGTACATTCTCATATATTTAACTTAATATTCCGAAATGTGCAAAGTGTCCTTCCATGAAGTGGCACTGGCACGGGTACCTGAATCTTGCAAGATCTCACCAGAACCTGCTGTGACACTCAACCTAGGTAAAGGATTCTTTGGTGGGGGCAGTGCAGCATGGTTGTGGTGGGGCAGGGCTGCACTTCCTGTTTTGCCTCAAACCCTGCCCCTGCACCACACCATCTGCTACTGCCAAAGAACTAGGATTTCCCTTACATACAATAATTTGCAGGAAATGTCTGCAGAGGCAACTTTTCATGTCACTTTGCTACAGAAGAGAGAAAAACGGCACTTGATGAAATGCCCCATTTTACCCTGTTTTGCATTACATTTGATCACCCTCTGTAATAAAGCTTGATCTTGCTGTGTACTTTTCCTGTGCACATTGTTTGGCTGGACATAGTTGGACTTACCTTTCCTTTCTAGGAATTTCCACCTGAGAATCCCCCCGCCCCAATAGTGGGAAGCTGAGGAGTGAGTCTATAGCAGTGCATCCCTTTTGTCATTTCTTTGTAGCCTCTATCTTTGCCACTGCAACTTAGGTCCCATGTATACAACCAATCCCTTTGACAGCAGATCTAACACAGTGCACCACCATTTTTATTAACTCCTGTCAGGAATGTTTACATGACAAAGCACCACAGCAGGCTTTAGCTGTGGTGATAACAACTTTGGTAGTAGGAGGCTGCCGTACATAAATAAATAGTACCGGTGACACAAGAAAATTGCCAGTGATAAGCGTTTCCACAACTGAGAGGAATAAATTGCTATGGGTAGGCCTGCCAGGGGTGTCATTTGCTTGTGTAATTCCACAACTCTTATTTCCACCAGTGGGAGAGGGAAACTACTGCTGGATTTGTTTATTTTTTGCATGGCCAACATGGGGGTGGAGGAGGAAGCACCCCTAGAGCTTTGCCTTCACCACCAGTGAGGAACTTACAATTAAATCTAAGTGTTTGAGCAGTGTGTGTGTGTGTGTGTGTGTGTGTGTGTGTGTGTGTGTGCAGGAGACAGCAAAATGAGAGGGGAGGCAAGAGCAAGAAGGAACCCATCCAACCTTGTATCAAAGCGCTTGCCTGTGGTGGCCAGAGGTGAAAAGGAACTGCATGCAGTTGAGTGAGCAGGCTGGAATCAGTCCCTCTCTCCCCTGTGCCCGGTAGAAGTCACCTGCCCAGTGGAGCTAAGCTGCAACATTGGCTTCCCGGGACTGTCATCACTGCCTTGTACAGGGAGGAAAGCTAGGACACTGTGGTGCTCCCACTGGTGAACCCACACTGTCCCAAATTTCCCCTTTCTGATAAGCAGCAGACAGGTTGGTGACTGGAAGCAAGTGTTGCATGAGCTGTTTCTTCCATCCAGTATAAAAACCAGGCACCTGCCGCATAAGGAAATCCCCCTCCTATGCACACAGCATAGAAAGGTACTGAACTGCTGTAAGAGGGATGGAGCTTTGCATTCCTCCTCTGACAGCCCCCAAGGCTAAAAAATATTCAGGTTGTGTGCAAATGACAGAGCCCCCACTATCCCATAGTGACCATTCTCTTCAAACTCATCACCAGCTTTCTAAACTGATTTTCTAAGGAAAGTGCATCAGATAAAAAGTAAGCCACATTTGTGGGTTGGAGTGGCTAATTTGTCACTTCTCCTGTCCATGTTCTCACATTCCCCTTTGGGACAGAATGAATTAGGACTGGAGAGAAGCATGAGCTGGCTGTTCACAGTGTGGTGGGAAGAGCTGCCTGAGCACAGCTGAAGCACATGGCTCACCCTCTCTTGCACTTTACAGTCATCTCATTAGGAATGTAGTCTGCAAGCGCCCCTTTGAGACAGCTTTGCAAACTGCCATGGCTCTGACTCATCATCCATTGTGAAAAGCTTCAATCAAATTATTAGAAGGAACGCATGTGATGGTGGGGTGGGGGGAGGAAGAGAAGGAACGTGTAGCGAATTCCCCTCTTCCACCCCCTCTTCCTGTCAGCATCCATCAGCAGTTCCAAAAATAGGGATGATGTGCTGGAAGCTGCTGAGGAGAGAGAGATTACAATGTGTGCATGCACACACACACATTCATAAGCAAATGGAGACGGAATAAGGAGCTGCCTCGAATGAGTCAGGCCAGTGGCCCATCTAGCCCAAGGCTGTTCCTAATTTTGAGGGCTCTTTCACATGTTACATTTTGATGGTCTACTGTGTGTAAGCCTTAAGATGCAATGCATGTGCCCAGTGCACAAGCTTCCATACACATGCCAGGGTGTCAGTGTTTGCCACAGTAGCCCACTGTGTGTATTTGTGGTGGAAAACATGAGTTCAATGCCCTGACTGGGAGTGGAAGGGAAATTGGACTCGGTTCACATTTAAAGGCAAATCTGACTAATTTGCACTTTTTGAAACAGTATATGAACCGAAACACAGCAGTCCTATGAAATTTGACTTTCTCTGAATTTTGCAATGCAGCCCTCCAACCAAGTAATGTGCATACATTAGTGTAACGTGTGCATATAAATGCATATATTGGTGAAAATAGCATGCAGAATAACTTGTATCAGGGGAAATTGCTTTGCCAAAATGTGTATATTGGGGGGGGGTGCATACAAAAATGTGTACATGATGAGAAATCCAGACTAAACTGCTGATGAATTTTCATGAGGACTTTAAAAAAAAAAAGTTGCAAGCTGATATGGAGATGTGGGGAACTGAAAATCAGACAGGTGAAAATGAGTAATGAGAGAGATGGAAATTGACAGGTTTGTCCATTGCAGGCTCTGACTAAGGGTGTCTCTTTAAGGTTTTAGACAGGAGTCTTTCTGTGATGAGCTGGTAGTGAAGGAATCTGGGATTTTATACATGGGAAGCTTGTGCTCTGCCACGATACTGTGCCCTTTATCAATCAAAGTTCACACACGATCCCACACATGAGGCTTGATGTGTTGAAAAGCTGCCCTGGGGTGACAGTGACACAGCCACGTATGGTGAGTCCTCTTGCTCAGTGCTGTCTGTCTGTTTGCTTGCTTCTGCTCTGGTTTCTTCTTGGAGCCAGGGAAGCCAAGAGAAAGAAGGAAGGCACAGCAACTTCCTTGCTCTTTTCTGCCAGTAAGTTCAAGAAGAAGTCAGGTACTGCTGGAGTGAGGATGAGCCAGTACAGTTGTACCTTTACTTATGTTCACCTCCGGTTACGTATCCTTTGGGCAAACCCAGAAGTATTTTTCTGTGTTTTGCCGCACACTCATGCGCAGAAACGGTCTACCACCGCACGTGCATGCGCAGGAGCGGTCCCTCCTGTTGCGGAAACCTCAAGATCCGACTGGAGATCCAGAACTGATCCCGTCTGCACTGGAGGTACCATTGTATAAGGGTAGCCGTGGCTCTGGGAGGGGGCCCTTTGGTGAGCTGTGGATTGATTTAGCTCAGTGGGCGATTGTATCTAGATGGTCCCAGGTTCATCTCCAGGTAGAACTGCCTTTGTCTGAAATGCTGGAAAGTCACTGCTGCCCAGTGTAGATACTGTACTCATGTGTCACAGGGCTTTTTTCAGCCAGAACGCATGGGAACTCAGTTCTGGCACCTCCCAGGCAGGCACCATTGCCATTATAAGAGAACGTGGTAAGTTGAATAACTGAGTCTAGGAAGTGATAAATGCTTCCTATAAGATGGGGAAGTCCTAGCAATCTTCAAGGAGAGTATCACAATATGACTTTCCCTCCAAATGCTTGTATGGGGTCCAGCAATTATTCCAACTTTCAGCTGGTTTCAGATACACCTTTGTGGGGTAGGAAGCAAAGTACTCAAGCCATTGGTTGTTGTGCAATTACAGACACTTTTGGTTGGCACTGATTCTCTGGTTTCTGCCTTGAGTTTGGTACTGAAGTGGCTTTGGCTACTGGGAAGTGGCTTTGGCTACTGGGATCTCCTGGAAACTGACAAGGAACCATGTTTTTTTTTAAAAAAAAAACACACAACAAAACAAAACTGGTTGTCTGAGTTGGGGATTGGGTATACTATGTTCCAGTGGTTCCATCCCTAACTGAATTGCTCTTTATAGAAGGTTGTACTCTGGACTATGGCTTATGCTGCAGTTATGATGCGGAACTCTGTAGGGTTCTGTTCTGACCACTACGTTGCTATGATTCATGATATGCCTGAAAAAGGCTGTTCAGGGATTTGTGGTGAGGGGGCCTGGGGAGAGTTCCAAGGGCAGGAAAGAATGGCCTACAAGATTGCATTTGGCGCTGAAGGCCTGAGGCTGCCCACCTCTGGCCTAGAGAAACCCGCATAGATGCTCATTTCAACCCAGCACTGCGATATGGATATTTCATTTTCTGGCTCAGAACCGTTTTGCTTCTGGTGTCTTGAAATCTGCTAAAAGAGTTTGGCACCGAGGAGGAGATTTAGCGCTTTCCCCTAGCATTACCATTTCTCATATATGGCGCACACATGTTCCTTTATTGTTTCATAATAGGGAGAAGGATCTGGTTTTGTACATAGCAGCCATTCAGCCGGCTTCATGGGAGGATGAGCAAGGGCCACAAATGCCTTCTTTTGCATTAATTTCACTTGCAGGCACAGCTGTGTAATGCTGCTAATTATATGGTAGAGTAGAATTGCTTGGCTGTGCAGTGAGGCTGAGCCTGTTTGCCAGTCTGTAAAAGTTTCTCAAGCGACAGAGTCCATCTGTATCGATTGCGGCTTCTTTTATTGTAAACCATAACGCATTGTTTTTATATTGATCTGGCATGTTGCTGGGACTTGAGATGATTCCTTTTTATTTCTTTGCTCCTCCTCTCCCCCCTCTCAAAATACCGGGGATGAGCTACAAAACATCCCCCCCCCCCCGCTGCCAATACTGACCACTTTACTGCTGCTTTAGTGCTGCACAGTGGAACTAGTTTATTTATTATTTGCATTTGTATTGAAATTATATCTCACCTTTATCCTCAAGAGCTCAGGGTGGTGTACTTGGTACCTCCCCCACCTCATTTAATTCCCACAACAACCCTGTAAGGTAGGTTAGGCTGAGACTGGCCCAAGATCACCCAGTGAGCTTATTGGCCAAGTGGGGGCTTGAACCCTGGTCTCTCAGGTCCTAGTTCAGCACTCTAACCATTACACCACACTGGCTCGCCATCTAGTTGAGAACTCCCATTGGTGGGAGGAGAGGAAGGAGAGGCTATAGAAAATGAATTGTTGATCAAGACCTACCTCTATCTCACTGCAGTTGCAAGAACAAACTCTATTCTAGCAGAGCTCATCTACAGTGGGGAGTCTGTGCCCCCCAGGTGTTGCTGGACTACAGTTCCCATCATCCCTGAATACTGGCCATGCTGGCTGGGCTGATGGGAGTTGGAGTCCAAAAGCACCTAGAGGGCCACAGACTTTGCGACAGGGAATTTCATTAGCGCGAGCAGTTTCTGAGCTCTGGGCATAGTTCTGCACCTAAGATTTCAGTGGAAGGAAAGGAGGACCTTTTTCTGCCTCCCCACTTCCAGCTACTCTCTGAAGACTGGAGAAGAAACCCTCTTAAGGGCGGTGGGCAGAGGAAGGAGTAAACCATGTGCAAGGGGAACATAATACTTTAACTGCAGTTCATTCATTTTCAGCTTTGTATTCTTGTTATAAAAAACCCGTGCCTAGACATTCCGTTGTTGCATCCATAATCTAGGTTTTAGGTGCCATTCAGCTCCTAGCTTTCAAAGCTCAGTTTCTAACACTGCATGTATCGTAAAACACTGTAAAATGGATATTGTGAGCGAAAATACAGAATCATGTGAGTTGTTGAGATGATGTCTGTAAAATGTAGAAAGTGCTATATATTGCTGTCGTTCTGCTGCCATTTTTATTTTTCACAAACTTCAGTTTAAATCTGGGATAGCTTTCCACTCATCCTGTATACAACCCTTTCCCTTCCATCAGTTGGAGCACACTACCTGATTGCACCAGCTGATGGATGCTTTTGCTCCAGTTTTAAATTCAGAGTGAGCATATTAGGTGGGTTCTAGCAGTGGAAGTTTGCTGTTTTGACTTCTCCCTGAGCTGATATGTTGGTGTCTCCCTGAACTGACATGTGCGGGTGTGGCTGCCTTCCATAGAATCCAACAGCATCGATAACATTAAAACCAAGCCATTGTCGCAGGCTTATGGTGATGAAAAGACCTTCTGGGATTGGATCTGGGGCAGCTGAGCACCATGAAAAACCGGCCCCTTTGTCTTTTGCATGGGACCCATTCCCATTGGCACAGGGAAGGGGTTAATTACTGGGCCTGCCTGTCTGCAGCGCCAAGGGAGCGAGGGAGCGGATGGGCAAGAATGCTTCAGTCTTGTGAAAGTGGCTTTCTGCTTTGAGACAGCAACAGTGATATTTCATGTCTTGTTTGGTGTCTCCTGCTTTTAAATGTCAGTCTCTGCAGCCGGCCTTATCTCCTGTAGCACATTTCAATTAGGTATTCCAAATTGCGCTCTTTTCTTCCAGGACAAATATGCCAGAGGTGATATTTACTCTTGCAGCAGCATTTTAAATACTGTAGCATTTCTAAAAAAATAAACATCGAGTAGCGATTTTTTTTTCCTTTATAGAGGAATAACTATTAGTAATAAATTAATACAAAAGAGAGAGCAGAATTCTAGGCTCTGCATTGGGAATTAGATTATTTTAATGAAGCACTCTTTTTCTAGCTCAGTAGGAAGGATTATTGGACTCCCCAAAGAGACCCTTGCTTCCTCTGGCTAGTTTGTTCATATGAGCCAAGGTGGCTACTAACTAGGCATCAAGGTTGGAAGCCAATCAGATGTCTGAGTTGATAAATTTGGAATTGCAGGAACTGTGATATAGTGATTATATGGCAGGGAGTCTCAAAATCTGCATGGATGTGACTGGCAGCCTGATCCTATCTTATCCGTTTATCTTCATGGGACTTACTCCCAGGTGCATATGATTGCAGCCTGAGGCACAAACCTGTCACTGCCTATTACTTCCACATGCTTCCAAAAAAGTCTCTCCCCCCCCCCCCCAGTAATGCAAAAAGGGACTGTCTTTCCATTACTTCTCTTCTTCCCCTGGGTGCCGGATCAGGGAGAATCCTGATACAGCACTAGTTATTTATTTCACATCTCACCACATACAGTTGTGATTCTCTCCTTTGCAACAAGGAAGTACCAAAGCCCAGCTTAGTATCACTGGCTGCAGCTAATGCTCCTAGTCAGTTACTAGGTAAAGGTAAAGGTACCTCTGACCGTTAGGTCCAGTCGCAGATGACTCTGGGGTTGCACGCTCATCTCGCTCTATAGGCCAAGGGAGCCGGCGTTTGTCCGCAGACAGCTTCCGGGTCATGTGGCCAGCATGACTAAGCCGCTTCTGGTGAACCAGAGCAGCGCACGGAACCACTGTTTACTTTCCCGCTGGAGTGGTACCTATTTATCTACTTGCACTTTGATGTGCTTTCGAACTGCTAGGTGGGCTGGAGAGTCAGTTGCTACAGTGCTTTAATAGCACTAGCATGAAGGTGTGAGTGGAACTTCACATAAAGAAACCATGCTTGTTTTGTACGCACAAGTGTTGTGCTATATGGAGAGGTGCACACCTTGTGATACATGGAGTCCATAATTGTTATCACCATGTGAAGTTGCCTTGTGCCGAGTCAGATCATTGGACTGTTTAGCAGAGTATTGTCTGTTTGAAGATCTCAGGGAGAGGTCTTTTCCAGCTTTGCCACTGATTTAATGTAGTATGCCAGGGACTGAACCTGAGATCCTTTGATATTTCGCCAGGTGACCATGTAGCCAAGAACCCAGTTCCAATGCTTACATGCATTCATTGACCCAGCATTAGTTTGCCTTGGGCTCCTTTTTTCAGGCATGAGAACAGATCATTTGTATGAGCAACAACAGCTTCTGAGATCAGCAGTGTAGATTTCAACTTGTCATAGACTGTGGACATAACTGAGATGTACGACTTCTTCATGCAATGTTTTCCATAGCAGTTTTTAGTAAGCCCAGGCTGAAAATTCCCAGTGCTGCCATGTGCTTGAAAAGGGTGTTTGATTGTGTGTGTGTTTTTTTTTTAAAAAACCAGTCCCTAATGCTGGATATATATTCCCAGCTTGACTGCATGTAACCATTGTTCTGAGTACAAAACAACCTGTCTGGGATAAGCTTAGCAGCAGCTGGGTTTCCTGTGACCTTTGGAGCACACGGCAGCATGGAGCAGAGTCAGCTCGGGGTGACCTAAAGCAAGGATGGGTTGGGCACTTGTTCACCACTGATCCAAGTCAACTTGTACTGGGGGAGCCAATGCATGCAGCTTCTCCTCAGACCTCCAGTATGCTGTCCCTGCTTGCACAAGTAGGGGTGAGTTGCTGGAATGCCGCATTTCTGATTATAATTCAATGTGCATAAATGGAAATCATGTGGTTAGCTTCCCGGTTTCACTTAGGAAACCAGCAATATGGCTGTTGCTTTTACCTACAACACATTGAATTGCACGCCCATAGGCAGCAATTGGCTAATCCATCCCCATTTGTACTGGCAATGGGGAGGAGCTCAATACATTCACTCCCCTCGACGCCTCGGGGCTGGACTGCTGTGAGAAGTATCATCCATTGCAGCCTCGTGTCTTCTATAAACTGAAGAGCACAGGTGAATGAACCCACCAGTCTGTAATTAACATATTATGTGTAAATGTTATGCAATTTGTTTTACGGATAGCTCCTGCCATTGAAAAGGCAGTTGCAATAGAACATGTGAGCTGGCTCTTGGTGTATGCACAGTGGTCATATTAAGGAGTGAGAAAGGCATTGGGAGAAGGACAAGCAAAAAAATAGGCAGTTTACTGAAGCCTGTTCAGGCTGAGATGGAGGTTTTATAAAGGTGCACGCCTGCCATCTACTGGATCAAATGGATCAGACTTTTATAAGGATGCTCTGTATTTCAGAAATGTATGTTACAAACGGAGGTTTAATGCTGTGTCTATTCCCAGTGGCCAGGAGACACAGATTTGGTGTGATAATACCGACATGCAAGCTTTTGCATTTCAAAGAGCTTTTCAAGTCAGTAAGAGACTGACTTGAAATTCAGTCCATCTGGGCTAACACATAAGATGTTTCTTTTTTTTTTTAAGTATGATAGGAATTAAGCAACATCGAGATTCAGGGGTTATCAACTCATGGGTGCTATCCTGAAACAAGCACCTCTAGATACATAGAGAAAGAATTTCAGGATGTTTCACCCATCATTGCCCCCTGTCTGAGATCCTGAGTCATTTGTAGGCTGTTATATTTTTGTGTGTAAATGCAGAGGGAACGTATACCTCTGAGTAAATGATGTTGATGTGCAAAGTGAGCCCAAATCTGTGGCACTCTCTCCCAAATGAGATTAATCAGGCAGCCTCCTTGCTGGACTTCAATCAGATGCCTAAGACTTTCCTGTTCCAGCAGGCATTTTGAAATAGTGTTCAATTTTATGACCTGGAGTGCTGTGTCCAGTTCTGGGCACCACAATTTAAGAAGAATATTGACCAGTCAGAACATGTGCAGAGGGCAGCCAAGCTGATCAAGGGTCTGGAAACCACTTATGAGGAAGAGTTGTTTAGCCTGGAGAAGGGAAGATGGAGAAGTGATATGATATGGTTGTCACATCAATGATGGATCAAGCTTCCCCCCGTCCCACTCCTGCTGCTCCAAATGGTAGGACCATGTTTGGCCAGACAGATTTTCTGTCTTCTTGCAGTTTCTCCCCCAGGAGTTGGCATGTTGCCTTCAAAGCATGCCAGGCAGACTCATCCTGCTACGTTTCTGTTTTCTCCCCTTTCCCTGGAACAAGGCGGGGGACCTTTAAGGTTCATGTTACTTTGTTCAGAACTTGTTGGGATCCAAAATCCCAGAAAAATGAGCAGGGCCAGAAGCCAAAGTGGGCATGGCCAGAGTATGCCAGGAGTGGGACACACACACATACATTGAAAACAAACAGTAATATTGTAAATTTTCTCCATAATGTCCCAGGGCAGGTTGCAGTACAATAATAAAAACAGTGCAGAACAATCAAATTACAGTCACAGGAGCAGAGCGAGACCTAAAAAGTGCCTCAAGTGTCTAAGGTGAAGGTAAAGAGGTGCATCTTCAACGTACGACTGAAACAACATGTTGGGAGGGAATAATTGTCAAGATATCATACATTTGGGATTCATGGTTATATAGGGCTGAGCTGAAATATGAGGGTGCTAATGTGCTTTTCCCCCCTCCATGAAAAGTACCCACATTGGGTGGTTTCAAGGGTGGCTTTTGGGTGATTTGGGAGTCGTTGTTGTTTGCAGGTGCTGAGCTGCAGGGAGATGGTCGCCCCTGGTACATATCTTTACTTTCTGTGTCCCCCACCTTTGGTACCTGGCTCCTTTGTGAGCCAATTGGGCTTCAGCTTCAACATGAGGGAGATGCAGGCTCCCAGGCTCCCTCTGTGCCTGCCTGCCTGCCTGCCTGCCTGCCAACATGCTTGAGAGAGCAACAGAGATGTTAACATGGGGAGAAATTTGGCTTTGTTTGCATTTTGATGAGAAACTACCTAAGTCTTATTTCTCGAACCAATATGCAGTCTGAAACCCGTCTATCCGTTGAAATTTGCACTTCTAATATTGTGATTCCGTTCTCCAACCAAGCAATAATGCATCTATTAGGGGGAAGTGTGCAGTAAATGCATTTAACAGTGAAAATAACATGCAAAAACACATAATTGCATTAGGGGCAAAGGCTTGCAAAAAAGTATGTATGCTAGTCAAAACTGCATAGGAAAAAGTGTTTATTGTGAGGAGTTTGCATCAAAATGCTGACAAATTTTCATAAGTTTTATTTAGAAAATTGCAAGTTGCTAAGGAAACACGAGGAGCAGAATTTTAAGACTGGAAAAAATGAAAAAGTGCAAGAACCCAAACTTTATAGATTTGCCCATCCTTTGTGGGAAGTAGACAGACATCAGTGTGGCATAGAGGGCAGTGCTAGATCTTCTTCAGATGCTGTAGTAGGTTCTGCACTCCATAAACAGTTTCCCAAGCTCCCACCACTCCTAGCCTCTTTCATTCTCCTCGTTCTCTTCTGCAACAGAGAGACAGAGATCAAAAGAACGCAAATGCAAGTGTGTGGGAAGCCAACCATGGAGTCTGGCAGAGAGCATGCAATTAGATAGGGATATGGCCTGGGGAGAGGGGGTATGGCTTGGGCAGAGCCCTGCAGTCTGGATTCTGCCATCTGGTGATCCAAATTTGGACTATAGTCCGGAGGGTCTCCACACCTTTTACCTAGGATTATACCTGAGTGCTCTCTGACTCCCTCCCACTAAGACTCTCATAGAACTATGAGAGTCCCCTCTTCACTCCATGCATATATCCTGTCCCTAGTTTGGCTGCCCACCTTGTTTCATAGGTTGAGGACCCTGCTGTTGCCAGGCAACTGAGACATGCTCACTGCCCTTCCTTCTAATAGACTGGGGGGGGGGATTCAAGCAGAAGGAGTGGGCTGTGTTTGTACTATTAGCCTACAGGGCACGGTGGCCCTGTCAAAATGAGCACTTCAAAAGAACATTTGCAGATATGGTTTTACTTATCGCTATATGAATCCTTTTGTGTCAAGATCCCCATAGAATAAGGATCAGTTGCTTACAGCTCTCAGCTTGGCAGACCTGCGCTTTTACTGCAGGCTATAGTAAGTGACTCATGCTTTGAACCCTGGACAGCCTCAGTTTGATATAAAGCACTCTGTCGAGTGGCTTCTGCACAGACAGTGTCACACATGGTAAAAAATGAAGAGCTGACTTATGTCTGAATTAAACAGCACGTTGTATTTTCTGGCAGGGAGTGTTTACTCTCAAGAGCGTTCGAGGGGCATTGTATGTGATGGACGGTTGTGCGAATGTGGCTTTGGCAAGCTAGAGGCACTGTGCTGAAAAGCACACATTGACAGTCATGGTTGAGGGTGCTGTGAATCAGGAATGGGGAACTTTTTTCTGCATTCCCTTCTGGGTGGGGCTCAAGGCAGTAGTGGGCAGATCAATGAATGCAAATTCTACCTTTATACAGTGGGCTAGTTTACACACCCACACTCACCCACACACCCCTTATCCATCCATCCATCCATCGAAGCAGGCAAAAGGCATTATCAAGGGTTCAAGGACACATTCCAGACAGGCAAAAAGACTCAAGGAGGGTGCAAAGCAGAATGAGAGAGCGATATGGCCTGGGAAGGGGGTGTGGCTTTGGAGAATCCTGAGGTCCAGATAGAGAAACCTGGAGGGCTGCATCTGACCCCTGAGCTTGAGGTTTCCCATCTGCACTATAAATAAATCCCAGAATCATATGTGTGTATGAATGTGTGTGTGTGTGTGTGTGTGTGTGCATACATGCATGTTTTATGCCATGTAATATAATAACAATCTCTAAGCAGTTTACATAAAAATAATAAAAAATGGGAATAGCCTGCTCTAGTGTGTACTGTGGTACATATACATGCATGTGTGCATACATGCATGCCTTGGGGTGGTTTGTTGCTGTTACTTGATCTGGGGAACAGGCAATGGATTAGTCTCTGCAGAGCCAGGCCAGGTTAGAGGCCTGACTCTGTGCTATTTCTAGAGCCACAAGCCCTCTAGCACATGTCAGGTTAAAGGGGCCCTTCAACAAAGTGCTGCTGTATGTCATCAGGGCTCCCTGGTGGAATTAGCTGGTGGCAGAAGCACTTTGATGGAGATGCTATTCTAATATCCCAACTTGCCCTCAAAAACTGAGTTATTCCAGGGTAACCCACATGGTCCCTCCAGATCAGGCATCCCCAAACTCGGCCCTCCAAATGTTTTGGGACTACAATTCCCATCATCCCTGACTACTGTCCTGTTAGCGAGGGATGATGGAAGTTGTAGTCCCAAAACATCTGAAGGGCCAAGTTTGGGGGTGCCTGCCCCAGATGTTGTGAACTGCAGATCCTATCAGCTCTGACCATTGGCCCTGATGGCTGGGTCTGATAGCAGTTGCAGTCCGAAACACAGGGAGAGTGCCACATTGGCTACCTCTGCTCTGGGCCACTGAAATAAAACAGTGACTCCTGCATCTCTACCAGTGCTTGCCATTCAAATACTCCAGAGTGATGCTGTGTTGCAGGGGCAGTGTGGGAAATTGAAATGGCTGTTGCTACCTCCGCTGTCTGAATCAGTATCCTCCTGAATACCAGTTGTTGGAAAGCGCAGGAATGGAGAGCGCTGTTGAACTCAGGCCCTGCTTGCGGGCTTTGCATAGGCATCTGGTGGACCACTATGGGATGCTGACTAGATGGGCCACTGGCCTGATCAAGCAAGACTCTTCTTACGTTTGCTTACATAGGTTTGTTTACAGAGAGGGCCCAGAGCAGGTGCCATTGGTGGGCCCTGCCATAGTGCTGGGACCCCAGCAGCGGTCTGAGAGTGCAATGCAGAGGATTGAGGGGACCCATGCATTATGACGTGTGACATCCTGACATCCTATGGGGGCTCCTCTGAACACTGACGGAGGCACCCTTTTCAAAGAAGGAGAAGGAGAAGGAGAAGAAGAAGAAGAAGAAGAAGAAGAAGAAGGAGGAGGAGGAGGAGGAGGAGGAGGAGGAGGAGGAGGAGGAGACACTGTGCCTAAGCCCCCAGGAGTCAGCATCCTTTGTGCTGTGTACTGATGCCAGGCTTTCCAGGTTTGCTGCAAGCCTCTGTTGCCTGTGCTGCTTGCAGCACCCTTCCTGCAAGTTGGCCACCAATGGTCCAAGGCAACTCCTTTCATCTCTCTGCCTCTTGCTCTAAAATGCCTGAGATCTGTGTAGGCAAAGCCCAAACGTTAGTACATGCCGGGTGTCACTATTTATTCTCTGGCAGGCATGACTCTGAGGAGCAGGAAGCTGGCAAGGATGCAGCAGCTCCTATTCCTCCTCTCCTCTCCGAGATCACGTCTGATTTCCGCCCCCATCTCTCTCTCTCTCTCTCTCTCTCTCTCTCTCTCTCTCTCTCTCTCTCCCTCCCTCCCTCCCTCCCTCCCTCCCTCCCTCCCTCCTTCATTTTGCTTTATAAACTGGGTATCTGAACAGGAGACAGCAATAAAACAAAACCACTCGTTATTTTGCGTAGCTCCTGCTTGCTTTTTTTAGGCTCTTTGTTCAAGTGTCAGTCCCGGTTTGTAAAACATGAACAGAGTTTGAAAAAAAAAAGTAATTACACTTCACATCTGGTGTTTCTCCCGACATGGAGCTGCACTCGCTTAAATCCTAGTGATGTTAATTTCCTTTCGTCTTTGGCTTCTGAGAAGATATGGACGCAACTGTAGGCAACCCTTTTCCAGTATCCTCTTGGTCTCCTCTGTGAACTGCCAGATGACCTGTCCTGGTCATTTTTCTTAATATAGCCATACTGCTGAAGGGTCTGGCGATGTAAAACGTAACAGGCTAGGTAGAACCGGGGTGCTCAGCACTTGGGCAGGATGATTACAGTAACATTGCAGCAAGACACAGATGTTGGAATTCATGGCTCAGTAGCTGAAGGTGGGAGGTGGGGATTTCTATTCTTTCAGCCAGGATTGATTCCAATTCCACTGTTCCAGGAAGTAACTGGGGCATCACAAATAGACAATATATTTCTGATAAACACAAGATCAGCATTATTAGTTTTGGTGACACACACATTGAACAATGCATTTCTTAGGGGACACTAGTGCAATACAGTCAAAAAGGTAAAGGGACCCCTGATCATTAAGTCCAGTTGTGGACGACTCTGGGGTTGCGGCGCTTATCTCGCTTTATTGGCCGAGGGAGCCGGCGTACAGCTTCCGGGTCATGTGGCCAGCATGAGTAAGCCTCTTCCGGCAAACCAGAGCAGCACACGGAAACGCTGTTTACCTTCCCGCCAGAGCAGTACCTATTTATTTTCTTGCACTTGACGTTCTTTCGAACTGCTAGGTTGGCAGGAGCAGGGACCTAGCAATGGAAGCTCACCCCGTCGCGGGGATTTGAACCGCTGACCTTCTGATCAGCAAGTCCTAGGCTCTGTGGTTTAACCCACAGCGCCACCTGCATCCCTAATACAGTCATACCTCAGGATAAATACGCTTCAGGTTGAGCGCTTTCAGGTTGTGCTCCGCGGTGACCCGGAAGCAACGGAGCACGTTAGTTCCGGGTTTCGTCACTCACGCATGCACAGACAGCAAAAATGACATCATGCACATGCACAGAAGCGGTGAAACATGACCCACGCACGCGCAGATGCACTGTCGCGTCTTACGTTCTGTTCGGGATTTGAACCGGGCTCCAGAACGGATCCCGTTCACATCCCGAGGTATCACTGTACCTTATGGAACTGTGGAAAATGTTCTAAAATTAAAAACAAAGCTGCCTACTAGCCATTATTACACTCAAGTCCAGCTTGTGGGCTTCCTTTAAGCATCTGGTTGGCTACTATGAGAACAAGGTGTTGCTCAAGATGTGCTTTTGGCCTGCAGCAAAGCTGGTGCCAAATGCATAGCTCTGCTTTCCTTTTGACCACACCAGGGAAGCCAAGAGGGGGGGTCTTGTCGTCCGGGCAGCCCAGGACCTCCATACACACTGCCCAGGCTCACGCCCTGGAGAAGTCACTTTGATGCTGCTAACAGTGCAAAAACAACACGGGAGGCAACAGTTACGAGCTACCAGTCTCTGCAGCCACAGCAGGCACTGTGATTCTCCAGTGGTTTGATTTCACTCCCGAAGGCACACTCCATTGTCTCTGGAGGCAGACAAATGTCAACATGTGTGAAAAAGCACTTACCTTTTTCTGTCCTGACGAAAGGACAGCTTAACAGGATGACTGCCTCTCACCATCAAGTTTTAATATTATGAGAAAGAGAGAGAAGCTTATCTTTATTTACTTTTGACACACCATTCATAATTTTATACTTCTCTGCCATGCCTCTCCACTCATCTTTTCCCCCTCTAAACCCACATTTTTCATCTAGATTCCCCCACCACCCAAGACCCCAAATCTTATAACCTTTCATCATAGAATAATTGCTCCAGTCCTTTTGATACTTTTGATTAATGTTTTCTGTGTCTTTTACAGCTCCACAACATCTTTTGGGAGGTGCGGTGACCAGAACCGTGCACCACAATCCCCAAGAGTTGTCACACCACCACATACTTGCATAAAGGCATTACGATATGGGCAGTTCTTTTTCTTCAATCCCTTTCTTAATGATCCCTAACACGAAATTTGCCATTTAGGGCTGTATTGGGTCAAGAGGACTATTCATTTTGCTTAGTAAAAGACCAGTCTCAATATGCCTAATAAGCTGAAGTGCTTCCATTTCGTAAAGTCTAGTTAGTAATACTATTTAGAGAAATTTGCTCAGGGGAGCATAGCCAAGAAGGCAGCGTGCGAGTGAGCGAGCCCCATTGTATATGTCATGAAATGTGGGGGTAAAACATGCTGAGTTAGCTTTGCATGTTCCCAAGTGTTCAACTGCGTTTTTAAACCCTGTTGGTAGCAGCAAGGCAAACAGCCAAGCAGAAAGGGTGAGGAAGAAGCAGTAGCTAAACCCCAACTCCATTTAGCCGGGTGAAGTTTTTCATCAAATCATGCACTGTCTTTGGTTAACATGGTGTGATCTCATCTTGCATAGCAATTAACAGGGACAGACACTCCTTCAAAGCTGTAAGTAAATGGGGAACCAAAGCAAATGTACCTCTGTTGACCTGACATTCACAACTATGGGATTGGGGGGGGGGCATGCAATAAATGTCACTGGCGAAGCAATATTCATGAAGTAAAAATGTCAGTTTTCAATTTAGCGATTTCAACATATATTAGGCCTGTGCAGGCTATTATCATAATTAATATGTTAAATAATGCCATTTTCCTTTCTGTGGAAATGAAGTGGAAATTCCGAGCCCAGGCCACACACAGCTTCAACGGGTAGTTTGGGCAGGTAATAATAGCAGGCCTTACTTACTGTATGGGACGTGGGTGGCGCTGTGGGTTAAACCACAGAGCCTAGGACTTGCCGATCAGAAGGTCAGCGGTTCGAATCCCCTGCTCCTGCCAACCTAGCAATTTGAAAGCACGTCAAAGTGCAAGTAGATAAATAGGTACCACTCTGATGGGAAGGTAAACAGTGTTTCCGTGTGCTGCTCTGGTTCGCCAGAAGCGGCTTAGTCATGCTGGCCACATGAGCCAGAAGCTGTATGCTAACTCGCTTGGCCAATAAAGCGAGATGAGCGCCGCAACCCCAGAGTCGGCCACGACTGGACCTAATGCTCAGGGATCCCTTTACCTTTATTTACTGTACATGGAAGAGCCATCTTTCAGTGGCTGAACACATGCTCCAAATACTGAAGTCTCCAGGTAGGTAGGCCTGAGAAGTACTCCTGCCTGAAGCTCCAGAGTGCCACTGCCAGTCAGTGGAGACAACACTGAGCTAGATGGGAGAATGCCCTGTCTCAGCTTCAGGCATCTTCCCATTTTGGGAGTGCTGTGCACAGGGCTTTGCAAGACCTGAAAACCAACTGGCTTTTTTGGATCTTTCAAAAAACTGGGCATGGTGCTTCGCAAGGCTTGATAATCAGCTGTCTGTCAATTCTTGCAGAACACTATGCACAGGGCTTTGTCTTGTAAAGTCCCATGCATAGCTCTCCTCAAAGAAAGGCAGCCGTGGGCACTTTCAAGCTGTGCCTCTGCTGGCATGGTTTGATAATGGACTTGTGCAGGCAGAAACAGGTCACCTAACATCATTGTGGTATCAGTGATTGACAGGTGGGCGGGGCTCTTCCATTGTCAAACTTGTCCTTCAGGGGTGGGAGAGATATAGCGATCTGGCCCACCAGCTTGATCCAGTGCCCCATCCCTGTCCTAGGGCATTGTTGCTGCTGCTGCTGCTGGTTATGGTTGCCACCACACACAAAAAACCTAGTGGATAATATCTGGAGAAAATCCTGCAGAGTGGCTGAGCATCCTTTAAGTGTTTTTATACATTTCCTGAAGACGTGTCCTTTAGCTCAAGCTCTCCCTGGCTATTAATGCTAGACCTGATGCCTTTTGCATAATTTTATGTTGCTTTTTATTGCTTTAGGTTTTATACTAGTGGGTTTTATTGCCTTTCGCTGCACACCAATAGCTTCAACAACAAGCAGTTTATATATATTTTTCTATATACATATGTACTGGATTCTGCCCAAACATGGAATATGACATAGGAGGTGTATAATAACTTGCAGATCTGGAATGAAAGGCTCGGGATGCCTGGTTACACTCTGTTTCTATTATTAGCAGATTAAAACCTATAACCAGCAACGCCACCTTCTCCCTGATATTTTGGCCTTTTTCTGCTTCTGGCTGTTCCAAATAATTTCAACTAAGACAATGCCTCTAGGGTATTATGTATGCACCCTGCCCTGCTGGCAGCTAACTTTACTCTCCTCTACTTGGGTGAGTTTTTGGAACTATCACTTTGGCTCCGAAAGTGTGTTGGCTGAAACAAGCTCCAGAGACACGTCAGCTTTTAATTCCTCCCCGAATGGTCTGGTGGCCCGGAATATGAATCCAGGCAGGCCTTTGCAGGAGCTGATAGGGCTGATTGATTCAAATAGGGAAACTATCTGAGCGAGTATGCATTCTCACAAATGCATAATTGAATGTAGCTTCCAGATTTGATAAACCTTTTAAGTGGTAAGCAGTGTGTGTTATCTGTTAAATCACATTATGAAGCCCCAGCAGATGCGGCAGGAGGCTGGTGTACATAATTTATTACTTGCTTTATATTATGGTATGCAATCAGATTCATTATTTATCATTTACTGCTACCTACAGATGTAAGCACAGGGGCATTTCACTGTGTAGAGAGACATCTAACATAAAGTTTTCGGTGTTACTGAATTAATCTTACCTGGTACCTCCAGGATAGTTTTGGGCATGCTCAGGCAGCTTCAGACTAGAACCACTTGTTGGGAGACTGCTTCTGTCTTTCTGAATCTAGAAGGAAATGCTACACCAGAGTCTCAAATCTGCGAGAAAACAGATCCTTGGGGAGAATGTCTTTAGTGCAGTTGTTGTCAGCTTTGTTCTTTTTGCTGCAGCAGATTAAGACAACCACTTTCTCTGGATAGTGTGTCATTCTTAAGACAGTTGCATTTATTGTGGTGTTGTGAAAATAAGCTTGGAAACTTATAAGTTTCTTCTAAAATAAAGCTGGAATATATTCATTTAAAGGGCTTGTGTGAAATAAGACATTTTGCTCCTGTGAAACAATGAGTTTGTTTTTCTGCAGAAGCAGAAGGCATCATAAGAAAGAGGACTTTGTCAAGCAACATATTTGATTAGCACTACATGAATGTTCAGGGACGTGGGTGGCGCTGTGGGTTGAACCACAGAGCCTAGGACTTGCTGATCAGAAGGTCGGCGGTTCGAATCCCTGCAACGGGGTGAGCTCCCATTGCTCGGTCCCTACTCCTGCCAGCCTAGCAGTTCAAAAGCACGTCAAAGTGCAAGTGGATAAATAGGTACAGCTCCGGTGGCCAATAAAGCGAGATGAGCGCCGCAACCCCAAAGTCGGCCATGACTGAACCTAATAGTCAGGCGTCCCTTTACCTTTACATGAATGTTCACACCCACAGACCCAGCTGGTATTTATACCCAGAGAGATTGTTGAAAACTATGTTGGAGGGAGGGAGGTGGGAAAGATACGGTAAACAATCACACATCTAAATCCAAGTCTATGTTGAGGATGCTCTGGGAGTATGATTGAGCTTTCCAATGTGACCTGTGGAGCCCTGGAAGCTGACTATGTATAATTTCAGTGTGAAGACAGTAGCAGCCATGGGATTTTCTTGGTAGTGAACTCAGTGAGTGGGAAATATTTAGCTATTTCTCAAGGATGATATAAGTGTGAGCCATAATTAGAGCAGAGATGTATGCATTTTCTATCCTGAGTGTTTATGAAAACTTATATTGAAAATTGTGATGTGAGTTTTGTTCTTTATATTCTGAAAAGTTGCCTAAAATGCATAAAAGCAGTACATTTTTCTGGATGGAGAAGAAATTAAGCTCTATCCCAATAATCAGACTTATTTCACCCTTGCTATGGTGGGCTTTGGGCACCCGTAACCAGGTCTTACGGTGAGGGGGGAAATTGTACCATGCAACAGGCCACTTTCCATCTGTGGTGTGTTGGAAAATGTTGAAGCTCACCCTGAGAGCCCCCATATCCATGTCCCCAAACCCCAAGTCCATAGCAATGCCCCCAGGGAGGCAGGCAGGTTTGCAAAGAAATTTAAGTACAGCATTGAGGAAGGATGGCTAGTCTTTCAAGGAGTCCCATGACCCTTTAAAGATTAAACTTTTTAAAAATAGAATACGTTGAGTTACCTGGAAGTAAGTGCCATTAAACTCACTGGTGCTTACTTCTGATTTCATGGGTTAAACTTGCAGAACACACTGAGATTTAACAATAGATAATCAGCCAGTTGAAATGTAACCACCAGCAAGCTTTGAATTCGAAATGCAAACAATTTTGCAGATAAATGCATCCACTGAAATTGCTAATGTGAAGCAGAAATGTACGCCATCAAAGAAAAGTTGCTGAAAGTCTCATTATTTCTTTCACTTGCCAGAACAAAAAAGGTCTATCATTTACCTGGGCCCAACAGCAGATGATGTTCTCCTACTCTGAACAGAAACTGTCCCATATTCCCTCCTCCACCTGGTCACAGTGAGCCCTGGTGATGTACAGCCTTGTTTCCCCTGAAACAAGGAAAGTGGTTGTTTTTTTAACAGCAAGGCCCATAAGATCAAAGCTGCAGTTCTCTTTTTTCTTAGGGCCTGTTCACAGTTCCAAACCGGTAGTGTGTAGAGGACTTGGGTTCATGCAGAGTTCAGTAGTGGATGGAGAACCTGCCTTTTTTCCAACATGTATCAAATTTGCTCATACTTCTGTATTTAATATGCCTAAGCAGTAAAGAGGCTTTGGCTCAAGAAACAGGGGTGCAAAAGCTTGATAGTGGTAACATGTTTCACCAGCAGCAACTAGACACCCTAGGCAGATTTTACAGCAGCTACTTGCAGCTTAAGTACTGAATAAATTAAAATAGGATGGAGTTACTAAATACTCGATAGGAGAAGACACACCTTCTGAATAATTTTCTTTGCATGAACACACACACTGCTAGAGTATCTCAGGCTTGAAGAATAGGAAGATACAACTTGACTACTGCAAATGTATATTGGTGCATGTCTGTGGACACAAAACATGCATTGCCTCACTTCCATCCCTCCGTAACCACCCATCCAGACAATAAATGTCACTGAATCTGTTTGACCTGCAGCTATTCTGTCATAAACATAGCCTTGTAGATTGTGTGCTTAAACAGTCTGGTGAATTACTTTCTATGGCCATTTTACCAACATCACCAGAATCCAGTGTCTGGTGCTTTGTTCCATAATAAATGAATACAAAGTGTGGCAGGCGATAAAGAACTTTCAACCATGTGTAGTGGAGATGGAGGAGGCATTAGTTCAGCCTGCTTTTAAAGGGAACTTTGCAGGTACTTGACTCGCATGCCCATCAGAACACAGCTATTGATCAGCTCACACGTCTTCACATTTTGTGATATATATATATGTTTTAAAAAGTGTACCATGATGCATGTTTTAGGGGGAATGCATTGGAAAGCCTATATAACTGTATTTTAAAAATAATGTATACAAAATGTGTGCTTTAGGGGAAAGCGTGTACAACTAACCGTGCGCCCCTTGATGCATTTTGTATTTTTTTAAAAATCTGCGAAAGGAAAAAAGAATGGAATGGAGCAGAATGGAAATGGACCAATCCATCCATCTCTACTTATTTAGTGATATTGATGTGATAACAGGCAATACAAATGCACCAGGCCTATTTTAATTGATGAAATGTTGTAGAGTATGTGTTGTTGTTTTTTTTGCAAGGGATCTGAATGTGGAGATGGAAAGCATCCTACTGAGCAAGTTTTTGAAAGCCCTCAACATCTTCAGTGCAGTGCTGCTTGCTTGTAAAGGCACTGAGCTGATCGCTTATTATTGTTGGCTCCTATGATTGGTGCCAGGGTAGCCAGAGGAGAATAGTGGAAGCTTTCAGCAGTGTAACCAGGAGCGGCAGTTGGCAAAGCTGCTTCTCAAGGCACAAGTCCCTTCTAGTAACATTGTGGCTGCCAAGCCTGTGTGTTTGCTAAACACTTGGCATCGGCAGAATCTTGTAATGCAGCAGATTTATGAGTACAAAAAAAAAGGAAGGCAGAAAATATATCATTGCACTTGCACTGCTACTGCTATATAATAAGTGTTTGTGCGAGTGCTTCACATTGCAAACACCATCTTTATCTTCATTAGTTTATGTGTTGGTAACAGGATCAAGGAAGAGAAAAACCACATTTCCAGAGCTGTTGAACTGGAACCAGCTTCCTTCCACCTTAATATGCTCATGGGGATCTCCTGGTTTCTCAAAACAGCCATTGAAAGTGATGCCTCCATTAGTTTGCACAGCAATGGCCTTGAAGGCCTTTGGACAGGGGGCAAAAGCCCACCCTGACGGGGACTTTGAGAAAAAAGGGTCCTCTGTGGGTGAGCAGTCTTTGCCCTAAAGCAGTAGTTTTCCTGGGAGGAAATTCTGTACAGGAGGATCACTCTGGCAGAAGACCATGCAAGAATTTATTCTAGTGCAACAGAGCTTCTCCCCCCACCACTACCCTCATCCACCTGAAATTGGTTCTGGGGAGGGGTTGGGAGAATGCCCCCCCCCGCAATACAGTACAGGAGTAGGTGGGGAGGAGAGGAGGATTGTTCCATCTGGCAAGCTGAATAGCTGCGCTGACAGAACGATCGCCATAGCGCTACGTTGAATTCCTCTCCAGCTCTCTATCTGGAATGCAGCCGCCTGTGTCTGTTTGCAACGGGGGTCTGACAAATGGTTGTTTTTATTACCTTTGTGCTTCGTGATTGTGGTTTATAACTAGCCTGGCTTCTTGTAGCCCAAAGTGTCCCTGCAACATTCAGCTGATGAAGTGGAGGGCTGTAATCTACAAAAGCTTATGGCATAATAAATACGCGTTGGTCTGAGATGCTATGTAGGGTCCTTTTGTTGTGGCTGTTGTGACCTGGCTTTCTACAGGGTGAACAGAAAATAGCCTTATGGCGGAAATGTGCCCAGGCAGGATGACTTGCAAAAATATGTTCTAGTTCAAACCTTGAATTCAGTCTTCCAGCACTGGCCAGCTTTTATTATCATTTAAAATCGAAGAGCTTCCTGCTGCCCTAGCATGTGCAATTTACATATTAGTAGCCATGATGGCTATGTTTGACTTCCCTTGTTGGAGGCGGTATGACTCTGCATGCCATTTACCGGAGATCACAAGTCGGGGGAGGGCTGTTACACTCAGGTCCTGCTTGCAGGTTTCCCAGAGGCGTCTGGTTGGCCACTGTGAGAACAGGATGCAGGACTAGACAGGCAGGACTAGTAGACGACTCTTTTGATTTGGGCTTGCTAGTTCTTAAAAGGTTGCTGTGTGTTGCTGAATTTATCCCCAAGTAGATAAAGGCAAGCCAAATCTTTTAAGAGACAGATTCGGCAGTCCCCTGATTTTCTCCCTACTTGCTTCATTAGTATTTTCCTTGCATTTTGTCTAGCCACATTTAAAAGGGGGGGGGGAGCCACAGAAATCGAAGCCAACCCTCCCCTTTTCTAGATATATGGGAAGATATTAACATTGTATGCATGCAGCATCTGTGTAGTCATTCTCCCCACCTTGCCACTGTGTGCATATAATATTAAATACTTTGTGGTGGTGCAGTGCCTTTCCTTTTCTTCTTCCTCCTTAAGATAATATAGAAGCATCCCCAGTCTTGCCATGAACAGAAATTGTTTTTAGGTAAGAACGTAAGAGGAGCCTGCTGGATCAGGCCAATGGCCCATCTAGTCCAGCATCCTGTTCTCCCAGTGGCCAGTCAGATGCCCATGGGAAGCCCTTCAGCAGGACCTGGCCACAAAAACATCCCCCAACTGCAGTTTCCAGCAATGGGTATTCAGACATATCACTTTCTTTGTCACCCAGGTGACAAACTCCTTTCTCAGCCTCACTGTGATCCAAAGGAAAGCAGAGCAGTATGTTTGGTACCAGCTGGGCTGCAGGAGTAGCCAGACGGAGGTGTACAAGGCACCATCCAACCATCTTAGGAACTCTGCTCTGGATTTGTGTGCAGTTTATTCCTTAGCCTTTTCTTCTTCCGAAGATATCCCACAAGGCAGTGAGTATGGATTTTTCCTCAGGGTTTACTCCCAAAGCTTTTCTCATGGATGAGTATAGGCGCATGGCAGTTGAGGTTTAGAGTCAGTGTTCCTTCTCCTAGATGGGCGAGGAGAAGGGACGAGCTCCACCTGCCCCTCACTTCCCTCTGCAGCACATGCAAAAATCACCTTCTAGCCCAGGCTTCCTCAACCTCAGCCCTCCAGATGTTTTTGGCCTACAACTCCCATGATCCCTAGCTAGCAGGACCAGTGGTCAGGGATGATGGGAATTGTAGTCTCAAAACATCTGGAGGGCCGAGGTTGAGGAAGCCTGTTTTTGACCATTGGAACCCACAAGTGGTCTTCTCTTCTCACTCTGCGGGAGCCTGTCTTCACATGCAAGGAAAGTCTTTAAGATTGGAACTATAGTGCTGGAAGGAACAGATCCCCTGTCCTTTATTTAAGGGCACATTGGAATGTGATTTAGGGCTCATCCACACTTCCTTCTGCATGACATTTCTAGACACACAGGCAAGGATTTCCAGGTATTGACCTGTGTCAAGTGTTTTTGTTTTTCCTGGCACATCCCCAGGAAAACCCATGTTCTACCATTAAGTCAGAGCCAATGGAAATTGGGTTTTCTGTGGATTGCCATTTGCTCTTATTCAGTGGTTAAACATGGGAAGTGCGCCAGGACAAAATAAAAACTGCTCAGACATAGACCTGGAAATCATTGTACGCATTACAACATGATGCTGTATGTGAAGTGCTGAGAATACTCTAAAATGCTAAATAAATGCAAAGCATTATGGTTATACAAGTTCTTCATTCACTGTTATCACAGAGAACCTGTATTAGATTGGGGAGATTTGGGTTTGAATCTTCTCTCAGTCATGACACTCACTGGGAGGTTTTTGACAAGTTACTGTCACCTTAAGCTTAAGCCACCTCAAAGGGCTGTTGTGATATGCACTCCTGAATGGTTTGTAGAATGAGGTGTATCCCTTGAAAGTCAATGATTAAACTTTCATTCAGCAGTCTGCACGTTTTCATTATGTAAATATAAATACAGCACTTTTTAATTATACTGTATAAATGTAACCAGTGCGATATGTATGGTTACCTTAATCAAACAGGTTTGCTGCGCGGGTTTTGTGGTATGTGTAAAAAATTATACTACATGTACAATTTTCAGCTGTGATTGATGTGCTTCAATTTACATATGTGCACGACTGGGACTTGGACTGAATCACCTGAAAGCCAAAACAAAAAGCACAGTGATCTTTGGCAGCATCCCACCTGCCTGCCTCACATTTAGAATAGTCTGGATAGCTCAGCTGGTTAGAGCATGGCACTGTTAATGCCAAGGTTGCAGGTTCAATCCCTGTATGGAACAGCTGCATTACCTGCATTGCAGAGGGTTGGACCTGATGATCCGCAGGGTCCCTTCCAACTTTACAATTCCATTACTCTTTTACTCTATTTCTTCATGAGAATTATCATTAATTAATAATTTCTACACCACCTTTTTCCTGGCAGGACTAAAGGCTGCTGATCTCCCATTCTTCTGTTGTCCTAACAGGTTGGAACCTGGGCAAAGGCCCATGTGTGTGTGTTGTTTGTACTCCCAGTTGGTTCAGAACATCATGTATCTAGTATTAATAATGAGAGCAGCACAATGCTAGGGAACTAAATGTCCTTTTGCCTCCTTATGAATGGATATGTCCCAAACCGAAACACTGTAAATGTTGATGTCATGAATTGGAATGTTTCAGAATGATACTCATGAAATGATGCATCACAATGAAGGCTTTCCTTTTTCTGAGTAAATAATGTAGGTCTATTCACTGAAATAATTTTCTGCAGGGCACTTGACCTAATGCAATGTATGATTTCATATCTATATCTATAAACACACACACATGCAAACACACAGGGAGAACATGAGAGAATTGCTTTTGGATTCCTTCTGCCACTGAGAGTACAAGTACCAGTTGAAGTGCAGCAATAATGAGGGGTGGGTGAATCTGTCAGATTAGATTTATCCCAATTTCCCAATTTTTTTCCAGTCTAAAGATCAGTTCTCCATAGAAGAACAGTAAGATGAGGCTGCTGGATCAAGCCAATGGCCCATCTAGTCCAGCTTTCTTTTCTCACAGTGACCAACCAGATCAGTCTGTGATTTTTTTTAAAAAAGTAAGTAGTCCTTATGACAATCCATCAGCATTTTAGTGCAAATTTCTCTTAATATACACATGTTTGTATGCAATTTTGCCTACAATGCCAATTTTTGGGAAATTTCGCCTAAATTGATGCATCTTGTGTGCTCTTTTCACTCGTATATGCAGTTTTCTGGACACTTTACCTGAATATATGCATTTTTGTACACATCTGTTGGCTGGGAAACTGCATTGCAAAATTCAGAATGTGAATTTTGATGGGCGAGTGTGTTTTGGCTCATATATTGTTATGGAATGGGCAAATTAGGTAGGTTCACCTTTAAACATGAACCAAATCAAATTTCTCCCCTCTCCCAGCAATAACCCAGCCCTACATCATGTGCTCACTGAGCAGAGCTGTGTCTAGCAATTAAGACCTAAATGTGCACAATTGCTTTAGGTTGTTTCCAGTGTTGTCAAAGCCAGAATATATGAAAGGACATTTGGATTTTTGACACTGATTTTCACGTTGCAAGAATAGCAGTAGTAATAAAGCCCATTTAGTTTCACCTCTGCTTAAGAGGCACTGACTTTCCTCCCTACGGGAGCTTTCAAACCTGTCAGGAACTTTTTTCACTTGTGCTGCAGCTTGCAGACGCCTCTCCAAGACGCCTCTCACGAGACAGGAGGGTCACCTTGTTCCCAGACACTTTGATGAAGCAGTGAAGCTGGAATGGCCCAGCTAGCAGAAGGGAGTGCTGCCTTTTGTTACTGAGCTTGAAATTTTGTGTTCGCTTTCCTTTCATTTCAGCTGGCAGAAGAAATGTGTGCCGAGAGTCCACCTGTTTATATTTCATTTTAACTGCATGGCCTCATGCGTCGCCCCCCATGACTACTAACTGTTGAGCCGCAGGTTTTCTGTACTCCCCCACGCTTGATCTGACAATGGGTTGCTCCGGTGGCAGTGGCAGGTGTAGCACAAGGCGAAGGGAGAGAGTGTTGAGGCATGGCAAGCCCTGATTGGCTGGAGATGAGGTAATGTTATGCAGTATAAATAGAGATGCAGCGTCGAGGATGCAGCTTGTCAGCATGCCTGAGTCCTTTCCCCATGTTTAAAGGGAAGCATTGGCCTATGAAAAGTATCTGCGAGGCTTCTGAGACAAATTAGATACAGGCAGAGAAAAATCCCGAACAAAGATTCCACCCATCAGCATGGCTAGGAATTAATGCAGAGCCTCTTGTGAGGTTTTCTCATATCAGAGGAGCCCATTTTCTCAGTCTTTGTTCTTACTTTGAGTAGCCAAAATATCTGCAGACTAAGGTAGGGTGCAGCCATAAAAGGATATGGATGCAAAAGGAATATTTCTGTAGCATTAGACAGAGCTTTGTGTGAAACTTAAAAGCAAGCAAACCTACTTCTAACAGGAAGGATCAGGCTTAGCGTGGATGTAAATAGCACCAGCAGGTAAAACTGTCAAGTCGTGCAATGCTATCATGAAGAGCCACATGATCGCTACTTACAGGGGGAGAAGTCTTCAAGCTTTCCATGGGGCAAAGGAAAGAATTAGCACCATAGCTCTCAGTTACATTTCCTTGGAAACTGCAGAACAGGGGCTTGCCTGTTAGGGTCAGCTCTGGGTGAAGAGATGCTGGCTTTTCCCTAATTGCTGTAGAATTGCAGTAGGATCTCTTGAAACATACAGATAAGTACATGTCATCTGTCATACCACAAAATAAAAGAGGGAAATTAAGCAGGCACATCGGCAGCCAATACATTGGCCAGTATGTGTTGCCCTGCTGGACCAGAATATTAGGAATCATACAAAATATGCCAAAGCAAAGTAGTGCGTTATCAGACTCCACTGTGATTTACATCTATACATTTGTCTTCTATATGTGGGAGCTTTGCAGCAGATAAATTATACACCGTTTAATTTAAAGTCAACACGGGCAGTGGTCTGCAGTGGAACACTCTCATCCACATCTAGCAATACACAGTTATGCCTTTGTGCCCGTGAATGTTTATACATAGCATGGATGAACATAAATAGAAATGTGGCTTAGATATGAAGGAGATGTCAGGGACTGGGCAGAGGAGGAATGGTGGAGACCGCCTCTCCATCCTGACCCTTCCAGGGAAGAGGAAGATAGTATAGATTTACAACAGGGGTTTGAGGGAGGTCACAGCTCAGAGGCAGGTGAGGGGAAAAGTTGGGAAATCATAGGAGAGCTGGAGCAACACCAGGCTGACACATTGTCATTAGAAAGCATTCCAGACTCTCCATCTCCATACACAACAAAGTCAAAAACCAAACACGTGGCAGGTAAATAATAATAATAATAATAATAATAATAATAATAATAATAATAATAATAATAATTTATTTATACCCCGCCCATCTGGCTGGGCCTCCCCAGCCACTCTGGGCGGCTTCCATAAAAACCAAAAATACAGTAAAATCACACGTTAAAAACTTCCCTGAACAGGGCTGCCTTAAGATGTCTTCTGAATGTCAGGTAGTTGTTTATCGCTTTGACATCTGCTGGAAGGGCGTTCCACAGGGTGGGCGCCACTACCGAGAAGGCCCTCTGCCTGGTTCCCTGTAGCTTTGCTTCTCGCAATGAGGGAACCGCCAGAAGGCCCTCGGTGCTGGACCTCAGCGTCCGGGCAGAATGATGGGGGTGGAGACGCTCCTTCAGGTATACTGGACCGAGGCCGTTTAGGGCTTTAAAGGTCAGCACCAACACTTTGAATTGTGCTCGGAAACATACTGGGAGCCAATGTAGGTCTTTCAAGACCGGAGTTATATGGTCTCGGCGGCCGCTCCCAGTCACCAGTCTAGCTGCCGCATTCTGGATTAGTTGTAGTTTCCGAGTCACCTTCAAAGGTAGCCCCACGTAGAGTGCATTGCAGTAGTCCAAGCGGGAGATAACCAGAGCATGCACCACTCTGGCGAGACAGTCCGCAGGCAGATAGGGTCTCAGCCTACGTACCAGATGGAGCTGGTAAACAGCTGCCCTGGACACAGATTTAACCTGTGCCTCCATGGACAGCTGTGAGTCCAAAATGACTCCCAGGCTGCGCACCTGGTCCTTCAGGGGCACAGTTACCCCATTCAGGACCAGGGAATCCTCCACACCTGCCCGCCTCCTGTCCCCCAGAAACAGTACTTCTGTCTTGTCAGGATTCAACCTCAATCTGTTAGCCGCCATCCATCCTCCAACCGCCTCCAGACACTCACACAGGACCTTCACTGCCCTCACTGGTTCTGATTTAAAAGAGAGGTAGAGCTGGGTATCATCTGCATACTGATGAACACCCAGCCCAAACCTCCTCATGATCTCTCCCAGTGGCTGCATGTAGATGTTGAAAAGCATGGGGGAGAGGACAGAACCCTGAGGCACCCCACAAGTGAGAGCCCAGGGGTCTGAACACTCATCCCCCACCACCACTTTCTGAACACGGCCCAGGAGGAAGGAGCGGAACCACTGTAGGACAGTGCCCCCAGCTCCCAGCCCCTCAAGACGGTCCAGAAGGATCTTATGGTCGATGGTATCAAACGCCGCTGAGAGATCCAGCAGAACTAGGAAACAGCTCTCACCTTTGTCCCTAGCCCGCCGGAGATCATCAACCAGTGCGACCAAGGCAGTTTCAGTCCCATGATGAGGCCTGAATCCCGACTGGAAGGGATCCAAATGGTCCGCTTCTTCCAGGCGTGCCTGGAGTTGTTCAGCAAAGGTAAAGGATTTGAGGTGGTAGCTTTGCTGATGCTGACTGCTCCTTCTCCTTTGTTTGCCATTTTAAAGGGTTGCCTAAATTTTGCACTACTACAATATCACTCCCTTGAGATCTAGAACAAGTAATAAATAATATAGCATTGCTTTTCATGTGTGTGAGAGGGAAAACAATTTCCCCATTCAGTTTTTAAATTGCATTTCTTTTGTTTCCCCTTTGTTTTAATTGCATTAGTTGGATGCATAGAATTGCATTAATTCAGTAATTCTCCCACTGATTTCAATGGAAGACTCAACCAGGCTTCTCCTGTCTGTAATGCTGCTATTTGCTATCCAAATGGCATGGAATTTTGCAGTATATCAGACCTGTCAAGGTTCAGATATATAGGAAAAAGTATTCCTATTTTGTAGGCAATTCCTATTACTTTCATTGGGGGCAGTCTCCCTGCTTGTAACTGGCCCTTTTATGCTCTTAGCATAATAGGCCCTTTTCCTATTTTTGATATAGCTACATATTTGCTGCAGTAATAACATGAATATTTTTAAATTGCTTGTGGATAAATTATTGTGTTAACTGTTTTTTACTGGTTGGAATTATACATCCCATTTGTTTGTCTTGTAAAAAAATGAATGAATGGTGGTTCATTCATTTTGTTCATTGTGGTTCATTCATTCAAAACCAAATGTACCTGCACAGTCATGCTTCTCACCACACCCACAGTGGTCCTTGTTGGGGAAGAATATGAGGAGACTTCATATCAGAGCCCACAAAAAAATAAAACCACTTCCTTGGAGAGCATCATTTAGATCTTACTGAGCAAATTAGTAACCACAGTATATTGCCCACTTGAAAAATCATATCATCTAGAAAGTTTAAGAGAAGGTTCAAGAGTACAGGTCAGTAAAAGAGTGGAAAGGTGTCAAATATGAGAGATACATAAGGGCTTGCCTAGGGCTAATGAACCTCAAATAAACTTTTCAGGGATATTACATCTACTTGCTTTATGGTACCAGATGCTTTTGGGGGCCTCTGACAAATTAGTTCCTGCTTGCTTTGTTGAATTGAGCTGCTGCTAAGCAGCTGGCAGATTGGAGTATGTTACCAATTCTTGATATCGTAAAGCATTCTCCTGAATTATGTTATAGAAGAGTCCAACACCCCACCCCACAGGCCACTTTATGTGAGGGCTACATTACTTGTGACTGGTCAGACTGAAAGAAGCTTGCCAGCTGCTTAGCATTTCCCATTTGTGCCATATCAGGCAAGTGGCAGAAATAAGAGATCTATGGTTTGTCATACATACATGGTGGGCTGTGGTAGGATTGGTAGGCTATAAGTTGTCTTCTTCAGTAAAGATTATCAGTTTCTGTGCACACTGATTGGTTGGAGAACGAAATTTGGAGAAGTGTGAAGCTTGAATGGTAGTTGTGTTTCGGTTTGCATATTGGTTCAAGAAGTTCAAATTAAAATGCAAGCAAAAATAAACTTCACCCTTATACATCATTGGGGGTCGCTCAAATACACGAGGACTGCTCGGAATTTTAATATTCTGATATTTCTTTCCTCCAGAATCAAAAGGGCAAATTCAGATACAAATAAGCCATTTCGGGTTTCCCACATAAGGGGAACGCTGAGTGATAATGTCCTTTTCTGCCATCTGATTGTCCAGAGAGAAAACTACCTTTAAATCTCATCTAGGGAACTAGTGTTTGAAATTTGTGTTGTGGGTGGGTTTTCTGACTGGTATCCCTTTCTATTTCTGTGGGTTACACACTTGAACGCAAGTGCAGGCAGCTATGTGAGCGCTCATTACCATAATTCCTAATTATGGCTGTCTAGGAGCCCAGCAAGAGGAAGAATAATTATGTTTAACAGGCAGAGTGATAAAGAGAAAAGATTAATAAAATTCCCCACCTTCCCTTTCAGATCACAGCAAGATCTTTCACATTTCTTCTGCTGCTCACAAGCCTGTGGCTGTTGGAGAAAATTTATACCCCAGAGGAGAGGGCTTGGTTCCAGCAGTAACAGGAACCCCCACAGCTGTGCTAGGCAGGTTTCCCAAACTCCTCTTGAAAGGACTCTTGAATGCAAACTTCACGGCAGAGGATAAAATGATGCAGGGGAGGGGATCATTTTCCCTTCTGCCATGAAATTTGCATCTCTCTCTCTCTGAAATGAACCATTTGGTCTCTTTAATCTAAGGAAGAAAAAGGGCTGAGGCAGCAAGTGCCAAGGGACAAGGGAAACCTCAGCAGCATCTGGATACTTTCCAGTCCTTTAAAGTGTGCAGGGGAAATGGGATTTTACTCAAAGCTTTGATCAACAATATTGGTAAAACGGGGAAAGTGAAGCATGCAGGCTGCTGGCTACTGAAGTCGGAAACCAGCAATATGGCTCACAAGCTTAGGTAATCAACATTGGCAATGGCATCTGATCTACACTGGGTGCAACCTCCCTTTGTTCCTCTGATTCTTGAGCTAGGCCAGCTGAGCACTTTGAGGTTCGCTAAAAGCAGGAGCAGCTCCAGAGAGCACTGGGCATCAGGCATTTCCCCGGAGGTGCCTTACCTGAGGGCATCCAAAGTGCTGAAGCATACTTGCACAAAGCATTCTTTTTCAGGTGTTGGATAGCTGGCCCCTGAAAGCTACACAGGGCTCCATTGCTTTCAGAAAGCTATTTTCTTAACGCAAAGGGCCAATTTACATGTGGCTGCAGTGAGCATGACTATTTCATAGAAAGATGAGATTTGGTTGCCAGAAACAAGCGAGAAGCATGCAAACACACACACACACACACACACCAAGTGGGAACTGCTTCTTTGTTGTCAAATTCACACCACTCTTGAAAGGTTAAAAAAAGTGCAGGTGTGGCAAATGAGGTGGCAGCATCTCTTGCTAGGTTTGCCCATATCTCGGGGCCAGATGGCATTCACATAGGAGCCGCATTGTACACCTGACTGATATGTTTCCCTTGCATTTAGGGATAGGTCTGGGAATTTTGATTTTACTCTGTTTCTCATTTTTCCAATCTTAAATCCAGTTCTCTACATTTCCCTGGGAGTTTGTGATTTTTTTAAAAAAAGTGCATATAAAAGCTTGATGGCCCATTAGTTGCTTTTGGAGCATCTGTGGCACCACATACAATTCCATTACCCCATCACAAACAGATTTTAAAAATGTCCTCAAAGCATGCCCAAGGAGCAACTCCATGTTTCAAAAAACAGCTCAGTGGCCTATCAGAGCTCCTGTTGCTGAAAAAATAGCAAGGCCACTGCCATTTTAAGAGGATCCAAGGTGGTAGAGTGATGACAGCATTGTCAAACTGGGAAGTGACATCTCTGCTGATGAGCTGATGTCCCTTCTTTCTGGAAAGTTTGTTGTGGGGAGGGGAAGGTCAAACCCATTAATCTATTTTCTCTAAGAGCATCCATATTCTAGATAGGTTATTGCATGGATACAGGAAGTTATGACAGGAATTGATAGCTATTTTGTTTCCAAGAAAAGACTGTTTAGAGCATGGAAGGAGAGGGGAATAGCTGAGGAGAAGACAAAAGGTGGATCATTTGTTTCCTTTTCACACAAAAGAAGTAAAAGTAATAGTTTTATCTGCTGGAGTTTGCAGGCTGGCGGACTTGTTTTGTTTCTCCCTCAGTAGAGATTTTGGGTTTCCTGCTAAGAATGTTTTGGGGGACAGCTCAGCAGGTCCAAGGGCAGCCATATCATTCTAGCACATGTCAACCCAGATCTGCCCACAAATGATGCAGCCACAGAAACTCCCTGGAGTGTCTGCTGGGCTAATTGCTTTGTGACAAATGTGTCCTCTACTTCCCTGGTCTTAACTACTCCCTCTCCTACCCTCCTCCCCCCCCCAAAAAAAATATCCCTGTCCCTGTTCTGTCCTGTTTTTGTGACATTCTCTTTAGTGCTGTTTTGCTCAGCTATCTGCAGATGTAAAAAATTACTTTCCAATTTCTCTGCTTCAGTTGGCTTTCTGGACAAAGGCATTGCAATGGACATGGATTGCCATCATCAGGCAACAAAACAATTTGGAGATTTTAAGATTCCTGAGGTAGCAATCCTCTGTACCCATGTTGTGGATATTACAGGAAAATAGATTGATGTTATGATCCCATAAGCCTCTGCTCTAGCACTTAATGCATCAGTTAATTAAGTTTAAAATGAGCTTTGTTGCCGAAATATCTTGCTTTTCAATCTTTGCTTTGTCATTTATGATCTCATGGAAATATTGAAAAAGGGTGGAAATATGAGTTACATTTTCTATTGCTGACAAATATGTTTGGTAGGATATAGACTGAACCATTGTTACTCAGTCCAATTGAGCTACCTGCTTCCTATTGCTGCAATGTCTTCCAATCAGTACTGGTCAACATGGTAAGATATTTGTTCACCTGCAGTTCATCTGCTTTATTGCTGTTTCTAAAAGAGTAAAGAAGGGGCTCAACAGGAAGGAATCTTGGTTAAGCCAGTATGGCTAATATTGCCAGTTGACAAGATGAACATGCAATGGAAATATATTTGAAGCTGCAGAGCAGTGATATTGAGGGTTCACAGCTAGGGAGCACTCTCATGTAGATGGCACACACAGGACTTCCGTTACTCAAGAGTGATGAGTTGAGACATTTCTTAAATGAGAGATTGTTACTGATTTATATGAATTTGAGGGCATAAATATTAGACAGTAATTGTACAGAGTTAAGTTCCTTCCCGGTTTCTCTCTCCATTGGGCTCTTCAGTGAAAGCTTAGCTCCATTTCCTTAGAATTCTCATAAAACTCTAGAAATACGTTTGGGCTCATTACAATTACCACTACTGTGTTTTGTGTATATTTGATGAGATCACACAAGATCTCATTATTCCAGAAATATTGTTAGATCTTTGAAAGTAAGGTGGTTTTTTTATATAAAAATAATAATAATGCTTTTTCAAGTAACTTGATTCATATGTGCATACAATACCTGTCAGGACACACAGGAAATACAGCTGTACGTTCTGTATTGTTACTTCTTACATTCTTTTTAACAGAAGCAGTCCTGTGTTTGCTTAGTTACTAGGGTGTGAGAACTTATCTGCAAGAAGCATACCATGACATTATTCCATAGAAGAAATCCCAAAGAGACTTGCCTGCATGTAAATAGATAGGATTTGCTTCCACATACATATCAGATTGAGCTATCAGTCTGTCATTCTCCTTTATTTCTTCTGTCATTTCTGAAATCCTATTGTGACTGGATATGCTGACTTTAGAAGCTGCCTGAGAAAAGCAAAAGGCAGCGGTTTGGTGCCAATATTCAGTGTGAGATGGTTATTTGAATGCAAGAGGTTGCAATTATTGATAGGAAGTTGTTTCTGCAAATTATATTATCTGAATAAATAAATCATATGGGTTTTTTTAAAAAAAGATTACCATTTAAGCAGTTTCAGAAGAAATAGTTTGGCAAGAAGTAGTTAAAAATCCTGGTGAAATCTAAATGTCCCAGAGGAAGGGGAAAGAGTTAAATTGACTGTGGGGGGAGGGGGGCAAGGACATCTGGATACTTTGCAAAAATAATGCTCCAAGTTATACTGGCCATCACAGAACTGATTCCTGGTCTCGTGGACCTCTGTCTGTGCCCCCTGAGTCAGACACTGGTAATTTACAAAAGACAGAATTTTTTTAAAAAATAATTATGTTGTGCAGTCCAACTGCCATCTTCCTAAGCACTGACCAGGCTGACAGGGGCTGATGGGAGTTGTAGTCAAAAACATCTGTAGTACAGTAGGCTGCGAAAGCCTAGTGTAGATGGTAGACTTGATCTGAGTCCCACAGTACTTACTTACATCTTGCTGCCAGCAGTCGCCCTGCAACAGCAAATACCACCATTCTTTATTTGATTAACTGGTTTGTTGAAGTCCTTTAAAGATTCATCCAGCCAAACAATACCTGCAGATCCAATGAGCTGGGGGCTGTGCATACATGAGTTAGCCATTTCTAATCAAATGGTCTAACCAAGGGGGGTGTGGGGCGTGGAGGGGACTGTTGGGATTTGCAGGATACTGGATAAGCCTGCAGGCTTCAGGATGATGCAATACTCTGCTGGGTCAGAGTGACTCAGCAGGAGTGTAATTGGCTATCACCTGCTTTAAAAGGGAAGCCTGTGTAACAGTGGGTGTGGTTGGTGTGGTGGTTGTCCTGTATGGTAGTTGTGCTGTAGAGCTGTGGTGGAGGAGAGTATTCGTTTGTAAGTACTCTGTATGGACTGTTTCTTTTGTACATGCCTGTGTAAATAGCTCACATTAAAAAAGACAGAACTGGACAAACCTGGAACTCTTAGCGTCTCTGCTGAAAGCTTCGCGTAGAATACGCGACAGGGTTGTGGGCCCAGCACGCTTCCGCTGCGCAAGAGTACAGGTGGCAGGTATCTAGCCGTGGGTGCTGGAGGTGAGCTGCAGGGATGGAGCAGTCCAGAACTGGCGTGTTGCTGGAGAAGCTGACGGCCACTAACTACAGCATCTGGTCGGTCCGCATGCAACACTTCCTCAAGCGTGAGGGACTGTGGAAGGTGGTGGAAACTCCACCGCAGCCCCCTGAGGAAGATGAGGACGACGACGAAAAGCTGGCACTAGCAGAGGCCCAGCTAGAAAAGGATGAGAAAGCTTTGGCTACGATCATCCTTGGAGTGGACGACAGCCAGCTAGTCTACGTAGCTGATAAGGTGACGGCAAGTGAGGCGTGGAATGCGCTCAAGGCGGTCCATGTGCGAGAGACAGCTGGCTCACTGATAACACTGACCAGGAGACTGTACCGGTGTCGGAGGAAACCGGGGGACTCTCTGGTAAACCACCTAAAATTCCTAACAGGCTGTTTCCAGGAGCTAGCCTTAAGAGGGAGGCCTGTGGGGGAAGAGGACAAAGTCTTTATAGTCCTGAGTTCCCTTGATGACAGCTATGATATGCTGGTCAACTCCCTCGAGTCTGTAGAGACTGATAAGCTGACTCTGGAATACGTTACCGGACGGTTGTATGCAGAGGAGGACAGGCGTGCAGAGCGAAAGATGACCTCAGCCCAGCTGTTGGAGCATCCCAGAGGGAACAACAGCCGGGAAGAGCAGAGGTGTCGGGAGCCGGAGAAACAGCCAGGAGGAGCTGCTGCAGACCAGCCGGTGGTCAACAAAGTAAAAAGGTGTTTTTGCTGCAACTCCAGTGGACATCTGCTGCGGGACTGCCCAAGAAAACAACAAAAACAGCAGAAGCACAAGAGGCAGCAGAGAGAGTCTACCGCTTGGGTGTCTGCAGATGGTCAAGAAAATGAAGAGCTTTGGGTTCTGGACAGTGGAGCTTCTCAAACCTTTTGTAAAAGAAAAGGACTGCTAACTGATGCTAGGGCTTCAAACAAAAAACATGTAAGTCTTGCTACGGGCCAGAAAGCTAATGTGGTTTGTGAGGGGGAGGTTGTGTTCCCACAACTGGGACACACATTCAGGAATGTGTTGTGTGTGCCTAGTTTGCAAAACAATCTCCTAAGCATTCCTGACTTGGCAAAAGCAGGCTTTGAAGTAAACTTTGTGGGAGACCAGTGCCAGATAAAGCAAAATGGGGCAGTGTTGGCAAATGCTAACCTTAGAGCTAATATGTATGTACTGCAGTGTGAGTCTAAGGTTGCTAATGTGCAAAATGTCCCAACCCATGATATGTGTATTCATCTCCTGCACAGGCGTCTGGCTCATGCTAGCTATAAGGTGCTAAACAAAACATTGGAGTTGTGTGGGGGGATGAAAAACATAAAAAGTTGTAATAATTACTTAGACTGTAATATCTGCAAGGAGGTTAAAAGCAGGGCTTGCCCAGTAGCAAGAGCAAGCCAGAGAGAAACCAAGAAACCACTGGAGTTGATTCATGCTGATGTAACTGGTCCTTTTCCACCAAGTGTCTCCCATAACAAGTACTGCTTGATCCTAGTGGATGACTATTCTAGATTTGGCTGGGTCTATCCATTGAAGCAAAAGTCTGACGTTGCCCAAACTTTGAAGTTCTGGGTAAGAAGGGTAGAACGGCAACTTGGCGAAAAGGTGTGCTCTATTCAGTCAGACAGGGGAGGAGAGTTTATGGCAAGCTCCCTAAGAAACTGGTTGCGTTCCCAAGGGATCAAACATAGGCTTACCAATGTGGCGACGCCTCAGGAGAACGGAGTAGCAGAACGTAGGGGAGGTGTCTTGCAGACACAAATGAAAGCATTGCTAGCAGATGCAAATCTCCCAATTAAGTACTGGGCTGAGAGTATTAAGACCGCAAACTATATTGGGAATCGCTTGTGGTCAAGGGTACTAGATGACATACCCTATAAAATTCTCTATAACAAAAGTCCCAGTTTGCAACATTTGAGAATCTTTGGGACAAAGGCATGGGTTGACATACCTGTAAAGAACCGAAGAAAAGGTGGGAAAAGGGCACAGCAGTTGCTATTTCTTGGGTATGAAAGTGGTACGAAAGCTTACAGGTTTGAAGATGATAAAAATCTTTTGAGTTATAGTCGATCAGCCAGCTTTAATGAGCAAAGAAATTGGCCCAAGATACATGCAAACCTGCTGCCAGAAAAAGTTTTACTGCCGAGCATACCTGATAAGGCAGTTGAAACAAAGCTGAGAATTGGCAACTCTCCCAGAGAAACTGAAAGGGAGGAGGTAAAGGTTGAGCATTTTTCTCCAGCTGCTAGTATGGAGCAGGGGAGAAAAGAAAGTGCAACAGGGACAGGAGGAGGTAGATCTACAGAGTCAATCCACCCCAAAAGCAGTCCTGAAGGTAGCCCAAGGGATGAGATTAATGAACCAAGGAGGTCTGCAAGAAGTAATAAAGGTCAGCCTCCAGACCGTTATGGGTTCCCAGCCACCATAAACCAGGTTTGTGTAACTGAGCCAGAAAACTTTGAAGAAGTGCAAGAGTTACCTACTCTAGAGAAAGAGGCGTGGTTAAAGGCAATGCAGGCAGAGTATAACTCTCTGCTAAACAACAATGTGTTTGTCCCTACAGAATTGCCTGAAGGTAAAAAGCCCATAAGCTGTAAGTGGGTTTTTAAAGTGAAAAAGCTGGCTGATGGTAGTTGTCAGAGGAAAGCCAGGTTGGTGGCAAGGGGCTTTACACAAAGGAAAATGATACATTATGATGAAGTGTTTGCCCCAACAGCAAAGGCTGAAACAGTAAAATCAGTTTTAGCAATGGCAAGTCTGAGAGGGTTAAAAGTTAATCATTTTGATGTTGCCTCAGCATATTTAAATGCTCCTATAGACGCCGAGGTGTATTTACAGCAAATACCAGGTTATGAGCTGGAAAAAGACAGCATGGTGTTAAAGCTGCAAAGGGCACTATACGGGTTGCACCAAAGTGCACGTCTATGGCATGAATGCATAGACACAACTTTGAAAAAGATGGGATTCAAACAAAGCCTGGCTGATTCCTGCTTATATTCAGCAGTGGTGCAAGGAAGTGTTTGTTATTTACTTTTGTATGTTGACGATATCTGTCTGATAACAACTGCACAAAAGCAAGTGTCTTGGTTTATAAACAGCCTAGGTAACAAATACAAACTGAAGTATTTGGGAGAGATTCAGAATTACTTAGGAGTAGAGGTTCAGAGAAATGAAGAGGGCGTCTACTCTCTGAGTCAGAAGGAAAAAATTGAAAAGTTACTAAAGACATATGGAATGGAGAGGGCAAATGAGGTTGATACTCCCATAACTACCCAGTACAAAAATGAACCAGAAGGGCAAAAATGTGAGAATGCAACAGCGTTTCATTCTCTGTTGGGTTCTCTGTTATATTTAAGTTGTTGGACAAGACCTGACATAACATTGGCAGTGCACATGTTAAGCCAAAGAAGTGCAGACCCGGCTCAGAGAGATTGGCTAGCACTTAAAAGAATCCTAAGGTATCTGAAAGGCACAAAAGATTACAAACTGGTGCTGGATACAGGATATGATCAGCAAGTGTATGCATACGCTGATGCCAGCTGGGGGGACAGAGAAAATGGAAAGTCTACCACTGGCTATGCCATATATATTGGAAATGCCCTGGTTCAGTGGAAATCCCAGAAACAAACATTTGTTGCCACAAGTACTTGTGAAGCAGAGTACTCAGCCATAAGTGAATGTGTATCACAAATAGAATGGTTTGCTTGCCTAACAAAAGAGCTTGGAATACCTTCTGAAATGCCAATCACTGTGCTAAGTGACAACATGGCTGCACAACAGCTTGCTAACCAACAGAACTTTAAAAGCAAGAGCAAACATATAGCTATAAGATACGGAAATGTGAAAAATGCTTTGGAAAGAAATGTGTTAAAGGTACAGCACTGTAACACAAAATGTAATGTGGCAGATTTGTATACAAAATGTTTGGATGCTCCTAAATTTCGAGACTTAAGAGAATTATTAGGTCTCAAGCCTTTGACTTAAGGAGGAGTGTTGGGATTTGCAGGATACTGGATAAGCCTGCAGGCTTCAGGATGATGCAATACTCTGCTGGGTCAGAGTGACTCAGCAGGAGTGTAATTGGCTATCACCTGCTTTAAAAGGGAAGCCTGTGTAACAGTGGGTGTGGTTGGTGTGGTGGTTGTCCTGTATGGTAGTTGTGCTGTAGAGCTGTGGTGGAGGAGAGTATTCGTTTGTAAGTACTCTGTATGGACTGTTTCTTTTGTACATGCCTGTGTAAATAGCTCACATTAAAAAAGACAGAACTGGACAAACCTGGAACTCTTAGCGTCTCTGCTGAAAGCTTCGCGTAGAATACAGAGCTGGCCACCCTCTGGGAAGGGGGTCTTGCAGATAACATGGGAAAGACCCACTGAGTGGTCCCGCCTATGCAGTTGCATAACATCGGTGATCTCCCAGCCACATGGCATCCATTTCTGGATAAGTGGCTCTCAGGCTGCTGGGAGGGTGTTTAAAGGGCACCTGGGTCTCCATGGCAACAGGGAGATGGCTGAAGAATGGCAGCTAAATGCAGCTGCCCCTCATTTAATATCGACTTCAGCACTGACAGAACAGATAATGGGCAATAACACACCATTATGCTGCAGGGAAATGAAATGCTTCAGCAGGCGCCTGTCATGCTGTGAGGATTTGTTACTGTTGCACCATCACAGAGTTCTGTCTCTCTCAAGCGCACACCCCTTTTTGTTTACTGCACTCCATCTTTTCTCCATTTTCTCTGCGTCTCTGTTTTTCGACCCGAGAGTTGCCAGGTTTCCTCCCCTCCCCTTCAATTCTGCTATATATACCTTTTTTGCCTGCTCTCTTCCCCCTTCCCCATGCCCTGTCTTGCCTTGCCTGAAGTAGCATTTGGGAAAGTAGTCAAAACTTGCCCTTTCCCCTGATGCTCAACACCTTACCTTTGTGTCATCCTGACCATCCCTTAGGATGTCTACCATTGTTTGCTCTGAACAAGTCACTCTGGCAGGTGCCTTTCGGGTTTTGAGCTGCAAGATTCAGCATGGGACTCAGTTTCCCTTGCATGGGAAGGGATGTAGCTCAGTGGTAGGGCATCTGCTTTGCATACAGAAGGTCCCAGGTTCAACCCCTGGCATCTGCAGGTGAAGCTGGGAGAGACTCCTGCGTGAAACCATGGAGAGCTGCTGCCAATCATGAGCTAGATGGACCACATAGTCTTACTCAGTATACAGCTACTTCCTGTGTGCATATCGGAACTCCAAGATGGTAGTTCCTTTGAGCAGCTTGGCTTTCCATCCAAGGAAGAAGGATGCATGGCATGTACAAGGCAACTCCTCACCAAGTCTGGAATCCCATCTGGATGGTTTGGGCATGTGCACGTTGGCCAGAAATTTAAAAATGACAACAAGAAGAGCTATGTTTATTATTTTTGTGTGTTTTTTTGTTTATAGCATTCTTTATTATCCTGCTGTTCAGTTTGAAGACTTTCTGAGTGGCTGAAACGTACAAATACTGAAAATCAGGTGCATTTTAAAAGGAGCAGAAGCAGGTCTCTGGGTGAACAAGAGGGTTTTCACCTGGCTTCACGAACAGAGCAAACAAGACAAGGAAGATAGGAATAAGGCGGATCAGTCACTACTAGCCATGAATGGCTGTGCTATGCTGGTATTCTTCTACATACCGTTTGCTGGAAACTGCAGGAGGGGAGAGTGCTCTTGTGCTCAGGTCCTACTCCCAGGTTTCCTTCAGGCACCTTGTTGGCCACTGTGAGTGCAGGATGCTAGGCTAACTGGGCCATTGGCTTATGTTCTTAGTCACAGCACCTGGCCTTGCCATGGATATGTGAATTTCCCCACTGAGAATGGCTTTGGGGAGTGGAGGCTTAGAGGTTAATCCAACCTCCTGGCCAGCAGCAATGGGGATTGATAGAGCAATGTACCCACCATCACTTTCACAGCCTTGCTGCTTGTACTAGCCAAGGCAGAAGAGCAGGCAGAGAAGTACACCTGTTTTCTGAGTTGCCAGGCTGGTGTAACGAAGAGGCCCAAATCAGTCCTATGGCTGTCATGTGCTGGTAGCAGGGTTGGTGGTGGGTTCTGTGCTGCTTCTGGCCCAAAACACCATATTTGGGGCAGGGTTGGAGTTCCACTGGCTACCATTGGCTATGCCACTGGTGGTGGGATCTGCTTGCCTGCTGTTTGGGCAGACATTTTGGGGCAGTCCTTGCAGTTGTGGCTTCCTCACTGACACCTGAGCTCCCCCAATGATACTCATCCAAAGCAGATTGAGGGGTGGGATTGTTCTTGCCACCATCATCTAACATAGTGGCAGAAGGCATTGGGAAATAGTGCTATTGATCCAGAGCTATGTTCAGGGTGGAAATTTGCATTATTGTGGTGGTGGGGTGGCTGAGACAATGTTTAGGTTTTCCAACCATGTTGAGGGGAGGGCCGTTATGTGGCTTCGTGGAAGCAGTACCCTGCAGAGATTAGAAGTGGTCATTCCATTGGAGAGGCCCATGTGGCCCTCGCCAGCCCAGGTGGTTGATGCTTTTAAACATTATCCCAACCCCATGTGCTCACAAAGAAATGAATAAATCGACAGTCTTGCTCAGTTTCTTGCAAGCAGTCTGATCCCAGGAGCTGTTGCAACATCCCACTTCCATTGCCCTGAAACTTGCAGCAGGAAATGGCATTGTGGGCTCCCATCTCTGTGCGAGAGGAAAAAGGCTTACTCATTAAAACAGGGGATAAAAGAAAGAAAAACACTCCTTTTTTAAAAAGAATACCATCAGGAGCAGGCTATGATTAATACACATAATTGAAGCAAATTGCAGCTAACTGCAAAAAAAACACCCCATCTCCCAGCTGTTGACAGAAGGAAGTTGCTGACAGCCTTTTCCCATGGAGTGAAAACTGGGAATGGAAAGAAAGGAGCTTTTTTCTCTAACACAAACATACACGACTGCTGTGTGCACATACACATTGGGAAAATGACACCATAATGGCTGTGAAAAATGCCACACAGCATAGACACACATGCTGCTTGGCTGGTGCTTTTGCGATTTCATATTTATTCAGAAGCTGGCACTACATGGAATATGATTTGCAGTAGTGGCAGTGAAGCCCCACCCATTTTTGGTGGCAATGGCACCAAAGTGTTCCTGCCCCCCCCCTCTGGCAATGGTGGCTTCACTCCGCCTCCCTTACCTTGAGGCGTCTGAATACAGCAGTGGCAAAGAAGCCGGTCTAGTAAACAAGTGCTACTGCTGGTGGCTGCTATTTTAATTAGAATACAGGGGCATCTAATAAAACTGAACATTGGAAGAGTCAGGGCAGGCAAAAGAAGGTACTTCTTCACAGAGTGCATAGCTAAATTGTGGAATTTGCTTGCACAAGAGGCTTTCAAAAGAGGACAAGACTAGACAAATTCATGCAGCTACTAGCCACAGTAGCTATGTTATCCTTCCTCAAAAGCTTTTAAGCAGAGGTTGGATGGCTATCTGTCATGGATGCTTTAGTTGAGATTCCTGCATTGCAGGGGGCTGTACTCAGTGGCCCTTGGAGGTCCCTTCCAACTCTACAGTTCTATGATTCTATGATCCTGTCGCTGTTGGAGGCAGTGTACTTCTAAATAAATACGAGTTGCTGGGGATTATAGATGGGTAGAGTGCTGAGAACTCAGGTTCTTCCTAGGAAAATAATTTGTCTGTGATGGAGAAATGTGGAAGGAGACATAGTTGGGCGGTTAGTTTCAGATGTTGGTGTTGTATTGGACATCCAGTCCCATAGATTTTTGGATAGCTTTTTCTTAAGCCACTGTAACCAGGTTCTTACCTAATGATAAGGAATGCTGATTCTGGAAAACAGAGCAGCTACCAGTTTCAGGAAATGCAGAATGTGTCTGTCTGTTTCTCCGAAGATTTAATTGTCAATATCAGAAGCATATTTATAACCGAGAGAGATAATAGCGAGGGAGCAATAATTAAAGGGCAATTCCTCCCTTTGAAGTTGTTTTTGGGTGATTTGAAACTGCTTATATATAGTGTACGTGTTGTGGGAGGGGGAGGGAATAGCTGTTTTTTGCTGGCCCGCATTTCCTATTCCCCCTCCATCCATGCTTGTGTTTCATTGTAAACACATCAATATGGAGCAGTCAGCAAACAAACACTCCTTTATCAGAGATATGTGTGGATCGCAGTGGATGCTAAACAGCTCGGGAAAGCAGAACTGACAGCAAAGAAAATAACTGCTAAAACCCACACGTTTAGTTTGAGGATTAATTTTGTAGCGACAGTAACTCACCGTTACAAAAGATGCAGCACAGGGAATGGAAGGGAACAGTGGCTACTGATATCTGAAGAGCAAAAAGGGTACAGGAAATAATAAACAAGGTGCTAGCTTATAGGGAAGAGTGTATGGCTTCAGTTCTTGTGGGAACTTGAAGGTTTGCAAGACCCCGGCTAAAGGAGAAAAAAATGTGTGCAACAGGGATGGGGTGGGGAGAGAGGACAAAACAAAAGGGGAAATTATAGAGTCACTGTGGGGGGAGTTTTGTCTTGCATATCTGAATCCTCCCAAAGAGAAACAAGTCTATCTTTCTCACTTGGATTTGTTTTAAAATTCAGACTTGGTAGGCAGATGGATGGACTTTAGAATGAGTATTTGCCTCCAACTGTGCTGGCCATGGTTGTGGGACTAACCTGAAATATGAACCGGAGTGTATTGTGAGGAAGTTGTTTTTTTATAACACATACACAGGGCTTTTGTTGTGCTTCCCAGGTGTTTTACTCCATACTCTGTCCACATGCAAGCCATCTTCAGGTGTTATGAAGGGGAACATGAGTAGAAAAGATCAGCAGGGCTGCTGTGGGCTTTAGCCCTGCTCCATTGCCTTACATTTCATCCTGGCTTCCCTATGTTCTAGTGTGTCTTCTGCAGCAGGGAACCTTTTCTGCTCAAGAACTCAGATCCTTCTGGGGATCTTCAATATCTCTCTCTGGGTTTTATGAATTGACTGGATTTCAACCAGTGCTTCAACAAAATATCCAGGAGGAAAATGCTATGGGGTTTATCATTTATAAAGTCTTTAATGTGTTATGTAGGAAAATGTCATTTAACTGGACATCTCTGGGGCACATTTGTTGTTTGGGATAAATGTTGTGCAGATGTTGGAGAATGCTGTTATGATATGTGTACACTGTGCAAGCAAATCTTTGAGGAATTTAAATGTTCCCAGAGCAGTGATTGGCCTTTATGAAATAAAGATAAGGGAAATTATATTGGCAGTTTAATGGAATGCAAACTTTTAAAAATAGAATGCCCCTTTTGATTCTCTCACTCTGTCTGTCTCTCTCTTTTTCATTTTCACATGGTCAGTATGGGTGGTGCTCTCAGTTTCCATTATAACCATGAGGTCTAGAAGCTTGTTTTTAAAGCTGTAATACTCAGAATCCCAATAAATGCCCAAACGTGTAGCCCAGAAGTGGAGTTGTGGTGTACTATGTGTACTTTTAGAGGGACCATATTCTGCCTTCACTCTGGTAAATTATTTTAACATACATGGAATAGTTCCTAAATTGTGCCTTGAGATCAGAATAATCTTTGCCGGTCCAAAGAAAGCTGGCGACTCTATTTGTTTTTCCTCTTTGACATCTAGCAGTATCAACTGGGCAGAGTTTTAATAATGTTCTCTCCATCCTGCAAAGTGTCTATTGAATCAATAGAGATAGTAGGCTTATAGTGATAAATCATATCAAGATATGAAAATAATTTTATTCGTGTTATGGATTGCCTCACTTTGGTTGAGCCAGCAGGATTCCTGTGATCTATCACCTCAAATCATCCGTGGCATATTATGGCTGTGACAAAGGAGACAAGCTCAGGAATATCCCTTTCGCAAAGCCTGCAGGATAAAATAAATAATGTCCTTATGCTATATATGCAAACAGAATATTCGGACTTTGTAGCCACAAATAAGAATGTAGTCATTTTGTCGTTTTGCCGTGTTGACAGATGGGTAAAATGACAATGCAAGTGTGATAAAATCGCTCACATGAATTGGGCTGTTGAGAATATAAGAGCATAGATCAACTACACCAATCATATTATTATAGATTCAGGCCTTGATCCAGTGAGGGATTTGGTTCCACAATAACAGAAAGGAAGGATATGTGAGAAAGATAAATTAATGAATGAATGAATGGTTTGCATATGGAAACACATATGGGGAGCACTGCAGCACACTGCAAGGTAATAATAATAATAATAATAATAATAATAATAATAATAATAATAATAATAAATTTTATTTATATCCCGCCCTCCCCAGCCGAAGCTGGGCTCAGGGCGGCTAACAACAATCAAAAATAGTTCAACATTCTAAAAACATTCATTATAAAATTAATTAAAATCAAATTAATGGCAACCATCAAGCAAAATTCTGTGCAGGTTGCCAGAGGAGGGGGTCAGGCTGCGCCCTGACCAAAGGCCTGGTGGAACAGCTCTGTCTTGCAGGCCCTGCGGAAAGATGTCTGGTCCCACAGGGCCCTAGTCTCTTGTGACAGAGCGTTCCATCAGATTGGAGCCGTGGCCGAGAAAGCCCTGGCTCTAGTTGAGACCAGCCTAACCTTTCTGTGACCTGGGATCTTTAGGATGTTTTTATTTGCAGACCGTAAATTTCTCTGTGGGACATACCAGGAGAGGCGGTCCCGTAGGTACGAGGGTCCTAGGCCGTATAGGGCTTTAAAGGTTAAAACCAGCACCTTAAACCTGATAAGAGACTGCTGCAAGGATGAAAACCAAGCAAAGTACAAACTGCTAAGATACAGGTTCTTATTCTGGCACATTTATTTCTGGCTTGTAAATAATAATGGTCTCCCTATTGCGAGACCCCCCCCCCCAACCCCAAGAGCCAACCGGAAGAAATGAATGACTCATGACAATGTGTTATGGGATTAAATTGGCCACTACTTTATTTAAACTTTCAGATGTAAAGAAGACATTGGCTTAGGCACTGGATGTGTATCTCTCCCAGTCCCCCCCGATACAGCCCCTTTAACGGGGAACCCTGGGATTGCCGCTGTGTGTGGTGGGGTGCCCATCACAGCTTCACCCCCCCCCCCCATTTAGGTGAAGATAGACTAAAGGATTCCACACAAGGCATAAAACCGCCAAAGTTGTGACATCTGCTACGGTGTTATGTACTGAATTGAATAGGATCCAAACTGTAGCAGTCTGATTGATCCTAGAACAATAGGATCCAAAAGGCAGCAGTCTGATTGGTCCTAGAACAATGCAGCAGTATGATTGGTTGGCAGGAACCACCCAATCATGCTCCAGATAGAAGTGAATCCACAACCTGATTGGCTTACAGTAGAAATTCCAGAATTAGCCAATCATGTGCAGCCCATTGTGTAAATAATGTATATAAAGCAGATACTTTGAGGGGACTTTCATTCATTCCTCCTCACCACTATGAGCTGAATAAAGAGCATGAAATCACTTTGCGACTCTGAGTATATTTCATACGGGAAAGGCGAAACCTGCCAATGCAGGGAAATTCCTTCCCAGTCCTTTAAGAGCAACCATCGTAAGACCGTAGCAGCACCCGCATACCTGTAAAAGAAGTTAATCTGTAATAAAATAGCAAAGGCAGGGTGAAGCTCTGGAGCCGACTGTGCACTCTCAGGTAGGCTCCGCCCCTTTAACTATGCGAAGAGCGGACCGGAGTGAAGACTGCTCACTCACGGTCCATTCTGCTGGCTCTGCCTCTGCCCACCACGGATTGGTTCATTTGAACTGAGGTTTGGCAGGAACCACAAAGGGCTGTGATGTGGGGAGGAGGACAAGGAACTTCTGCCGGTGTCTCAGGGATCAGGGGGTGCTGTGTGCGGCCACGGAAAGGGCGCCCTCCTGTTGATGGGAGAGTGGTCATTACTAAGTCTGGTCTTTTGTGCCGTTTTAGAATAGTCTTTAGTGGCATGGATCTTAGATGTCTTTCAGATGTATTTGCCACACTAAGAACAAGGCTGTGACTCTAGGGATGTGGTAAAAGATTCCTTCATTGCAGTGGGGGGGGGGACGACAAAATGACCCTTGCGGCCCCCTCCAGTGCTACAATTTTATGATTCTAAATGTAATGAATAAATAGTAAACAAACGTGGTAGGTGGATTAAACCTTTAAAAGCCAATAGTAAAACCAATTGAATAATATAACTGTCCAGCATAAACACTCAGTTCCCTTGAGCTATTTCTGAGGCTGTAGAGCCCAATGTGGATACTGAGCTCCCCATGCCAGGCTGCCAGGGCTGCCAGCTACCCGCCATTTTAATTACCCACAATGTCTTTGATGTAGTAGTGTTCCAGGGCATTGTGGGAAATTTAAATGGCTGACAACCTATCACAGTGCTGCTGTTACCTACTGCTACTTGCTTGAGGTGGTGGTGTACCAGTGTAGAAGGGAAGCCACTAGAGGACAGTTTTCTGAAGACTGACTCAAACGTGTGGCTAGCTCTGTTAAAAAGGAAATGCTGTACCTGGGTAACCTTGCCCTATAGAAGCTTAACTTAACCTTCAAAAACCAATGCAAACCAGTAGATGTTTTACAATATTTGTGGAAATGCTTGATGTTTTATCTGGCTCCATTGGGAAAGATTTCCACAGCTAGAGGCCAACTACAGTATACATTGCCACTAGTTGATGAGCACATGCAAGCCTTAGCAACTGCTGATAATAGTTGTTAACAGCATACAATTTTTCAAAAGCTGTTAAAACATACGCAAACACACACGCGTGCACGCGCGCGCACACACACACAGAAGAATTGCCCCTTCCCTAGTGGAATATCTTAATCCTGCATAGAGACTGCAGTCGGTATCACCCAATACTCCTGAGATCATTCACTATTCTCTTCCTGGCCACTGAAATCCATGATGCCCCAGAGGAAGTGGGAAACTATTTTCTCAGGGGTGGGGGTAGGCAATTCATTTCTTACTCCGCTGGCCACTTCTTCCTGCCACAAAAATTAATTTCCTCTCTCTCTCACACACGCACACACTTAAAGCCAGTTTTCCTGTGGTTTGGGATTTCTTTTCCATTCCCTCCACCCCTTTCAAGGGGTCAGTTTATTTGACCCTATTACGCTGGAGGCATCTGATCAAGAGGAACTAGGCAGTGCCTCAGGAAGCTGATTTCACAGCAGCGGTGAAGACATTGGAAATTGGATCTGATGGTATCTTGGGCTGCCTCCGCAGTGCTCTTTCCCCTGTCTTTGAACTGAAAGCTTGTTTGTGCTACAGAGAACAACCTCCAGGGAGAGAATACAGGAGTTCTTGTATATATTTGGGACTGTGCATGGAATGAATGCCATTTTCAGGCATTACAAGGCTTCTTTATGTCTCTCGCTCATCCATGCTGTGAGATTTCTTCCGTTTGGGGTGTGACTTCTTGGCATGGGTCCAAGAGGTTAATCTTTTGTCCCTCAATTTTCCCCGGGAAAATCTGTGGTTTACTGCTGAATCGGGGGTGGGGGGGTGAGGAGTCAATCTGCAGAAAACCTGATTGATGTTGGTTCCCATTCAGTGGTAAATAGTGAATTTTCTTGGGGAAAGTGGCAGTACAAAAGATAAACCTCTTGGACCCATGCCACAGTGCAAACAAGAAATATCAGAGCAAACAGAAGTGTGAATGATCTCTTAAATCTCTGTCTCCTTTAATCTGCTCCTGTCTTAGCCCAAATGTCACTTTAGCTGAAATCCAGAGCTATTGATTCAATTAGAGTATTGCCCTTAACTTGAAAGAGATGTGGATTGTAGCCACATATGCATCTTCCTTCCGTATTGTGGTCTGGCAGAAGATGGAGGTGAAATGAATGCCAGCTGGCTGCCCCATAGATCTGTATATTAGATCTCTTTTCTTGATCCTATCCTCTATTTGATAGCAGTCTCTAGACAGGCTTAAAGTCCTCCTTTCTTGCCTTGGCTTTATTTTGTCAAACACTGTGTTAATTGTTTTTGTTGTCTGAGTCGTTTCCTCCCTCCCCCCCCCTCTGCCCAACGCCATGCAGTGGTAAAGGTCAGCTTTCAGAAACAGGCCTGTCCATGGCTGATAAGGTGTTCGGGAGATTGGATTTGAGTCATTAAGCTCTCTCTCCCTGTAGACATGGATTCTGCTCCGTTGCAGAGGAAAGACACAGACAAGCAGAAGAAGCGATGGCTTATCATATGAAGAGAGGGCACGCAAGACTGTACAGGCATGCTTCATGCACCATGTGCTGTGCACACTGCCCCATACATGCTTCTGTATTTGAGCATAGCAGGGAAACCTGTATACTGCCATATGAGAAAAGGAAGACCCTCCACCAGCTCATAGAATTATTGTGAGTTAATCTGCAACCCTCCCCTGCAAATGTCAGGGAAATCCCTTGCCATCACCATAAAGCAGCAAAAAATCCACTCCCAATATTGCAGGGGGTGGGGGTGGATCTTTGGAAGGGTGTGGATTTCAGCACAGGCTTAATAAATGCACTAATTCGGGAAGCAAAGCCTAAGCACTTCAGGCAGGGAAGTCCCCCCCTGTACAAAAAGCTAAAGGCCCACAATCAGCAAAGTCTCCCTATGGGTTTCAGAGGGAAGGGTATGGCCACAACTGTATAGAACACCCTGCCTCATGCTGTTGTAGAACAAACCTACACCACTTTCGGAACACTGAATAAGATCTCTCCTTCAGATCAAAGCAAACCTGCTGTGAAGGTGTTCCTTCTGATTCACTGGACTATTGAGACTTTGAAGAGGGAGGGGGTAGACAGCATTGTGCTGTCCTATGGACTCCCAGCCACCATCACCCCTGACTGTTGGCTAAGCTAGCTGGAGCTGATGGGAGTTGGAGTCAAGCAACATTTGGAGGCGCCATGCTGGCTACCTCTGCTTTAAAGGCAAGTAGCAGCACTTGGAAATGTAAAAGCAGCTGGTGCAGCTAATATTCAACATTATCTATCGAAATTGGACAAACAGGAACATTGGCACCTCTGCTAATTGATTTGCCAAAAAAGCTGAACCCAATTCATCCTGAATATGACTGATTTTACCTGGAAAATTATTCATATGGTCCCCACAGTAGGCCTCTGGCAGTTCTTCACAGGTCAGCAGTGAAGTCTGTAATAATTTCTTTGCCACTCACAAAAGCTCTGTTGCATGAATATATGGTAGACATGATGGAGGCAGGGAAGAAAGACCTCTCTGCTGACCTCACTGTCATATCATGGACTCTATAATGGCTCTAAGCTATGTTCAGGCAGTTTCAAAGTGCATTATCTTTCTTGTATTCTAATCTGTTTCCCAGGAACTTCATTGCCCTTGACTCATTGCTCTACCAAGGTGCACTGCAGCTCTGCCATCTGTAGAGAGGACACCTAGGACCAATTGTGCCAAGGACTGATATAAATGATTGTTACAATAATAAACTAAGCTGATGATAGAAATGCATGAACAGACTTACTGGCTTCCCAAGAGCATTAGGAAAAACAAACCAGCAATAGGATCTATCCCCGTCTGGGGTAGAGTATTTTAATCAGTCCACTATTCTGGCAGAGGCCATTGGCCCTATGACCTGTGCTGTTTCGGGTAACAATCTGAGCATGGCAAAATAATCATCAAGGTGACCTACTTGCCAGCCCACTAAATAAATATATACCTGTGTGCCTTATTCATATACCCATTCTGTATATAGAAGCTCTCCTTGGCTTACACACTGAAGCTGTAGCACAACTTAAGCAAAGATGCCCTATATACCCAGAAGCACCTGCTCCCTATACAAGAGGAGACATATATGGCTCATTAAGACATAGGTGATTAGGCACATGAAGCCCAAGACGCAACATACGCCATGCAAAAACAGTGTCTGCACCATGTAATAATGAGCACTTACAAGGAGACTAGCATATTTTATGCCCACATCAGCAAATGCATATACACGAGCGCACATTATGTAACATATATATTTATGGTACAGACACTCAAGTAGGCCCTTTAAAAAAATACTGGAGTGTAGAATGCCCTCATTCAAGATGGCAGCCCTTTTATTCTTAGTGAAACAGGGTCATTCATGATAATAACAACAACAGCAACAGGAGCAACAACAAGATGGGTGGGGTACAAATAATAAATCATCATCATCTATATTACAGTATGTTTCCTAAGTAATCCGGTTAAAATCCAGATATAGATGTGCATTAGCCAGCCATTTAAAAACAATGTTTTACATTTATAAAAACCAAAAGATGATTTATGATCTGCGATGTTTGTTTTGCCATTATTCTTTCCTCTTCCCCTTTTGGGATACTGTCACAGAAGTAAAAGGTTTGGAGGGGAATGTGTTTTTTAAAGACCACTAGTCGCAGAAGAATACAAGGAATCGTTGCCTCGTAGCTACATTTCCTTGCAGAAGAGGATTGCATCAGCTTGTGCTAAGTCTCAAGATGCTCTCAGATGCTCTTTATCCAACACCTGAGAAAGTAATCAGCTGTATAACCTGCTTAGCACTCAAGAGTCACGAGAACCATGACCACTCCTCCCTTCTCAACTCTTCTGCCCTAGCCACATGTTATCTGCGCATTCACCCAAAGCAGCCTGCTGACAGAGAACAACATCAGGGAAGCAGGATCTGAATGTCTAGAAAGGCTGTGAAACTGTAATATTGTGCAGGTGATTTGAACTCCTCTTGTAAAAGGGATGGCTCAAAAGCACTTTATGCTATGTACTGGCTGTTTCACCAAGTCTGCTGTCTTGAGCAAGGACAGACAGAGGGTTCTTGCCACAACCAGCTTTCTTTATAAGATGACTCACAACAATCTTTTACCAACCAGTCCTCCCCCATTATAGTCATATTACCTGTGCAAAAAGTTGGACAGAAGAAGAAAAACACACACAAGCTACTTATATCATCATGGACTAGCATCATCTACACAGAGTGTTGACCTCATAAATGCTATGGGGGCTTTAGTTTATAAATTGTGCCTTTCTTATAACTAATTACAGACATTGTTGACCACTTGAACTCCCCCCCCCCAATATTTGTTTCCCCACTGGGTGCTTAAATGTGGGCACATTTCACGTCACAAAGCTGTAAACAAAAGGTTTCCAAAATCCTTACAACTGGCTTAGTTTCGATGAGGGAATTTATTATTCCAAAAAAAGGGGCTGTATTTAGAAATAAGAGCACTGACTTCATTGTAAAGCTCACAAAGCAGTGTTTAATTTTAATCACACAGTTAGTTGTGTTCATTTAAAATGGATTACTCATATGTTTCTAATTAGGCAAGCATTAAGTCCTTTGTTGTGCTGGGTCAGCATCTTGTAGGATTTTTTTCAGGTCATTGCCTCCTGTCAAAACACTGATTTTGTCATATAGCACACACACAAAGAGAGAGCTTGAGCTTCCTACAAACTGTGTGTGTGTGTGTGTGTGTGTGTACTTGTATGCATACACACCCATACAAACACACATGCCTGTCTACTTATTTTATGAGAGTGTATATAACCATTTTATTTCAATCGTCAAATATTAGTATATTCTCCTTAAGGGTACATAGTTAGCATATGGTACCACTTTTAATTATTATTATTTCATTTACTACAAAAAAAGTACAAATATAACAAAAAGAAAGAAAGAAAGAAAACAAAAATCTAAACTGTAAAACCTCAAAGCCTGGAAGGACAAAAGTACAAAGATACAGTGCAGTTTCAAAGGGAAAATAAAATATTAACTCATACAAAGGTTTGCTTTACAAATAATAAAGATACATAAGAATAAAAGAATTCTCCACCTGTTAGTTCGATCATTATTGAGACTAAAGGTTCTATGTAGTCTTAAATGAGTCAGGCATTAGCATATACTGGTGGCACAAATCAAATCACATGTAGGATATTTATAAACTCTCCCTTCACTTAAAGGTTGGTTCTAAGTGTGTAACCTTGTATATTACTGGTACTTGTAAGACTTTTTTTCTGAGTAAACATGCCTATGGTTACAATGTTAATCTGCAGTTTACAAATGCTTTAAGGCTTTGGTTATTGGACTACTAAAGTGTGGTCCAATAGGCCTTGATTTTTGATGAGTTATTATTATTAATGGATTGTTGTTGAATGGATGTAATCTGTTGAGACAGATTACAACAAAATGATACAATGCTGGAGTTAAAATAGCATAAAAGTAACAGCAGTGGATTATATTTGGGAAATGAATCGCATTCATTAACACCCTCCTGATCTCTGGCCACTGTGCCATCTGCACAAAGTTTTGTCTATTATAGAAGTATACATATATGCCACTCTTCAATAGAAATGGATATTCTTAGGGTGATTATAAGCAACTCAGGCACCAAACGGTGTAATGTAAATGTGTAAACAGCCTCCCCCCCACATTATACATGATCAGCCATACATTTGTCAGGTTAGTAAAATAATATCTTCAGAAAAAGAAGGCGAACCAATATTCCCTGTGCAGTATGTGATGATCAGAGGTACACATTTTCCTTTGCCACATTTGTGTGACATAGATCTAATGATGTCATTCTTTGGTACCTGTGATGTCACAATAAACTCAGTGCACATAGGTTCACTCACACGAGGAGGAGGAAAGGACCAAAGGGACAGATCCTGTTTGTTCTGTTGGAGAAGAAATAGGAAGATCAAAGCAAATAAAATCAGCCAGTATGTTTGAATTCTCCTGAACATACTGGCTGTGGTGGTATTTACCACCTGCTCTTAAAGGTATAATCCTGCCTTCCCCAACCTTGTGTTCTTCAGATGTTTTGGACTACAACTTCCATCATCCCAACTACTGGTCATGATTGGGGCTCATGGGAATTGGAGTCTGACAGCATTACCAAAGCTGATTAGTACTATGCCACAACACTCTTTTTTTTAGAGAGAGAGAAATAGAATGAAAAATACTGACAGAAGGGGGATAAAAAGTGAGGCACCTTTTTGGCATCCATCTGTCTTGGGAATCAGTGGAAGAGTGTGCCTTTGGGGAGTGAAGTCAAACCATTTGAGAGTTACAGTGACTAATATGGGAGAGACATGTTTTGGGGCAGTTGGGGCAGATGAGGGCATCCAGCTGTGCTGCTATAGGTGCACCATGACATCTATTCTCTCTCTGCTCCTCCCAGCTGTCATTCATCCTCTGGTCACTGCTGTGGATACATAGCCTGTCTCCAGGTACTGTGGTCATCTACAAGGGATTCCCACACAGTGGGGTTAATGTTGTCAGCCTTCACATTCCATTTGCAGACACAATGGCCTTGTGCCTGAAGCCAGCTCCATGAAGAGCAGGTCCTTGAGGATCCTGCCATCTTTCATTCTGTGGACATGGCCAATCCAGTGTACACATTGCTGAGACAGTAGTGAGAGCCTACTGGGAATGTGGGCTTGGGAAACACATGATCTTTGTTTGTGACTCTGTCCTGCCATGTGATGCCCAAAATCTTTGTGATGCAGTGCATGTGGAAATTGATGAGACGTCATTCCTGGCAAGTGTAAGTTCCCCATGTTTCTCTGTAATAAAGCAGCATGATCAACATGCAAGCCTGGTAGACCTTCATCTTGGTCATTCTCCCATACCCTTTTGGAGAGGCATTGTCATAGCTGCCTTGCCAATATGCTTGTCCAGCTCAGTGTCAATGGAGAGGTTGTTGGTTATGGTAGAGCTTAAGTAGAAAAAAATTGTCTACCACCTCAAGCATGTGGTCACCAATGTTGATGTGTGGACTGCTATGGGAGGAGGTAAAATAATTTATAAAGTATGAAATTAAAGGAGGGTTTCCTGTTGCAGTTTGGGAGTTGAAGGTGAGTCTGGAAAGATTGAAGGCACTACTCTAGCCAAGGCAGAAGATGGAAGTAACACTCTTCAGGCTTTACCCTGGTACAAATAATCAAGTCTGAGTTATACTTCCCCAAAGATGCTCAAGTGTAGTATTTGATGCATCAGCTGAAAAGTTTCCCATGGCTGTGTAACAGTTTTGTGGTTTGGATCTAACGCACAGGCAGGGTTGGAATAGATCCCTAAGTCTTATTCAAGATCAATGCAATTGTACCCGTTTAGACGGGTACAATTTGCTGTTGTCACAGTGTGAGACCAGCTGAATGCCTCAGTCTGCCAAGCAACTTTTTCATGCACAGGATCCCCCATCTAGGGCAGGGATTTGTGCAAAGTGAAACACAGCCAATTCCTCTTTAGAAAGCTTGCCTTGCGTTAAGCCTATTGCAGCATTAGTTCAGTTGGTTCAGATCTGCTCTGTGAATCTAAAAAACATAAATTCAATCTCTTTGTTCTTCTAGTATTAATGTATTTATGTAAACACATGTTTCTTCCAGGGAGCCATGCGACTGCAGGTCTTTTCTCTCTCCTGATTAAGGATTTGGATTTAAATTACTATAATATTAACAAATACGGTGAAATATTTAAATGTTTCTCATGTGCTAAACAGCCTGCTTTCAGAGCTATGTTTATGCACATCTGCCTGGTGTCAACTGAGTAATAAATTACCACTTGCAAATTATGTGCAAATCACCAGTTTGTGTACACACCACATCCAAAGTAAGTTCGGTAAACTTCATTTCACCTTCAACAGCAACAATTTTTATACTCTTATGGCTACAGGCAATCGTATCAGCTTAGGTTACATTAAAATGAATGGGAGTTTCATAGTTCTTGATGGATTGTGACAATTGTCTAGATCGAATTTCAGCATGTAGTGATGACACCACATAATACTGGTCTTGAAGAATCCACACTGCTGGCCTATATGCTTCTGAACCCAATTCAAGGTGTTAATACTGACATATAAAGCCCTAAAAAAACATGTTCTCCAGCTACCAACCTGTTCATGCATTAAGGTCAACTGGGAACCCGCTTCTTGTGGTCCCACCACTAGGAAAAATGCATTGTTTGGTATGAGAAGTGGTCTTCATTGGTGGCACTCCATCTCTGGAATGCCTTCCCATTCATCAATCATCTGGCACCAATTGAGTCATTAGGTTTTGGTGCTGCTTAAAGACACATCTTTTTTTTCTATTCAGGCTTTTGAAAGAAGGCAATATATGGCTAGTAGCTATGAGTTTCCTTGCTATATTGTTATAGATTATGCTATGAATTGTTTTTAAATCATTGTTTTGTGTTTAGAGCTGTAATCAGTATGATGAACGGCAGGTTCATAAGTTGAATATTCCCTTTGTCTTTATGATGCGGAAGAATCGGTCCTCTGTGTCTGTATTGCCAAGAGGCAGTCAGATCTCTTGCTAGATCATCGGACACTCTCTTTATTAAACTGAAAACAAGGATTGTGATAAAAGTCATGCTGTGTGATTTATTATTATTACCTCTAATTCATCACACTCATGCGTAAATGAACGTGCAGGCTATTTCCAAGCAATGTTTTCTTGTGAAGTTGGAATAAAATAAAGGGGTGTGTTTGTGTGGCACCACCACTTTTAGAATTCCTAAACCTCATGCTATGCATAATATCATACATTCATTTGAAATCATTTTGCCTTCCCTTCTGATATAGTAAATGATGCATAGCTCATTAGTTAATTGTGCTTGCATTCAGCAAGCATTGAGGAGATTTTTGGCTGCGGCTTGTAACTCCTGCAATTCTGATTCAGATTCAGATGTGTGGAGAGTGGAACTCTCACATCCCAACATCCCATCCCATGCGCGAGTGACTTGTCGTGTTCTGCTCTGGAGTGCAAATGTTGTTCCAAGACAGTTACCTGCATCTTGCCCCTTGAGCTCAAAGGTGCTTCTACAAAAATTAAAGTCACAGGGATCTTTGAAGAAAGCTTTTAATCCAAGATCAGAAGTGGGATGAGGGCTTTTTTCCCCTTTAAAAAAGTATGGAGGTGATGTATTCTTGGGGTGGGTGGGTGCCTCAGTTATCTCTTTGCTCCTGCTTTATTTGGGGGCACACTGTAGTTTGTGTTTTACTGATTCACCTGTTGGGTGTGGGGTACTGTGTAGAGTATCCTGTCTTTGATTAAATGGCCTATTCCATTCCAGTCCTGTGAACATATAAAGAAGGTGTGTGCTTTGTAGGATAAGTACCTAACATGTAGAAATCGAAAATACAATTTCTGCATCGGTCTCTTGGTGCCTTTTTATTTCTGATCTTGTCTGGAAGATCTATGGATTGTGTCTTCCTTTATGTTGGGCGATAAAGAGAACAGTGCTTACAAATAAATCACTGGTGATTCAGAGCTCTTGCTCCTGTGATGCGTACTTTATACCTTGTTAGATTTGAAATTAGCTAGCTATTACTGCTCAGGTACAAGATTCCTAAGTCATTGTTGATAGGTCTCTGAAATAATCAACTCTGTGTTTCCAAAGGCAGGATTGAGCGTTAAGAGACAGGATGAAGTGGAAAATGTCAATCCTCATCAACGATGTCTGAATGCCTTTATAAAAACCAGTTGTGTTATCATATCTCAAAGCATCTTTAATTAAATTTTAAAATTGGGCTCAAGAGTCCCTGATCCCCCTAGGTACGTGCATGACTTTAAACAGTCATGGCTTCCGTCAAAGTATTCTGGGAGCTGTAGTTTGTTGAGGGTGCAGAGAGTTGTTAGGAGACCCTGTTCCCCCTCAAACAGCTACAATTTTCAGAGTGGTTAAACAATCATTCCTTCTTTCCGGGGAACTCTGGGAATTGTAGCTTTGTGAGTAGAATAGGGGCTTCCTAACAACTCTCAGAACAAACTTGGTTTAAATGAAATTTTCTTTCGTTTCCATTAAAATTTGGTTTCCATTAAAATTATTAGTAAAATTGTAGCTAACCTATTTCTTTTTCAACATGTAAATAAAACCAGCAGTTTTTAAATAATTTCATATTAAAAAATATCTCACATTTACATCACTTGGGTAGGCTTGCTTAAACAAAAATGGGTTTTATCGGGCATCAAAAACACTACAGTAATCACACCTGCCTAATATCACTGGACAGTGAGTCCAAAATGTTGGTGCTGTTACCGGAAGGGCGGATTCCTTGCAAGTGTGGAATAAACATTATGTGGTGCTCATAGTCATGTATATGTAATATATTTTATGTGTAATATTTCATAACTATGGTGAGATGGCTTCCCAGGGTTAATATTGGGATTCATGGCTTAGCTTTCATTTCGGCACTTGCATTGAATAACTCACTTAAATTCCATATAAATGGTTGAAGCTGTGAGTCCTATTCATATAACGTACATTGAGCTCATATTCGCCTTGCCCTCATCACAGCCCTTTCAATGTATATTCAACGCTTCACAAATCTTTGGTTGTTGGGGAACGGCTTAGTCATAATGACTCCATTTGACACCTGACCTCAGACTTTAGCTATTTGATCAGAAGTACCTGCAGGTATATAGAGTGTGTGTCTGAGTTGATTGTAACACATTTCCTTCCTTTGGATCAGAAGTGACTAGGCTAGGAAATTGCTGTAGCAGAAAGGAGGCGAGGAGAATACTGTTAAGCTCTTGACTCTGGCTGCCTCAGAAATGTAATTGTTGGTGGTGGTTCTTCTGGGCTAGATAGCTTCATGCTAATACAGGCCTCCGTTTGCCCCTTGTTGGATGTGCTGAATTGTATACAGTATATGCATGTACAGAACGCAAACCTTTCCAAGAAAAATCAGTATAGGTGAATTGGTCCTAAGAATGATTGCACCATTGCCATTCAGAGGACATTGCGTCCAGTCCCTTTATCGTGAATCACTGATTCATGAGAATGATGTGAACCATGTTCAATAATTAAATGAGAGAAAAAGAAACATAAATTGTTATTAGTCGTTCAGTAAATTTCATGTGCCCTAGTTTGGCTGCTGCTCACCATCAGCTAATTGATATGCAGATGTATGTATGGTGAGATGAACAAGGATTTATGAGGTTAGATCCAGAGTAAGTTCTTTGCACTCAGCTCCTGTATTGATAGAGTTTTTAATGTAGAGATTAGTATTAAGAAGTTGGTAACTTAGGGGCTTGTGCTAAGGTAACATGACCCGGGCAGTTGCAAAGGCCTAAAAGTTGCTGCATAACTTTGTATTAGAGACTCTGAAAAATGCCGTTGTTTCAAGCCATTCCACATTCCTCTCGTTTATTTGTGAATCCAGAATACATTTACCATTGAAGCCAATGGGACAAATATGACTCCTAGATTTCAGTGTGACCTAAGTGAAACTAATTTAGTTCAGGTCCAACCTACAGTGTTGATAGCATTGCTTAGTAGAGTGGACAGCGTGCTGGGGCTGCTTTGCTCACCTGACTTCCATTGAGAGGGAAGAGGTGTAGTGCTGGAAAGGTCAGTGTGGTACAGATGTGTTGGTGAAGCAAATCTGATGCTACAACTGGCATGTTTGCACTCCCCGGACCTCACTGCCACACCTCCCCCCCCCATCCCAGTATGCTGTAGTGACTCAGCCAAACAAAGGTCAGGTGAGTGGCACAGCCCCAGCACACCATCCACTGGTGCCCCTTAGTCATATTTGCTGGTGTTCTTCTACTGCTTCCAGAAAGTCCTTTCTCTGCCCCATTTCGCATATCTTGAATTACCCCTCCATGCTTTCAGTCCTATTCGATAACGTAGCTGTGGCTTCTTTCCTCTATGCTGCTTTACTAATGAATGAAAACCAGGGAGAAATCCGACAAGATAATTGATTTTTAGTTATTAGTCAATTTAGGGGAAAAACCCTAGTGGCTAAAGAGCAATTTTATCAAAAGCAGTTAATTAGTTTCTGCTAGACGATTCCATAGACAATGCCGACTTCACAATAAAACTAACCTCTGATAAATCTTCCTCGTTTTCACACTTCGTTAAATGGTTAAGAGAAGAACTGGTGGTCTTGAAAGAGATGGAATTAGAAGGTTCTGCACAGGAAAATTGCTAAGACACAGCTTAGTTCCATAGGTTGACTTCTTGAGATCTGGCTTCATTGATTATGAATTCTGAAAGGTTTCCTTGAGTAGGTTCCGGTGGCCATTCCTCGCTTTCCCATTTATTTGCTTGTATATATTTATGGATCCCCTGAAATATATAGCAAACATTATAAAAAGGATTGTGCAGAGTACATAATAACAATTGTTATTAGTATCTGGGTGGGGTAGTGTGGTGCATCTACATGTTTCATTGTGAAACTGGAAAAGTAGAAATCACAAACTCTGCAATGGATGAAAAAGGGGCCACACTTGTTGATCTAGAGCAGTCATTCTAAACCTTAGGTTCCCAAGTGTTCTTGAACTACAGCTCCCATCACCCCTGACCATTGGCTATGCTGGCTAGGAATGATGGAAATTGTAGTCCAACAACATCTAGGGACACAAGGTTGAGAGACTGATCTAGAGGCATGACTCTCACTTTGAGTGCAAAGGCCCTTGATTCCATTCCCAGGCAAAGCCTTGTCTGAAGGAAAGATGGGTTATATCTTTGCAGAAAGGCTGTGCCAGTGGTAGAGCATAGTATATTCATACAAATGGTTCAGTCAGTGGTGTCTATAGATAGGGCTGGACCCTTCTCTTCTGCAACCCCAGAAATGCATCTCCAGTTAGGGTAGAGCAGTCTTCCCAACCTGATGCATTTCAGGAATTTTGGACCGTGACTCCTATAATCCATGATCTTTGGCCTTGTTGGTTGGGACTGATGAGAGTTCAAGGCCAGTTTTAACTGTCAGTTGTTTCACTTGGAATAAGGCAACTTCCTGTGTACCAGAGGCAACCAGTTCAGGTATTCCTTTTTACGTGCAGTGCTAGGCAGGGTGCAAAACTGCTACAATGGAACAAGAGCAATGTCACAATAATTTTGAAAAGCTTTATTATCACATGAAACAAGACTGACCAAATGCCTGCATCTTTTTTTTCCCCCTTCTGCAGCAAGGGACGAGAATGTAGCCACCTTCCGTGGTTCCGAATACCTTTGCTATGACCTCTCTCAGAACCCCATCCAGAGCAGCAGCGATGAGATCACACTCTCCTTCAAGACGTGGCAGCGCAATGGGCTTATTCTACACACGGGCAAGTCGGCCGATTACGTCAACTTGGCTCTGAAAGACGGCGCGGTCTCATTGATCATTAACCTGGGGTCCGGAGCCTTTGAGGCCATTGTGGAGCCAGTCAGTGGCAAATTTAATGACAACCATTGGCACGACGTTAAAGTGACGCGCAACCTGCGGCAGGTAATGGGGAAGGAGAGAGAATGCTGGGGAGGCTCTTCTCTATAGAATCAAAGGTTGGGGTAGATCAGTGGTTACCGGGCAACTGTTAGATAAACGGGGTCTCAGGGTGGGAACAGCCGAGCATTTGCATCCTAGCCTTTCACAATAACTGGAAGGAAAACAAGTGTTCATTAATTTACTGTAACTTAGCCGCATTGCAATATCTTCATTTCCACTTAATAATTTTCTGTCTTTCCCCCCTCCCTTGATTTGATTTAACAATACGATTTTGTGACTTAACTTTACTTTCATCTCCCTTTTCCTTTGCTCTTTCCCCCTCCTTTTCTTTCTTTTTTATTATTTCCTTAATTACATTTCAATCTTATCAGTAATATTCTTGTTGCATTTAATTACAGTAGGAATGGAGACTGTTTTCTGCAGCTGCTTTATCCGCTCCCCTTTTTCTTCTTTTATGTCCTGTTAATTGATTTAACCATTTCCATAATGCCATTACTCAAATGCTGTAAGAACCCAGTCCACTAGGATGTTCTCTTGTGCAAAACCTGTTGCAACCAATGCAAGGATATTTCAAGAGGGCTTGTGCAGGAGAACCTCCCAGTGACCTGGGTCCATAAAAGCCTTTGTTTCTACCTCTCCACCCCCCTTTTTTTAGTTTATTTGTGTGTGTGCTGGTTACTTATTTTAACCTTACGCTCCTGACACTTAACAGGCCGTACTTCTTCCAGATCTCCCTATTTTCTTTGTTTTGGTTTTCTTTTCTGAATCTACACTGTTGCTTCTTTTCTCTCTGTCCACTTTTCCCCGCGAGGACTTCAAAAGACCTACTAATCAAAGCTACCATGGAAGAGGCTCTACAATGGTTGATGTTGCCCTTTTGCAACTTCACCTGTTGCTCTTCTAAGCAGACAGATCAGGTGATGTGCTGACTTAGACAGCTCTTTAATATCACACCTCTCTCATAAAATATAAATAAGAACTTTTAATAGGTAGGATTCATTTAAATAACCTTGCTTCTGAAAGCTGGTGAAATATATCAGGTCACGGGGTCATCTACATCATGACAAATGGAACTTTATGTTGTCTATGTAAATCATCTTGATTAGGTAAATGCTGTGTAAAATAGCTTGTAAGCTATTATTTCTTTCAAATTAATTCTTTAAAGTGCTGGGTGGTAGTTGTTTTTAATGCAAACATTTAGACCGACACTTGTTGATGCAAGCAAAACATAACCTATTTATTTTGCTTGCTCATATGAATGTTAACACCAATCATTTTATGCAACTTTATGGACTGAAAAAGCTGCCTTCAGGGAACATTTATACTAATAGAAAGTAATAATCCTCATGCCTAAGGACATTAACTAATCACAGTCAGGGGCCAGGAAAATCTTTTTTCCCCCTGGGCATTGCCTTGCATAATTAGGTTCAATTTCCAGAGCCTTCCAGTATCAGCAGTCCTTAAGCACAATCAGCCACTGCGTTCTCATTTCTTTTTCAGAAACGTTAGATCTGTAGGTCCTAGGATGCCTTTTTCCCCGTGCATTGCAATATTTTTTGTGCCACTTGAGATATACTTGAATGATTCAATGCTCCAAATGTAATAAATATAATTATCTTACCTGCAGAAACATTTAATGTGGAATATACTTACAGAAGAACAATCTGTAAAGCTGATTCACTTTTCATATTGCAATTCAAAATGAGCAGCAGCCCTGTTTTTAAAGAGAAAAAAAATGAATAAGAGGATTCGTAATTGCCAATGAAAGCCTTTTCCTTTTTATGTTGTCCTCCTTGAATATAAGTAATTGAAAGCCATACCAGATGCAAGGAGTGGTTCGGCATCTATCAGTTAGCTCAGATCCACTACGAAATTTCAGTTACAGAACAAGAACAAGAACAGATTCTGCATAGGGAACAAAATGCCTAGTCCCTCTCATCCATTCCCTTTTTACCAGTGATTTGAGATATGCTAAGATTTAGAAGGAAAGCACAGAGTATGCCTGCTAGCAGTTTAAGTATCCCTAGCTTCTGTAAAGATTTTACTCTCATTGTTCACTGCCAAGTGTTACACTTACTGGCAGGGAGTTCTACAAACAATGTGTGTAATGTTGCTCTTTATTTACAGAAGAGCTGCAAATTAATTTTACTTCTCACCTTGCAGCATAATATAAAAGGATAAGCATTTTCCCCAGGCCACCCAAGATCTTGTATAGTTCAGCCATATCTTCTCTCTCTCTTTTTCTCCCCTAAGTGTAGCAGCAAGTGAGGCAGTGTAGCTCACCTGGCTCAATACTGAGTGTCCTAGAGGGAGAGGAGGAGTGGCAGTGAGGCGCTTGGCACAGGTATTCTTGTGAAACCAAGCTGACTGTTATGGATCCCAAATTCATGCTAGCAAAATGCCCATTTTCTGGATGGACAATGGAAGGTATGTGCACCTGGGAAGTGTCCCTTCCCTCTTCATTCCAGGGAGCCCTTCCACCCATTGTCAAGGATAAAGGCATGCTTGAGGGCTCCCATGTTTCCCCTGCTCCTGCCAGGGCTTCCCAGCTGGGTTTGGGAAGCTGTGCACCATTTAAAATGTCTGGGGCAGTTGAGCCAAGATGGGCACCAGGACCAGCGAGCCCTGGCAGCTGCCCAAGGTTGTGGAATAGTGATGCCAGCCTTGGATCAAAGACAGATTTTGTCCCCCTTGCAATTGTCATTCCCTGGTGCAGCGCTTTTGTTACTTCCATATATGTTGATAGCTGACATTAGTTCCTATGGAGGAAACTCAGGAGTTGTATTAAGGGACACTATCTGGGTGACAACTAGCCCAGCACTTTGTTGCTGGTGACCCAACTTCAGACTAACTCCAGTCATTGAGAACTGAGGCCACGTATTTCTATTTGCATAGTTGCATCCTGAGTTCTTGGTGAGTGTCGAAAACCGGCTAATACATCTAGATAAAGGTGCTGTTCAAAAGCACACTAGTGCAAGCAGATAAATAGGTACCGCTGCGATGGGAAGGTAAACAGCATTTCAGTGTGCTCTGGCTTCCATCACGGTCTTCTGTGCGCCAGTAGCAGTTTAGTCATGCTGGTCACATGACCCAGAAAGCTGTCTGTCGACAAATGCCAGCTCCCTCAACCTGAAAAGTGAGATGAGTGCCACACCCCATAGTCACCTTTAACTGGACTTAACTGTCCAGGGGTCCTTTACATTTTTACCTTTCACACTAGTATATGGGGGTTTGGTGGTGATCAAAATGCCCTTAGGATGATGCACCAGTGTCTCATCTCCACCCCCAGTTTTGACCCTATCCAGTCAAGTTCTATGTCATCAAGTAGCAATGAGCAACTGTACCTCATCTCTTATTGTCTCTGGTATGGCACTATTCTGCTGCACCAGTGTGGCAATTCACATTCACAATACTAGCAGAATGTCACTATATACTTTTAATCTCTTATTGACCATCAAAATGTTAGATTTGAGGCATGGCTTCCCTTTGCGACATTCATGTTTCCTTCCTCCTTAATAGGTAGTGTTTGCCTGCACATTTAGTCACTCTCTCTCTCTTTTTAATGTATCCTCTGCCAATTTCCTCTGTACCAAAATTAGACACATTGGTGTGTAGATTCCTGATTACCTTTGCAACCTTTTAATTAGATTTGCTTATATTAGCTTTCCTTCCAATCCTCTGATATCAAGAACGATAGGAGAGATAAGGTACATACCGGAGCAAGTGATTCAGTCATTTCATGTTTGAGCTGTAAAAAATGCTGCTGCTCTAGTGACCGATTACTTTTTATGGTGGACATTTGTCCTCAAACTACTTCCATGCAGTTTTCAGGGTGTAATGATTCCTTAGATTTGTTGCCTAAAGATAACACTTCAGGTATCCCTCTGAGATATATACAGTATATATGTATATGCAGGTTTTGGTGTCCTCGGGTGTCTTCCCGTGTAAAAGTTGGGGTGTCTAGGCGACGTTTCGACGAGGTCTCACTCGTCATCTTCAGGCTGGTGCTTTCGGCTTCTTGTTACTGGAACAGAGCAGGATCTCAGTGTTTGAGTTCCTATAAATACTGTTGAGGGGGTGTGGTGTATAGCCTCCAATGTTCTGGGCAGAGAGGAAGTTCCCAGGCTAGTGTGCCTTTTCTTCTTTTGTTCCTTAATTACTTGAGGGATATCTTGAGTGATTTCTTGAGTGATATCCTGAGTACCACTTAGGTGGGTCATTAGGTGTGGATTAGTTGCTAAAGTCTTTGTGTCTTGACCTCTTGAACTTTGTGAAGAGTTTTTCTGAGAAGATGGCTGTACTGCACTTAGTTGTGCTCTGGCTTGGCTTCGTGTATAGGGGCGAGCTGTGGTTTTGTGGCCTGTGTCAGCCAGATCTGTGTAGGGATTGCAGGGGGGTGCAGCATCCGGAGGTGCCACCATGGTTTGGCTACTGGATGGTGTCTGTAATTTATCTGTGGAGAGGGTCTGGGTTTGGGTCTGGTGTGGTTGATTGGTGATAGCGTTCTGTGTGCCTCTGGATCTGGTGTCAGTTTTTGTGGGGAGGGCTAATTTCCAGATGTCTGGCAAGCGGGATGTGTCGTCACGCTTGTTCATGTTGTGAGGGTGTTTCTCTATCTCGATGGCTTCCATGATTATTCTCTTGTGGTGATGTTCCATGTTAAAGAGCAATTTGGAATCTGCAAAATTAATTTCGTGTCCTGTTTCTTTCATGTGTTGGAAAAGAGAGGAAGTTTTTTCTTCTTTTTTGACGGCATTCTTGTGTTCTGCGATACGTGCATTTATTCGTCTGTTTGTTTGTCCAATGTACGTGGCTAGGCAGACTTTGCAGGGTATTTCATAGACCCCTTGGTTTTCCAACTGGATTTTATATATATATATATATATGTATGTATATATATATATATATAAATATATATATATGCAGGTTTTGGTGTCCTCGGGTGTCTTCCCGTGTAAAAGTTGGGGTGTCTAGGCGACGTTTCGACGAGGTCTCACTCGTCATCTTCAGGCTGGTGCTTTCGGCTTCTTGTTACTGGAACAGAGCAGGATCTCAGTGTTTGAGTTCCTATAAATACTGTTGAGGGGGTGTGGTGTATAGCCTCCAATGTTCTGGGCAGAGAGGAAGTTCCCAGGCTAGTGTGCCTTTTCTTCTTTTGTTCCTTAATTACTTGAGGGATATCTTGAGTGATTTCTTGAGTGATATCCTGAGTACCACTTAGGTGGGTCATTAGGTGTGGATTAGTTGCTAAAGTCTTTGTGTCTTGACCTCTTGAACTTTGTGAAGAGTTTTTCTGAGAAGATGGCTGTACTGCACTTAGTTGTGCTCTGGCTTGGCTTCGTGTATAGGGGCGAGCTGTGGTTTTGTGGCCTGTGTCAGCCAGATCTGTGTAGGGATTGCAGGGGGGTGCAGCATCCGGAGGTGCCACCATGGTTTGGCTACTGGATGGTGTCTGTAATTTATCTGTGGAGAGGGTCTGGGTTTGGGTCTGGTGTGGTTGATTGGTGATAGCGTTCTGTGTGCCTCTGGATCTGGTGTCAGTTTTTGTGGGGAGGGCTAATTTCCAGATGTCTGGCAAGCGGGATGTGTCGTCACGCTTGTTCATGTTGTGAGGGTGTTTCTCTATCTCGATGGCTTCCATGATTATTCTCTTGTGGTGATGTTCCATGTTAAAGAGCAATTTGGAATCTGCAAAATTAATTTCGTGTCCTGTTTCTTTCATGTGTTGGAAAAGAGAGGAAGTTTTTTCTTCTTTTTTGACGGCATTCTTGTGTTCTGCGATACGTGCATTTATTCGTCTGTTTGTTTGTCCAATGTACGTGGCTGGGCAGACTTTGCAGGGTATTTCATAGACCCCTTGGTTTTCCAACTGGATTTTATCCTTGGGGTTTCTGAGGATATTGGCTATTTTTTGGTTGGTGCAAAAGGCTGTTTTGATATTGTGTTTATGGAGGATTTTGCTAATTTTATCTGTAGTGCCCTTGATATAAGGAAGGAGGGCCATGCCATTGTTTTCTTCTGTGTCTTGGTTTTTGGGGGGTGTTTCTTTTTGGATTAGCTTCGTAACCCTGTTTTGCTGGTATCCATTGGCAATTAACACATTTGAGAGATTCTGTAACTCAGTTGTCAAGTGGTCTTTGTCAGCCAGGCGTTTGGTTCTGGAGATGAGAGTCTTGGCTACGGAGTTTATTTGTGCAGGGTGGTGGTGTGATTGTGCATGTAAGTAGCGGTTGGTGTGTGTTTTTTTCCGGTAGATAGTGTGTCCTAGGGAGCCATCAGGTTTTTTGTAGATTAGGACGTCAAGGAAGGGAAGTTGGTTGTTGGCTTCTATTTCCATAGTGAATTGTATTTTGGGGTGTAGGCTGTTGAGATGTGTGAGGAAGCTATCCAGTTTTTCCTTCCCGTGTGGCCAAATTACAAAGGTGTCGTCAACATATCTGAGCCAAAGTTTGGGTTTGTGTTCTGACTTGTCTAAAGCATTGGTTTCAAAGTGTTCCATGTACAGGTTTGCGATGACCGGTGAGAGGGGTGATCCCATAGGTGCTCCTTCTATCTGTTTGTATCTTTGTCCATTGTGGATGAAGTACGTGTTGGTTAGGCAGTGGTTGGTCAGGTCCAAGATGTATTCGGGGGGATTGTATTTGTTTTGAATGGCTGTCAAGGCTTCATTAATGGGCACTTGTGTGAAGAGAGATACAACATCGAAGCTCACAAGTAGGTCATTAGGATGTAGGTTTTGCTTCTTTATTGTTTCTATGAACTGGAAGGAGTTTGGAACGTGTGAAGAGATGGATTCTGCATAGGGCTGAAGTTGCTTGGCGAGAAATTTAGCGAGATTTTGTAGAGGTGAGCCTATGGAGCTGACTATTGGTCTGAGTGGTGTTCCTTCTTTGTGTATCTTGGGGAGGCCGTAGAGTTTGGGGCATCTGGATGATTTTTCTCTGGGGATGATTCTTAGCTGGATTTCTTCACTGATAGGAGAGGCTTTTATTTTGGATTTGGTGGTTTTTTCCAGATAGGTGGTGGGATCTGTTTTTATAGGTTGGTAGGTAGGATCTTGGAGTAGGTTTGATAGTTTTGCTTGGTAGTCCGATGTGTTCATCACAACAGTGGCATTACCTTTGTCTGCTGGGAGAATGATTATGTTGTTGTCTTTCCTCAGGTTGGTGAGTGCTTTCTGTTCTTCTTTGTGTAAATTGCTTCTGGGTGGTTTGCTGGAGCAGAGGATGTTGGTGACTTCAAGTCTGATTTTATTGGCTTCATCTGGGTTGATTTTGGTTAGGCTAGCTTCGACTCCGCATATGATGTTTTCCGTGGGGATGCGTCTCGGGGCGACTGCAAAGTTGAAACCTTTGGAGAGTACTTTGGTTTCAGTTGTGGTGAGGATCCTGTCTGATATGTTATGTACTGTTTGTTTCATGGGTTGTTGTGGAGGGTGGCTGGGCTTCTGGCGTTTCTCTAGTTTGTGGAGTTTGTTGGTGTGTGTGTCTGTCTTATGTGAGGTCTCCGTTTCAGCTCTCCAGACGGCTAGTTGTTTGCATTTGTCCCAGAGTGCAGGGTGGATTTTGTTACAGAGTTTGAGGTGAAGAGTGAGCAGATCTTTGTTGGTTTGGTTTAGTAGGTATCTTTTCTTGTGTAGTTCGTTTCTGATTAGGGATAGTTCAGTTCGTTTCAGGATCCTTTCGGTAGCTGGGGTTTTAGAATGGAATTTAAGTTGGAAGCATGTGGGAATTAAGTTGTTGTCTCGGCAGTTGCGTAGGAACAAGAGATCACATAAGATGATGAAATACCCTGCAAAGTCTGCCCAGCCACGTACATTGGACAAACAAACAGACGAATAAATGCACGTATCGCAGAACACAAGAATGCCGTCAAAAAAGAAGAAAAAACTTCCTCTCTTTTCCAACACATGAAAGAAACAGGACACGAAATTAATTTTGCAGATTCCAAATTGCTCTTTAACATGGAACATCACCACAAGAGAATAATCATGGAAGCCATCGAGATAGAGAAACACCCTCACAACATGAACAAGCGTGACGACACATCCCGCTTGCCAGACATCTGGAAATTAGCCCTCCCCACAAAAACTGACACCAGATCCAGAGGCACACAGAACGCTATCACCAATCAACCACACCAGACCCAAACCCAGACCCTCTCCACAGATAAATTACAGACACCATCCAGTAGCCAAACCATGGTGGCACCTCCGGATGCTGCACCCCCCTGCAATCCCTACACAGATCTGGCTGACACAGGCCACAAAACCACAGCTCGCCCCTATACACGAAGCCAAGCCAGAGCACAACTAAGTGCAGTACAGCCATCTTCTCAGAAAAACTCTTCACAAAGTTCAAGAGGTCAAGACACAAAGACTTTAGCAACTAATCCACACCTAATGACCCACCTAAGTGGTACTCAGGATATCACTCAAGAAATCACTCAAGATATCCCTCAAGTAATTAAGGAACAAAAGAAGAAAAGGCACACTAGCCTGGGAACTTCCTCTCTGCCCAGAACATTGGAGGCTATACACCACACCCCCTCAACAGTATTTATAGGAACTCAAACACTGAGATCCTGCTCTGTTCCAGTAACAAGAAGCCGAAAGCACCAGCCTGAAGATGACGAGTGAGACCTCGTCGAAACGTCGCCTAGACACCCCAACTTTTACACGGGAAGACACCCGAGGACACCAAAACCTGCATTCCTGTACCCGTGAAAATCTACGAAAGCATATATATATATGTATATATATATATATTTGGAAGGCAGATATGGAGAGCTCTCTGGGATCTTTTTCAATCTCCGGAGAGACTGCAAAAGAGAGTCTGGTAGGCCTGCTGCTAATCCATTATTTTTAGATAAACCCTTCTTGGTTTTGCTTAGCACAGGGTTACATTTAACTTCCTACAATGTAGTTATTCTCTAGTTTTCCAAATCTGGATCACATTTCCACTTTTTCAAGAATGCCACACTTGAAAGGATACATTTTCTACTCTAGCACTGCAAATATTTTACTTCCACAGATCTGATGTATGTCTATGTAAGCAGAAATATAGCATGGTGTCAGGCTAAATTCTACTCAAAGTGACACCGGGCCGCTGGGTTGCAAATGAAAGCAATGTTTTGTTTGTTTCCACTGGATCACATGCATATGTAAATTTCATTCCTAATGCAGTGGATGGGCCTAATGATCCCATTTCATTCAGACATTCTCATCAGTCCAGTAAAGGACTGTCACCTCAAAATACAATTTTAAAATGTAACTTTATTTATCAATTTTTATCCATGTTGTTTGTTGTTGTTATTATTATTATTATTTTTGACATTTTCAGGATGGCTGCTCTCTGAAATTCTCTTGCCGCTTCATTGACCATTTTGGTTAATGGTGTATATTATTTTTTTCTGAGGCTGGGTGAGAATCGGCCTTCAATGACAGGCAATGGCCAAAGGAAAATTAATCTTCCAGGCATGCCAGAGCTTCCTATTCAAAATGCTGGGATCAAGGAGGATGACAATTAGGATTAGAAGTAGAGATCAGTTGTAAAAAATAAAATAAAATAAAGATCTCCCCTTCAGCTTGTCAGAAAGAGGCAATATAGGTACAGTCAGAGCAGAAGGGCATGGCACAACTCTTTCTGGACTGTACCACTTCAAACATCTTTTGAGAGATCAGTGCTTCCCCATAAATAATAAACACCCTCTGCATTGCAAATTGGCACATCAAGGACGTTGCTAGTCCAGAGCCTCTCTTCTTGATGTACTAGTTTTCAGTGTGCAGGGAGATTTCTATGCTGAACATTCAAACATGGTATCCCTGCATCTGAAGTCTGAAATGGTTCCCACGGCAAGAGTTCACATCATGTGATTCTTCTGCATGTGTAAATTGGTTTGTAGTCAACACCAAAGCATCACCCTTTACGGCTGAGCTTTTCTTGAGTAGTCATTGCAGTTTCCACGGTTAATTTACCTTGTTAAACGTTTACTTTTTAAAAATAGTAATATTTGCTAAAATATTAGCAAATGGGATACATTTTTTGTGGTAGGAATGGGATTTTTGATATTTTTCACCAGCACTTTCAGAAGAGGGTTAGTAATAGGGGTTGCTGTGTCCACCCTATTTAAACATTTAAACAGGCAGAGCCAGGGCAGCACAAAAACTGGGATCTGTTCTTGTCTTGCTACTAACATTTCATAATCTTTGGTGACCCCTTTGCCCTGCTGCAATATTGAATGGTGTGGTGAGGCAGTTGCACTCATCTGAACTCTAGTTGGTTATGTCACTGCTGCTTACCAGAAGGTGGAGGAAGGGAGCAAGATGGGTGTTGTGGAAAGGCCCTGGCAGTGCCCCTGTCTGGCATTCCCACCGGTACACCTGCACTGTGCCAACTTCACAGCTGCCTCTCGCTCTACCTCCTGGTAGCAGTCACAGTGCGACCAACCAGAGGTCAGATGAGCATCACAGCCCTAATGCACCATCTGCAACTGCCCTGCTATAACCCTTTTCTTCATTTATGGAGTGGAGGACAAGGATAATTGTGACACACCCTGCAGTACACATGGGGAAAGGCTTCCCTGAGTATTAATGACCATCATTCAAAGGGAAAGGGCATGATGGCATTGCAATTGCAGTTGTGCCATCTTATGTCCCAAACAGATATTGACTGAAAATCTAGATGCAACATACTGGGGCTGCTGTCTACTAAACAGATATGCAGTCATTTATTTTAAAAGCACATGGGAGTCCACTTTGTAACTGGTGGACTTACTCCGGCATTTTCAGTGTGTTTCAGTTTCAGAATGGGAACAGAGGACAGCTTTTCTCCTCGCCCTCTGTTGTCTCTGGCTGAAGGAGTTTGGTAGGTTTATGAAACACTGCAAAAGCCTGTTAAGCAGCCTTGCACTTAGCAACTTACCTGGCAAACATAGGTGACCAGGAATTCCATGTAGGAGAGTCAATAGGCTAGCAGAGGAGATAAGGGACTCTCCATCTTTGCTCCTCTGCACCTTTTATTATTCTGCATCTCTCCATAAGCCTAGCAGTGAGCAATAGATATACTACTCCCCACCTTCTTTCATAAAAGGACATGTTAAATTCTACCCAAATGTTTCCCCCTTCCCAAAATATCTGATGCAAGCAGTCACCACGCCTTCCACATTTAGGCAAGCTTCTCCCCACCCTCCTGAGTACCGCAGGTGAGCTACACATTGTTTCTGTTAGTCCAACCTCTCATGTTCTGTATGTCTTTCCTGAGAGTCACCAGTTCAGCCGCTTTAAAGAAATCTGGAAATTGGGGGACGGGAAGGACCACCCCCAGGGAATCGTCAAGCAACAGCCTGCACCTGAGAGATATATTCGGTTGGTTAGAATAACTGAGCAGCGCTGGAGGGTAGCAGTGGCTGGAATAACTAGGAGAGAGAAATGGGCTTGGGTGGTGGGAGGAGGCAAGATTGGAATCGCTCATGCTGGTGTATATTTATGCGGGGTTGGGAGATATGGATGGGGAATACATTTTTGATGGGCTTTTGGAAAGTAAGTATTGTTTATAATTTATCATTTTGATCCAGTTTGGGATGGGTTGGAGGGGATGGAGTTGGAACGTTGATAAACTTTCTTGGGGTGGGGTGGGCAGGAAGCAGCAAAAGGAGAATGGGAAGGGTAGGCAGCTCCCTTCCTCCTAACAATCTATATGGCATGGTTCCCCCCAGACAGTCCTGCTCATATTGTCCTCTTCTCACTCTGTGTGTGTCGGGCGCCCCAAGCCTTTTTTTGAAAGACTAACACTAGACCATTCATGCAATGTGTCATTTTTACTAACCGACTAATGTACTAACACCCTAACGACTCATCTTTGCTTTTAGTTATTTTAATTAACAATCGTTCTGTTCACAATTTTTTAATTTCCTTTCTTCCCCCCTTTTCCGCAAAGCACTCAGGCATTGGACACGCTATGGTAAACAAACTACATTGTCTGGTAGATATCATTCTTATTGTCTCTTTTTTTGGGTTTGCCGTGTGTTACCTCCCTCTACCTCTCCATCCCCCACCACCCTGTTTTTCCCCTGACCCTTTATACTTACCGTCCCCCTTTTTCTTTTCTTTTTCTTTGATTTTGCTGTAAATACCCTTTCTTCCTCTTTTTTTTCTTTTTTCTTTAAAAAAACATTTTCTTTAAGAAAAAATAACACCAAGAAGCAAACAAACAAATACAACAGTTCTGGAAATGGGGTTTGGTCATCTTTCTTCATCGGCTTCTTCACGTCATTCATTTCTCCCCCTAAAATATATATTTTTAACTCTGTTTCCAACCCCTCAGTATTTTTGCAAACTCCTCTTCCACCTATCTTCTCTCTCTTTCCTCCTGGTTTTCTTTCTTTTGAGCTCTCTCATTCTGCCTCTGCATTTCTTTTGGATTCTCTGAAGGTTTTTAGCTCAACAACCATGTCAGGGCCTATAGTTTGTTGTGGTGAGGCTGGTCTTTCCCTCCCCTCATCCTTTTGTTGTGGCGACAGCTGTTGTAGGCAAAACTGGCCGGAGCATTTCCTGTTCTTTCCGCTTCTAACCCTCTTCCTCCTGCCGGCTCCTCTCCATATATTTTCTCTCTTTCTCTCCCTTCAACCTTCCACTTGCCATGGCCAAAAGGAGCTCAGCCAGTTGTTTGTTTCAGCCCATTTTCCGCATGGCATGCCCACCTCCTCAGTCCCCACTTGCCATACTGGAAGCCTCAATCTCTTTCCCACCATCTCTTTTCCAAGCCACAAATAACCTATTAAAACAAAACACACCTCATTTTCACTCCCTTCCTCCCCACCCTGCTCCCCCTCTGTCTCCCTTCACCCACCATGTGTTATGGGGCTTGGGATATTTTAGGCTACTTCTTTCTTTTTGCCCTATACCCCATTTTCTGATAAGGTGTGGATGGTTTTTCTTTTTAAGTTTAGTTTAGCCCTTTTTTTTCCTTAACTGCATGCAAGTGTGAAAAAGCCCTCTCTTTCTCTTTCAGAATCTCTCTCTCTCTCTCTCTCTCTCTTTTCTGAGCTTTGAATATCACTCGCATGGGTGTGTCAAAGTTTGGTGTGTGCGACTGTGTGTGGTGTGTGCATGTTGCCATTTTTATTTTGTTTTCTCTCTCTTTCTCTCTTTCTGCTGGTGTGTGGTTGACTTTTTTTCTTTTTTATTATTACTATCTTTCTTTTTTATTATTACTATCTTTCTCTCTCTCTCAGTTGCAGTCTTGGGTGGTGGGTGGTTGTCTCTGTAGGTCCATAGCATGCTCCTCCATAATGTATTGAAAGTGAGACCCCTCCCTTCCCTTCCCCTCCCCTCCCTTCCTGAATGCATGACTATCACCATACCGTGTGAGCAAAAAAAAAGAAAGAAAGAAGCAAAATCAAATATATCAACTTCGTCTTCATTAGTGTCTTTACTAACAATCGTAACTAACAATAATCACTACAAATAACAGCTAATTAATCATTTTTTTAATAATAAAAAAATCAGCTCTCAGAAGCTCTCAGAGGAACAGTTCAATTTTCTGGCCTGGTTAAACAACGGGAGCCATTGCGGCAGATTAGAATAGCTCTTCTCAGCTTTAGCGCTATTGAACTAACAGCACAGGTGACTGAGGAACTGAAGGGACAGGGCAAAATAGCAGACCAGAAAATGGAACTGAGCTGCACCGAGTAAACAAACCTCAGCGAAACATGTGTGAAAAGTTGCACAAAAAGTAGGGGAGATGACTTGCTCTTTCTAAGAACTGTAAGGTCATTGCTGGGAATTTTGTTTTTTTTTTGTTTTTTTTGTTGTCCATTGTGTCCTTCAAACAGGTGACAATCTCTGTGGATGGAATCCTCACCACCACGGGCTACACACAAGAGGACTATACCATGCTAGGCTCAGACGACTTCTTCTACGTAGGTGGGAGCCCCAGTACAGCTGATTTGCCTGGTTCGCCTATCAGCAATAACTTCATGGGCTGCCTCAAAGAGGTAAATGTTTCAAACTGTGGGCATTCTGTTTTTTGACAATTATGTACCCCAACCAAGTTTTCTGCAATTCCTTTACTGGATATTATATGTACTAATCGAGAACTACTGTAATTCCCTAGGCATTTCCCCTCATGTCACCAAAGCACTACCATTTGCACAATAACAGGGGACATATATGCAGGTTTGGGGGTACTGCACATTTTTCAGAAACATTAAAAAAACTGTTGGTGAACTGTTGGTGAAGAAGAACCTTAAGGGGAGAACTCCAAAAGTCATCTATTCAGTGCATACAGAATGTTGGCGGGGGGGGGGGAGGGCTGGGCATAATGAATAGAGCATTCTTGAAAATGGTGTGACTAATTGGCTGCAAAATGTGGGCTCCATACTCCAACTCTTTATTGGAATCTCACATACAGTTGAACCTCTAGGCAGCAGTGACAGTGACATCTGGGCAGCAGTAGTGACAGTAGTAAAACAAGCCACTGTTACCATGTATTCCACAGCCAGGCCTCTGTCACTTGAGCTAATTGCAGATTCAGCAGCTTACATTCAAATACATCAGCATCCGGTGAAGGCAAAGAGGGCCTAATCCACATACACATTTTGAGCTCAGGCTAGGGGGTGGCCAAGAGCAGATCTGAAAGCAAATGAAGGACAAACCGAGACACTTGAAAAAGGCTGTTGGGGTTGTTGTTTTTAAGATGATCCCAATTTCTTAGCAACTGTTGTAGACTTTATGAGAGAAAGAAGGGTTGCAGACTGAACCACAGGTACATATCATGGACTGAAGGGGAAATATTGCACAAGTGTGGGAAACTTCTTGAGCTCCAGCTGCTGTTGGACTACAACTCCCATCAGCCCCAGTAAGCGTGCTGAATGGCCACGCTGTTGGACTACAACTCCCATCAGCCCCAGTAAGCGTGCTGAACGGCCAGAGATGATAGAAACTGTAGTTCAGAACTTCTTTACACCTGAAATAGTAGAATGTCATAGCAGAGAGTTAAAAAAGAAGCAGAAGCAGAGAAAAAGAACAGAGAAAAATGGTAAATGAAATAAAGGAGAAAACTCTGTGCATCATGAACTAAAACAGGGTTTGGGATTTTTACCCAGTCTGAGGGCGACGACTGCACTACGTCTAAAGAAAAATGGTTTTTTTGCAGGCCCTGAAAATAGTACAATGAAGGCACTTGCCTGATATCAAAAGGCAGGGAGTTCCAAAGTGTAAGTGCTGCCACACTAAACGATTAAGTGCTTACAAATGCAGAACGGGTATTATGTGGCACAAGTAACAATGCCCGTTCTACTGATTGAAGCAGACTAGGGGGTGTATATGGGGTAAGGCAATGTCTTAGGTATACTGGTCTCAATGGCTTTTATATACTAATAGCAGCACCTAGTACGTGGCCTGGTAGCCAATTGGCAACCAGTGCAGATTGCTGAGCCTAGGTGCTTTATATACTGACAGGGTATTAATCCTTATTGTTGGGGCAGTGTCCTAGTTGGACCAGCCTCTACTGCCTTTACGGGTTTTTTGTTTAAAAACAAAACAAAAAACCCAACCCAGCCCCTTCTGGTAAGGTCAAGTTGCTTAGTACACTATTAGCCCAGTGCTGGAAAGTTAAGTGCTAGATAAGACAGCTGAAACTGCCCCATCTCCATAATATTCAATGCTTCTAGCCCCCTTCTCAGTCTTAAGCCCAGAGGCATTGGGGATTATGAAGATAGCAACAGCTGTAGCCAGCTGGCCTGTTACTTTTCCTTATGGTACTATGTATGTATGTATGTATGTATGTATGTATGTATGTATTTAGGGATGCAAGCATCAGCCTCTAGCATTTGCCCTGCTGTGCCGGGTACTAATGCCAGGCCTGAGATCTGGCATATTTCACCTGAGGATTCTGGCCACAATAACCCCCCCCCCCCAAAAAAAAAACTGGAGTAAAACTAGCAAGGAGTAGAGTGGTTGAGATGGTAACTGGCGAACACAGTACAAAAAGAGAATTGGGATGGCGTAATTGCACCCATTAAATCCATGCCTCCTTTTCTGATTATTAGCCATTTCAGACAGAATGGTTTTTGCATCCACTCTCTGAACAGATGATTAACGGTTTAATCTCTAATAACTTTACGTTTTATGGAACCCTGCTAGGATTCTGCATCTGGTGAGCCAAGCTATTTAAAGCTGTGTTAATTCTGTTAATTGCTCTACGTTTATTTGGATTGCTGGCACCTGCGGGCTTCGGGATAATGTTTGGGGTTTATAGTCTCCCTGCTCCTTGCTGAGGAAAACGGAGAAGGACATTTTCCTTCAGCTAGAACCAATAACCTTGGCAGAAGGTCCTTACTAAAAAATATTTGTCCTCAAGACTCCCTCTCCTACCACAGCTGAAAGTAATGATTTGTCACTCAGAGCACCGGATGTTGGCTTGGCTGGGGAGGCAGCCATCCTGTTTTGCATCCATTTGCTATTATAAAAAGGTGGTGGCCAGAGCATCAAGGAATGGTGCCAGAGCATTTGAAAGGCCGGTCAGTTTTCTCTTTGCATATCACACTCCCAAGCCAGCTGCCAGCACTCCATTTTCCCTATGCAAAGGGCCTGGGCACTTTGAAGACACAGATGTGTGTGCATGAGTTGCGGGGAAGCTTTTGGGTAATTTTTGAACCCAAACTGAGAAGAAGCAAAAGCATTAATTGCAAAGCAAATTAAGTCCATTAGATGTTTTTGTGCGTGCCAGTTGCCTGAAATTGGGGGCAGGGGGACTGTATAAACTAGCGAAGCTGTGCTAAAACCACTGCTGAGTAGAATATCTTAAAGGGCTGAAATGGTCCATTGAGTGTGTGTCCCCCTCCTCCTTCCCTGATGAGACTCAAGGCATCTCACAAATAAAAACAAGAATGGCTAAAAACATAAGAAAAACAATAATTAAAAAACAATTAAACATTAATAGAATTAAAACTACATGCATACATAAGATCTGTTTAAGACAAAACAACACAGCACTAGTGCTTTCATTAAAAGCAGTCAGTTTCCAAGCTCTGGAACAAGAAGTTCTTCGCCTGCTGGCAGGAAGAAAAGAGGGAGAAAGCCAATCTAGCTTCTTCAGGGAGGGAGTTCCAGAGTCTGGGAGCAGCCACCAAGAAGACCCTCATTTTAAAATGGTGGCATGAACATCTTCTTAGGAATGAAATCCAGTAGGGGGGTTGTTGTTGTTGTTGTTGTTATTTACTTATGGAAACTTTCTCCTCTGACATGATCACAGGAGCCAACTCCTAGGGGCCAAGGGGTCTTCGCTCCACCCAATAAAACATTTGAGCCCCCCCAAGTTGATGAGCATTGCCATTCAATCGTGTGCATGCACTGCGTCGTGTGATTATGTGGGCTGGGGTTTATCTGTTCGTCCGTCCCCCATATTTCATTCAAGTTGGCACCCCTGGAGATGATCCATTAATAATGGGCTTCCAGGATTTGTTCCTGATAGTTGGTGTATCTTTGTGAAGGACTTCATACAGTTATAGCAAATAGAGAGGTATGCTAGCTCCATCTACAGAAGGTAGGGGCTTCTGGATCATGAATAAAGATCTGAGATGAAGGCAAGTTTGTAATTATACAAGGACATCAAGAAGACTACAAGAAAGTTAACTTGTCATGAGGTCTGGCTCATATGACATGCTAAGGCAAACTGTGGCTTAGTGAGACCACATGAGTGGAAAGGACCATGCAGTTGACTCCCAGCCCTTCTTGCTGCAAAACCTTGACTGTGCTGAGCTAAGCTCAGAGACCAGTTGCTGGGAAATCACAAGTGGAGAGAGTGCTGATGTACTCATGTCCAGCTTGCAGGCTTCCCACAAGTATCTGGTGAGCTGGTATAAGAACAGGATGCTGGACTAGGTAGGCCATTGTCCTGGTCCACCTGGGCTCTTCTTAATATGTTAAAAGCTCAGATTTGGCTTAGTGTCTTGTCCAAACTGGGATTTGTGGCTAAGCTTTCTCCACAAAAACCACAAGCTGTTGCCAAGAACAAACCTTGGTTTGACTTAAGGCTCCTCTGCACATCCCTTCCTAAAGCCCCATCTTCCCACAACTATTTTATGTGTTATTATCAGTGGAACCATGCCACAGCAAGTTGGCAACTGATCTCAAGTTCCATTATAACAGGACCATCCGCCTTGCTAATTTGTTTATTGGATCTAGTGTCCTGTTGCTCATGTTGAAAATCGGCAGAAGTAAGGAAAGCACGTGCACTCTGCTTGCTTCTGCTGGGACAAGTAGTTGTTCACATTTGACTGAACAAAATATCAAAACAAATACTCTCATTTCCCAAGTTTTCTGAGGTCCTTAGGTGAGACCCTGGCTAGGCCCACATCCTTCTGATCAATGTCACCACAGCCCCTCTGCTTCTCACCTTCCTCTGTAGCCAATTCACTCAACTGCCTAGAGAATGGCAGTGAGTCAAGCAGAAGCTTTTACTTCCCCTCAGTCTTAGCGCTGCTATGTCATGCCATGTGGACAGGTGACCAGGGAGGCGTGCCAAAGCAGTAAGACAGGCCAAGGGACTCCTAGGGTCTGGCACTGGACTCTCCTGCTGAGCACTGGAAAAGAGAAGCAGCCCTAAGCTCTTTTGGATTACTTCAGATCCTTACAACACTCTTGACAAAAGTGAGAATGTGCTGACATACCCCAATCCCTGATTTAGTGAGCTGTACTCCTCTATATTCCCTTTTAATTATTCTTTTATATATTATGCTAGAAGTGTCAGCATTCTGAAACAAGGTGTCTCTTTCAATAAACACACCCCTCAACCTATCTAGGCCTAGCCTGAGCCAAGCAGACAGCATTCAACCTGAACATTTCCGCTCAGGAATCTCTAAGCAACGGGATAAATCCAACAGTGAGATTCCAGCGTTTATTTCCCTGCAGTTTTGCAGCCACAGAAGTAACTGTGAAAGCTGATCATTACTGCCTGAAAGCACTCCCTGTTCAGCGCTCTCAGCCTGTGTGGGGTCGTCCCTTCCTGGAAATTTTCAAAAGCAGGGAGTAGTTTTTACCAACCTCAAATCAGTGGACTGGTGCTGAGTAAAAAAGAGGGCTGATTAGGGACTGGCCCACTGAGACACACTTCAGAGAATCATAGACATTAAAGGCAGCAGCACCTGCTAGGCCCCTTGTCCATCTCCTCTCGCCATGCACTTCATTGTTCCGTTCTCTGTATTAACATGAAACATTGCTACAAAGAGCTATTTAAACCCTGCCTTTTGCTTGCCAGGTTTTCTATTCCCTCAGTTTTTTGCAACAGAGATTTCTAAGGACAAATAAGAGGTCTTCATCCCTCTCCACCCCACCCCACTTTTTATCTAGGCTTCCCTTTGTGTGTTGTTGCCGAAAAGTAGCACCATGAATGCTGCACTTAAATGATTTCTATTGTATCTGAAGTTTTCTTAGGTTTAAAGGAGGTTTACGATGAACACTAAGAAAATTCCCTTTCTTACTCTTCTTCATGTTTGGAATGTTAAAAGTGTAGGGAATAGGTTATAATACTGTATATTGCAGACCTTCAGAAACTGTCCATCAGAAGTGTATGGTGATCCACTGGGGTCCCAGTAAACATCCTGTTTTCCCTATCTGCCTGGGACTGAAGAGACATGGGCTACAATTCCAGAGTTCCCTGGGAAGAGGGCTGCCTGTTAAACCACTCAGAGAATTGCAGCTCGGTGAGAGGAAAAAGGGGTCTCCTTGCAATTCACAGCAACCTTAACAAACTACACTTCCCAGTAGGGGAGCCAACTTGAATAAAATTTTGCCGGACAGCTCTAACCATCTGTTGCCCCATTTGAAAGAAGTACTTCCTCTTGTTTGCCTTGAATCTCCTATCCTTCAGCTTCCTTAGGTGACCTCCTATGTCACAGTTTCCTGACAGAAACAGAAGGGGAGAGTGGAGGCTATGGTTATAGCTGCTCTCTTACCTCTCCTCTCGCTCCCCTCCATCACATGGCTGCTGAGCATCAGCAAAACAACAGAAAAATAAAACCAGAGAATTTGGAGGCTCTTCTTTGACAATTCCCAAAAGATAACCTAGAGTTTATGTTGAGTAATTCTACTGATGCCACTTCCAGAGATGTTAATGGAGAAGAAGCAGGAACCACCAGAAGAAGCTGAAGAAACCTGCTTCTGTACCTCCTTTTTTAGGAAACAAAGTGCAAAACTGATTAAGATGCACAGTAGGAAGGCACCACAGTTTAGAAACCAGGACATTATAGACATTATGGCACCTGATATGACACACAAAATAGCACCTTCCCACCCTCCAGGGAAGAGGGGGTGAATGAAGCCCTACATCAGGAACAAGTGTGTGTGTGGGGGGACTAAGATCTACATCAGGGACAGCATGGAAAGTGGAGGTCTGCTTTGGGAACAAGAGGGTCGTGTAGGCAGAAACAGCAGGCAGTGCATTCCTTGGAGGCCAGATCTTCTGCCCCGTGGATCCTGCTGCCTGAGGCAGTCACCTCACCTTGCCTCATGGGTGGGATGGCCCTGTCACAAACACATCAAGTAGAAAACACTCCTCTTACTAATCAGGAACAAGGACCCACCATGTACACATGTGGATATTAAGGGACTTTGAAAGCTTTTGAGTTGTCTGTAGGTTATGTCTTGTATTTTAAGTGATATTCAATGCTTTCTCTGTTTTATTTTGAACTATTGATAGCTGCCCTGAATCTTCAAAATGAGGTGGGTTAAAATTTCCACACGAATGCATTTCAAAAAGAGAATGGCACTAATCTCACCCACTCCAGGCACAAATAAACTAGTTCACAATTCCATGGAGAAGGCAGGCACGTGCCAAATGGAAAATATATATGAAAAGTTGGGATAAATGCACCCATAGGCTTGTGTCAGCATGCATGCAAGCACAACCACATTCATGTGAAGAGCACTTGTATAATTTTCTATGAATATCGGCATGCATAGTGTGCCTATTCTGCATTGCAAAGTTGTAGAATTCACAACCACAATTGTCACTAAATAATCTGCACCAATGTGTGAGTCACCGCTGAAAGCATGTCTGTGTGCACAAATATATGTACTGGGAAATGAGGGGACATATACAAATATATGAGGCTGCCTTGTACCAAATCAGACATAGGCCCCTTTATTTTCTGATCAGCAATCTGGTTGTCTCAGGCAGGGATCCTTCTGAGCTCAACTACATGGAATGTGTTTGGATTGAGCTGGTGGTTGCAAATGGAACTTTTTGAGCCAATTTGCAGGGTGATAGAGATGGAATGATGGACGGGGAGACATAGACACCCCCTCAATCTTTGATGGACTAAATTATTCTTTTAAACCTTCAGGGGATTCTACATTGTAATGTAGCATCTTTCCACAGAATAGTGTGAGGAAATATGTTCCCAAAGAGAAAAAGAAGAGAAGCGGGTGAAGAGAGAAGCCTCTGCTGTTGGTCATTGTAAACATAGGGTGGTATTCAACTAAGAACAGACCCATTGAAGTTAATGGACCTAACTTGATCATGCTTGTTAACTTCAGTGGGTCTGCTATGATTAAAACCTAGTTGCATACCAGCCCATAAATTTAAAGAATATGCAAGCCCACCCCTGAAAATGGTTTAAAGTGACTCCCAGATTTTTCAGCCTGAGAACGTGGCTGCAAGGATCTGCAAGACACTTTTGGCACAGATTTTTTTTAAGGCAGGGATCCTAAGATTTGGACCTGGAGCCTTTTGTATGAGCATATTGTACTCTCTCACTGAGCTGTGCTCCGCATTGTTAAATGCAAGCACAATTGTCAAACCACACAATCTCCTCGAGCTCATATGCTTCAACAATCGTTCATACTTCTTTTGAGCTGGTGGAATTGCTTATTAAGCCAGGGTGATTTCAGTGGTGGTTCAGATGGAATATAGCTGAGAAGCATAGGAACTATTTCGCATATTCATTTGACCCATCAGAGTGTGCTCAAGTTGTTCCTCCTGCTGCTGAAAATCACTGAATCTCTATGCAGATACAGAGCACTCTGCTCACTGAAAACTGTGGACGCTTCTCTGTATGCAACTGCAAAGCAGCCAGAAGCCTCCTGCCTGATGCAAAGTTCTTTTAATACTCACCTGAGACAAAAGAGCTGCTACTTAGGCACTAAAAGGCAACAGAGAGCCAATGCTAATTCAAGCAGAAATGCTAGTGAAATTTTATTTGAGACATATACCTACAGCTTGGACAAGAGTTTTGCATCAGCTTCTGAAGCAAGCTCTGTGAAATATGAGTCCCTTGGAAAGGAAATCAATGTGCAATGGTCCCAGTCTTGCAGGTGCTGGCATGAGTATTCTAGAAATCTAGGCCAGTGGGGCTTTTTTGAAGGGTCGGGTTGGCAGAGCTCCTTCTGTAGAACCAGCTAATCAGCTGCCTTCTTATGTCAGTGTTAGCCGACTGGCAGAGAGCACTACCAGGGAGCTGTGCCAATTTTGAATTGTAGCTTCCTCTTCCCTTCTAAGAGGGGAGCATATGCCAGTGCCTGTAAGCAGGTGCTCCTGGCCCTTAAAAAACACAACAATTGTATCCCACCCTGCCTTGAAAGGCTATGGAATGTGCCCAGAACAAAACAAATGTTCTGTCCTTTGCTGCGCAAACAATATACATTTTAAACACCTCCCCCAAGAATCCTTGGAACTGTGAGTTACACCTCACAGTGCTACAATTACCAACCCGTCTAACAAACTACAAGTCCCAGGATTGTTAAGTGTGTGGGTTTGTGTACTTCAAATGTGTGTTGTATATATGCAGTCTTTTTTTAGTACCTGGCTCAAGCTTCCCAAGAAGTAACACATGGAAGCCTTGTCACACTCTGGATGCTCGAATTATGCTTATTTCCCTTTAAGTATTCTCGTAGTCAGATAGCAGCATCTTGGGCAGCTTGCCTTCTCCCTACACTCCAAAAGGCAGCCGCATTATTCCCCATAAGGAATCTGAGCTCATGCTCTGTGCACACAGATTCCAGAGCAGACCGAATGATTAATGGGATGTGTCACTTGCAGCCTAGACGTGCTCTGGCGGGGCCATTGGACTCTTCACTCGTGCTGATTAGGTATTATGCACTGAGAGGCCTGGAAAACCAAGCTGGGGAAAGCCTTGTTGCTGCTGCTGCTGCTGTTGCTGCTGCTGCTACAAGCAACCTGAGGCTTCTTTAAAAAAGAAGAAGAAGAAGAAGGCAAAGGAACAAAAGTGGAAACTGATTGGCTCTGAGATCAGCTGGGTCCTGAGCCACCACCACTGCCAGCACTTGGTGGCATTGGGACCAATTGTTATCTTAGTTCGAGGCAGCAATTTGCCCACTCTGCACCTTCTACTCTAACCAGCATGAGACACTGGATTGTGGACACAGTGGTGACTCCAGCATTGTGCCACACTTCACCACTGCCCAGCCAGGGTTTCAACTGACATATCTTCACCAATAGGGAGGAATTGATTGATGAAGTGGAAGTGCTCAGAAACTTGGTAGGAAGTGATCATGTTCTCCTGGGTTTCAGGATACAGAGGCAAGGGGAAACTGAGTGTAGTCAGACACACGCTCTGGACTTTAAGAAGGCCACTTTGAAAAGCTGAAGGAGCTACTGGGTGTGATCCTGTGGTCCGAATTACTCAGTGAGAAGGGAGTCCAAGAAGGATGGGAGTTTCTAAAAGGAGAAACATTGAAGGCCCAAATGCAGACAATTCCCACAAGAAAGAAAAGTGGGAGACATCTAAGGAAACTGGTGTGGCTGCATGAGGCAACAGAGAAGAGACAGAACTACTCAACACCTACTTTGCCTCTGACTTAACCCAGAAGGAAAGCAATGCCCAACCTGGTGATAACAGGATAAATGATGTAAGGAGGGGGCTGTAGCCCAAGATAGGAAAAGAGGTAGTAAGGGAGCACTTAGCTACTTTAAATGAATTCAGATCTCCAGGGTCTGATGAGCTGCATCCAATGGTACTAAAGGAGCTTGTGGATGTAATTTCAGAGCCTTTGTCTATTATCTTTGAGAATTCTTGGAGAACAGGTGAGGTCCCTACAGGCTGAAGGCAGGCAAATGTCCCCATCTTCAAAAGCGGGAAAAGGAAGACCCGGGTAACTACCGATCAGTGAGCTTGGCATCGATACCAGGGAAGGTCCTAGAACAGATAATTCAACAGTCAGTCTGTGAGCATTCAGAGAAGGATGCTGTGATTACTAAGACCCAGCATGGGTTTCTCAAAAAATGCATCGTGCCAGACCAGTCTGATTTCTTTTCTCTTTTTTATGGAATTACAAACTTGGTGGATCAAGGAAATGCTTTGGACATAGTGGTCTATCTTGATTTCAGTAGGGCTTTTGACAAAGTCCCCCATGATATTCCTCCAAGGAAGCTGGAAAAATGTGGGTTGGGTGAGGTAACTGTTAGGTGGATTTGTAGCTCGTTGACTGACCAAACTCAAAGAGTATAGTGGTACCTTGGGTTAAGAACTTAATTTATTCAGGAGGTCAATCCTTAACCTGAAACTGTTCTTAACCTGAGGTACCACTTTAGCTAATGGGGCCTCCTGTGCCGCTGCCATGCAATTTCTGTTCTCATCCTGAAGCAAAGTTCTTAATCTGAGGTACTATTTATGGTTTAGCAGAGTCTGTAACCTGAAGCGTCTATAACCTGTGGTACCACTGTACTCATTAATGGTTCCTCGACATCCTAGAAAAAAGTAACAAGTGGGGTGCTGCAAGGTTCTGTCCTGGACCCGTTGTTGTTTAACGTCTTTATAAATGACTTGGATGAAGGAATTGAGGGGATGTTAATCAAATTTGCAGACAACACCAAACTGGGAGGGGTAGCTAATGCAGCAGAAGACAGAATCAGAATTCAAAATGACCTTAACAGATTGTAGAACTGGGCATAAATCAGCATTTCAATAGGGATAAATGTAAAGTTCTGCACTTAGGCAGGAAGAACCTGATGCACAAATATAGGATGGAGGATACCTGGCTTACTAGCAGTTCATGTATAAAGGATCTAGGAGTCTTGGTGGTCCGTAAGCCTAACATGAGTCAACAGTGTGATGCAGCAGCAAAAAAAGCTAATGCTATTCTAGGCTGCATCAACAGAAGTAGAGTGTCTAGATCAGTGTTTCCCAACCTTGTGCCTCCAGCTGTTTTTGGACTACAATTCCCATCATCCCTTGCCACTGGTCTTGCTAGTCAGGGATGATGGGAATTGTAGTTCAAAAACAGCTGGAGGCACAAGGTTGGGAAACACTGGTCTAGATCAAGGGATGTAATAGTACCACTCTGTTCTGCTTTAGTCAGACCACACTTGGAATACCGTGTCCAATTTAAGAAGGATGTTGACAAGCTGGAACGTGTGCAGAGGAGGGCAACCAAGATGATCAAAGGTCTGGAAACTAAGCCTTATGAGGAGTGCTTGAAGGAGCTGGATATGTTTAGCCTGGAAAAGAGGAGACTGGGGGAAGACATGATAGCCATCTTCAAATACCTTAAGGCTGTCACTTGGAGGAGGGAGCACGCTTGTTTTCTCCTGCTCTGTAGGGCAGGATTCAAACCAATGGCTTCAAGTTGCAAGAAGGGAGTTTATGACTGAACATTCGGAAAAACCTTCTGACAGTAAGAGCTGTTTAGCAGTGGAACAGACTCCCACGAGAGGTGGTGGACTCTCCTTCCTTGGAGGTTTTTAAACGGAGGTTGGATGGTCATCTGTCATGGATGCTTTAGCTGAGATTCCCGCATTGCAGGGGGTTGGACTAGATGACCCTTGGGGTCCCTTCCAACTTTAAGATTCTATGGTTACAAGGCAATCTGTTCAAATCAAGGCATCTTCTTCTCAACTGCCTTTCACATGGCTCTTCTGTTGTTCTCCTTCAGAAGAAACAAAATGGCTCAGCAGTTGTTATCTTGCCAACATTTTGGCACTTTGAACACAGATGCAAAAAAAGGGAAAAGGAAAAGGATTCATTCAGCTCTCTGCAGTTAGCTGTGAATCTTGGTTAAGAACTGTCTGGGTTTAAATAAAACATCTTCTCTGGGATTAGCTTGCCCCCTCATCGCTTGCTTCAGTTAAGTGAAATCCAATGAAAGAGGAACCCAACTGAGAGTTCATTGCCCAGCACCAGGTATACTCAATACAGCTACTTCTTCACCATCAGTGTAAAGCCTTCTGGTACTAATGATCCAGAGAGGCTTTAGTTGCAAGGTGAAAGCACTCTGTTTACCTCTATAATGGTACCTCTGTCTAACCTTTGTCTAATTTCCTATCCTATGAAGGTGCTGGAATGAGTTACAAAAAAAGTTCACTTACACACAGAGAGGAGAATTTTTCTTTGCAATTCTCTGCAATCAGCAGGAAAAGAAAATTAGCCCCAGAAACTGTTGGGATAACCAATAAGGAGAAAGACTGACTAATCAAGGAAATAGGAAGGATTTCCCTTAGTCCAGGGTTTCCCAAACTTGGGTCTCCAGCTGCTGTTGGAATACAATTCCCATCACCCCTAGGTAGAAGGGCCAGTGGTCAGGCATGATGGGAATTGTAGTCCAAAAACAGCTGGAGATCCAAGTTTGGGAAACACTGCCCTAGTCTAAGAAGAAGCAAAATCAATCTCCCTTCACCTGAATCTTCATTTAGTGGGAGTTCCTTGGGGCTCATGGGAGTTGTAGTTCAGCAACATCTGGAAGGCCAGTGGTTTCCCACACCTGCCCTAAGACTTTGATTCATTTTGGGGATGAACAATGAAGGGTCACTCATCTCTAGAAGAGACAACAGAAATGCACTGATTAATTTATTTGGCAATTCATCTTCAGGAGCAATTGGTTTTGTCCATTCAGGGAGAATAAGCACAGATCTGTACCTAAATTCAAATACATACATACTACTGAGTAAGCACTATTGAATGCAGTGGAACTTACTTATGAGTAAACTAGAGAGAGGATTATGCTAGGGTTTCCCAAACTTGGGTCTTCTGCTGTTTTTGGGTTACAATTTCCATCATCCCTGGTCACTTGTACTGCTAGCTAGGGATGATAGCAGTTGTAATCCAAAAACAGCAGAAGACCCAAGTTTGGGAAACCCTGGATTATGCAGTTAGTTCTCCCTTGAGGAGACCTAACCAGTTGTCCCAGAAAAACCAGTTGCCCCAGAAATGTTTCTGCCCAAAGAAAATGGTGCACCTTTAAGGTCTCCTCTCTCTTTTTCTTTGAAAATGTCTTGCCTATATTCCATACTACAAGATTTATGGAACCCAAACAATATAGTAGTGTCTTACAGTACAATTTTCCCATTTATTTTCTCAGGAGAAGTAAGACTCACTATGTTCAGTGGTGCTTATTCCCGGGTAATTGTGCATAGAATTGTAGCATTAGTATTATTTAATGGTTAACTTGATTGGGTTACTGCAACTCTGATCATCCACCTAAAACAGATGGATGATACCTTGTAGCTCAGCCTAGATATTGCTGGACAAAACAATTTAGTTATATGTTCCAGACCATTACTGTATACAGGCATACAATTTAAAATGAGAATGCTCAGCCCTTCCTATATTATCCAAAGGAGCAAGACAAAATATTAGTAGGCCTTTATTATATATGTTCTGATACTATAACATACCAAGGGGTGTGTGTGTGTATGCGCAAAAGATACACAAGGTATCTTTTGTCAAGCACAAGTTCAAAATGAATAGCAGTGTTACAGTAACTTGCAGCTGAAACGAAGAGAAAATTGCCCCACCTAAGAAGCTACTGAAACAAAAACAGCACCCATCACCATTAAAAGAATAGCATCTGAATCTTAGATGGTGATGATTTTGTCACATTTTTGTACTCAAGAGTCTCAGAGCAGCAGCAGGAGGAAGAATGGATGCAGGTGAAGAAAGATCTGTGAGTGGACCCCCTGGGAAACTCTGATCCCGCCTGGGAAACTCAACAAACCTGCTGAAACTGGGCGTGGAAGGTGCAGCTGAATGAGGAAGTATCAGCCACCTTGAGAGTCTAGGGTGATGCCTGCTGTTTCTAGGAATTCTTCTCCTTATGAGACTTTTGTAGGTGAACTGAAAATTTGTTTGGCTTATGAGCAAGAACCCAGAGGCTGAGGGAAGGTGTGTCAGAGGGAAAATGAATTGATATTGATTTAGCTATATTAATGCAACATTTTTATATGCAGTCGAAATATATAAAAAAATTGTCCAGTAGCACCTTAGAGACCAACTAAGTTTGTTCTTGGTATAAGCTTTCGTGTGCATGCACACTTCTTCAGATACAGCTGTGTAATTCTGTAATATTTTGTTTAAGTTGTTGCTTCAGTTTTATTGTACGCTTCCTAGATATATTTTTAATATATTAGGCAGCATAGAAATTACATAATCAATGATCAGTCAAATAAACTTACACAGTGAAAATAACATAACAAAGATATTGAACTCAGATTAAAAGCCGCAGTAAACAAAAACTTAAAATACTCATCCAACAATAGGTTTAAAAGGAGCAAATGCTAACCACTGATGAACACAAGAAAGACCACTGACATACCCATCACCCTAATCAATAACTAATAGAATATGAATCTTCAGGTCCACTGTAGCAATAGATAATGCAAAATGTCACCCTCTATATTAAGAACACATGAATCATGTAGGATCAGACCATAGGTTCATCCGGTCTACCATTTTGTTTCCCACAGTACCTGGCCTGAGGTCTCTGAGAAGTCCACAAGCAGAGCACAAAGGCTGTAGGCTTCCCTCAGTCTTCTTCATCATATGGTATTCAGTGATACTACTTCTGAACATGAAGGTTCTAAGCAGCTATAAACGCTAATAGGTGCTGATAAACCTATCACCATTCCCTCTAATACTGAGCACAAGTAGTCTGGGCAGATCAGTTATGAAGTGAAATGTCCCCATCCAAAACTGGCTTCTGCATACTTTAGGGTCTGCCTGGGTGTGCAGAAGTATATTAAATTAAAATAAAAGCAACTTCTAAACATGAAATGTTGACTGCAGAACCATAGATTGTTGAGGATAATTAGTTGAAAGGAAAAGTGCCAAACAGTATATACAGTATAGTATCCTGGAGGCATGGGGCGCAGGTGGCGCGGTGGGTTAAGCCACAGAGCCTAGGACTTGCCGATCAGAAGGTCGGCAGTTCGAATCTCTGCGACGGGGTGAGCTCCTGTTGCTGGGTCCCTGCTCCTGCCAACCTAGCAGTTCGAAAGCACGTCAAAGTGCAAGTAGATAAATAGGTATTGCTCCAGCGGGAAGGTAAACGGTGTTTCCGTGTGCTGCTCTGGCTCGCCAGAAGCGGCTTAGTCATGCTGGCCACATGACCCGGAAGCTGTACACCGGCTCCCTAGGCCAATAAAGTGAGATGAACGCCACAACCCCAGAGTCGGTCACGACTGGACCTGATGGTCAGGGGTCCTTTTACCTTTACCTATCCTGGAGGCAGGGATTAGAATCGAAAGGATGAATACTATAAGTTTTGTTTTTTGTTTCCAATCTTTCCTCAGGTAATGTTTCAGTAGGCAGAAAAAAGAAAAGAAACACACACACACCTTATCACTCACTAAAAACTTTCCCCAATCTCCTATACAGCAACAAACGTTTGAGGTTCAGGGCTGGTAGCCAGCACGTCCCATCCCACCCACCAGAGCCTGTTAGTGCCATATTTTGCAGTAGGAGAAGTCTTTAGTTGGACTGGAAAGTCAAAAGGTATGTTTCCCCCTTCCTCTCTTTAAATACCCTCCCCTCCACAAGTAAAGCAAAGCTACTGCTCAAGGCTGCAGCAAGGTATGGGGTAGAGGGAAGGGGAGGCCTCTGTTGCCAAAGCATAACTTAAATTCCTTGGTACGTGGAATTTCCTTATTTCAGGTATCTGGGAAAGAAAGACCTTCAGTCTCTGCCACTGCAGCCAGGGAGCCCAGAGTTCTTCTCTGGCTCAGGTAACAATCCAAGCCAGAAAGGAACTATGAGGTCATAATGCTCACCTCAGAATGGAGGTGAGCATTGCAAGTTGCTGAGATTCACATTCTGAACCATGAAATTACAGGCATTGGTCACACTTCACTGTTAATGGGGTCTTTTATTACATTCCATATTTTGATTCATATTCTGGCATTTGAGTATTGCAGGAGCCTTTCAGGTAACAATTGCATATCAAGGTGAGTGCATGTTATTTATTGTATTTATTTGCAGCAAATCTCTTGCCTTTAACCATGAAGCTTGATAAACAGAATTCCATATTCTTCTGACCGAAGCGAAACCAATTCCCACCAGAAAGTTATCTTTAGACAGTGAAGCGTATTTCCCTTCTATTCAAGCATTACAATAGGGAGATTCTCCTCCACCCTACACACACACACACTGCACAATTTGATCGTGGAAACCGATCTCCCAAACATCACTAAAAACCTAATTTGTTTGAATAGGAGCATCAGGGGAGCCTTTTTATTATCAAAAAGCATTTGCTCATTCAGACATTTGGGTAAGTAGGAGTGATATTTGCACAGGATAATGCCAACTTGCATATATATACTTTGTGTATATTGTGAATCTGGATAACTAGGACATTTAGATAAGAGAGGTATGGATAATTGATCTTCTGCTCTAATTGCCCATCAGTTTAGCTTAGCATCAGGGCACCATGCAGTGCACAAGCTGCCGTGGGCATTATCGTGGAGACAAGCGCCACAGACAATGGATGGTCAGCCATTATAAAAATTGTGTCTTCAAACAAGCCAACATCAGAATAGTAAAATCCAGGTTTAGGCAGCTTGTTTTTAAATGGACATGAAGCTCAAGGGAATTGCTCAGGAAAACTTGGGTGTCTTTAAAAGAGGATGGAGAATGAAGCTTTGTTGTTTACAGCCATAGGATCCCACAATATAGATACAACACACGAACAATCATTTTGACATAGTTATCACAAGAAGACAGAAAAATAAAACTCCTTCCCCTGACACATACAATGTAAATCACACATTGCTCCTCCACAATAAGTTAAAAGGGCATTAAAACAAAACAGAAGTGCATCCTGCCCACTCAGCTTTTTGGGGGGAATCTAGTTCTTATTTTCTTAGCTCCGAAAGCAATTAATAATAATAATAACAATAATATATTTTTATTTCTACCCCACCCATCTGGCTGGGTTTCCCCAGCCACTCTGGGCGGCTTCCAACAGAAGCTTGAAAATACATTAATGCATCAGTTTATTTATGCTACTTTGATGGCAGTGGTCCAGGGTGAATCTGTTTGACAGGGGCTGGAAGACTCATGTAAGAAGCTTGTGCCTAGGGTGCTCATATAAGGGGCAACTTAACAGGTTCTTCAGCTTTTCCTGCCTCACAGAGGATTCGATAAATTCATGGAGGATCAAACTGTTAGTTGTTACTAGCCATGATGAGTATGTTCTACCTCCACTTTCTCTAAATGTCAATTGTTGGAAACTACATTGTGTGTGTGTGTGTGTGTGTGTGTGTGTGTGTGTGGCTGTTGTGTTCAGGACCTGCTTTGGGGCTTCCTGGAAGCATATAATTGGCCACTGTGAGAATAGGATGCTGGATTAGATGGGCCATTAGCATGATGCAGCAGGGCTCTGTGTATATTCCTTAAAAGTTTATGCATTCCCCCAAATTAAACAGGCTCCCCATGCAGACTGGGTGGAGTGGCGCGATTGTAGCCAATGGAAGACTGCAAATGAATGAGTAGCAGAGACAGTGGCAAAGAGATGGGCTCATTTTGGGGGGACCACACTGAGGGGGTTGAAAGCTTCCTGCCCCTGGAAGGAGAGCAGCAAGTGGAAAATAGCTACATTTTTAAAACCTCCTTTTGACTCAGTCCATCTCGAGAAGGCATTTCTACAACTGGCAGGGAACATTGCTGTGCAGTGCAAGGCAATGGGGACATCTAGTGGCCAACTACATATGGGCGTTGCCCAAGGGAGCGTGTCAACCAGTGTGCCCAAGGCAATATTTCCTTCTTAATTCTACCAGACTTGAAATAAAATGCACACTGGCTTCCTGCCAAGTGTGGCACACTCTCACTTTCTCCCTCTCTGCATCTTTAGTTGATTGCAGAGAGGCTCTTTTGATGGATGGAGAAAAGCCATCTGATTAGAAAGGAATTTTTTTTTATTGAGTCAAGATCAAAACTGTATAACACAGATGAGATTCTTTATGTGCTGCAGACTAGCAAAGCCTTTGTAAGGGTGCTTGATAATATATTGTCCTCTTGTCAGTATTGCTTAGCAGATGCCAGTACCCTTGACGTAAGAAGTGGAGGAAAGCATTGTGGTTTTGCTTTGGGACTTGAGGGCACGGGGTGGTTTTTTTTGAGGGGGTGGACTTTTTGTTCATCTTTTTTTTACAATAATATTTATTCAAAATATATACCCAGTGCAAAATTCACCTACATCTGGAATCAATAAAGTTGTGGCCATTTTTGACCCAAATTGTTGTCTACTTGAGTTTATTCATTGCACATTAGTTGGAGACACTGCACAGGTGTGGGGGTGCTGTGACTGGGACTGCAATAACTACCACTTCTTTCTGACATATTGTTTCTCAGTAAGCCTGTTCTGACTAGCATCCCATCAGCACTCACCGAGTGAGTTTGCTATTAGAGAGAGTGATTGAACTGAGACCTCCAGTACAGACGAAAGGGTCAGTTTGCACATAGGGTTAAAGCTTCAATAATAATTTTTTTAAGGGATGTAAAGCTCTGAGACTGGACGCCTTCAAGGACAACCAAGAAGCTGGAGCACCACTGAGCGCTTGAACTTCTCTGAATTTTGCCTCTTGTTCTTGCGCCATCTCTGGATGCTACACAACACCAATGAGTGTTACTCCTAAACATACTCCTAACCTAGAATCCCATGCAGGCTCACCCCAATCCTGAGAGCTTCTTTGGGTGCGTATTTCCAAAGTGTAGGTTATCTCCTGGGTTGATGTATGGTGTTTTCCCTTGTTCCTGACAGGTTGTTTATAAGAATAACGACATCCGTCTGGAGCTGTCTCGCTTGGCGAGGATTGGTGACACAAAAATGAAAATCTACGGGGAGGTGAAGTTCATGTGTGAGAACGTGGCCACACTGGACCCCATCAATTTTGAGACACCCGAGGCCTACATTAGCCTGCCTAAGTGGAACACCAAGCGCATGGGGTCCATCTCCTTTGACTTCCGCACCACAGAGCCAAATGGTCTTATACTCTTTACCCACGGCAAGCCCCAGGAGAGGAAGGATTCCAGGAGCCAGAAGAACACCAAAGTGGACTTCTTTGCAGTGGAACTCTTGGATGGGAACCTCTACCTACTTCTCGACATGGGCTCTGGAACAGTCAAAGTGAAGGCCACTCAGAGGAAAGCTAATGATGGAGAATGGTATCACGTTGATATTCAGAGAGATGGCAGATCAGGTATGTAGAAAAAACATTTCTGGGAATAGTCCACCCCCAACTATAGAAACACAGACCCTTTATGATGGTTGAAGAACAGGATCAAAGACCACTGGTCTTTGACCTTTGAGAATTCTTGGAGACCAGAGACTGAAAAATATGGTCTCTGCCTTCAGGATAGGATGAAAGGCAGATCTGGGGAACTGCCGGCTGGTCAACCTGATAACAATACATAGCTATTCCTCTTCTAGGGCAGGAACCCTGGACATGACAATTCCTTAGATTCCTGGCACCTGGGATGCTGATATGACTCCATCACTAGAGCCTCTTCCGATTGCTTTTGCTGTTGCCCTGTGAATTTGTGTGCAAAAGTGAAGGGTGTGTGGCAGGGAGACCAGAGATGGTCAAACCTGATTGCTAATTGTGCTGAACTTTAGAGGAGTTTGAGTCCAGTTTGGAAGGGTTGCCAGGATATTCAGCATTGGGGGTGCTAATTTCTGAACCGTGAAATTCTGAACCTAGCCACCATCACTACTATGCCAGGCGAGAATTGCCACCAAAGTTCCTCCTAATGTGAAATTCAAAGCAAACACGTGTTTTCCCCAGCATGGAGCATCTGGGGAATCTCAAGGGTAGTGGGAATAAATAAATCTAGTATAATTTCACAAGAGAGTTTTGGAAATCCTTATACTGCCATCAGATTTAATTTGCAACAAAATCCAGGTAGAATGTCAATCTTCCTTCTAAGATGAAATCCGCCCCTGGGATTTTGAGAAAAGCAATAACAAAGGGTATTGTTGAAAAGCTGGGGGTGGGAGGGATGTTACAAATTCCTAGGGCAGGCATTCAATTCTTTTGGAACTACGAGACATTTAAATATTTGCTGCTAAATTCATTGTGGAGATTCTATTTTTTGTACTCCCTTATGTCATTCCAGCTTCCAAGTTTTTGTTTTTTAAACCCACACTGCAGTTGGGAATCATATATAGAGGGAGACTGGATGTGGGATGAATGGTGCTGGAATTTGATGTTTCTGTTTTTTCAAAACAACGTACCTTCAGTAGATAGTACAGAATTCTCTAGTTTACTTAGGTATTATTTTTTTAGCCAGAAAAATATTCTCAGGGGTCTAGGAGAAATTTGTATTTTCTTCTTCAACCCTACTATAGTTTAATGTTAGCAGGTTTGCAACAGCTGTGCTTGTTGTTGAGAAATTCCAGCATTTTATGGGGATGTAAATAAGTAATCAAATAATTGATTTTTGTGGGGGGCAGGTTGGTTTGCATTTAATTAACTTGCGAGGATAAATTCAATCAGCAGCATTCATTGCTTCTTAGTCTTGCTTACATATATGGCAGATATCTGGCCTCTGGGTAGCAACATTTAGCATTAGAAATATAATAGGAACAAGGCAGAATCCAACCCAAGCTGAACATTTTGTAGTGCAATTCTATACATGTCTACTCAGATGTAAGCCACATGGGGTTCAGTTAGTGATTATATGATTGTATTCATTAAGCCCCATTTATGTGATGCATGTGTGCTCACAAGCTTTGCTATTTTCTATGGAAATCAACGGGACAATAATGCTATATTGTGGGTGGATTAGAAAGTGCAGAATCCAACCATAATTCAGCACTTCAAAGTACAGGTGATTTTAGTGGGACAGAGCTACTTTTGTGCTGAATTTTCCTGCTTCAAGTAGATGGGATTTTAAACAATATTACTCTGATTTTAATAGAAGGAGATCCTGTAGCTTTATGGTCTCTTTAGAGGAAGAAGCTTGTCCCATCTATTTCAATGGGGCAATCTCCAAATGGTAATGCCCATGAAAAAAGGTCAGCAGGTGGGTGGCAGCTAAGGTGGGCAGACCCCAATCCACTGCTGCTCCTGGTCTGTAGACCAGGAATTCAGTTCCCCTATCCCTAGAGTTTCCAGAAACCGAAATCTGGACCTTCAGCATGCAGATCAATATGGTCTCTAACCAAGCTATGGATCCCTCTTCCTTTCTGCCCTCACTGTAATTTGAAAAACTACAGGATACATTATTTTCATATACATGCGTGGGCTTAAATTTGTGGGCCAGGTGTGCACCAGTGCTTTGTGATGCAGTTATTTCACATTAATCTTTGAGATCTGCACTGTGCATTGTATCGAGGTGTGTACTGTCTTGAGTTCCAGCATGAGCCTTGCTCTTCCTCCCAAATCTTCCTGCGCCAGGCTGCCAGATTGTTGATGTAGGACTTCCAAGGCTATGTGCAAAAATAGCCATTTGAGGTTCCTGCATCATTGCAGAGGATTGGGTTGGACGTCCTTCGTTTGTCTTCCAACCTATCAGTTTTATTATTCTGTGCCTCTGCTGTCTGACAGGCTTAGCAGAGGGCAGCAAAGCATTTCAGGACAAGTTTTCTGTGTCAGCTGTGTTTTGTCTCAGCTGACATCTTCACTCTCCTGTGCCAAAACCCCATCCTTTCACCAGGATTCAAACTGCCACGGAAACTTGACTTGTGCCACAACTGTGGCTGCTGGCTGACGTGATCTCTTTCTTTCAGGCACCATATCGGTGAACAGCAGACGGACACCCTTCACTGCTAGCGGGGAGAGTGAGATCTTGGATCTGGAAGGGGACATGTATCTGGGCGGACTGCCTGAAAACCGGGCAGGCCTTGTCCTCCCTACTGAGCTCTGGACAGCCATGTTGAACTATGGCTATGTGGGCTGCATCCGAGATCTCTTCATCGATGGGCGGAGCAAGAACATCCGGCAGCTGGCGGAACAGCAGAACGCTGCTGGGGTCAAATCGTCCTGCAGTCGGCACAACACCAAGCAGTGCGACAGCTATCCCTGTAAGAACAATGCTGTTTGCAAAGATGGCTGGAACCGCTTCATCTGTGACTGCACTGGCACTGGCTACTGGGGGAGAACGTGTGAGCGGGGTAAGTCCAGCAACCAGAGAGGGGAACTTCTGTCCTGAGCTATACTGAGCCACGCTATGTGGCACACTAACGTAGCCCAAATGCACTTTCCCCTACAGTCCTGCCACATATGAAAACAGTGGTTCAGACTAACCCTTATAGCCTCCAATGCGTAGCCATTCTTTTAAAGATCCTTTCCAGTGGTATGCCCTGCACATGTAGTGGGACATTCAGGGTGTGCATGAAGTCTACCAGCTATTGCATGTATGACCTCTAGTTCTCATGATCCTTCTGATAGATACCTTCTGAAGGAAAAGGATTGTGGGAGTTTCACGACTCCAGTCCATCCCAGTGAACACAGGATGCCTGGGATGATGGGAATTGGGGTTCTGCAATATCTGGAGGGCACCATGCTATTGACAATGATAAACAGTTCCATGATGGTATTTGCAGGATCATGGTTTGCTACATGCACATGAAAGAAAGAAAGAAAGAGAGAGAGAGAGAGAGAGAGAGAGCGAGCGCGTATTTTGTCCCTTTCTGTGTATTGTTCCGGTGCTAACATTTGACTGCCAGATCCAAATCAATAACCAATGAGGACTGACTTTCACCCGTACCACAGGGGAATCAGTTAAGAGGTGAGCAGAATCTTCCTGGGTACAGCAGGCGTCACAGGGCCATTTTCCCATGGTCTTGTGTCACTGGTCACTTAAAGGCGTCTGACTGGGGATATATGAGACACAATTATTTCTGGTGCAGACAATCAAGAGACACATCCATTCTTGGCTAAATGAGCTGAGCAAATGTAAGGCATTTGATCTATACACTGTTCAAATTCCAGACGGTCCCATTTATTGTCATCCTTGTATTGTGCCTGATGCCGTGCACAGAATGAATTGAGTGAGAAGGTGTTATTTTTGAGGTTTTTAAAAAGCCAAACCAAAGTAGTAGCACAAATTCTCCCATTTCCTTTTTCTGAGGCAAATTTATTGGTAATATTATAGTAGAGATAAAGTGGAATCTTATCTAAAATGCTCTCACAAGGCCTTGGCTACAAACCATTGGGCGGATCTCCTAGGTATGTCTTTCCTTCTCTCTCTCTTATATAGACTGATAGCCAGGGTGGGGGTGGGGGATGGGGTGGAGAAGCAAGGAATAGGAACATCTGAGTCTTTGGCTCAGGAGGCTGTTGTGTGATTCTGGGAGCCAAGGAAATTCCTAGTCCTTCTGATCCAAGTTACTGCAAGGATGCTTCTGAAACCACGTGAAAGAAAGAAGGAACAATTTTGACAAGTGGTGGATTGCCTCAGTTCACCTTTCGATAGGCTACTGCCACAGCTGTTCGTTTTTTTTAAAAAAAGATTTGCAGATGTATTCAGAAACAAGATGGAACATATTTATGAGCAGACACATGTGAAAGCACCACTGGCTGGACATATAGATGGATTCACCCGTCTCTACTTGACGTCCTGCTATGCCTCATTTGTACGTCACAGTAAGCCAAACTATGGCTTGCCAGAACTGTGTGGACATGCAGGCTTCTGTAGAGATACACGTTAAAGAACTTTTACATACATACAGGGTAGACCTGCCAAAACAAAAAAAGGGTTTTAAGCAGCATCTGAGAACAATACACTGAAGTTGCCTTCCTAATATGAGCAAGGTGTTCAGTGCTGCCACACAGGAGGACTGATTATCATTAGGCAGAACTAACGTTAAGTTAGTTCCAGGAACCTATCAGCCTCCCTCACTTTCCAAGGATGGGCCACCTGAACAGGCCCACCACTCTTGCAGGAGGGAATTGACACCACCAGTCCAAACTTCACCAAAATAATGGTCCAACCATGACAAAGGTGTGCTTTGATGGCTGGCCAAAATGGTGATGGACCATTTGTAACAGTGTGACATTAAATTGCTTCATATGCACCCAGCATGTACTGTATCTGTGCGTGAGATTCTATGCTGCAAGTGAGATATGAATCAACCTGGACCCTGACATGAGACGTATGGAGGGTGGCAACATGAGAACAGGCCTTTTCTGCGGTGGCTCCTCATTTGTGGAATGCTCTCCCCAGGGAGGTTTGCCTGGCACCATCATATATAAACTTTCCTCTATAAGCAGGCCTTTGGCCTTTAACTATCTGTGGACTTTTAGAAGAGGGTGGGATGTTTTTAATGTGTTTCTTTCTCTCTCTCTTGGTTTTAATGTATCTTTGTGGGGGTTTTGTGTCTGTCTGCTTGGTTGCAAGTTGCTTTGGGTTGCCCTGGGCAAGAGAAGGTGACTAACAAATTCAATAAGTAATAATAATAAAATGAATAATGGGCAGCAAGATGTTACAGGGTATCCTCCTCACTTCATAGCACAAGTGCTTTTATTCAGGGTTCCAGTTAAAAAGCATCCATGTCCTTCATTAAGATATTACAAGCTGGAAGCAGCTCCCCTCCCTGGTTTTCTGTTTTTCGTTTCCAACTGAGCATGTTCAAACCCTTCTGGGCTGTTTTGGAGGACTTTTTGGCTCCAATACATTTTAGAGATGTTTGGTACTTCTGCAAATTTCGGTGCCCTCCCCTCACAGAAACCCCCAAACACATGCCATTGTCTCCTTCTTATTTAACAGCAGCCCTGTTTGGGCTCCATTTCTGTTGGTGCTCCCCACCACCCAAGTTTGCTGTTAGAGACTGTGGTGTTAGGCATGAACCTGCCCCTGAAATGAATTTGCCTAATTGTCCATGAGAACTAGACCTAAATTGAGTAATTAGTAAAAGAAACCCTGCCTTGTGAAACATCTGTCTTGCTTGATACACATATACCCCAAGGCCCCAGTGTGTCCCTAGCTTCGAACATGGCTCATTATTTCCCAAAAAAGACAAATGTACCATCAAAGACTGTTGGAGAATTCATGTTTTTGTAGTGACGGGGCTGGATGTTCGGAATTGTGTGTCAGAGAATGGATGCCTGTTTTGCTAACAGTTACGCCACTCTCTCCTCCCCCTGCCCCAAGTGCTGGTTATGACATATAAAGCTCTATATGGTTTAGGTTAAAGCTATTTGAAAGACATTATGATTATTATTAGTAGTAGTTCTAATATCTCAAAGTGGTTTCCAGCCTACATTAAAACATCAAATAAAACAATCCAGAATAAAATATGAAGTATACATTCAAAACAACACAATTAACAGGAAACAAAAATATTCTTTTAACGATTGAAAAATAAAGCATTACAGAGGAGGTCAGCTACAGAATGCACATTTAACACAGCAAAGGTAGCCCCCCACAAAAAAAATCCTCTCATACAAAGCTGCCTGGGTTTTGACATTTTCAGAAGAGGCCCTTCTCTCGATCCCGCCACCCTCACAGGTATGCTTGGTGAGGATGCAGGAAAGGGTCTTCTTGATAGCTGCTCCCAGACTCTAAAACTCCCTCCCTAGAGAAGCAAGACTAGTTCTCTCCTTGTTGTCCTGCTGGCAAAGGAAGACCTTCCTGTTCCAACAAGCTTTCGGGAGCTGATGGCTTTTAATGAAAGGGCTGATGCTGTGTTGTTTTCATTGCAGTTATTGATATGGTTTTAATAGTCCAGAGAGAGAAGAGAGAAGAGAGAGAGAGAGAGAGAGGGAGAGAGAGATTTAATCCTATCAATGTTTAATTTTTTTAATCCCCCCCCCCTTGTTGTTCTTACCTTGAGTCTCTGTCAGGGGAAAACGTGGGGTATAAATAAATACAATTACTAATAATAAAAAATGATAATAATAGGTCCCAATGCACAAGCAATAAGGCTTTATTGGCATACAATGTTGCGTCAGTTTCATTAAGGCAAACAAGGGTGAGTGAGATGCTCCACAGATGACAGGGAGTGCAAAGAGAGGGCTGGTAGTGGAATAAGGACAGATGGAGTCACAGTGGCATTAAAAGTTCTGCTTAGTTTTAGGGAGCAATTAGCATTGTCTGTGTCTATCGGCTTCTCATTTGCTTGAGAGTCTGACAGCAGCTGCAGCGATAGGTGAGCGCAATAGCTGTGGCGGCTGAGCTAATGAAGGTGCTCTGCAGACGGAAAGATCTGGATTATGGAGATGATGTGTGTTTCTGCACGGATGTGAAGCCACCTTCTCACAGTCTGCAGGCTTTTCCGGAAACAAGAACCAAGCATAGCCCTGACTGAAGCACGGAGCGTGCACCATATTCAAATCAGTTTCCTTATATTGGCAATGGATTTGTTGATGCCGGAAATGCCAATTTCTGAAGGAAATGCAACATATTGTTACACGCCACCCCAGTCTCCATGAGCGGTGTGAGATTCCAGGGGTTACAGGCACACTTTAACCCGGGCTCTGTGTTTCCTCTTGGGAATGAGGTGCAGAGGAGGCTGTGGTGTCTTCATGATGGAAGGTTTATTTACACTTATATGCAACCTGATTCTAGTTGGAAGGGAATCCCAGCATGACACCCCAAGAGGGTATCATGCATCTCCCATAGGTGCGATCGTCTCAGATTTTACTGAGACGTCAGCCATGCCTCTGCATCTCTCCCTCCTGCTTGCCGCTTCCAGACTGGAGAGGATTTTCCCTCCCTGCTCATATTATGCTCTTGCAGAACTGAGACACCCCCCATTTGCTTACTTCAGGCCCACAGTGATTCTGAAACATTCCACTCCCAGCTCTCGTATTGTCTTTGCTAACTATTCCCCTTTTGTGGCTGGCACAGCCCCTGCTTTGCTAAGCTCCAGCCTTTGTTTCTTAATGGCTTATCTGCTGGAAGATTCCTTGGTCAGGAAAAAACCACACCTAGTAAATTTAGGAGGGGGGGATTTGGCACCCAGGAATTTAGGGGCATCCATAACAATATCTTGGCTGACATCCAGACCATTTTGCATTCTTCTCCTTTATATCACTTGGGTTGAGCATGTTTTGTTTCACCAAAGCCGACTCCAGCTTCTTGCCTTGCAGATGTTTTGGGCTAGGATTCCCACCACCCCTGACATATTGAGGACATTAGGTTAGGGAAGAATGACTTAAGACTTGTCGTTTCATAAAGATGCAGTGAAATGGTGAAATTTGACAGGCTAATGGAAAGATCTTGGCAAATTCAGAGTTGAGTCAGTTTCTTACGTATTGGATATAGTGTCACTACATCTGCTGATAGGAATTTATAACATAGTTACAACTCATTCTGGGCTTTCACAAAAATCCAGTTTGGCTGGGGTAGAGCTGGAACTGCTTGCATCATTTCATGTTCATTCTCCTGAGTGTCAAAAATAGCCTTCCATTTTAAGCAATTTTCAGTCCTTTTGGGTTGCATAAGTACAACTCAACTAGATAGGACAGAACTGTCTGATTCAGAAGCCCATTCCTGCCCTCAGAATTGCATATATTGTATAATACTCTGGGCCAAGAAATTTAAAAATCTGTGATCGGAATGCATCAAATTAAGTAAATTAGTTTGCTTCCATGACACACATTCTGAAAGAATTCAGAAATGTTTGAAAAGAAATAGAGTCAAAGAGGGCAGGGAAGAAGTATAGATTTGTAGACAGGTTGGGAAAGAATTTAATTATTAATAATAATTGTATTATTTATACACCACCCATCTGACCGGGCAGTTTCCAACAAATTAAACACAAATATTAAAAACTTCCCTATACATGGCTGCCTTCAGGTGTCTTCTAAAAGTCAGTTAGATCTTTATTTCCTTGACATCTGATGGGAGGGCGTTCCATAGGGTGGGCACCACTACTGAAAAGGTCCTCTGCCTGGTTCCCTGTAACTTCTCACAGTGAGGGAACCACCAGAAGGCCCTCAGAGCTGGACCTCAGTGTCTGGGCTGGACGATGGGGGTGGAGACGCTCCTTCAGGTATATTTGGCCGAGGCCGTTTAGGGCTTTAAAGGTCAGCAGCAACACTTACAATTGTGCTTAGAAACAGTGAGCCAATGTAGATCCTTTAGGATTGATGTTATATGATGCTGGTGGCTACTCCCAGTCTCCCTGCCACATTCTGGATTAGAAGAGGCATAGCAACATAGGAAGCTGTAGTACACTGAGTTAGGCTGTTGGTCCATCTGGCTGTGTATTGTCTATACTGATGGGCAGTGGCTTTCCAGGATTTCATACAAAGGAGATTCCCAGTCCCTCCTGGAGATACTGGGGACTAAATGTGCATACATGTGCTATAGCCAAATGCTCTTCTTTGGGGCAATAGATGAGACATAATATTAATGAAAATCTAACAGATGGGGTACTGAAGCCTTGGGATGCTTGGAAGCAATCTCTGTCAGACACTTCACCTGAAATACATTTCCAGGCTTTTCAGCTAAGCCTACAAGCAGCAATTGATTAATTAGAGTGGTAGAGGGAAGAAAGTTTTAATCATACATGTTATGTATGATGGAGAATTCACTGGCCTTGCAACATAGATGTCTTTTGCTGTCTTGATGTACCATTAGTTGAACAAAGCAAATTGAAGTTAATACTCTGTGCATCCCAACCACAGCTCCCCTTTGTGAAGATATTTTGATTCTATCAAATAAGCAAGGTGCAAGGATTAACTGGATGCAGGGCACTGCCCCACAACCTGCTTTCAGTGTAGGGATATAGCTGTGGCACACAGGATGTGGTAGTAAATATGAAAATGCCTCCAAGGCCCAGTCTACCCATGCAGCAGAATTGAGAGGAGGCAAATACGTTGCATGAAGAAAAGCAACAATGTATTGCAAGTATTTCAAGAAGAAATGTCATAGCCTAGCTCACGCTTTGCTTCACTGTTTTTCTACTCATAGGGAGTTGCTTTTCTAATCTAACAGAGCGTTAAAAAGTCATGGACTTGCATTGACCAGCATTGCACTGACAGTAAATTCTACCACTTCATTCAGACACAGCCAGAGTATGTGTAGAGCTTCATTGCCACCTCACTGTGTTGGCACAGCCCTGCCTCCACACACCTGAGATCAGAGGGCAGACTTCCAGGTCAAATGATTTAGGTCCTAGTAAGCTTGACCCCAGCTTTTCCCTCTTTGGAAACTAATCACTGACAAGTTGGGATTATTAAAACAATATCAGGAGAACCCTGGCAAATTGGGAGCACAGAGCCATCACTCTGTCAGTTCCAGTTGCCTCAGAACGTATTTGTAGCACCACCTTTTTTTTAGTCATTAAAATGTCATGGTTCTCTGAATAGAACATACAAGCCAGACCATTAACACTTTCATGGTTTTTCAGCTTGCATTAACTTTGTCCTTGTCTCCTTTGCATGACTGCTTTTCACGGTTTCCCTCTACCGTCAGTTCTGAGTTACATATCTGCAAAGGGCACAGCTGCTGGATAGTGCCTAAGAGAAGAATAAGAAGCTCAAACATGCAGCATGCTTCTCAGTCCAGAACACCCCTGGCCTTTCCCATACAAGTGGTAGCTAAGGGTGGACCTGTGTTGTGTTGTATTCAGGCATAGAGAGTTATTGGTACACTGTCCTGGTAAGCACTACCAGTGGCGTAGCGTGGGTTGTCAGCACCCGGGGCAAGGCAAGTAATTTGCGCCCCCTAACCCGTGGATTTGCGCACCCTAACCCTAACCCCCAGATGTTGCGCCCAGTGCGGCCGGCCCCCCCTGCACCCCCCACCCTACGCCACTGAGCACTACCCAGCTTCCAGTTTCCCTCCACATCCTTTAGAACAAGACAGGTAGAAACCCTGCTGCAAGCCTGTGTAAAGAACTGACCCTGGGAGCTGTATATAATTCTCTGTAATCAAATCAGTAAATTGCCAATAATCCCTTGCTTGCAATGCTAAACGCTTTCCTAGGTGGCTGTGTATGGTAGACTTGCAACTTGTGCACATTTAACTTATGTGATCACAGCGCTATGCGCTTGGTAGCTGATCATCTGAAATCACACAAATTAAATGCACGCGTGGTAGAGAGCTTTTAAGCTCTCCATCTTGCATTGGTGTGGGGGCAAAGCCTACTCAGTGTGCCAGCTTTAGAAAAGTATGGATGGACGTGTGGGGGCAGTTCCAGGTTTGATCTAACTATACAGGATTTCGGCTTCACGCACAATCCCCAGAATCTAATTCCCATGCAAGTTGCAAGCTGAATGTAGTAAAGTCTCTAAAATGGGGGTGCCCAGTTGCACTGATGTCTTCCTCCTAGCCAGATTGGATGCATAGACCAGCAGCTGGCATAGGAACTTCTCCAGGGCCCCAAAGACCTTTTGAGCAGTAATGCTTTCTGCTTATGTCTTTGCCCAGTCCCAGCCCTGAGCCCATCCTCAAAGCTTGCCTACTTGACTCTTTTTAAGGCCACCTAACTAGACCATGTAAGGCTCTTGCAGGCTGCCTGATAACTCATTGCATATTATTCTTGTTCAAGTACACATGACATGTGACAATAAATATCATCAACAGATTATTTGATATCCAGTTAAAAGTGAAACAAAATAAAATAAAAAATCCTTCCGGTAGTACCTTAGAGACCAACTAAGTTTGATACTGGTATGAGCTTTTGAGTGCATGCACACTTCTTCAGATACGAAGAAGTATCTGAAGAAGTGTGCATGCACATGAAAGCTCATACCAGGAACAAACTTAGTTGGTCTCTAAGGTGCTACTGGAAGGATTTTGTTTATTTTATTTTGACTATGGCAGACCAACATGGCTACCTACCTGTAACCAGTTAAAAGTGAGTCAGTTAACCAGGCAAGTCTTCAATTTGTTGATTAGAAAGGCTGCAAATGATTCTAGATTACTGGCATTTGAATCCTTGGAATGAGTAAATTATGAAGCCTGTATAGTTTGCCAAACTTACAGAGGGTCTATCTTTGCTTGAATCTCCCTGCTTAACCTTGGCACCAACTGTTCTTCATTATCTACTTTGCTGGGTGCTGCTTACGAAGGGCAATGCATCTGCTGTTGGTTATGTGGTGGTAAACAGAGGGCTTCAGCTTCCATTTTATTATCTGCTGAGTACCTTTATTGCAGCATTTCCTAAAAGCTCTTTAATGACAGCACACATCTGCCCATTATGTATCCAATAAACTTAGGAGCTATAAAATTACAGGGTAATAAGAAGTGCTACAAAATTATTTACTATGTGAAGTGAGTTGCACAGCTCTTGTTTTGTCTCTCTTCTATGACTAAAAGGAAGGGCTGTTTTCAAGGCTGTCTGCGCTATCTACAAATTAAGGACTTAGTTGAGATAGGGCCCAGTATGTTTTGGACATTTCTTCAAGGTGTCCAAGTCAAGGATACTGACCACGTGGGTTAAGTCCATTCTCCCTTGGGCAGGCGGTTTTGTGGACGGGCCCCGGGTCTCCCTTGTGAACTGGTCTATTGCAGGCCAGATTGTCCTCCTGCTGCTGAATTGGCCAATGGTGGCAGAAATTTGGGGGGTGGTCCCCTGGGCACAGTGCCAACTGACCAGTAGTGGCACTTGGTGCCACACCCAGGGCAAGGATAAATGCCTGGTCTGAAGGGCCTTTCAGCTTCTCTCTCACAGTGCTGGTTCTCCAACCAATCCTCCCTCAGATTAGGGTTGTTGTTCTTTTTTGTGGATGGTACAACCTTGCTATGGACTATGTCGATCACTGGATTTAGGGGCCAGGCAGGAATTTTTCCCATCTGGCAAATTGGGTCCACCATTTGGTTTCTTGCCTACCTCATAACAATCACCACAACTTTGTAAGCTGGATAGGCACTAGGTAAGCCTAATCTTGGTTGGAGGGAGGTTGTAGCCTCCACCTGCTCCCCCCCCCCCATGGGTAAGAGTATCCTGTTAAAAGGATCCAGGGAGAGTGGCTTCTGTCCAGTGCCCAGCTGGGGGCTAGGGCCATACCACTCCTCCATCAGGGACCGCTTGGGGGACACCCCGATTTGACACTGGCTTCACCCTTAGAAACACTCCCAGGAGACTGGTGGGAGTGACATGTGCTGTTGCCTCAGTGCCTATGGCCAAACCTTCACATCTGTAGCAAATGAAATTGTGGCCTTATTTGATCCCCAAGCCAATATGCTGCAGGTTGTCTAGTTATTTACACCTTAGGGAATGGGGTGGTCATGGGGCCTCGCAGCACAAGGCTAGATATGACATGGAAATATAATTGCTCAAAAGATTCTTAAACTCTAAAAAGAGCAAGATATACCAGGAGACGGAGCTCTCTTGAATGTTTTGGTGGGCACCATATAGTAAATTGAAACCACAAAGAAAATGTATTATCAGCTAAAGTAGGATTGAATGAGATGTGGAGCTGAGTAATCAGAGCCATTCAATTCAAGGTGCTCACATTAGTTTTTAAAGCCCTGAATGACTCAGGCCCCAATACCTGAAAGGCCACCTCCTTTCCTACAGACCCAATCAGGTGTTAAGATTAGCAGAGGGGGCCCCTCTTGGTTGCTTGTTGTTGTTGTTTAGTTGTTTAGTCGTGTCCGACTCTTTGTGACCCCATGGACCAGAGCACGCCAGGCACTTCTGTCTTCCATTTGCTCTCGCAGTTTGGTCAGGCTCATGCTGGTAGCTTCAAGAACACTATCCAACCATCTCGTCCTCTGATGTCCCCTTCCCCTTGTGCCCTCCATCTATCCCAACATCCGGGTCTTTTCCAGGGAGTCTTCTCTTCTCATGAGGTGGCCAAAGTATTGGAGCCTCAGCTTCATGATCTGTCCTTCCAGTGAGCACTCAGGGCTGATTTCCTTAAGAACGGATAGGTTTGATCTTCTTGCAGTCCATGGGACTCTCAAGAGTCTCCCTTGGTTGCTTAAGTGCCCTCATGAACTCAGGCTGGAGGTGGGTTGAGAGAGATAATTCTCTGTGTCAGCCCTAAATTGTGGAGCACCCTACAGAGGTGTACCTGGGTTCTTCATTATACAACTTACAGCAAATGCTGAAGACACACCTCTTTACCAAGGCTTTTGACACCCAAGATGTATATGTTTGGGATCCCAGCTGCTTTTGCAATGTAGCCCTGCACATGTCTTCAATAGAAGTAACTCTCTTTGACTTGAATGTGGCTAACTCTCAGATGAATGGATTACAACCTATGCCTGTAATCCTAATGTTACCCATTCCTGTGGCAGAGTGTGTTTTCACCTAATTGCATAGTAGAGTTGATTACAGCATTTGGGGAAGATAATTTCATGGTCTTTAGGTGATTGGACCTTCTGACAAGGCAGTTAATCGATCCGACAATTCCCAACTGGGTTTTCTCCCTTGACAGCTAGAAAATCTGAGAGCATTTGAAATGAAATTTGCAAGCATCCTTTCCCGATTCTTCTCTGCGGAATGGGAGTCTGAGATGTGGCTACAAATTTTATTCAGTGTTTCCCATTTCTTAAGACAACTTTTCAGTGTTCTTTGCTATTTAGTAGTTAACCTATATGCAATCAATCTCTTTAGCTGGGCAGATGACATAGTTTGGTGGATATATCAGGACAAATTTGTTCACAGATACATGTATTAATCTTCCCCGTGAGAAAGAAAGGAATACCTTCCATGTTTCCTTGCACTATTATTCCAGCATAATATCTGTTTCTGGACTTAGAATCATAGAACTGTAGAGTTAGAAGGAACCCCAAGGGTCATCTAATCTAACTTCATAGTGCTCATCTGATAATGTTCAGTCATAGCAAAAATGCTTTCTACCTATATATGTGTTCAGAGATGTTTCTCTGTGTGGACATTGCTGCCACTAAGGTTTGCATCCCAGGGTGGAACAAGATAATTCCAAACAATATCAGGACCTGAGTAGGAGGGAGTTATTGCTTGTGGGCTTCACAGAGGTCACTTCTAATTTTCTTATGATCCTAGCCCCGTGATCCCCCCCACCCCCAGTAAGGGATGCAAGTGAGAAGGCAAGTGGCCTTGGATGTAAATAGCAGGACCCCAAACATGAAATAGTCCCCCCCACACACAAAAAAGGTGTCCAAGCTGCCATCCTGTATACAAGTAACTGAACATATGCACTGCTCCATTCAGGAAGATTTTACTCATTGCTCACCATTGCAATTGAAGAAATATGATTTAAGATTGAAGAATTTATGAGATGTTTATAAAGATGGCTAATGATCTGCTAATCCTATCTGTGACTTGGGGTTTTCATCATGGGGAAAATATATGATGTGTTGAAATTCTTCAGATATGTATAAGGACCTCATGTCAAAGATAGCAAACTGCTCACCTTTTCCACCATGAATAGAACAAGAAGCTATTATTGTACATTTCATGAAAGCTGCATTTCAGTTTAGTGTTAAGAATATCCAGGCTATTCAGTAAGAGAACAAGCTAGAGAGTCTGTGGAATCGTCCCTGGAGGATTCCACACCAAAGCTTAACAGGCACGTGGCAGGAATAATGTAGATGTGCATGCCCTGCTTTGGGACATAGGATTAGTGAGGTTATCCTTATGGGAGAGAAAATGGGAGAGAGTGAATTAAAAGGTTGGGAAGAGTAAAAGTCCTCAATCAGATGCCACAGTGGCATAAAGAAAGGCACCGGATGAACTTTTCTGGCAAGACAAGCTCTCAAAAATCAGGGCACCAGGACCAAAAATATCCCTCTATCAGTTCCAGTTACAGATAGGTAGCCGTGTTGGTCTGCCATAGTCAAAAAAAAAAAAAAATTCCTTCCAGTAGCACCTTAAAGACCAACTAAGTTAGTTCTTGGTATGAGCTTTCGTGTGCATGCACACTATCAGTTGTATTTGTTTATTGCTTATTGTTTTCCACATGTGTATTAATGCAATATGCAAAATACAATCAAAACAGCTAAAGGCAACACAGGAAACAGTAGCAAATGCATTTTAAAACAATACGAAGAAGAAACCCAGGGCAAAGACCAATTCATCTAGCTGGGAAACAAAAATGTCATCAGGATGCTGACAAGCTGGAATGTGTGCAGAGGAGGGCAATCAAGATGATCAAGAGTGTGGAAACTAAGCCTTATGAGGAGCTCTTGAAGGAGCTGGGTATGTTTAGGCTGGAAAAGAGGAGACTGAGAAGAAATATGATAACCATCTTCAAATATCTCAAGGGCTGTCACATGGAGGAGAGAGCATGCAGAGGGCCTTCTCAGTAGTGGCACCCGACACGTGGAACGCCCTTCCATCAGATGTCAAGGAAATAAACAACTATCTGACTTTTAGAAGACAACTGAAGACAGCCCTGTTTAGGGAAGTTTTTAATGTCTAATGTTTTATCGCTTTTTTATTAACTTTATTAATATCTGTTGGTAGCCACCCAGAGTGGCTAGGGAAACTCAGCTGGATGGGCAGGGTATAAATAATACATTATTTTTATTTTTATTATCTTGCTCTGGAAGGTAGGACTCAAACCCAATGGCTTCAAAAATTTAAAATAAATAAATAAATAAATAAATAAATAAATAAATAAATTGTATTGTAGCATCTTAGAGACCAATTAAGTTTGTTCTGGATATAAGCTTTCATGTGCATGCACACGAAAGCTTATACATACCCAGAAAAAACTTACTTGGTCTCTAAGGTCTACTAGACAATTTTTTATTTATTTATTTTTTATTTTTGACTGTGTCAGACCAACATGGTTACCTACCTGAATTTAGAACCAATGGCTTCACTTTGCAAGAAAGGAGATTCCAACTAAACATTCAGGATGTTTTTTTGACAGTAAGAGCTGTTCAGCAGTGGAACAGACTCCCACGAGAGATGGTGGACCTTCCTGGTGGCAGTGGCAGTGAAGTGTTCCTGCCACCCCCCGTCCCTCTGGCAATGGTGGCTTCACTCCGCCTTGAAGCATCTGAGTATAGCAGTGATAAAGAAGCTTGTCTAGTAAACAAGTGCTACTGCTGGTGGCTGCTATTTTAATTAGAATTCAGGGACATATAATAAAATTGAATGTTGGAAGATTCAGGGCAGGCAAAATATGGTACTTCACAGAGTGCATAGCTAAATCATGGAATTTGCTCGCGCATCTGTCATGGATGCTTTAGCTGAGATTCCTGCATTGCAGGGGGTTGGACTCCATGACCCTTTAGTCCCTTCCTACTCTCTAATTCTATAATTCTGGGAAGACATTCCGTTGGACCTTTGCAGTTCCTTTGTCTTTTATGCAAGTGGCATCTGTATAATGCATATATTTTTAAGAAGCAGGAGTGACCTCCAGCTTTGGAGGAGGGAAAATCATATCCTAGCAAATGACCCTGAGTGCTTGACGGTTCCTGCGGATTTCCTAATGTACTGTAAATAAACCAAGTAATTAATCCACATTTAGGGAGGATGAACGAACAATAAAAAATTCATTAAAAAGCCCAACCATCCATCTTTATTATTTCAGTGATGCAACAATTGAAAAATGATCTGTGGTTCTATATCCTTGATTTCATATAGCAGAAGTATTGGGGGGGGCAGGGAGGGAACTTTTACACTGGGTGTATAATGTGATCATCAGAGCCTTTAATAGATTGTCATGCATTGTTGCACCAAAAGTAAACTTCATTGTGGGCCAGCACAGGAAGCTTTCGCCTTGCCAGAAAATCCATGGCTGTATTCAGTCAATATCTGTGCTCTCCTTAACAAGAAAAGTGGCTTGATGATGATCAGGGTAACTTTGAACATTTTGAACATATATTGTCAGCAAACATTGCAATTTACCAGCCCTCCCCTCCAAGAAAGAGAGAGAGAGAGAGAGAGAGAGAGAGAGAGAGAGAGAGCGCGCGCGCGAGCGTGTCATGGTAGGAAGATTGTTACCCATTGACTTGTGTGTTGGCTCAGTCTCCTGTCCAGGGCTATTAGAATCACATAATCATAAACTTTCAGAGTTGGAAGGGACCACGAGGGCCATCTATGCAATGCAGGAATCTTTTGGCCAACGTGGGGCTCAAACCCATGACGCTGAGATTAAGAGTCTCATGCTCTACCGACTGAGCTATGTGTTTGGGCAATTTCAAAACAACTACTCTTCCTTATTTATCTTTGAAATGGCCTTGGACCGGACAAGCCTTTAAATAGACGCCTCTGTTTAAAGTAAAGTAGGGCACAAACACACCCTGCTTGCTTACTGGAATGGAGTAATTTCTCAAGGAAATTAAAATGCGCACCTACATTTCTCTGACAGCACTGAAATGTATCCCTGTTTCCTTTTCTGTGTGGGAGTTCTCAGATCTGTCCATGTGAATTAAGAGAGAGGGGAGAAATGAATGCCCTCACCCACCCATGAATCCTCTTCCCCTTTGCTGTGTGCTCCCAGCTCTGCTTAGTCCTGACACAGGCAATGATGTCTGAAGCATGCTTTGGTGCGGAAATATCACCATCATTAATCTAATTTCAGAGGGGAAGGGATAAGTATAATTATGTTTGTTTTAATTATTACCACACTAATCCCTGCTCCAAATTAATATATAGGAAATATTCTCATCAGTAGCTTTTTATAGAGTTGTATAGGAAAACTCTGAAAAGCACCCTCCCTTTTTTGCTGAAAAGATTGGGAGTATGATCTCATATGTGCTTGCATGTATGGGAGGGAAGATTTAAACTTTCAGGCTCAAATGTTTTGTGAAAACACTTCCATAATAAATAGTCCATGTAGTTCAGCCAAGCCAGCCTTGCATAGGTTTGGGCTATATGGACATAAATCAACAAGCCACTTCATACATTATGTTGCATTGTATGTATTTTTGTTTTACATACTTACTCTATTTATATGCCACCCAGTAGCAAAAGGTTCTCTGGGTGATTTATACATATATAAAATATAATAAAAATAAGAATTAAATCTAAAACAGAATAAAACCCTCAACAGAATAAATTCAAATTTCAACCTAAAAAGTGGGGGTGGGGAGGCAACAGTTCCAAAGATCTTAAAAGCACTAAAAAATGAAAAGAAAAGTTGCAAATTGACGATTGAAAAGCCCTGGGCGGAGGGGAGGTCTTCATCTGGTGCTGAAAATGCTGCAGTGCAGATGCTAGATTTCTGGGGAGCACCTTCCACAACTGAGGTGCACTTACAGTAAGATGTGTCAAGTATACATTTAATATTGTAAAGACAAAATGTGATGAAAGCACATCTAAAAACATGCACATCATGCAGGTCTACTTATCGGAGACTAATAGTTGGCTGCCCGTTCTGTAGAGTGTATACTTGGAAGTAAACCTAGCTTTGCCTCTGTGTAAATGTGTGAACCAGCCTTGAACGTCAAATCTCTCTTCTCTCCTATTGAATTCCCTGAGCTCATTTGCTGGAGCCAAGCTCCATTGCCTCTCTAGGTCACAAAGTGTCAGGAGTCCCATTTCAGAGTTGGCATTGCCCCATCTTGGTTCTCGATTCTTCTCTCTCTCTCTTCTTCTGTTGCCTTCAGGTTTTGGGGGGGGATTTTTTTTGCCAAGGCAAGCAGTTACTGTTGGCATTGATGAAGTGAAATGCCTTGATGAGAAAATGGCTGGGAAGAAGTGGATTCATTTGTCATAAGAAATTATTTCCAAATTTTGAAATTACCATATTGGGCTTGGAGATGCTATCTATGAAATGAGTTCACTCTGTCTCTGTGCTTCCACTCTGATCCACTCCTGCCCAACTGAGAAGTCGGCACTGGCCCAACACTGTGCCAATTCACTTCTATTCATTTTGGGAGAAGTGGAATGATTTCACATTAATGACTCACCCTTAATTGACTCCCTCTCCATATGAAGATATACAATCACCACTTGGACATTTTGATGGATGGGCTGGAGATGTTGTCCGATATGGAACGTGGATGCAAAAGCACAGCCGCCGCCACTGTTTGGAAAGGTCACACCTGGTAGAATGCACTGAATTCAGAGAGAGAGAGAGAGGGAGAGAGAGAGAGAGAGAGAGAGAGAGAGAGAGAGAGAGTCTCAAGCTTGAATGCAGACAGGGAAGCCCCTTGTTTGAGGCAGGATATAGGACCACTGATCCAGTCTCTTTAAGGCCTGTGATTCATGAAGTATTAACTGATTCTTCCAAAGGGGGCACAAGCAGTTCCGAGGAGTGGCTTGAGCTCCTCCTGGACACCTTCCTGTGTTGTGTTTTCACTCAGGTTGTGAAAATTACTAGATACTAGACCTTAGCATAGCGTGGAACTGCAGTGTTTGCTGTGTTGTTTTGAAGCTTGTGCACAAAGAGTGCTCTAGAGATGTGGGTTTTCCATAAACAAGCATTCTCTCCACCTCCCTTCCAGCCCCCGTCTCCCACTTTGCCTTGGGAAGCCAAGTAGCAGAGTTCAGTAAGAAATCAGCTTAAGTTTCTTCTGTGGTTTAAACCAGGGTTTTGCAAACTGGAATCAAGGGTTGCCTTTCTTGGGGGTTGGTGGCACTGCAGTGCCTACCCATGGGGCCTGCTGCTTCTTTGACTGCACTTTCTGGGTGAAGAAACAGGGAGAAGCACAAGGAGAAGGACCAGCAGCCAACACTTGCCTTTCTCTTAAGCTCTTGGCAGGCATGAAGATTGGGCCTAGAAGAAGGGCACAAGCACATGAGCAGCGGCAACAAGGTTGAGGAGGAAGTAGTTCAACTCAGGGAAGAGGGCCTGCTTGGGCAGCTTGCCCAGGGCCCCCCAAAACACAGTGCTGGCACTAGTATGATAACAAAGTGCTGTCCTCCCCTGCTGATTTCATGCCCCATGAAAATAATTGTTCTCTAAGTTGCCTTTTTCTTTTAAGTAAGGCAAGATATATTCTTGATCATCATAATCATTATTAAATTTATACAATGGTACCCCAGGTTAAGAACTTAATTTGTTCTAGAGGTCTGTTCTTAACCTGAAACTGTTCTTAACCTGAAGCACCACTTTAGCTAATAGGGCCTCCCGCTGTCACTGCACCGCTGCTGCACGATTTCTGTTCTCATCCTGAAACAAAGTTCTTAACCCGAGGTACTATTTCTGGGTTAGCGGAGTCTGTAACCTGAAGCGTATGTAACCTGAAGCGTCTGTAACCCGAGTTACCACTGTATATGTGTATTATATTAATGTACAAAATTTCATCATCATCATCATCTAAGGCTATCTGTGGCTGCTAACCCTGATAGCTATTTTCAACCACCAATGTTGGAGGCATTGTGCTTCTGAATTCAAGTTGTTAGGAATCCGAGGTGGGCTGAGTTGAGCTCAGATCCTTCTTGCAGGCTTTCCGTGGACATCTGGTTGGCCACTGTGAGAACAGGATTCTGAACTAGATGCACCACCCGGCCTGATCCAGCAGGTAATAATCTTGATAGTCATAATAATCATTTTATTAAATCTGCCAAATCCCAGCACCTGTTGTAGAGGAGTGAATGATTTCGGGCTTCATGTAATTTTGCTTGCTGGTTTTCAAGAAGGGGTGGCTTTTAATGTAACCATTTTTGAAAACACCCCATGAGTGGCCCTTAAGAGCACTGCAACATCCTTTTGTTTACCATTTCCTGTAATCAATGTTCCTAATGCTGTGCTTTCAATGGAGTCCTGCCACTTTGGGGCTATAGAGGCAGATCTGGTAAAATGAATGCTCTTGAGGTTAAGGCACTCAAGGGTAAAATCCTTGCTAATGCTTTTGCATTAGAGAGATAAAATCGTTGATTGCCCTTATGAAACGCCGTGCACAGACCTCTCCTTTCTTTGTCTGTCAGAGCTTCTTTTGTGCAGAAACTTGATTGAATTTATTTATCAGCTCGGCAACAATGCTGGAATTGCACGACACTAAAGAGGAACAGAGCCCTAACAGTTTTACCAGCTGACCTTTGTCAAGATAATAAGCCCAAATGCTGTCTCCTGTCTGTTTAAAATATGCAATGTCAAAGTGGCATCTGGGACTCTCAGCAAA